>NC_053024.1:396145129-396745129 GCF_003073215.2 Triticum urartu
GACACTTAAGACCTGCTTTTGTGCGGGCGAAGATAGTTGGCTACCCCGTAGCAATCATAATGCAAGCGAACCTAGCACCTCCGAAGCCAAGAATAGCAATGACAAGCCCCGATGCAACAGGCATAAGTGTCAAAACAATGGTGACAATACTGATGACACGGCGGTCAACGCCAGATTCAGTGGCTCCAAGTCCGGTCAACGGAAGAAGCCATATAAAAGGAACAATTCGGGCTCTTCCAACTTGGACCGCATACTCGATCGTCCATGTCAGATCCATGTCACCCCTGATAAACCATCCAATCATACCCACTGGAGTTGTTGAGTCTTTAAAAAGGCCAGCAAGTTAAATGTCGAAGACAAGGAGAAGGGGCCGCAAACTGAGAATGACGACGAGAAGCCCCGTCCGCCGAACACAGGGGGACAAAAGAAGTCCCCCCCAGGTTAAAACGGTGAACATGATATATGTTACCCATATCCCCAAGAGGGAGCGCAAACGTGCGCTCGGGGACGTATATGCGATAGAGCCAGTCGCCCCAAAATTCAACCCATGGTCGTCCTGCCCGATCACCTTCGATCGCAGGGACCATCCGACCAGTATCCGTCACGGCGGTTCAGCCGCACTCGTTATTGACCCAATTATTGATGGATTCCACCTCACGCGAGTCCTCATGGACGGTGGCAGCAGCCTCAACCTGCTCTATCAAGATACAATCCGCAAAATGGGCATCGATCCATCAAGGATCAAGCCCACAAAAACTACCTTTACAGGAGTAATACCAGGTGTAGAGGCTCGCTGCACGAGTTCAATCACATTGGAAGTTGTCTTCGGATCCCCGGACAACTTCTGAAGCAAAGAATTGATCTTCGACATCATCCCCTTCCGCAGTGGCTATCACACACTGCTTGGACGAACTGCATTTGCCTGATTCAATGCGGTGCCACATTATGCTTATCTCAAACTTTAGATGCCCGGACTATGCGGTGTCATAATAGTAAATGGAAACATGGAGCACTCCCTACGTACCGAGGAGCACACCGCGGCCCCGGTGTAACGCCCCGGATACAACATTCCATATTGTAACTCCAACTCTTGCCTTTTCCGAAGATGCGATATGTTTTTCCCTGCGCGGTTGGGTTTTTGTCTCCATTTTGCATTTTGTTCATGTCATGCATTTCATATCATGTAATGATGTGCATCGCATTTGCATTCGTGTTCGTCTAATGCATCCGAGCATTTTCCCCATTGTTTGTTTCGCAATCCGACACTCCTACGTGCATGGGCGTCCCCCTCTTGCCTCCTTTCGTGAGCGGGTGTTAAACTTTCTCGGAATGGGCCGAGATTTTCCAAGTGGCCTTGGTACACCACCGGTAGATCGCCTGTCAAATTTCGTGTCATTTGAATCCGTTTGATACTCCAACGGTTAACCGGGGAACCGTAAAGGCCTCATGTGTGCTGTAGTCCAACACCCCTCCAAAACGGCCCAATAACCCTTCCAAACCACTCCCATGTCCTCCGTCGTTGGATCACGATCGCGTGGGAGAAAACTACACCCCATTTGGACACTCCAAACTCCTCCTACCTATAAATATGTCCTCCCCGTCCAAAGTTCGGGCGAAACCCTAGGTCCCCCTCTCCTCGCGTCGCCGGACGCGTCCGCCGCCGCGCCTGTCCAACCACAGGGTGCCACGTGTCGCACCGCCGTCCCACCGCGTGCCAGCCGCCGCGGCCCGTCGCCGGCCCCCGCGGGCCCGCGCGTCCGCCGCCCCGCGCCCGAGGCGCCCCACCGCTCCCCGCGCGAAGCGCCGCTGCCCCCGCGCCCGCCGGCCACCGCCTTCGCCGCCCTGCGTCGCTGCTCTCCGTCACCGGAGCCGGTCGCTGCCGCCCGCAACCCTGGCGTCGCCCCGCCTCCCCGACCGCAGCCGCGTCCGGATCCGGCCGGGCCAGGCCAGATCCGGCGATCTCCACCATCTCCGGCCGTCTCCCCATTCTCCTGCGAGCTCTCCGGCGAGATCCGCCGCCGCCTCGAGACCCGTGCTAGAAACCCTAGATCCATAGAGGTTGACCTTGTTTTTCCCTAACTCCTTCTCTGCATTATTTTGTGGCCCTGCTCATTGCATCATAACTTCATCACCGTAGCTCCGTTTCATGCACATAATATATCAAAATGTTCATCATGATGTGCTCTTCATTTTGTGCCATTGTGACATGCTCGTTTGAGTCCATCTTGATTCCCAAATGATTGATGCAAGAGTACTATAAAATGTTTGCTCCTATTACTTAGCAGATTATGTTGATTTGTCATTTTTGCCACATTTGATGTGTGCTTCATATGAACATGAGATCTACATGTGTTTTGGTATATGCCATGCTATCTTTTAAGGGGTGCTTGCCATGTATTTTTTTGATCTTTGTGGTGACTAGCACAAGCATGCAAAGTAGCCTTCGTGTTATTGCTGATTTTAGGGACTTAGGATTTCACTAAGTCATTTTCCTGCTGTTATTTTTATGCCATGTAAACATGATGCTACAGTGAGATCCATGCTTGTTTTGAGTTACTTCAGTAAGGATGATTTGGACATATGGGTGTTCTCTATCCATAAATGTCCCTTTTTTCAATTATGGAGTACCCTAGCATTTCTTAATCTTGCTCTACTTTTGCTATTATATGTTCCCGACAGATTGTTTACATGTTAATCAATTTTGCCATGGTTGTTGTTAGTGATCCATGCATGATATGAACTTGCTCTTGCCATGGTCAGCTTCTTGAACATGTTATATTGCTGATGCTATGCTTATCTTATCATGCAATTCCTTGTGGTGACTGATTTGAGCTCGCAAAGATGCCTTCATAATTCTGTTTACGAAACTTGTTATTTTTACATGGGTGCCATCTTATCTTCTGTGCCTTTTTGGCTCATGGTCAGTAAGGGACTGTTGTTCTATGCATTTAGTAGATTAATGCCGTGCCTTGTATTTCTATTATATGTTCCTGTAGCATGTTGTTTGCTTGCTCTAAATATGGCTTCCTGATGTTATTCCTGGCATGTTAGCATTTTCACTAAGTCTGTAATGCTGATATCTTTTGCACGTTTGCCTTGCTTGTTTGAACCTGCTTTTGTGTGATTTAGCCATAGCTCTGTATTCATGTTTTGTGAAGCATCTTGAGTAGATCACTATCATATGCTTTGTTGCTATGTTGGAGTGCAGTAGATTAGTTTGTCGTTGCATTCTAGATGGCATCGTGCTGTTAATCGCAGAATTGTGCCATTCTTGTTTTGCTTGCCATTTGCAAACCGTGCATCTGATTCCGATGATCTTTATATTGATTTCGACCTAAATCATCTCATCTTTCCAGCGGCACACTAGGTTCGCCAAGTTGATGCCTTGATCAATCTTTTCCTTATGGAGCATGCATATGCATTGCATATCACATCTCGCATATCATGCCATGTTTGCATCATGTTGCTTGCGCATTGCACCGTGGTTGATTGTTGTTTCCTTTGCTTGTGATCTTGCTTTGGGTAGAGCCGGGAGACGATTACGTGATCGAGGAACCTGTTGAGTATGCTTACGAGGATCAAGCTTTCATCAACTCTGAGAACTTTGCAGGCAAGATGACCATACCCTCGAAATCACTTCTATCTTTGCTTGCTAGTTGCTCGCTCTTTTGCTATGCCGCGCTACCTACCACTTGCTATATTATCCCTCCCATATTGCCATGTCAAGCCTCTAACCCACCTTTCCCACCAAACCGTTGTTTGGCTATGTTACCGCTTTTGCTCAACCCCTCTTATAGCATTGCTAGTTGCAGGTGAAGATGAAGCTGGTTCCATGTTAGAACATGGATATGTTGGGATATCACAATATCTATTATTTTAATTAATGCATCTATATACTTGGTAAAGGGTGGAAGGCTTGGCCTTATGCCTGGTGTTCTGTTCCACTCTTGCCACCCTAGTTTCCGTCATACCGGTGTTATGTTCCTTGATTTTGTATTCCTTACGCGGTTGGGTGTTATGGGAACCCCTTGACAGTTCGCTTTGAATAAAAATCCTCCAGCAAGGCCCAACCTTGGTTTTACATTTTACTAGCAACCTATTACCCTTCCCTTGGGTCAGCCAACCCAAGGGTCATCTTATTTTAACCCCACCGGGCCAGTGCTTCTCTAAGTGTTGGTCCGAACCAGAGCACCTTGCAGGACCGTCCCTTGGCAACTTGGGTTATGTTGGTAGCTGTACGCTTAGCTTATCCGGTGTTGCCCTGAGAATGAGATATGTGCAGCTCCTATCGGGATGTCGATGCATCGGGCGGTCTTGCTGGTCTTGTTTTACCATTGTCGAAATGTCTTGTGACCGGGATTCCGAGTCTGATTGGGTCTTCCTGGGAGAAGGAATATCCTTTGTTGACTATGAGATCTTGTGATGGGCTAAGTTGGGACACCCCTGCAGGGTTTTGAACTTTCGAAAGCCGTACCCGCGGTTATGGGCAGATGGGAATTTGTTAATATCCGGTTGTAGAAAACTTGACACTTAACTTAATTAAAATGAATCAACTATGTGTGTAGCCGTGATGGTCTCTTTTCGACGGAGTCCGGGAAGAGAACACGGTCTCGTGTTATGCTTGAACGTAAGTAGCTTCAGGATCACTTCTTGATCATTATTAGCTTCTCGCCCGTGCTTTGCTCCTCTTCTCGCTCTCTTTTGCATAAGTTAGCCACCATATATGCTAGTGCTTGCTGCAGCTCCATCTCACTACCCTTTCCTACCCTTAAGCTTAAATAGTTTTGATCGCGAGGGTGTGAGATTGCTGAGTCCCCGTGACTCACAAATACTTCCAAACAGATGCAGGTGCCGATGATGCCATTGCAGATGACGCAACCCAGCTCAAGTGGGAGCTCGATGAAGATCGTGTTTGTTGTCTTGTTTCATTTCCTGTTGATCAGTAGTGGAGCCCGGTCGGGACGATCGGGGATCTAGCATTTGGGGTTGTCTTTCTTTACTTTGGTTCCGTAGTCGGACCTTGATTGTATTCTGGATGATGTATGACATATTTATGTATTGTGTGAAGTGGCGATTGTAAGCCGACTCTTTATCCCTTTCTTATTCAGTACATGGGATGTGTAAAGATTACCCCTCTTGCGACTTGCCTACCATGCGGTTATGCCTCTAAGTTGTGCTTCGACACGTTGGAGATATAGCCGCATCGTGGGTGTTACAAGTTGGTAATCAGAGCCTTCCCCGACTTAGGAGCCCCCCTGCTTGATCGAATTGCTGACGTTGTTGAGTCTAGAACAAATGTTTTGAGTCTTAGGATTATACATATCGGAGAGTAGGATTATTTTTACTCCTCAGTCCCTTCGCCGCTCTGGTGAGGCCTCCTGACGTAGAGTTTTGACTCTTCTCTCCTCGAATTTCATTAAAAAAAATTAGGATCATGCGGGTATCTTGGAATCGTTCCGATGGTTTTGTGACGAGAACATTGTTCTTAGTGCCTCCTGACATTTAGGGGTTGTGGCAGTGTCCCGGGGAGTTGAGCTCCGAGGTGTTGTCGTCACCAAGGTTGTCAGAATCGCGATTTTGAATCGGATCGGAGCTCTGATGGTAGAATAGTAAATCATAGAATCTTCACTATCAGGATCGTAGAAATGTGGATTGTATGAACTAAAATCATAGAATCATATGGGTAAGTTTGGACCCTAAAGTCGTAGAATCGTATAACAGAATCATGATTCTAACAACCTTGGTCATCACAATGTTATCGTTGTAGTTCTGGAATACCCGAGTTCGCCGACATCGAAAATCTCTTTTATGCAATTGTTGGTGAGATAACATCGACGCCACCCAGTACTGGGGCGAGAGTTCGGGAGTATCTCCATAACTTGTATAACGGATGCTTTTCGAAGGTTGAGGTAAACGATTTCCGAAGGTTTCTTGGTTATGTATTGAAGGATGGATACAGCTGGATGTAGGATTTGCTAGTTTTGGGTGAGATATTATGCTTCCCCTGTATCCCCAACACCTGATGGCATAACCAGAAATTTTCGGGAGTTTATAAATGGGAATTCAAGTATATCGTATGATATCTTTCCAACAGACACATGACATGATATGGGATCTATCATATGTTTGTTCCGGCTTATTTTGCAAGCCAATCCTTTGTTTTGTTTTGAGTTGTGGTATTCGAGTTGCTTCAATGTCAAGTGTTTATTCCATACCTTTCCTAAGCGGTGTTCTCATATTCCTATGTGAATACTAATCCTTCTTGATAATCAAAATTGTCATGTCAATCCTTTTCAACCGGCGTGTTTCTCTTCAAGTGGATCCGATCATTTTCAACATCCGCAAGATCAACTCAAAGTCTTCTCAATGTTGTTCGTTTTATCCATTCCCAAGTTGTCTTTGTTTTCCCGCCCTCCCACCCTTTTTCTTCATGGAGCCATAATCCTTAATCAAGTATCCATTGTATCGATGCGAAGTCTCATCATTTCTTTTCCGTCAACATTCTTATCCGGTGATTCTCAGGAAGGTTCTAAGGAAGCTTCAAGTTCATCATTCTTCATTCTTTCTTCTTCTCCGGTGGATTCAATTCAAGTTTTGTCAATCATATCTTTTCCCCGTTTCAAATGTTTTTTCTCATGCCGGTGCACCTCTTAATCGTCCACTTCTCGTTATTCAATTGTTCCAGAGTGCTGAAGATATCTCAGGAGATTCGCGTTTCCATTGCTAATCCGCTTAAGCTATCTCGACGTTGTTATCTTATTCAAGCCATTTAATTCAACCGACGCAATCTATCTTTTAAATCGTACAACGGTGTTTCTTTTGAGTGGGCCCTAACCCACAGGTCTTTTCCCAGGATCTTACCTGACTCTTCTATTTTCTTGTAGCTATTCTCAAATCTTCTGAAGTTTGACGTAAGAATGAATTTTCATCAGTCAATTACCTTCTCCAATATCACTTTCAAATTATTTTCATCTTTGGCTCAACCTTTCCTCTTCTAGTAATTCTGGAGTACCTCAACAATTCATGGTGGTGTTTCTCATCATCATTCTCTGCATTTGAAGACCGAAGAAGAGTTTTCCTCCAAATCTTATCCGTTCTCTCAAAGAGTCGTGATTCTAGCTTGTTGCCATCCTCCCATAATTGTTTTCGATTGTTAGAATTCTTTTTCAACTATTCAGAGCAATCCAGGAGTCTCTTTGTTTTGATTTTTTGGAGCCCATCATCTCAGAATTATTCATTCTAGCTTTCAGCTGTCGTTCTCCAAATCTTACCGGTGCATCATTCAAGTTTTCTCTAATCAGCTCGTGATCTATTCGCTCACATGTGTCTCAATCCCCTCAAGTATCTCCATTCGTTTTCCAATTCTTCCCGGTGTATTATGCTTGTGCTGCGTTCATTTCTTATGGTGGTTCGTTCGATAGTTCTCTTCCTTGGTTATCATATCAATTCATTCATTCTTTCCAATCCTACCGGTGGTTCATTGAAGACCTTCCCAAGTTTACGCTATATCTCTCTTAATCCTTTCAATGAGAATAAGTAGTATGCCAAATCTGTTGCTTGTCATCAATTTAATTGATGAAGGATAAGCATAATGTAATTCTTATTCTTGTTTCATCCAAGTGATTAATTCCTTCTTCCGGAGGTTCATCAAAATTCTTGATTTCTTTTGTTCATCTTTCTTTTCCTGAGTCCAAGTTTTTCCACATTATCTCGTCACGAAGCTCCATCTAAATCATCGCAAGGCTTCACCTTGTGTTTTCGACTTCACTTTCCTTTCGTTTGATCATCCTTTTGTTACCAAAGTTCTTCATGGAGGCTCTACATGATGGTTCATAAAGGATTTAATTCCTTCTCGAAGTGTTGATCGAGATTCTTTTCAAAGGAGCTCAAGCATTCTTCATCTTGCATTCCGAAGTGCAATTCTTTCTATCTTATCTTTTCAGGTAGTGTTATGTCATTCTTGACAATTTCCCTTCATGTTTCATGATTCGCAAGTTGTGAAGAATGAGATATTTAAACCCACCAATCTCTTAATTGGAGTTATCTTGGGCTATATTTCACCTGAAGCTTTCCCTAAGGATTGTTGCTATTTATGGTGCTTATAAATGACCCAAGTTCTTCATTTATCCTCCCGGTGAGATAAGCTTCTCGTCTCGTTATTCATATCAATCTAATCTATTGTTTTCTGTTAGTGGCAGAATTTCATCTCATAATTTTGAGTTGTCTTCCATTGTTGGTTTACCTTTTCATTTTCATTGTTGGTTTTCATTGTTGGTTTACCTTTTCATTGTTTACCTTTTCATTATTGGTTTTCCAACAACTCTGTTCGACCCCTCTCCTAAGGATGCCTTTGCAAGCTCGTTTGAGGTAGAAGATGTTGTTTTCTCCTCGGTTCTTTTAATTCCTTTCTTACATTTGTTCCGGAGGCTTTGTGATGTTGCTCTCTTCAACACATCATCTTGTTTTGTCAAGATCTTGTTCAATTCCTTCCATTTACAATCAGCGTGCTGCCCAAATTATATCATTCTTATTCCTTCTCTATCTTGTTTTAACCGAAGTGTTGTGTCCTCTGCTTAAGTTCTTTTCATCTTATCTAGTCTTGCATCACTTTTCAACCGGAGTGCTGTCCGAATTTGTTCTTCCTTGTTCCTCTTTTCTGACAGAGATTGTCAACTTCGTTCATCTCCATTGTATTCTTTTCTCGAAATGGTTTAACCTTTCAAGGTTCTTTGGTTTCACTCGTTTGTCAAAGAAGCAACTTAGTTTTACCTCTTATCTTCCTCTTCCTTTTTCCTCCGGTGCCATCCTAGATCTCGGGACGAGATCCTCTCGTAGTGCTGGAGTGTTGTAACGCCCTGGATACAACTTTCCATATTGTAACTCCAACTCTTGCCTTTTCCGGAGATGCGATATGTTTTTCCCTGCGCAGTTGGGTTTTTGTGTTTGTTTTGCATTTTGTTCATGTCATGCATTTCATATCATGTCATCATGTTCATCTCATTTGCATTCGTGTTTGTCTCATGCATCCGAGCATTTTCCTTGTTGTCCGTTTCGCAATCCGACACTCCTACGTGCACCGATGTCCCCCTCTTGCCTCTTTTTGTGAGCGGGTGTTAAACATTCTCGGAATGGGCCGAGATTTGCCAAGTGGCTTTGGTACACCACCGGTAGACCGCCTGTCAAATTTCGTGTCATTTGGAGTCCGTTTGATACTCCAACGGTTAACTGGGGAACCGTAAAGGCCTCATGTGTGTTGCAGTCCAACACCCCTCCAAAACGGCCCAATAACCCTTCCAAACCACTCCCATGTCCTCCGTCATCGGATCACAATCGCGTGGGCGAAAAGTACACCCCATTTGGACACTCCAAACTCCCCCTACCTATAAATATGTCCTCCCCGTCCAAAATTCGGGCGAAACCCTAGCTCCCCCTCTCCTCGCGCCGCCGGACACGTCCGGATCCGGCCGGACGCGTCCGCCGCCGCGCCCGTCCAACCGCAGGGTGCCATGTGTCACGCCGCCGTCCAACCGCGCGCCAGCCGCCGCGGCCCGTCGCCGGCCCCCGCGGGCCCGCGCGTCCACCGCCCCGCGCCCGAGGCGCCCCACCGCTCCCCGCGCGAAGCACCGCCGCCCCCGCGCCCGCCGGCCCCCGCCTTCGCCGCCCTGCGTCGCCGCTCTCCGTCGCCGGCGCTGGTTGCCTCCGTGGAGCACCGCCGCCACCCGCAACCCCGGCGTCGCCCCGCCTCCCCGACCGCAGCCACGTCCTGATCTGGCCGGGCCGGGCCAGATCCGGCGATCTCCACCATCTCCGGCCGTCTCCCCGTTCTCCGGCAAGCTCTCCGGCGAGATCCGCCGCCGCCTCGAGACCCGTGCTGGAAACCCTAGATCCATAGAGGTTGACCTCGTTTTTCCCTAAGTCCTTCTCTGCATTATTTTGTGGCCCTGCTCATTGCATCATAACGTCATCACCGTAGCTCCGTTTCATGCGCATAATATATCAAAATGTTCATCATGATGTGCTCTTCATTTTGTTCCATTGTGACATGCTCGTTTGAGTCCATCTTTATTCCCAAATGATTGATGCAAGAGTGCTATAAAATGTTTGCTCCTGTTACTTAGCAGATTATGTTGATTTGTCATTTTTGCCACATTTGATGTGTGCTTCATATGAACATGAGATCTACATGTGTTTTGGTATATGCCATGCTATCTTTAAAGGGGTGCTTGCCATGTATTTTTTTGATCTTTGTGGTGACTAGCACAAGCATGCAAAGTAGCCTTCGTGTTATTGCTGATTTCAGGGACTTAGGATTACACTAAGTCATTTTCCTGCTGTTATTTTTATGCCATGTAAACATGATGCTACAGTGAGATCCATGCTTGTTTTGAGTTGCTTCAGTAAGGATGATTTGGACATATGGGTGTGCTCTATCCATTAATGGACCTTTTTTCAATTATGGAGTACCCTAGCATCTCTTAATCTTGCTCTACTTTTGCTATAATATGTTCCTGGCAGATTGTTTACATGTTAATCAATTTTGCCATGGTTGTTGTTAGTGATCCGTGCATGATATGAATTTTGTCTTGCCATGGTTAGCATCTTGAACATGTCATCTTGCTGATGCTATGCTTATCTTGTCATGCAATTCCTTGCGGTGAGTGATTTGAGCTCGCTAAGATGCCTTCATAATTCTGTTTATGCCATGCTCTGTTTTCTGCTAAGTTTGAATCTGTTTACGAAACTTGCTATGTTTACATGGGTGCCATCTTATCGTCTGTGCCTTTTTGGCTCATGGTCAGTAAGGTACTTCTGTTCTATGCATTAAGTAGATTAATGCCATGCCTTATATTGCTATTATATGTTCCTTTAGCATGTTGGTTGCTTGCTCTAAACATGGCTTCCTGATGTTATTCCTGGCATGTTAGCATTTTCACTAAGTCTGTAATGCTGATAACTTTTGCACTTTTGTCATGCTTGTTTGAACCTGCTCTTGTGTGATTTAGCCGTAGCTTAGTGTTCATGTTTTTTCAAGCATCTTGAGTAGATCACTGCGATATGCTTTGTTGCTATGTTGGAGTGCAGTAGATTAGTTTCTCGTTACATTCTAGATGGCATCGTGCTGTTAATCGCAGAATTGTGCCATTCTTGTTTTGCTTGCCATTTGCAAACCGTGCATCCGATTCTGGTGATCTTTATATAGATTTCGACTGAAATTATCTCATCTTTCCAGCGGCACACTTGGTTCGCCAAGTTGATGCCTTGATAAATGTTTTCCTTCCGGAGCACGCATATGCATTGCATATCACATCTCGCATATCATGCCATGTTTGCATCATGTTGATTGTGCATTGCACCATGGTTGATTGTTGTTTCCTTTGCTTGTGATCTTGCTTTGCGTAGAGCCGGGAGACGAGTACGTGATCGAGGAACCTGTTGAGTACGCTTACGAGGATCAAGCTTTCGTCAACTCTGAGAACTTTGCAGGCAAGATGGCCATACCCTCGAAATCACTTCTATCTTTGATTGCTAGTTGCTCGCTCTTTTGCTATGCCGCGCTACCTACCACTTGCTATATCATGCCTCCCATATTGCCATGTCAAACCTCTAACCCACCTTTCCCAGCAAACCATTGTTTGGCTATGTTACCGCTTTTGCTCAGCACCTCTTATAGCGTTGCTAGTTGCAGGTGAAGGTGAAGCTGGTTCCATGTTGGAACATGGATATGTTGGGATATCACAATATCTATTATTTTAATTAATGCATCTATATACTTGGTAAAGGGTGGAAGGCTCGGCCTTATGCCTGGTGTTTTGTTCCACTCTTGCCGCTCTAGTTTCCGTCATACCGGTGTTATGTTCCTTGATTTTGCATTCTTTACGCGGTTGGGTGTTATGGGAACCCCTTGACAGTTCGCTTTGAATAAAACTCCTCCAGCAAGGCCCAAACTTGGTTTTACATTTGCCTAACAACCTATTACCCTTCCCTTGGGTCGGCCAACCCAAGGGTCATCTTATTTTAACCCCCCCGGGCCAGTGCTTCTCTAAGTGTTGGTTCGAACCAGAGCACCGTGTGGGACCGTCCCTTGGTGTCGGAGTAATGGGCCATGGGTAGGCCAACCCGGGTCCCAGAACCTTTCAAGACATCGGGGCGGGCTGTGCTCCTCAAAGACCCCAGGACGAAGAGCCGCCTCCTGAGGAGTCGACGGCAAGACGGCCGACTGCCCGCTCACGGCCGAGTCCCAGGGATGACTTCTAGAGAAGCCGGCTTTGGGGAGTCGGCCCGCGACTCCAACAAACCCCATGACCTCATCAAAGGGGACGAGGCAGGGGCGTGGCTACAGCGAAGCCCACCCCGCCCCTCACCAAGGGCAGGCATGGCCACAGCATGCCGTACCCTGGAAGATCTCCGTGCGGCGTGGCACTATTGCCATGCCGGCCCTGACATCAACACCGCAGGGCCGAATCCTGCACCCACGACGGCTTGTCTGTACGGCCTGGAGGCAGCAGGCCCCACCAGTCAGTGAGACCTCGGGTGACGGCAGGAGAACCACCAGTCGGACCCATCGGGAGTCGGCCCGGGGGAGTCGGCCGAGCCCTCCCCCGGGGCCCACGCGCCATTAATCAAGATGTGATGGGGAGAGGCAACAGTGATCGCCTGTCGGGCAGCGGGGCTGTTGCCATGACCTCATAATCAAGCCCCCGTCATCAGAAGCACGACTACAGTAAGCAGCAGCCGGCAAGACCCGCCAGCGGTGGACGCGGGCTGTCGGCTCCGTACCCGGCTAGTCGGCAGGGCCCGCCAGTCAGCGGGCCCCAGCGGTCGGTAGAGAAGACGGAGGCCAGAGACACTGACGGCTAGGCCCGCGCCCAGATGGAGGCCAGAGACACTGACGGTAGGCCTATATAAACCCCCCAGGGAACCCATTAGCTCTAGACCAGATCATATAGAAGGGAGAGAGCTAGCCTTGCCCTCTCCTACCACCAGAAAACAGCTCAAGGAGCAACCGTGTAAACACTTTGGCCATAGTGATCATGCGGAGACCCCGCAGAGCAGCAGTAGGGGTATTATCTCCCCGGAGGGCCCTGAAGCTGGGTAAGATTCGCCGGCATGCATGTCTTCGCCTCATCCCGTTTCCAGGCACCGGCGACGTTCTACTCGCCCCCACCATGATAAGACATCCGTTGGCATATGTCGCACCAAACCCCCGACATTTGGCGCCCACCGTGGGGCCTGGTGCACCACCGTCCGGAGATCTGTTGTGGACGGGAACTCTTTTCCTCCCTGGCGAGCGCAGCCAGCCAGGCACGCCAGATGGAGTTTGCGCCGACGCGCTAAGCAGCGTCGAGATCGCCTGCGCGGTCAGCTCCTTGGCCGAACTCGTCGGTGAGGTCCGCCTCTCCGACGAACCTGCATCCAACACAGGCACGGGCGGCCCCGAGAACCTCCTCGCGGGCCTCCTCGATCAACTCCACGTTTCCGGCGAGCCTGCCGTAGACTTGGAGTCCGTAGGCTCCATCGACCCGATGCTGGTCGACTCCGACACCGTGTCGCTTGATGCGTTCCCCACCAATGTGGTGGTCTACGACGAACCTCTCCCCCACGCAGAGAGCAACGGAAGCACCGTCACCGAGGTGCTAGTCATCAGTCATGATGAGCTCCCCGGCGGAGGAGCGCACGACTCGCTCGGTGCGGCGCTGCAAGACCTAACTGCACCCATTCCGGAAGACGCTGACGCTGAGACGTTGGAGGCACGCCGCCTTCAGCTCATTGAAGGCGCGAAGAAGCTGACCAGCATGAGGGGCTTGTCAGAAGCCTATCAGCGGGAGATGGATCGCGCCGTCGGCGGCTCGCCGGCCCCGGCAGGGCCCAGCCGCCTTGGCACAGTCCGGCAGCGCGGCGTAGACATCGCCAACCTGTTTGGGGCAAGCCACCCTGTGTACGCTACACCAGCGGAGAACATCCGAGCTGCCCAGGCAGCGGCGGACGAGCTGGACAATTTCGAGGGCGAAGAACGCCGCCTCATGATGGAGCGAGTCCAGCGGCTTCTCGACGCGGCTGCCGCACAGAACGAGGCCGACTGCCGCGCGGAGGCGCCTCAACGGCCCATCGACGACCTTCACCGAGATCAAGGCGCGACGTCTCAGATGCCGACTGGCGGCTCCCGAGGAAGAAGAGACAAGGAGCCGACTGTCAGCCATAGTCGGACTCGCATTACCATAGAGCGCGACCGAGACGGCCGCCCAAGAGTAGTGGAACGACGGGACGACTATCCGCCTCCCCCTCCCCGCAAGGAGAGGCGAGTCTCCCCGCCGCCTGTTGACCATCCGACTCTCGGTGACCGCCTTGGCCGCCGAGAGGGAGTTGGAGAGAACGACGCCCGCCACCGTATCGACCGACTCCACCGATCCTTAGCGCTGGAGGAAGAAGACGAGCTGGGTCCACCTTGTTTCGGGCCCCGCATTTGGGACGAACCCTTTCCCAGAGGGTTCACACTCCCAAGAGACACGCCCAAGTATACCAGCTCCATGAAGCCGGAAGACTGGCTAGTCGACTACTCCATGGCTGTCAGCATAGCAAACGGCAACCAGTGTGTCGCCGTAAAGTACATTCCGCTCATGCTCCAGGGCACGGCCCGGACGTGGCTGAATAGCCTAAAGCCCCGCAGCATCAACAGCTGGGTCGACTTCACCGAAGCGTTCGTCCGCAACTTCACCAGCACGTACAAGCGTCCTCCCAAGCCTCATCAGCTCTCCTTGTGCGTGCAAGGCCCCGACGAGTCGACTCGCGATTACCTCACGCGTTGGGCCGAGCTCCAGAACTCCTGCGAGGGCGTGCACGAGGTGGAGGCCATCGAATACTTCACGGCCGGGTGCAGAGAAGGCACCCTCCTCAAGCACAAGCTCCTTTGCGACGAGCCAGAAACCCTCGACGAGCTGCTGATCATAGCGGACAAGTACGCCACGGCCGACTCCTCCATGAAGGCGGAAATTCAAATCAGCACAACTGGCAAAGTGGCTCCTCAAGCTCCAAGAACTCCGGCGGCAGACGCCGGCCGGCGACAACAGCAGGGCGACAACAAGTGCAAGGCCCCGCAGCCGGCTTCCAGCAGCCGGCAGGTCGCGACCGTTGAAGCCTAGTAGCCAGAAGAGCAGCCCCCGCCCAAGCGACAGAAAGGCAGCAAGCCAAACTGGTTGCCGACCTTCTCCTATGAGCAGACCTTGGATGGACCTTGCAAGTTCCAGAGCGGCGCAAAGCCGTCGAATCACACCACCCGAAAGTGCCACTGGCTCACCAAGATCGCCAAGGGAGACGGCCTCCTGCCTCCCCCGCCTGCTGGGCAGCCGCCTCCGCCCCAGCAGCCGGCTGTCAGGCCAGTTGACGCAGTACAAGACGAATACCCTGAAGAGCATGGAGCCTATGTGGTGTTCACCAGTGTGGCTGATGATCGACGCAGCAGGCGGCTGCAGCGACAAGAGGTGAACGTGGTAGCATCGGAGACACCAGAGTTCATGCACTGGTCTGAGAAGCCCATCAGCTGGAGCAGGGCTGACCACCCAGAAGTGATGCCGAGTCCGGGCTCCTATGCTTTGGTCCTGAACGCCACCTCTGCTACGGACAGACGAGCCGCGCATTTCTCGCGAGTTCTAATAGATGGGGGCAGCAGTATCAATATCCTGTACAAGGACACCATGGAGAAGTTAGGAATCAAGCAAAGACAGCTTCAGAACAGCCGAACTGTGTTCGACAGCATTGTTCCTGGGCTTTCCTGCTCGCCAATCGGCAAGATCCTGATGGACGTCCTCTTTGGGGACAAAGATCACTTCCGTAGAGAGCCCGTTTGGTTTGAGGTGGTGGATCTTGAGAGCCCATACCATGCGCTACTTGGCTGACTTGCCTTGGCCAAGTTCATGGCGGTCCCCCACTACGCCTACCTCAAGATGAAGATGTCCAGTTCCAAGGGAATTCTGACTGTGGCTGGCGACTACCGTAAGTCATCTGCTTGCGCAGCAGAGAGCAGTCGGCTGGCCGAGTCCTTGGTAATCGCGGTTGAGAAGCGGCTCCTTGAGCGAGTTGTGGCGATGGCCGGCAAGCAGCCTGAGGTGTCGCCCAACCCAAAAGAGTCGGAGACTGAGGGTTCGTTCAAGCCGGCCAAAGAGACAAAGAAGATACCCTTGGACCCGGAGCACCCAGAGAGGTACGCCGTCGTAGGTGCAAACCTCGACAGCAAATAGGAAGGCGAGCTCGTCGATTTCCTCCATGAGAATCGAGACATCTTTGCATGGTCCCCCAAAGACATGCCAGGTGTACCAACGGAATTCGCCGAGCACAAGTTACATGTCCGATCTGATGCAAAGCCGGTCAGACAGCACCTGCGCCGCTTATCAGAAGAGAAGAGAAGAGTTGTCGGAGAAGAGATAGCCCGACTCCTAGCAGCCGGCTTCATTATGGAAGTATTCTTTCCAGAATGGCTAGCAAATCCGGTCCTGGTACTAAAGAAGAACAAGCAGTGGTGAATGTGTATTGACTACACGAGCCTCAACAAGGCCTTCCCCAAGGACCCATTAGCTTTACCAAGAATCGATCAGGTGATAGACTCCACAGCCGGATGCGAGATGTTGAGTTTTTTGGATGCATATTCAGGATATCACCAGATCAAGGTAAACCCGGCTGACAGACTGAAAACCGCCTTCATGACGCCGTTTGGAGCCTTCTGCTACCTCACCATGATGTTCGGCTTAAGGAACGCCGGCGCCACCTTTCAGCGTTGCATGCAGAAGTGCCTCCTCAAGCAGCTTGGCAGGAACGCCCACGTTTACGTGGACGACGTGGTGGTGAAGACGGAAAAGCGTGGGACACTGCTGGAAGACCTCAAGGAGACCTTTGAGAACCTGCGCCGGTTCCAGATCAAGCTCAACCCCGAGAAGTGTGTCTTCAGAGTACCAGCCGGCCAGCTCCTTGGCTTCCTGGTCTCTGAACACGGCATAGAATGCAACCCAGTAAAGATCAAGGCCATTGAGAGAATGGAGGTACCCAGCTGACTGCTGGACGTGCAGAAGTTCACCGGCTGCTTAGCATCCATCAGCTGATTCATCAGTCGGCTGGGCGAGAAAGCTCTCCCCTTGTACCAACTCATGAAGAAGACCACTTTTTTCGAGTGGAACCATAAGGCGGACGAAGCTTTTCACCAGTTGAAGAAGATGTTGACTACTCCACCTGTCCTGGCGGCTCCGACTCCCAAGGAACCTATGCTCCTGTACATCACCGCCACTAGCCGAGTAGTCAACATGGTCATTGTAGTGGAGCGCAAGGAGGAAGGCGAGGCGCTGCCTGTCCAGAGACCGGTATATTACCTGAGCGAGGTACTGTCGACCTCCAAGCAGAACTACCCCCACTACCAGAAGATGTGCTATGGCGTACACTTTGCTGCTAAGAAATTGAAGCCTTACTTTCAAGAGCATCCAATCACAGTGGTCTGCACGGCCCCACTTGCCGAGATCATTGGTAGCCGAGATGCTTCTGGCCGAGTGGCCAAGTGGGCCATAGAGCTGGCTCCTTACACCATCCACTACCAGCCCCGCACCGCCATCAAGTCACAAGCACTGGCCGACTTCCTCGTCAACTGGGCCGAGACCCAGTACCTACCTCCAGCACCTGATTCCACCCATTGGCGGATGCATTTCGACGGCTCCAAGATGCGCACTGGCTTGGGAGCCGGCGTCGTCCTCACCACTCCCAAAGGCGACAAGCTCAAGTATGCGCTGCAAATCCACTTTGCCGCCTCCAATAACGTCACCGAGTACGAGGCACTCATTCACGGGCTCCGGCTTGCCAAAGAGCTTGGCATCCGCCGGATCTTGTGTTATGGCGACTCGGACTTAGTGGTCCAGCAATCATCTGGCGACTGGGACGCGAAAGATGCAAACATGGCGAGCTACCATTTCCTCGTGCAACAACTTAGCGGGTATTTCGAAGGGTGCGAGTTCCTCCATGTGCCAAGGAATGACAACGACCAAGCAGATGCATTAGCACGAATCATCTCTACCCGCCAAGCAATACCATCTGGTGTCGCCCTTCAACGCCTCCTGCACCCACGACGGCTTGTCTATACGGCCTGGAGGCAGCATGCCCCACCAGTCAGTGAGACCTCGGGAGACGGCAGGAGAACCACCAGTCGGACCCATCGGGAGTCGGCCCGGGGGAGTCGGCCGAGCCCTCCCCTGGGGCCCACGCGCCATTAATCAAGATGTGATGGGGAGAGGCAACAGTGATCGCCCGCCGGGCGGCGGGGTTGTTGCCATGACCTCATAATCAAGCCCGCGTCATCAGAAGCACGGCTACAGTAAGCAGCAGCCAGCAAGACCCGCCAGCGGCGGACGCGGGCTGTCGGCTCCGTACCCGGCTAGTCGGCGGGGCCCGCCAGTCAGCGGGCCCAGCGGTCGGCAGAGAAGACGGAGGCTAGAGACACTGACGGCTGGGCCCGCGCCCAGCCAGATTACCATTGTACCCCTGGGGGGGTAGGCCTATATAAACCCCCCAGGGCACCCATGCAAAGGGTTGGAACCCATTAGCTCTAGACTAGATCATATAGAAGGGAGAGAGCTAGCCTTGCCCTCTCCTACCACCAGAAAACAACTCAAGGAGCAACCGTGCAAACACTTTGGCCATAGTGATCATGTGGAGACCCCGCAGAGCAGCAGTAGGGGTATTATCTCCCCGGAGAGCCCCGAAGCTGGGTAAGATTCGCCGGCGTGCATGTCTTCGCCTCATCCCGTTTCCAGGCACCGGCAACGTTCTACTCGCCCCCACCATGATAAGCCATCCGTTGGCATATGTCGCACCAAACCCCCGACACTTGGCAACTTGGGTTATGTTGGTACCTGTATGCTTAGCTTATTCGGTGTTGCCCTGAGAACGAGATATGTGCAGCTCCTATCGGGATGTCGGCGCATCGGGCGGTCTTGCTGGTCTTGTTTTACCATTGTCGAAATGTCTTGTAACCGGGATTCCGAGTCTGATTGGGTCTTCCTGGGAGAAGGAATATCCTTCGTTGACCGTGAGAGCTTGTGATGGGCTAAGTTGGGACACCCCTGCAGGGATTTGAACTTTCGAAAGCCGTGCCCGCGGTTATGGGCAGATGGGAATTTGTTAATGTCCGGTTGTAGAAAACCTGAAACTTAACTTAATTAAAATGAATCAACTGCATGTGTAGCCGTGATGGTCTCTTTTCGGTGGAGTGCGGGAAGAGAACACAGTCTCGTGTTATGCTTGAACGTAAGTAGCTTCAGGATCACTTCTTGATCATTATTAGCTTCTCGCCCGTGCTTTGCTCCTCTTCTCGCTCTCTTTTGCATAAGTTAGCCACCATATATGCTAGTGCTTGCAGTAGCTCCATCTCACTACCCTTTCCTACCCTTAAGCTTAAATAGTTTTGATCGTGAGGGTGTGAGATTGCTGAGACCCGTGACTCACAGATACTTCCAAACAGATGCAGGTGCCGATGATGCCATTGCAGATGACGCAACCCAGCTCAAGTGGGAGCTCGATGAAGATCGTGTTCGTTGTCTTGTTTCGTTTCCTGTTGATCAGTAGTGGAGCCCAGTCGGGACGATCGGGGATCTAGATTTTGGGGTTGTCTTTCTTTATTTTGGTTCCATAGTCGGACCTTGATTGTATTCTGGATGATGTATGATATATTTATGTATTGTGTGAAGTGGCGATTGTAAGACGACTCTTTATCCCTTTCTTATTCAGTACATGGGATGTGTAAAGATTACCCCTCTTGCGACATGCCTAACATGCGGTTATGCCTCTAAGTCGTGCTCCGACACATGGGAGATATAGCCGCATCATGGGTGTTACACCTGGTAGCAGAAGTACAGAGCAGCCTTACCAAGAAGAACCTTAATTCGGCGGCCAAGCTCCCGGACACTGCCAAACGAGTCCGGACTACTCTGCAGCAGGACAATCCAGCTTGTCAGGAGCTCGACTAGTAATTCGGCCTCCGTCTCAGTCCCAACCAAATGGCGGCGTATGTGCCACGCGTTACATAACTACGCACTCAAAATACCATGGGCATAGACGGAGGCGTAACTTGATTGTGGTCCATCATACGGCTCCAACACATACTTTTCCTGTTCCTTTTTACCGTTTTTTGGTCTCTTCTCCACAGGCCCCTCTCGACGGCTTGATCATCGGTCCTTTTGAACGATGGATATACCTAGGCGGCAAGCAACACAGACGTGTGGGGGAATCTCTAGATGTTCTTCTTGACGATCATTCTACCTGTTTTCAGGACCCGCATGTAGCTCCCCCTTGGTCTTGGCATGTTAAATAGCCCTGTTGCTTATTGCACTATTTGTACAAATACACTTTGACGTATTAATCAAATTATAATGGAAATAGTTTGCGGCCCAACCTATGTGGCACTAGCTTACTAGTTCATTTTATTTCACTATTCTTATCGATTGCACCCGTACACTTTGGTACTCTTTAATTAGCCAGGGGCTTCATTATGCTCCATACTACGACAACAAAGTCCGAACACTTTTTATAGTATAGTTTGGCACCCCGAATTTTAGCATTATATGCATCGGCTCCGAATCATGTCTTTGGTCAATAGTTGGGTTGCCCGACTCCTGTGCCTGCTACCTTACGTTCTGTCCTATCGGCTAGGGTAGTAAAGGGATAACTACTGCGATTGTGTTTCTGGTTTATCCGGGGAAACACCTCAGTAGAGAAAGCCGAAAACTGACTGTCATGATACGGCGAGAGCTGGTCAGCTATTCGGAGGTTAAAAATATTTTGCGATTTTTCTGCATTATGCGACGAATCGGCCTTTACCCGATCAGGTGTCTACAGCACCCTAGTCCAGATTATATACTCACTAGGGGTTGTGCCTACTTTTCTATTGTCAAACTCCTATGGCTAAGTGAGGGTGATAAAGCCACATAGTCCATTTTCCTGGTTCGTTGTGCTAAACACCTGCTTCAAGGACCAAACTCTTGGATTAAGAGTGTTTAGATTCCATCCCGAACACCCCCGTACTACCTATGTGGGGGCTGAAGCCGACGACTGGCCAACTCTCAGATTTAACAAAACGACTGCACATGAGGTAAAATTTTCAAACAACAAACATTATATTACATAACGGCTCTGTTTCATAATACAGGAAGGGATAACATGAATGATCTCATTCAAAGATAATGTCTTTTGAACATTGGCCCTCTACAATGCGAGATCCCTTCAGGACATCATCAAAATAATGCTCGGGCGTGCAGTGCTCCTTGCCCGCGGGCGGTCCCTCGGTCGCGAGCTTGATGGCGTCCATCTTCGCCCACTGCACCTTGACACGGGAGAAGGCCATCCGGGCACCTTCAATGCAGACCGACCGCTTGATGGCATCAACCTGAGGGCATGCATTGACCAACCGCTTCACAAGCCCGAAGTTGCTGCTGGGTATGGCTTCGGCAGGCTATAGACGGATTATCAAATCCTTCATGGCCAGTTCGGCCACCCTATGCAGTTCGGTCAGCTGTTTTAGCTGATCGCTAAAGGACACCGGATGCTCTGGCGCAAGGTATTGCGACTAGATCAGCTTCTCTGTTGAGCTCCCTTCTTCGGCTCAAAAGAATTCCGCAGCGTTGGCAACACTGCGCGGCAGATCTGCAAACGCCCCTGGAGAACTACAAATTCGGGTCAGTAAGAGGAACATTTTATTCACATACTTGCTCTCCATAATAAAGGCGTTACCCGTCGCGATTTTTTTGGCCTCCTGGATTTCCTGGAGGGCGCCCTGGGCTTCAACCCGGGCATGGTGTGCGCTTTGGCGGGCCTTGGCAAGTTCAGACTCTTGATCTGCAATATTGCGCTCCAAGGACTCGCACTTCCTCACGGCGTCCTGGAGCTCCTGCTGGACCTCACCAACCCTGGCCTCGTGTTTTTTGTGAGCGGCTTGCTCCTTTGCCGCTCTCTCCTGGGCTTCGTCCAGCGCCTTCTTGAGGGTCTCCACCTCGGTCGCCGCTCCTACAAAATATCATGGCACTGTGGTCAACACAAATCATTCATCCTTTCTGAATCTACACAAGGTCATTGCATACCTTGATGGTCCTCCAGCTGTTTTTTCACGCGACCGAGCTCTTCCTCAGTCCGCTCCAGACTCTGCTTCAGTCCGGAGACCTCAGCAGCATGAGAGGTCGCAGCCAGCAAAAACGCCTTCTTATTCACATAGACATGTATGGCAAGTCTCCTGCGAAAACTAGTTGATCCTCTGTCCGGCATTTCTTTTTGAACACCGGACAGTGTCTCAGGGGCTACTGTCTATACTATAACATTCCTTTTGTGTAAATTGCGTTTTCATACCTCAAAGCCCGTTAGAAGGGTTGTGCAGGCTTTAGTCAGTCCACTCTTTGCGGACTAAATCCTCTCAACCACCATACCCATGAGGGTATGGTGTTCCTCAACAATGGAAGCGCTTCGCAGCGCTTCCAGTAGAGTATCCGGTGCCTCTGGATGGACAGAGGTCATCGGTGGAATCGGCGCACCTCCTTCTTTCGAAGGAGGTTGCTTGCCGGATTCCGGAGCCGTATAGGTCTCCGAAATTGTATTCGTCTAGAGGCCGGATTGGATATGGCCCCCATCGCCAGTCTCCATGGGGATTTGCAGCCCCATGTGTCCGGCGGCCGAGGGTTCACCCTCTGGCGCCACCTAGACGGCCTCCTGCGTCTCTCCCTAGCCTGGGGAGGTCCTTCAGGACAGCACCTTGGTGTAATCCATGGCCTTGGGAGAAGAGGCCGTCGGAAGGGACCCGCTGTCCATCACCTTCGGATTCAGCAAATTCCTCGAAGATGAGGATCGCTGGAGGTCGAAACGATCCGGACTGCAGCGCATAATTCAACATGTTAAAACCATGAAGTAAAGGAGCTGGATATATGTGTGCGTCTTTGAGTACTTACGGTTCGGCCAGGGGCTTATCCCTGGGGCGCCACTCGGAGCTGCTGTCAATGTCCCATGCGGAGTTATCCGCGGGGGAGGCCTTCCCCTTCTTGGACGCCTCCGCCTCCAGATGCGTGGAGGCCGCCCTTTTCTTCCTCCCCCCTCCAGGGGAGAGTTGCTTTCCTCCTCCTCGTCGTCGTCCTCAGTGTGGGAGGAGTGGGTCTCGGCGTCTTCGGACGCCACGTCCGAAGTGCCCTTACGGCGAAGACCACTCCTGGTCTCCTTGGCCTTCTTCTCCGGTGCTTGGTAGGGCGCTAGAACCAGCATCTTCGTCAGAAGAGAGATTGCTGGGTTTTCGGGCAGCGGAGCCGGACATTGGATCCGCTCCGCCTTCTTTGTCCAACCCTGAAAAAATAAATGGGGAAGCTTAGGCGACCTCCTTGAGTTTGCAAGTAAAGGATACACCTTGAAATACAAAAAACTTACCGAACTAGCGGGATGGGCCAGGTCGAGCCCGCAGTCCTCGGTTGTCGCCGACCACGTCTCGTTGGCCTTGAAGAGCACCTTCGAGATGTCTTCATGCATAGTGCCAAAGAATTGTTGCAAGGTCTAGTGCTCGACCGGATCGAACTCCCAAAAATGGCAAGCCCGACTTTCGCATGGAAGGATCCGGCGAACGAGCATCATCTGGATCACATTGACAAGCTTGATGTTCTTGTCTGCCATGTTCCTGATGCACGTCTGAAGCGCTGTCAGCTCGTCCGACAAAGACCAGTCCAGGCCCTTCTCTAGCCAGGAGGTGAGCCACATCGGGGCTGCGGACTAGAATTCGGGAGCCGCGTCCCAGGTGGCGTCGTGAGGCACTGTGATGTAGAACCACTGTTGTTTCCACCCTTTGACGGTCTCCACGAAGGTACCTTCGGGCCATGAGATGTTGGGCATCTTGCTCACCATGGCGCCTCCGCACTCTGCGTGTTGACCGCCCACCACCTTCGGCTTCACATTGAAGATCTTTAACAACAATCCGAAGTGGCGTGGGATGCAGAGGAAGGCCTCACACACGACAATAAATGTCGAGATGTTGAGGAAAGTGTTGGGGGCTAGATCGTGGAAATCCCGCCCGTAGTAAAACATGAGTCCGTGGATGAATGGGTGAAGAGGGAATCCCAATCCGCGGACGAAGTGGGGGATGAATACCACCCTCTCATGGGGCTCTGGGCGGGGATGATCTGCCCTGTTGCTGGAAGCCAATGAGCGATTTCCTGGGCTAAGTGGCCGCCCTTCCGGAGCTTGGTGATGTCCTTCTCCTTGGCGGAGGAAACCATCCACTTGCCTTGTGCTCCAGATCCGGACATGGATGGAGTGCTTTTTTGAGGTGAAAGGATGGAAGCTTGGGCGCTGGAGCTCGAGAATGGATGGGCCAAAGAGGAAGAGGGCGTGGGTGAAAAGGTGAAATCCTTATCCCTTTATAAAGGCTGCGAATATCAAGTGCCTCTCCACTTGCCCTAAAACTCGCCTATTCCCCAAGGGTCGTGCAGGCGGCGCGGTTGGATTACCCACGCCCGTATTGATGAGAATCCCGCAATAAGGGGACACGATCTCTGCTTCGACAAGACGTGCCAATAAAACCACATCTTGAAACATGGAGCGGGAGGCTAAAACGGTTCGAAATAATGACCAGGCCGTGACGTGATGTCAAGCTACAAAAGTTGTTAGTGGATTGGACTCATAAAATATTATACTCTGCGTGCGTGTGTGGTACTCGTTTTGCAGAGCCGGACACGTTTTCTGTGTTCGAAGGCTGTTTTGGAGTATTCAGAGGAGGAACCCGCCTTGCAATGCCGAAGACAATCTACACGCTGGACACATCGTGATTGAAGCCTGGTTCAGGGGCTACTGAGGGAGTCCTGGATTAAGGGGTCCTCGGGCGTCTGGACTATGTAACATGGGCCGGACTAATGGGTATGAAGATACAAGACAGAAGACTTCCTCCCATGTCCGGATGGGACTCTCCTTTGCGTGGATGGCACGCTTGGTGATCAGATATGTATATTCCTTCCTTTGTAAACCGACTCTGTACAACCCTAGGCCCCTCCGGTGTCTATATATACCGGAGGGTTTAGTCCGTAGAGGCAATCACAATCATACATGCTAGACTTCTAGGGTTTAGCCACAACGATCTCGTGGTAGATCAACTCTTGTAATCCTCATATTCGTCAAGAACAATCAAGTAGGATGTAGGGTATTACCTCCATCAAGAGGGCCCGAACCTGGGTAAAACATCGTGTCCCCTGTCTCCTGTTACCATCGACCCTAAACGCACAGTTCGGGACCCCCTACCCGAGATCCGCCAGTTTTGACACCGACAACCATCTCGTGTTGGTCAAGTCTGTGATTGCGGCCAAGCCCATCCATCATTTCATGGTCACGAAGGCCCCTTCTTGGGTGTTCGAAGAGATAGATCAATAGATGTGTTCTTTCTTTTGGGTCGTCAAAGACAAAGTGAATGGCGGTCAGTGCTTGGTGGCTTGGAATTCGGTTTGTAAACCCACTTGTCTTGGTGTTGTTGGTGTTCGCAACCTTCAATTGCAAGGCTTGGCCTTGAGAGTGAGGTGGGAGTGGTTGAGGCGGACGGACCCCGAGTGGCAAGGGCTACCCATGGTTGTGGACAAGGAGGCTCGTGCGGTCTTTGACATTATGGTGCATATTTCGGTTGGGGTGGGCAACAAAGTTCTATTCTGGAGAGATAGGTGGATCCATGGCTTCGTGGTTAAAGACATTGCACCATACATCCATGCTTTTGTTGACACACGAACGATAAACCGCCGCACGGTGGAGGAAGGCTTAGAGAATGGGAGATGGCTGCTTGATATTTCCGGTGAAGTCAACTTTGGAGGCCATATGCAACTCTTACACCTCAACCTAGCGATCAGCACGGTCAATCGTGACCCTTTCAGTGAAGACTCTTTTTCCTGGCCGGCGGATCCATCTGGCAGATACACTGCCAAGTCCACATACTATAGGCTCTGTTTGGGTGCTGAGAGGGTCCCTTATGCCACATGCATATGGAAGAGTTGGGACCTCCTCAAGTGCAAAATCTTCGTGTGGCTGGCAGTACAACACCGGATTTGGACGTCTGACAGAAGAGCAAGGCATGGCCTTCAGGACACCCTACATGTGCCTTCAAGAGGAGGATAACGTGGAACACATACTTGTTTAGTGCGTCTACGCTAGGGAAGTTTGGCACAACATCTTCGAGGCATTGAGCTTGCAGGGTAATATCCTGGAACCGGAGGATAGTCTGCTGGAGTGGTGGCTGGCTAGGAGAGATCACTTCAGGAAGGGCTTCAAGTGTGGATTCGACACGGTGATCATTGCGGCCACTTGGGCTTTATGGAAGCAACGTAACGCGAGAGTGTTCTATCAGACTAACCAGCAGAAGACGGCATCAGACTTAGCCCATGCCATCATTGTGGAGCTCAAAGAGTGGAGGTTGGCGGGTTTGGGAGGAGGAGGTTATGGCACGTTTTGTGAGAGTGTAGGCATAGGCTAATTTGTAGGGTGTGTTAGGGTGTGCATCCTTGATGGAAGCTCGCTTCCATCTTTAATCCTCTTGTATATGTTGGGGAACGCAGTATTTCGAAAAATTTCCTACGATCACGCAAGATCTATCTAGGAGATGCATAGCAATGAGTGGGGAGAGTGTGTCCACGTACCCTCGTAGACCGAAAGCGGAAGCGTTTAATAATGCGGTTGATGTAGGCGAACGTCTTCGCGATCCAACCGATCCAATCACCGAACATACGGCACCTCCATGTTCAGCACACGTTCATCTCGATGATGTCCCTCGATCTCTTGATCCAGTTGAGGGCAAGGGAGAGTTCCTTCAGCACGACAACATGGCGGCGGTGATGATGAAGTTACCGGCGCAGGGCTTCGCCTAAGCACTACGACGATATGACCGAGGTGTGTAACTGTGGAGGGGGGCACCACACATGGCTAAGACAATTGATCTTGTGTGTTCTAGGCTGCCCCCTGGCCCTGTATATAAGGGAGGGGAGGGGGAGGCCGGCCGGCCCTATAGGGCGCGCTAGGAGGAGGGAGTCCTACTAGGACTCCAAGTCCTAGTAGGATTCCACCTGGAGGAAAGGGGGAAGAAGGAAGGGAGAGGGGGAAGGGAAGGAAAGGGGGGTGTCACCCACTTCCCCTATTCCAATTCGGACCCAAGGGGGGGGCACAGCCAGCCCCTTGTGGCCCTTCCTCTCTCCCCACTAAGGCCATCAAGGCCCGTTAGTTCCCCCGGGGGGGGGGGGGGTCCAATAACCCTCTGGCACTCTGATAATTATCTGGTACCTCTCGGAACTCATCCGGTGTCCGAATAACATCATCCAATATATCAATCTTCATGTCTCAACCCTTTCGAGACTCCTCATCATGTTCGTGATCTCATCCGGGACTCCGAACAATCTTCGGTCATCAAATCACATAACTCATAATACAAATCGTCATCGAACTTTAAGCGTGCGGACCCTACGGGTTCGAGAACTATGCAGACACGACCGAGACACATCTCCAGTCAATAACCAATAGCGGAACCAGGATGCTCATATTGGCTCCTACATATTCTACAAAGATTTTTAACGGTCAAACCGCATAACAACATACATTGTTCCCTTTGTGATCGGTATGTTACTTGCCCGAGATTCGATCGTCGGTATCATCATACCTAGTTCAATATCGTTACCGGCAAGTCTCTTTACTCGTTCCGTAATGCATCATCCCGCAACTAAATCATTATTCACATTGCTTGTAAGGCTTATAGTGATGATCATTACCGAGAGTGCCCAGAGATACCTCTCCGAAACACGGAGTGACAAATCCTAATCTAGATCTATGCCAACTCAACAAACACCATCGGAGACACCTGTAGAGCATCTTTATAATCACCCAGTTACGTTGTGATGTTTGATAGAACACAAGGTGTTCCTTCGGTATTCAGGAGTTGCATAATCTCATAGTTAGAGGAACATGTACAAGTCATGATGAAAGCAATAGCAATAAAACTAAATGATCATTTATGCTAAGCTAACGGACAGGTCTTGTCCATCACATCATTCTCTAATGATGTGATCCCGTTCATCAAATGACAACACATGTCTATGGTCAGGAAACTTAACCATCTTTGATTAATGAGCTAGTCAAGTAGAGGCATACTAGGGACACTCTGTTTGTCTATGTATTCACACATGTACTAAGTTTCTAGTTAATACAATTCTAACATGAATAATAAACATTTATCATGATATAAGGAAATATAAATAACAACTTTATTATTGCCTCTAGGGCATATTTCCTTCAGTCTCCCACTTGCACTAGAGTCAATAATCTAGATTACATAGTAACAATTTTAACACCCATGGAGTCTTGGTGCTGATCATGTTTTGCTCATGAGAGAGGCTTAGTCAATGGGTCTGCGACAGTCAGATCCGTATGTATCTTGCAAATCTCTATGTCTCCCTCCTTGACTTGATCGCGGATGGAATTGAAGCGTCTCTTGACGTGTTTGGTCCTCTTGTGAAATCTGGATTCCTTCGCCAAGGCAATTGCTCCAGATTGTCACAACAGATTTTCATTGGACCCGATGAACTAGGTATGACACCTAGATCGGATATGAACTCCTTCATTTGCTGCTTCCGAAGCAGCTATGTACTCCACTTCACACGTAGATCCCGCCATGACGCTCTGCTTGGAACTGCACCAACTGAGAGCTCCACCATTCAATATAAATATGTATCTGGTTTGTGACTTAGAGTCATCCGGATCAGTGTCAAAGCTTGCATCGACGTAACCATTTACAACGAGCTCTTTGTCACCTCCATAAATGAGAAACATATCATTAGTCCTTTTCAGGTATTTCAGGATGTTCTTGACCGCTGTCCAGTGATTCACTCCTGGATTACTTTGGTACCTCCCTGCTAATCTAATAGGAAGGCACACATCAGGTCTGGTACACAACATTGCATACATGATAGAACCTATGGCCGAGGCATAGGGAATGACTTTCATTTTCTCTCTATCTTCTGCAGTGGTCGGGCATTGAGCCTGACTCAACTTCACACCTCGTAACACAGGCAAGAACCCTGTCTTTGACTGATCCATTTTGAACTTCTTCAAAACTTCATCAAGGTATGTGCTTTGTGAAAGTCCAATTAAGCATCTTGATCTATCTTTATAGATCTTGATGCCCAATATATAAGCACCTTCACCGAGGTCTTTCACTGAAAAATTCTTATTCAAGTATCCTTTTATGCTATTCATACATTCAGTATCATTTCCGATCAACAAATGCCATCCACATATAATATCATAAATTCTACATAGCTCCCACTCACTTTCTTGTAAATACAGGCTTCTCCAAAAGTCTGTATAAAACCATATGCTTCGATCACACTATCAAAGCGTATATTCCAACTCCAAGAGGCTTGCACCAGTCCATAAATGGATCTCTAGAGCTTGCACACTTTGTTAGCACCTTTTGGATCGACAAAACCTTCTGGTTGCATCATATACAACTCTTCTTTAAGATATCCATTGAGGAATGCAGTTTTGACATCCATTTGCCAAATTTCATAATCATAAAATGCGGCAATTGCTAACATGATTCGGACAGACTTAAGCATCACTACGGGTGAGAAGGTCTAATCATAGTCTACTCCATGAACTTGTTGAAAACCTTTCGCAAAAAGTCAAGCTTTGTAGACATAACATTACCATTAGCGGCAGTCTTCTTATTGAAGATCCATTTATTCTCTATTGCTTGCCGATCTTCGGGCAAGTCAACCAAAGTCCACACTTTGTTCTCATACATGGATCCCATCTTAGATTTCATGGCTTCTAGCCATTTAGCGGAATTTGGGCTCACCATCGCTTCCTCATAGTTCGTAGGTTCGTCATGGTCAAGTAACATTACTTCCAGAATAGGATTACCGTACCACTCTGGTGCGGATCTTACTCTGGTTGACCTACGAGGTTCAGTAGTAACTTGATCCGAAGTTTCATGATCATCATCATTAGCTTCCTCACTAATTGGTGTGGGAATCACTGGAACTTATTTCTGTGATGTACTACTTTCCAATTCAGGAGCAGCTACAATTACCTCATCAAGTTCTACTTTCCTCCCACTCACTTCTTTCGGGAGAAACTCCTTCTCTAGAAAGGATACATTCTTAGCAATGAATATCTTGCCTTCGGATTTGTGATAGAAGGTGTACCCAACTATCTCTTGTGGGTATCCTATGAAGACACATTTCTCCGATTTGGGTTCGAGCTTGTCAGGTTGAAGCTTTTTCACATAAGCATCGCAACCCCAAACTTTAAGAAATGACAACTTGGGTTTCTTGCCAAACCACAACTCATATGGTGTCATCTCAACGGATTTAGATGGTTCCCTATTTAACGTGAATCCAGCCGTCTCTAAAGCATAACCCCAAAATGATAGTGGTAAATCAGTAAGAGACATCATAGACCGCACCATATCCAATAAAGTACGATTACGACATTCGGACACACCATTACACTATGGTGTTCCAGGTGGCGTGAGTTGCGAAACTATTCCACATTGTTTCAAATGAAGACCAAACTCGCAAATATTCACCTCCACGATCAGATCATAGAAACTTTATTTTCTTGTTACGACGATTTTCCACTTCACTTTGAAATTCTTTGAATTTTTCAAATGTTTCAGACTTATGTTTCATCAAGTAGATATACCCATATTTGCTCAAATCATCTGTGAAGGTCAGAAAATAACGATACCCGACGCGAGCCTCAACACTCATCGGACCGCATACATCAGTATGTATTATTTCCAACAAGTCTGTTGCTCGCTCCATTGTTCCAGAGAATGGACTCCTAGTCATCTTGCCCAAGAGGCATGGTTCGCAAGTATCAAGTGATTCCAAAAGTCCATCAACATGGAGTTTCTTCATGCACTTTACACCAATATGACCTAAACGGTAGTGCCACAAATAAGTTGCACTATCATTATTAAACTTGTATCTTTTGGCTTCAATACTATGAATATGTGTATCACTACTATTGAGATTCAACAAAAATAGACCACTCATCAAGGGTGCATGACCATAAAAGATATTACTCATATAAATAGAACAACCATTATTCTCTGATTTAAATGAATAACCATCTCGCATCAAACAAGATCCAGATATAATGTTCATGCTTAATGCTGGCACTAAGTAACAATTATTCAGGTCTAAAACTAATCTCGAAGGTAGGTGTAGAGGTAGCGTGCCGACAGCGATCACATCGACTTTGGAAGCATTTCCCACGCGCATCGTCACCTCGTACTTAGCCAATCTTCATTTAATTTTTAGCCCCTGTTTTGAGTTGCAAATATGAGCAGCAGAACCAATAGCAAATACCCAGGCACTACTATGAGCATTAGTAAGGTACACATCAATAACATGTATATCAAATATACCTTTCACTTTGCCATCCTTCTTATCTGCCAAATACTTGGGGCAGTTCCGCTTCCAGTGACCAGTCCCTTTGCAGTAGAAGCACTCAGTCTCAGGCTTAGGTCCAGACTTGGGCTTCTTCACTTGAGCAGCAACTTGCTTGCCGTTCTTCTTGAAGTTCCCCTTCTTCCCTTTGCCCTTTTTCTTGAAACTAGTGGTCTTGTTAACCATCAACACTTAATGCTCCTTCTTGATTCCTACCTCCACAACTTTTAGCATTGCGAAGAGCTCAGGAATTGTCTTATCCATCCCTTGCATATTATAGTTCACCACGAAGCTTTTGTAGCTTGGTGGCAGTGATTGAAGAAGTCTGTCAATGACACTATCATCAGGAAGATTAACTCCCAGTTGAGTCAAGTGGTTGTGGTACCCAGACATTCTGAGTATATGTTCATTGACAGAACTATTCTCCTCCATTTTGCAGCTGTAGAACTTATTGGAGACTTCATATCTCTCAATCCAGGCATTTGCTTGAAATATTAAATTCAACTCCTGGAACATCTCATATGCTCCATGACGTTCAAAACGTCGTTGAAGTCCCAGTTCTAAGCCGTAAAGCATGGCACATTGAACTATCAAGTAGTCATCAATTGTGCTCTGCCACAAGATCATAATGTCCGGAGTTGCTCCTGCAGCGGGTCTTGCACCTAGCGGTGCTTCTAGGATGCAATTCTTCTATGTAGTGCTACCTCTTGAGCATGCGTTGGTTTCCCTTGAGGAGGAAAGGGTGATGCAACAAAGTAGCATAAGTATTTCCCTTAGTTTTTGAGAACCAAGGTATCAATCCAATAGGAGACTACACGCAAGTCCCTCGTACCTGCACAAACAGTTAAGAACCTTGCAACCAACGCAATAAAGGGGTTGTCAGTCCCTTCACGGCCACTTGCAAAAGTGAGATCTGATAAAGATAATAAGATAAATATTTTTGGTATTTTTGTTGTATAGATTGAAAAGTAAAGATTGCAAAATAAACAGCGACAGAAATAGCTAGTTGACGGGAAATAATATAATGGAGAATAGACCCGGGGGCCATAGGTTTCACTAGTGGCTTCTCTCAAGATAGCATAATCTATGGTGGGTGAACAAATTACTGTCGAGCAATTGATAGAAAAGCGAATAGTTATGAGAATATCTGGGCTTGATCATGTATATAGGCATCACGTTCGTGACAAGTAGACCGAAACAATTCTGCATCTACTACTATTACTCCACACATCGACCGCTATCCAGCATGCATCTAGAGTATTAAGTTCATAAGAACAAAGCAACACATTAGGCAAGATGACATGATGTAGAGGGATAAAATCAAGCAATATGATATAAACCCCATCTTTTTATCCTCAATGGCAACAATACAATACGTGCCTTGCTGCCCCTGCTGTCACTGGGAAAGGACACCGCAAGATTGAACCCAAAGCTAAGCACTTCTCCCATTGCAAGAAAGATCAATCTAGTAGGCCAAACCAAACTGATATTTCGAAGAGACTTGCAAAGATATTTAAATCATGCATATAAGAATTCAGAGAAGAACCAAATATTGTTCATAGATAATCTTGATCATAAACCCACAATTCATCGGATCTCGACAAACACACCGCAAAAAGAATTACATCGAATAGATCTCCAAGAGAATCCAGGAGAACTTTGTATTGAGATCCAAAGAGAGAGAAGAAGCCATCTAGCTAATAACTATGGACCCAAAGGTCTGGTAAACTACTCACACATCATCAGAGAGGCTATGGTGTTGATGTAGAAGCCCTCCGTGATCGATTCCCCCTCCGGCGGAGTATCGGAAAAGGCCCCAAGATGGGATCTCACGGGTACAGAAGGTTGCGGCGGTGGAAATAGGGTTTCATGGTGCTCCTGGATGTTTTCAGGGTATATGAGTATGTATAGGCGAAGGAAGTAGGTCGGTGGAGCTGCGAGGGGCCCACGAGGGTGGGGGCGCGCCTGCCCCCCTGGGCGCGCCCTCCTACCTCGTGGCCACCTCGCTGCTTCCTCGACATCCACTCCAAGTCTCCTGGATCACGTTTGTTCCAAAAACGATCCTCGCGAAGGTTTCATTCCGTTTGGAATCCGTTTGATATTCCTTTTCTACGAAACACTGAAATAGGCAAAAAAACAACAATTTGCACTGGTCCTTCGGTTAATAGGTTAGTCCCAAAAATAATATAAAAGTGCATAATAAAGCCCATTAAACATCCAAAATAGATAATATAATAGCATGGAACAATAAAAAAATTATATATACGTTGGAGACGTATCAAGCGTCCCCAAGCTTAATTCCTACTCGTCCTCGAGTAGGTAAATGATAAAAATAGAATTTTTTTATGTGGAATGCTTCCTAACATAATTTTCAAAGTAATTCTCTTTATTGTGGCATGAATGTTTAGATCTGAAAGATTCAAGATAAAAGTTTAATATTGACATAAAAATAATAATACTTCAAGCATACTAACTAAGCAATTATGTCTTCTCAAAATAACATAGCCAAAGAAAGTTATCCCTAAAAAATCATATAGTCTGGCTATGCTCTATCTTCACCACACAAAATATTTAAATCATGCACAACCCCGATGACAAGCCAAGCAATTGTTTCATACTTTTGACGTTCTCAGACCTTTTCAATCTTCACACAATACATGAGCGTGAGCCATGGATATAGCACTATAGGTGTAATAGAATGGTTGTTGTGGAGAAGACAAAAAGGAGAAGATAGTCTCACATCAACTAGACGTATCAACGGGCTATGGAGATGCCCATCAATTGAAATTAATGTGAGTGAGTAGGGATTGCCATGCAACGGATGCACTAGAGCTATAAGTTTATGAAAGCTCAAAAAGAAACTAAGTGGGTGTGCATCCAACTTGCTTGCTCATGAAGACCTAGGGCATTTTGAGGAAGCCCATCATTAGAATATACAAGCCAAGTTCTATAAGGAAAAATCCCCACTAGTATATGAAAGTGACAACATAGGAGACTCTCTATCATGAAGATCATGGTGCTACTTTGAAGCACAAGTGTGGTAAAAGGATAGTAGCATTGCCCCTTCTCTCTCTCTCTATTTGGGCCTTTTCTCCTCTCTTTTTATGGCCTTTTTTTATTTTTCGTCCGGAGTCTCGTCCCGACTTGTGGGGGAATCATAGTCTCCATCATCCTTTCCTCACTGGGACAATGCTCTAATAATGATGTTCGTCACACTTTTATTTACTTACAACTCGATACTAGAAAAAAAATATAACTCTATGTGAATGCCTCTGGCAGTGTATCGGGATATGTGATGAATCAAGAGTGACATGTATGAAAGAATTATGAATGGTGGCTTTGCCACAAATACGATGTCAACTACATGATCATGCGAGGCAATATGACAATGATGAAGCATGTCATAATAAACGGAACGGTGGAAAGTTGCATGGCAATATATCTCGAAATGGCTATGGAAATGCCATAATAGGTAGGTATGGTGGCTGTTTTGAGGAAGATATATGGTGGGTTTATGGTACCGGCGAAAGTTGCGTGGTACTAGAGAGGCTAGCAATGGTGGAAGGGTGAGAGTGCGTATAATCCACGGACTCAACATTAGTCATAAAGAACTCACATACTTATTGCAAAAATCTATTAGTTATCGAAACAAAGTACGACGCGCATGCTCCTAGGGGGATAGATTGGTAGGAAAAGACCATCGCTCGTCCCCGACCGCCACTCATAAGGAAGACAATCAATAAATAAATCATGCTCCGACTTCATCACATAACGGTTCACCATACGTGCATTCTACGGGAATCACAAACTTTAACACAAGTATCTCTCAAATTCACAACTACTCAACTAGCATGACTGTAATATTACCATCTTCATATCTCAAAACAATCATCAAGTATCAAACTTCTCATAGTATTCAATGCACTTTATATGAAAGTTTTTATTATACATCTTGGATGCCTATCATATTAGGACTAATTTTATAACCAAAGCAAATTACCATGCTGTTCTAAAAGACTATCAAAATGATATAAGTGAAGCATGAAAGATCAATAATTTCTATAAAATAAAACCACCACCCTGCTCTTAAAAAGATATAAATGAAGCACCAGAGCAAAATTATCTAGCTGAAAAGATATAAGTGAAGCACATAGAGTGTTCTAATAAATTCCAATTAATGTGTGTCTCTCCAAAAGGTGTGTACATAAAGGATGATTGTGGTAAACTAAAAAGAAAAGACTCAAATCATACAAGACGCTCCAATCAAAACACATATCATGTGGTGAATAGAAATATAGCCTCAGGTAAAGTTACCGATGGACGAAGACGAAAGAGGGGATGCCTTCCGGGGAATCCCCAAGCTTAGGCTTTTGGTTGTCCTTTAATTTTACCTTGGGGTGCCATGGGAATCCCCAATATTAGGCTCTTTCCACTCCTTATTCCAAAATCCATCAAATCTTTACCCAAAAACTTGAAAACTTCACAACACAAAACTCAACAAAAAATCTCATGAGCTCCGTTAGTATTAGAAAACAAATCACCACTTAAGGTACTGTAATGAACTCATTCTTTATTTATATTGGTGTTAAACCTACTATATTCCAACTTATCTATGGTTCATACCCCCCGATACTAGCCATAGATTCATCAAAATAAGCAAACAAACACACGAAAAACACAACCTGTCAAAAATAGAACAGTCTGAAGTAATCTGTAGGTTTCGAATACTTCTATAACTCCAAAAATCCTACCAAATTAGGAAGACCTAAATAATTTTTATATTGATCTACTGCAATTGGAATCAGTATTTTATCGCTCTCTGGTTAGAAATGAAATTATTCTCGTGAGCGCATACTTTCTATTTTTACCTGCAAGATCAAACAACAATCATCCAAGAAGATCCTAAAGGCTTTACTTGGCACAAACACTAATTGAAACATAAAAAACACAATCATAATAGAGGTTAGATGATTTATTTGCTACTAAACAGGAACAAAAAGAAAGAAACAAAAATAAAACTGGGTTGCCTCCGAACAAGCGCTATCGTTTAACGTCCCTATCTAGGCATAAAACATGAATAGATCTAGGTATTATCGTCTTTGGTATGCAATACACAAGTGGCTATCATAATAGATTCATAAGGTAATTTAATTTTCTTCCTAGGAAAGTGTTCCATGCCCTTCCTTAATAGAAATTGAAATCTAATATTTCCTTCCTTCATATCAATAATTGCACCAATCGTTCTAAGGAAAGGTCTACCAAGAATAATAGGACAAGTAGGATTGCAATCTATATCAAGAACAATGAAATCTACGGGCACATAATTCCTATTTGCAACAAAGAACATCATTAATTCTTCCCATAGGTTTCTTAATTGTGGAATCCGCAAGATGCAACTTTAAAGAACAATCGTCAAGTTCACGAAAACCTAACACAACACACAAAGTTTTTGGAATCGTGGAAACACTAGCACCCAAATCACATAAAGCATAACACTCATGATCTTTAATCTTACTTTTAATAGTAGGTTCCCACTCATCATAAAGTTCTCTAGGGATAGAAACTTCTAATTCAAGTTTCTCTTCATAAGATTGCATTAAAGCATGAACGATATGTTTGGTAAAAGCTTTGTTTTGATCATAAGCATGAGGAGAATTTAGCACGGATTGCAACAAGGAAATAAAATCCATCAAAGAGCAATTATCATAATTAAATTCCTTGAAATCCAAAATAGTGGGTTCATTGCTATGTAAAGTTTTGACCTCTACAATCCCACTTTTATTAATTTTTGCATCAAGATCTAAAAACTCCAAATTATTGGGACGCCTTTTAACTAAAGTTGACTCATCTCCAGTCCCATCTTTACCAAGATTCATATTGGAAAACAAAGATTTAATAGGGGACACGTCAATCACTTTTAGATCATCATTATTATCATCGAAACTAAAAGAACACACTTTTACAAAGCAATCCTTTTTAGCACGCATCCTAGCGGTTCTTTCTTTGCACTCATCAATGGAAATTCTCATGGCTTTGAGAGACTCATTGATATCATGCTTAGGTGGTGTCGGATTTCGGGTTCCGGCAAAACCCTTGAGGTTCGAACACTGGGGTGTGCACAAAGATCTCTCCCCGTCTCTAGCTCGCACACTCTATGATCTCATGGCCTAGCTCGACGAACCCAAAGAACATGAGACACAAGATTTATACTGGTTCGGGCCACCGTTGTGGTGTAATACCCTACTCTAGTGTGGTGTGGTGGATTGCCTCTTGGGCTGAGGATGAATAGTTACAAGGGAAGAACAGCCTCGCGAGGAGAGGTGTTCTTGAGCTCGCTAAGCTTGTCTCGTGGCCTTGGTGGAATGGCTTGAGTCCAAGATGAGATATCCCCCTACGGTGGTGACTAGTCCTATTTATAGAGGCCCTGGTCCTCTTCCCAAATATTAGGCGGGAAGGGATCCCACAATGGCCAAATTCGAAGGGAGACAACTAGTACAAGCTATCCTGACAAAAGTAGTCTTCGCCTACCAAAGGCTCTGGTGGTGACGCCGCCTTGGGCTCCACGGTGACCTCCGTCCTGCAGGTCTTGGTCTTGTTGCACCAATATGAAAACCTTTTCCTGATGCCTCGGGACACCTCGTATGCGCTTGCCCCTTTAGCAACAAAGAGGAAACAAGGACACTGCGCACGCTGGCGCCCGCCTGACTCCAGGCGTCATGGCTTGCATCACAGAAACCTCGCGAGGTGCCCCTCGCCTTGATCTCTTTGCCCCTCGCGAGCCAGCCTGGTGAGGCCGCCCCCGAGGAGGTCTTGCGTCATCCGCCTCGCGAGGCTTGGCCCCTCGCGAGGATCTTGCATGTTTGCTGGTGAAGATGGGCCGTATAGGGCCGCTGGTGGAGCCACGCTGCGGGCCACAGGCAGGCAAGTCTGGGACCCCCGTTCCCAAAATGCCGACAGTAGCCCCCGGGCCGAAGGCGCGCTTGGGCTTCTCTTCGAGGCGAGGCCACAGGGCAAGCGTGGAGCGCCGCGGGCCCCAATAGACTGCGGCCCTACCTGGCACGCGGCGATCGATTGGACGTGGGCGGCCCCGCTTCCCCACGCAGCCTTGATATCCGCCTGGCTAGGCAGCCATGTCGTCCCACACGGTTATTTCCCCCTTGCTGGAAACACCCCCCCGACTCCTTTGATTCCTCGAACCTCAGGTTCCTTTCCCAATCCAACCCGAACTCAGTCCTCCCCATCGTTATGGCACTGAACTGGACGGAGAAAGGGAAGAAGCCCCTGTCCTCAGCCAACCCGCCTCCTACAGTCGAGCCCGTTGTTGGCCGATCGCAGGTGCTCAGTGAGGAGGCCATGGACAAGGTCCGCCTTGTGCTCACCACCAGCTTCAACGAATGGGGTAGGATGGCAGCCTGGCCGACGTCCCGAGCTTCTGTTGATAGAGCAGCCACTGAGGTCTAGTTCTTCGTCGACGCCCTGTGGGCCGGTCTGGTTCCCCCCTTCTCTGCTTTCTTCAATGTCATGCTTTCCCATTACCAGATTCATCTGCTGCACTTAGATCCCCACTCTGTCGCTCTTCTTGCTGTCTTCGCCTTCGCCTGTGAGGCCATGGTGGCATCGCCCCCTCCGTGGCCCTTCTGCGCCATTTCTTCTCGCTCCACCTGATCGACCCCCGACAACGCTCGGGGTGCCTGAGCTTCCAGGCCGTGGCGGCGACGGCCAGCTTGTGGATTGACTTCGAGCTCCCGCCATCTGTGAGCGGGTTCCGGACGCGGTGGGTGTACATGGATGTCGGAGTGCTCAGCCCTTTGCTCTCGCCTCCGTCCGCGCCCACCGTTCCCAGCTCCGGCTGGCCTCACAAGAAGCTTACAAGCCCCCGCCTTGCCTTCGTCTGGCTCCGGATGAGGAGGTTGAAAGACCTTGGCTTGACCGCCCCCATGGTGATGAAGGAGTCCCCACTTCAGTGCCATTCCCAGCCGATGTGGGCCTTATCTATCGGCCTGGATCGCATGATGCTCCAGGAGTCAGAGCTTCCGCTTGAGGCATGAAGAACAGTGCTCGAGGTCCTGGCAGGCAACCCCTCGCCAGCCGATATGCCACCGGTGGGCTGTCTCTTGTAGTGCTGTCCGAACAGGGTGGAGTTTGCGGGGCAGATGCCCCCCTTTGGCGAATGGGGGCTGCGTCCGGTTGGCCTTGAGGGGTCCCATGAGAACCCCGTCACCGTGGTTCCCATCTTTGTTGTCGGCGACGAACTTGCCTCGAGAGTGGACGCAGGGGGCAAGCATCATCAAAAACTGGAGGCGCGGGTGGCGTGGCGTTAGAGCTTCCCGCAGTTCCTGAGGTGTCAACTTCGGGAGCCCACAACTCTCACGCTAAGGAAGCAGTTGAGGGGGCGACACAACTCGCTGCTCCCGAGGCCAAAGCTCCCGAGGCCTCTGGAGGCCATCACGAGGCGATACTTGGTGGCTCTCCCCAGCTTGGTGCTCCCGAGGTCATACCCTCGTGCGCTTCACCAGCCACGCCCTGCGCTGGTCGCCACGCCCAACGCTTCGGTCGACTCCGTGTAGACTTCGATGCGCTCCGCAAGAGGAAGGGGTCCCCAAGCTGCAGTAGCAGCGCTTCCCGGCCATTGAAACAGAGGAAGTACATCACCATAGATGAGTAAGTACCTTATCTCTGTAATTCCTTGAGTGCTGCTTCCCTTCCTGATGGTGGTTCTTCAGGATCCCATCTGCTAAGGCTGCGAAGCCCCTTGGGAAGCAAACTCCTCCTGCCTCGAATCTTCCGCTGGCCTTGAGCGTCCCGGGCCAATATGCTGCCCCCGTCACGAGGTCGGCTGGAGAGGCAGATGAGCTGGCTTGGCGCCTTGAGCCTGCGCTCCTGCCATCTCTTCTTCGTGGCCTCGTCGGGGGTGTGATGAGCGTGCCAAGGTCTCCTCCTCAGATTATAGACGGCGACCGGATGGCTTCAATCTTGGTTCCTTCTTCGAGCAGGGAGCCTCATCCTAACCGGGCTCCTGCCGAAGCCCAGTCAGCGTCAGGAGGGGCGCTAGCCCCCAGCCACCTGCAGGAAGGGGGTGAGCCGCTTCAGGTCCCGTCGACGGCCCCGGCTATGGAGGAAGGAGTCGGCCACACGCTCAAAGCTGCGCACGAAAGGAGCGTCGTTCGCCATGAGCTCTTCCGAGAGGCGATGGGCGCGATGAACCGGCTTGGCGGGGAGCTCACAGATGTAGACGCGCGCCTCGGGGCCGAGGATCTTCGGCTGGTGGAAGAGTGGCATAAACTGAAGGTGGCTATCAAACTCTGGCGCCACCAACATGAGCTTGATAACGCGAAGGCCGAGGCGTCTCTTGCGACCTCGCGTGAAGCTTGCGCCCGAGCCTTGGAGGAAGCCCGGGAAGCTGATCGACGTCGCGAGATTGCGGGGAAACGCGCATGGGAGCTCCAAGCCTGGAGTGCCTCCCTGGAGCAAAAAGTGGAGGCGCGCAAGGCCGCCCTAGCGTCGATGAAGAGGACGCCTGCCGAGGAGGAAGAGATCCTGAGGCGAGAGGAAGCACTGGCGCTGGAAGACATGGAGCGCAGCCATGAGCTCGAGCGGTTGGAGACGAGGGAGCGCCAGGTTGCCCAAGCTGAGGATCCTGTCGGCGTGCATGAGGCCAAGGCCCAGGAGGAAGTCGATCGTCGGGCGGCCGAGGCTCGCGTGGATCTTGTGGGTAGGTATGACCTGAAGTTGAAGCTTGTGGAAGCCGAGGCTATGGGCAGGACCAATGCCCTCAGGTTAGGGTTGGATGAGACTGAACGTCGCGAGAAATCTGTCGTAGCCGCCCTGTCTTCAGTGCAAGCTGAGCTGGCTTCCGCACGTGCCGAGCTGTTTTCCCTTCAGCAACGGGTTGCCGGTGTCGAATCCTCCGCGCAGCGGGGCAGGGAGGAAGCGCTCCGGCGGTGGACGCTGGAGCGCGAGCACGCCCCCATGCTCCAAAACCTCAGGGTCAGAGCCAACGCGGCGCTGGGCGCCATCTGTGACGAAAATGCACCTCATCCCCACTCGGATGACTATGCCAGTCACCTCCTTTTCTTCACCGACATGGTGACACACCTGGAGAATCGATCCGAGAGGGCTTGCGTGCTTGTTGAGGAGAGGAGCCGCAGCCTGCTCAAGCGCGCGTTCTCCCGTGTCTTCAGCCACCTCCAGAACACCTACCCCAACTTTGACTTCGACGCCGCCATTGCCCCTATGCCCGAGGCCATCCGGGATGACCTGGCGCGCTGGGTAGAGGACAATGTGGACGCTCTAGTTAGAGCCTTCACCTCCGAGGATGATGCAGTGGTGGTCGCTGGGGATGAAGGCGACGTGGTCGATGATGGTGCGGGCGACACCGGCAATGGTGGTGGTGATGCTGGGGATGAGGATGGTGGCGCCAGTGATGGTGACGATGATGCTAGCGACGCCTCTGAGGGCGTCCCGGAGGACGCGGCGAGCGATATGTCCGATTGAGCCCGTGCTCCCTCATTGCTGAGCTTGTCAGTGAAAACTTGGGCACGGCCCTGAAAGTTGTGAGAGCATTTTGGGAGGTGGGGCCCCATCATGTAAATAGATTACTGCCTCTATTCCTTAGGCCAAGCTGAAGATGTGTTTTTATGGGCCCATGAGTCATGCCGCGAGTTTAGTGCTGAAATTTACCTTGGTTAGGACCAGTTTCCGGCCAGCTTGTGAGGTCATGAACTCCTGAAGGGCCTGCTGGTCCGACTGAGAGGGCGTCGTGAAGAGCAAGTGTCGGCCGTGGAAGGGCATGCGTGCAGCGCGCGCGTGCCGCGCCTAGCCCCCTCTCTCGAGGAGCTCGCGAGGGCGGAGGCAACAAGTGCGAACTCTGAGTCATGCAAGGAACCAGATGGCAAGAAATTGAACGAACGAGAAAAGTCACCCCCGCGCATAGCAATGAAAATTCAACTTCATCTTAAATCCAAAGCCAGAAACAGGGTTATAGAAAAGTGGTTAAGAGCAAATGGCCGCGTCCGGCACCTAGTCTAGTCTTCTTGTCTTCTCACCAGAGCGGAGCTAAGTGATGCCACTAGGCGTGGGAGGGAGCCCCCGAGGCCCGAGGGCGGCCCTCCTGAGACTCTGGGGCGTGTACAGCCCCACTCATTATTATGTGAGAGTGTCACGAGCGGAGATCTTCACAGGCGTGAGCCTCACTTCATCTCGCCAGACGAGGGCCCCGCCTTGCGCCGCCCTTGACCACCGTTGGTTCGACCGAAAACCAGGACGAAGTCAAGGGGCAAAGGGGACGCTAGCGGCGCCCTCGGCGACCACGGGTCCTCTGCCGGGGGAAGGCTCATGAGCACCTCCCCGACAGAGGGCCTACCTTCGGGGGCACCTTGCTCCGTGCGATGCAGGGAGGGACCTGGCTCCTGGCCTCTCCCCTGCAGCCCCCAGTGTGCTCCTCCTGGTGGGAGGGAGGCCGCTGAGATGGGGCCGCCGTCCGCCGCTGTGACCTAATCCTCCTGCGACCCATGGTTAGCATAAGCTTGCTCTTGAGAGATTAGTGGTACCCTGTAGCTGTCATCGCCGGCATGGTTGGTGAGGCTCACTGCGTGCTCGGGGGGCTCCTGGAAGGCCTCAGCTTCCAGCGCCTCATCCTCCTAGCCTGGCTCAAGGAACGAGCCAGGGTCATCTTCCTGTGCATACTCCTGGTCCATCATGCAGGGCATGTAGGCCTCCGAGGCCGCCGCCCCGAAGACCTCGCCAAAGTGCCCCATGCTCCACGTTGTGCCGGCCTGAGGATGGTAGGGAGGCATTCCGCCGAGGCCGCGGGTGGCAACGTTCGAGCCCGCACCCATCAGGGGTGGCGTGGGCACGAGTGGGCGCCCAATGCTTCTGGTTACGCCGGTGTCGATGAAGCCTCTTGGCGCACCTGGGGGTGCGCGGGCGCAGCGAGGCCCGCCATGCGATCCGGTCGTGGCCTAAGGCGTGAGCAAGGAGCAGAAGGGCGGCGCACCCGAAGCCGCGGTGTCCAGTAGCTCGGCGACGCACTCCAGCAACACGTCCTGGCCGCTCTCCATCAGCCGGCATCTCAGCAGCTCCCGAGCCACTGTGAGTGCGACTCTCATGTTTGCTTGTTCCCGTCGGGTGTGCGGTGCTGTGGCCACAGCGTGGCTTGAGGCCCTTGCGACCGCCTGCAATTGTCGTGGAGTGAGGGTGGACGGCGTTTGACTTTGCCACCCGCTCCCCGCGGCGCTTGGCGGTGCGCGCGCCGCTTGGGGCGCTGGGTTGAGGTCTTCTTGGGCGGACGGCGCTGCCCGGGCCGGCCAAGCTGCCCAGCGGTCGGTGTTGGTCCTCAAGTCGCTGAACATCGGACCCACGGGACATCGGCGGATCAACCGAGGGAAGAGAAGCTCTGGCGCGCCAAATGTCGGATTTCGGGTTCTGGCAAAACCCTTGAGGTTCGAACACTGGGGTGCGCACTAAGATCTCCCCCCTCTCTAGCTCGCACACTCTATGATCTCACGGCCTAGCTCGACGAACCCAAAGAACATGAGACACAAGATTTATACTGGTTCAGGCCACCATTGTGGTGTAATACCCTACTCCAGTGTGGTGTGGTGGATTGCCTCTTGGGCTGAGGATGAACAGTTACAAGGGAAGAACAGCCTCGCAAGGAAAGGTGTTCTTGAGCTTGGTGAGCTTGTTTGGTGGCCTTGGTGGAATGGATTTAGTCCAAGATGAGATATCCCCCTACGGTGGTGGATAGTCCTATTTATAGAGGCCTTGGTCCTCTTCCCAAATATTAGGCGTGAAGGGATTCCACAATGCCCAAATTCGAAGGGAGACAACTAGTACAAGCTATCCTGAAAAAAGAACTCGTCGCGTGCAAAAGGCTCTGGTGGTGACGCCGTCTTGGGCTCCACGGTGACCTCCGTCCTGCCGTCCTGCTGGTTTTGGTCTTGTTGCACCGATATGGAAACCTTTTCCTGATACCTCGAGACTCCTCGTCTGCGCTTGACCCTTTAGCACCAAAGAGGAAACGACGACACTGTGCGCGCTGGCGCCCGCCTGACTCCAGGCGTCATGGCTTGCGTCACAGAAACCTCGTGAGGTGCCCCTTGCCTTGATCTCTCCGCCCCTCGCGAGCTAGCCTGGTGAGGCCACCCCTGAGGATGTCTTGCGTCGTCCGCCTCGCGAGGCTTGGCCCCTCGCAAGGGTCTTGAATTTTGCTGGTGAAGATGGGCCGTACAGGGCCACTGGTGGAACCACGCTGCGGGCCGCACGCAGGCAAGTCTGGGGACCCCCGTTCCCAGAATGCCGACAGTAGCCCCGGGCCCAAGGTGCGCTCGGGCTTGTCTTCGAGGCGAAGCCAACGGGCAATCACGGAGCGCTGCGGGCCCCAATAGCCAGTGGCCCTACCTGACACGTGGAGATCGATTGGACATGGGTGGCCCCGCTTCCCCATGCAGCCTTGATATCCGCCTGGCTAGGCGGCCACGGCGTCCCACACGGTTATTTCCCCCTTGCTAGCAACGCACCCCCTGACTCCTTTGCTTCCTCGAACCTCAGCTTCCTTTTCCAATCCAACCTGAACTCAGTCCTCCCCATCGTTATGGTGCCGAACTGGATGGAGAAAGGGAAGAAGCCCCTGTCCTCAGCCAACCCGCCTCCTGCAGTCGAGCCTGCTGTTGGCCGATCGCGGGTGCTTAGTGAGGAGGCCATGGACAAGGTCCGCCTTGCGCTTGCCAACATCTTCAACGAATGGGGTAGGACGGCGGCCTGGCCGGCGTCCCGAGCTTCTATTGATAGAGCATCCACCGAGGTCCAGTTTGTCGTCGACGCCCTGTGGGCCGGTCTGGTTCGCCCCTTCTCCGCCTTCTTCAACGCCGTGCTTTCCCATTACCAGATTCATCTGCTGCACTTAGATCCCCAATCTGTCGCTCTTCTTGCTGTCTTCGCCTTCGCCTGCGAGGCCATGGTGGGCATCGCTCCCTCCGTGGCCCTTCTGCGCCATTTCTTCTCGCTGCACCTGATCGACCCCCGGCAACGCTCGGGGTGCCTGAGCTTCTAGGCCGTAGCGGAGACGGCCGGCTCATGGATTGACTTCGAGCTCCCGCCGTCTGCGAGCGGGTTCCGGACGCGGTGGGTGTATGTGGATGTCGGAGTGCTCAGCCCTTTGCTCCCGCCTCCATTCGCGCCCGTCGTTCCAAGCTCCGGCTGGGCTCACGAGAAGCTTACGAGCCCCCGCCTTTCCTTCGTCTGGCTCTGAATGAGGAGGTTGAAAGACCTTGGCTTGACCGCGCCCATGGTGACGAAGGAGTTCCTCCGACGCCGCGTCGCCCCACATCAGCGCCATTCCCAGCCGATGTGGGGCTTATCTATTGGCCCGGATTGCATGATGCTCCAGGAGTCAAAGCTTCCGCTTGAGGCACGAAGAAAAATGCTCAAGGTCCTGGAGGGAAACCCCTCGCTAGCCGATATGCCACCGGTGGGCTGTCTCTTGTACTGTTGTCCGAACATGGTGGAGTTCGCGGGGCAGATGCCCCCCTTTGACGAATGGGTGATGCGTCCGGTTGGCCTTGAGGGGTCCCGTGAGAACCCCGTCACGGTGGTTCCCATCTTCGCTGTCGGTGCCGAACTTGCCTTGAGAGTGGATGCAGGGGGCAAGCATCATCGGAAACTGGAGGCGCGGGTGGCGCGACATTAGAGCCGCTCGTAGTTCCTGAGGCGTCAACTTCGGGAGCCCACAACTCTCGCACTGAGGAAGTAGTGTAGGGGGCGACGCAACCCGCTGCTCCCGAGGCCAAAGCTCTCGAGGCCTCTGGAGTCCGTCACGAGGCGGTACTTGGTGGCTCTCCCCAGCTTGGTGCTCCTGAGGTCATCCCCTCACATGCTTCACCAGTCGTGCCCTGCGCTGGTCGCCACGCCCAACGCTTCGGCCGGCTCCATGTAGACTTTGATGCGCTCCGCAAGAGGAACGGGTCCCCAAGCTGCGGCAGCGGCGCTTCCCAGCCATTGAAACAGAGGAAGTACATCGCCATAGATGAGTAAGTACCTTATCTTTGTAATTCCTTGAGTGTTGCTTCCCTTCCTGACGGTGGTTCTTCAGAATCCCATCTGCTAAGGCCGCGAAGCCTCTTGGGAAGCAAACTCCTCCTGCCTCAGATCTTTCGCTGGCCTTGAGCATCCCAGGCCAATATGCTTCCCCCATCGCAGGGTCGGCTGGAGAGGCAGATGCGCTGGCTTGGCGCCTTGAGCCCGCGCTCCTGCCATCTCTTCTTCGTGGCCTCGTCGGGGGTGTGTCGAGCGTGCCAAGGTCTCCTCCTCTGGTTATAGACGGTGACCGGATGGCTTCGGTCTTGGTTCCTTCTTCGAGCAGTGAGGCTCATCCTAACCGGGCTCCTGCCAAAGCCCACTCAGCGTCTAGAGGGGCGCCAGCCCCCAGCCCCCTGTAGGAAGGAGCCGAGCCGCTTCGGGTCCCATCGATGGTCCCTACTGTTGAGGAAGGAGTCGGCCGCGTGCTCAAAGCTGTGCACGAAAGGAGCATTCTTTCGCCATGAGCTCTTCCAGGAGGCGATGGGCGCGATGAACCGGCTTGGCGGGGAGCTCGCGGATGTAGACGCGCGCCTCGGGGCCGAGGGTCTTCGGCTAGTGGAAGAGTGGCATAAAATGAAGGTGGCTATCAACCTCGGGCACCGCCAACGTGAGCTTGATAACGCGAAGGCCAAGGCGTGTCTTGCAACCTCGCGCGAAGCTTGCGCCCGAGCCTTGGAGGAAGTCTAGGAAGTTGATCGACGTCGCGATTTCGCGGAGAAACGCGCGTGGGAGCTCCAAGCCTGGAGTGCCTCCCTGGAGCGGCAAGTGGAGGCGCGCAAGGCCGCCCTAGCATCGATGAAGAGGACGCCTGCCGAGGAGGAAGAGATCCTGAGGTGCGAGGAAGCGCTGGCGCTGGAAGACATGGAGCGCATCCATGAGCCTGAGCGGTTGGAGATGAGGGAGCACCAAGTTGCCCAAGCTGAGGATGTTGTTGGTGCACGCGAGGCCAAGGCCCAGGAGGAAGTCGATCGCCGGGTGGCTGAGGCTCGCGTGGATCTTGTGGGTAGGTATGACCTGAAGTTGAAGCTTGTGGAAGCCGAGGCTATGGGAAGGACCAATGCCCTCAGGTCAGGGTTGGATCAGACTGAACGTCGCGAGAAAGCTGTCGCAGCCGCCCTGTCTTCAGTGCAAGCCGAGCTGGCTTCTGCACGTGCCGAGCTGTTTTCCCTTCAGCAGCGGGTCGCCGGCGCCGAATCCTCTGTGCAGCAGGGCAGGGAGGAAGCACTCCGGCGGCGGACGCTGGAGCGCGAGCACGCCCCCATGCTCCAAAACCTCAGGGTCAGAGCCAACGCAGCGCTGGGCGCCGTCTGTGACAAAAATGCACCTCATCCCCACTCGGATGACTACGCCGGTCACCTCCTTTTCTTCACCGACGTGGTGACATGCCTGGAGAATCAATCCGAGAGGGCTCACGTGCTTGTTGAGGAGAGGAGCCGCGGCCTGCTCAAGCGCATGTTCTCTCGTGTCTTCAGCCACCTCCGGAACACCTACCCCAACTTTGACTTTGACGCCGCCATTGCCCCTGTGCCTGAGGCCATCCGAGATGACTTGGCGCGCTGGGTAGAGCACACTGTGGACGCTCTAGTCAGAGCCTTCACCTCCGAGGATGATGCAGTGGTGGTCCCTGCGGATGAAGGCAACGTGGTCGATGATGGTGCGGGCGACGCCGGCAATGGTGGCGGTGATGTTGGGGACGAGGATGGTGGCGCCAGTGATGGTGACGATGATGCTAGCGACGCGTCCGAGGGCGTCCCGGAGGACGCGGTGAGCGATATGTCCGATTGAGCCCGTGCTTCCTCATTGCTGAGCCTGTAAGTGAAAACTTGGGCACGGCCCTGAAAGTTGTGAGAGCATTTTTGGAGGGGGTGCCCCTCATGTAAACAGATTACTGCCTCTATTCCTTAGGCCAAGCTGAAGATGTGTTTTTTATGGGCCCGTGAGTCGTGCCGCGAGTTTACTGCTGTAATTTCCTTGGTCAGGACCGGTTTCCAGCCAGCTCGTGAGGTCATGAACTCCTGAAGGGCCTGTTGGTCCGCCCGAGAGGGCGTCGCGAAGAGCAAGCGCCAGCCGGGGAAGGGCATGCGCGCAGCGCGCAGCGCGCACGTGCCGCGCCCAGCCCCCGCTCTCGAGGGGCTCGCGAGGGGGGAGGCAGCAGGTGTGAACTCTGAGTCGGGCAAGGAACCAGATGGCAAGAAATCGAACAAACGAGAAAAGTCACCCCACACATAGTAATGAAAATTCAACTTCAACTTAAATCCAAAGCCAGAAACAGGGCTACAGAAAAGAGGTTAAGAGCAAATGGCCGCGTCTGACACCTAGTCTAGTCTTCTTGTCTTCTCACCAGCGCGGAGCTAAGTGCCACCACTAGGCGTGGGAGGGAGCCCCCGAGGCCCGAGGGCGGCGCTCCTGAGACTCCGGGGTGTGTATAGGCCCACTCATTATTACGTGAGAGTGTCACGAGCGGAGATCTTCACAGGCGTGAGCCTTACTTCATATCGCCAGACGAGGGCCCCGCCTTGCGCCGCCCTTGACCACCGTTGGTTCGACCGGAAACCAGGACGAAGTCAAGGGGCAAAGGGGACGCCAGCGGCACCCTCGGCGACCACGGGTCCTCTACCGGGGGAAGGCTCATGAGCACCTCCCCGACAGAGGGCCTACCTCCGGGGGGCACCTTGCTCCGTGCGATGCGGGGAGGGACCTGGCTCCTGGCCTCTCCCCTGTAGCCCCCAGTGCGCTCCTCTTGGTGGGAGGGAGGCCGTTGAGCTGGGGCCGCCGTCCGCCGTTCTGACCTGATCCTCCTGCGACCCATGGTTAGCATAAACTTGTTCCTGATAGATTAGTGGTACCCTGTAGCTGTCGGTGCCAGCATGGTTGGTGAGGCTCACAGTGTGCTTGGGGGGCTCCTGGAAGGCCTCAGCTTCCAGCGCTTCATCCTCCCAGCCCGGCTCGAGGAACGAGCCAGGGTCGTCTTCCAGCGCATACTCCTGGTCCATCATGCGGGGCACGTAGGCCTCCGAGGCCGCCGCCCCGAAGACCTCACTAAAGTGTCCCACGCTCCATGTTGAGCCGCCCTGAGAATGGTAGGGAGGCATTCTGCCGAGGACGCAGGTGGAAACGTTCATGCCCGCACCCATCGGGGGTGGCACGGGCACGAGTGGGCACCCAACGCTTCTGGTTGCGCCGGTGTCAATGAAGCTTCCTGGCGCACCTAGTGGTGCGCGGGCGCGGCGAGGCCCGCCATGCGATCCGGTCGTGGCCTGAGGCGTGAGCAAGGAGTAGAAGGGCGGCACTCCCGAAGCCGCGATGTCCAGTAGCTCGGTGACGCAGTCCAACAATGCGTCCTGGCCGCTCTCCATCAGCCGACATCGCAGTAGCTCCCGAGCCACCGTGAGTGCGACCCTCATGTCTGCTTGTTCCCGTCGGGTGTGCGGCACCGTGGCCGTAGTGTGGCTTGAGGCCCTTGCGGCCACCCGCACTTGTTGTGGACTGAGGGTGGATGGTGTTTAAATGCGCCGCCCGTACCCCACGGCGCTCGGCGGTGCGCGCGCCGCCTAGGGCGCTGGGTTGAGGTCTTCTTGGGCGGACGGTGCTGCCCGAGCCGGCCAAGCTGCCCAACGGTCAGTGTTGGTCCTCGGGTCGCCGAACATTGGAACCACGAGACGTCGGTGGATCAACCGGGGGAAGAGAAGCTCTGGAGCACCCCTACCTGGCGCGCCAAATGTCGGCTTTCGGGTTCCGGGTAAACCCTTGAGGTTCGAACACTTGGGTGCGCACAAAGATCTCTCCCCTCTCTAGCTCGCACACTCTATGATCTCACGTTCTAGCTCGATGAACCCAAAGAACATGAGAGACAAGATTTATACTGGTTCGGGCCACCGTTGTGGTTTAATACCCTACTCTAGTGTGGTGTGGTGGATTGCCTCTTGGGCTGAGGATGAACAGTTACAAGGGAAGGACGGCCTCGCGAGGAGAGGTGTTCTTGAGCTCGGTGAGCTTGTCTGATGGCCTTGGTGGAATGGATTTAGTCCAAGATGAGATATCCCCCTACGGTGGTCGATAGTACTATTTATAGAGGCCCTGGTCCTCTTCCCAAATATTAGGCGGGAAGGGGTCCCACAATGACCAAATTCGAAGGGAGACAACTAGTACAAGCTATCCTGACAAAAGTAGTCTTCGCCTGCCAAAGGCTCTAGTGGTGACGCCGTCTTGGGCTCCATGGTGACCTCTGTCCTGCCGTCCCGCTGGTCTTGGTCTTGTTGCACCGATATGGAAACCTTTGCCTGATGCCTTGGGACTCCTTGTCTGCGCTTGCCCCTTTAGCACCAAAGAGGGAACAAGGACACCGCGCGCTGGCGCCCGCCTGACTCTAGGCGTCATGGCTTGCGTCACAGAAACCTTGTGAGGTGCCCCTCCCCTTGATCTCTTCGCCCCTAGTGAGCCAGCCTGGTGAGGCCGCCCCTAAGGAGGTCTTGCATCGTCCGCCTCGCGAGGCTTGGCCCCTCGCGAGGGTCTTGAATGTTTGCTGGTGAAGATGGGTTGTAGAGAGCCGCTGGTGGAGCCACGCCGCGGGCCGCAGGAAGGCAAATCTAGGGACCCCCGTTCCCAGAACGCTGACAGGTGGAATAGATCTAAGTTTCAAAGAATCAACATCAAAAGAAATTCTATCCACGTTCCTAGCCAACTTATCAATCTTAGGCAATTTTTCTTCAAGCAAAGCATTGAAATTCTTTTGAGAAATCATAAATTCTTTAACACTAGTGTCAAAATCAGAGGGCATCTTATTAAAATTTCCATAAGAGTTGTTGTAGGAATTACCATAATTATTAGAGGAATTACTAGGGAAAGGCCTAGAATTAAAGTTTCCTCTATATGCGTTGTTACCAAAATTGTTCCTACCAACAAAATTCACATCCATAGATTCATTACTATTCTCAATCAAAGTGGACAAAGGCATATCATTAGGATCAGAAGAAACACTCTTATTAGCAAACAATTTCATAAGTTCATCCATCTCTCCACTCAAAACATTAATCTCTTCTATCGCATGAACCTTTTTACTAGTAGATCTTTCGTTGTGCCATTGAGAATAATTAACCATAATATTATCTAGGAGTTTAGTAGCTTCTCCTAAAGTGATTTCCATAAATGTGCCTCCCGCGGCCGAATCAAAAAGATTTCTAGAAGAAAAATTCAATCCAGCATAAAAGTTTTGTATAATCATCCATAAATTCAAACCATGTGTAGGGCAGTTACATATCATTAATTTCATCCTCTCCGAGGCTTGTGCAACATGCTCATGATCAAGTTGCTTAAAATTCATAATATCGTTTCTAAGAGAGATGATCTTAGCGGGAGGAAAATACTTAGAGATAAAAGCATCTTTGCCCTTATTCCATGAATCAATACTATTTTTAGGCAAAGAGGAAAACCAAGTTTTAGCATGATCTCTAAGCAAAAATAGAAATAGCTTCAATTTAAAAATATCATTATCCACATCTTTCTTCTGTTGCATATCACATAAATCAACAAAGCTGTTTAATGGGTAGCGGCATCTTCACTAGGAAGTCCAGCAAATTGATCTTTCATGACAAGATTCAGCAAAGCAGTATTAATTTCACAAGATTCAGCATCGGTAAGAGGAGCAATCGGAGTGCTAATAAAATCATTATTATTGGTATTGAAAAGTCACACAATTTAGTATTATCTTGAGCCATCGTGACAAACAATCAATCCAACACAAAAGCAAACAAGAGGCAAGCGAAAAGAAGGCGAACGGAAAAAGGGCGAACGGAAAAGAGGCAAATAAAACGGCAATGGTGAAGTGGGGTAGAGGAAAACGGGAGGCAAATGGCAAATAATGTAATGCGAGGGATAAGTGTTTGTGATGGGTACTAGGTATGTCTTGACTTGTGCGTAGATCTTCCCGGCAACGGCGCCAGAAATGGCTAGTTGTCGAGAGATCAAATCTTGACTTGACTTGGTGCAAATCTCCCCGGCAACGGCGCCAGAAATCCTTCTTGCTACCTCTTGAGCATGCGTTGGTTTTCCCTTGAAGAGCAAAGGCATCAATCCAGGTTTTTGAGAACCAAGGTATCAATCCAGTAGGAGACTACATGCAAGTCCCTTGTACCTGCACAAACAATCAAGAACCTTGTAACCAACGTGATATAGGGGTTGCCAGTCCCTTCACGGCTACTGTAAAAGTGAGATCTAATAAAGATAATAAGATAAATATTTTTGGTATTTTTGTTGTATAGATTGAAAAGTAAAGATTGCAAAAATAAATGGCGACATAAATAGCTAGTTGACAGGAAATAATATAATGGAGAATAGACCCGGGGGCCATAGGTTTCACTAGTGGCTTCTCTCGAGATAGCATAATCTACAGTGGGTGAACAAATTACTGTCGAGCAATTGATAGAAAAGCGAATAGTTATGAGAATATCTAGGCATGATCATGTATATAGGCATCACGTCCATGACAAGTAGACCAAAATGATTCTGCATCTACTACTATTACTCCACACATCGACCGCTATCCAGCATGCATCTAGAGTATTAAGTTCATAAGAACAGAGTAACACGTTAGGCAAGATGACATGATGTAGAGGGATAAACTCAAGCAATATGATATGAACCCCTTCTTTTTATCCTCGATGGCAACAATACAATACGTGCCTTGCTGCCCCTGCTGTCACTGGAAAAGGACACTTCAAGATTGAACTCAAAGCTAAGCACTTCTCCCATTGCAAGAAGATCAATCTAGTAGGCCAAACCAAACTGATAATTCGAAGAGACTTGCAAAGATATTTAAATCATGCATATAAGAATTCAGAGAAGAACCAAATATTGTTCATAGATAATCTTGATCATAAACCCACAATTCATCGGATCTCGACAAACACACCGCAAAAATAATTACATCGAATAGATCTCTAAGAGAATCGAGGAGAAGTTTGTATTGAGATCCAGAGAGAGAGAACAAGCCATCTAGCTAATAACTATGGACCCGAAGGTCTGTGGTAAACTACTCACACATCATCGGAGAGGCTATGGTGTTGATGTAGAAGCCCTCTATGATCGATTCCCCCTCCGACGGAGCATCGAAAAAGGCCCCAAGATGGGATCTCACGGGTTCAGAAGGTTGCGGCGGCAGAAATAGGGTTTCGTGCTGCTCCTAGATGTTTTCAGGGTATATGAGTATATATAGGTGAAAGAATTAGGTCGGTGGAGCTACGAGGGGCCCATGAGGGTGGGGGGCGCGCCTGCCCCCTAGGCGCGCCCTCCTACCTCGTGGCTGCCTCGCTGCTTCCTTGACGTCCACTCCAAGTCTCCTGGATCACGTTTGTTCCAAAAAAGATCCTCGCGAAGGTTTCATTCCGTTTGGATTCCGTTCGATATTCCTTTTCTGCAATACAGTGAAATAGGTAAAAAAAAATTAGCAATTTGCGCTGGGCCTTCGGTTAATAGGTTAGTCCCAAAAATAATATAAAAGTGCATAATAAAGCCCATTAAACATCCAAAACAGATAATATAACAGCATGGAACAATCAAAAATTATAGATACCTTGGAGACGTATCATGCAACAATGAGGATAATCCTCAAGTTATCGACCCAGTCCGTGTACACTACCGCAGGATGCTGCTAACGCGGCACTACAATCAAAGACCCTTGGAGAAACTGTGTGCGATGCCATAATCGCAAACAGTGCTGTATGAAAATCGTCAGAAATGTGTAAAACGTTTGCGATGGAGGACGCATCAAACACGGTTCAGATTTTAGTTGCGTGTGCGATGAAGGGCATACAGTTCAGTTCAATTAACTGTTTGTAGTGAGGAGGAACAAAAGAAACGGGCATCCAGATGAAGGCGTGTGCGATACACAACATACGGTTCACTTGGATGAACTGTTTGTGATTAGGCAACACAAAAGAAACAGGCGGCCAGATGAAGGTGTGTGCGATATACAGCATACGGTTCACTCGAATGAACTGTTTGTGATTAGGAAAGAGAACAAAAATGGTTCAATATGAAAAGATGTGTGTGATATGCGGCAAATAGGTCTGTAATCAGAAATGTGTGCGAAGACCGATAATAATGCAGATGATTGCTTCTAATAAGACGTATGTGATATGCTCTGTCTACACAATATCTATTGGCCATTGTGGGACGGGCGGTCATCCGGATACGCCATAAGGATGTGAAGAGGCATTCCTATCAGCAAGGACTAGTTGTTCCACTTGTAGCTCATGTAAGAAAACTATCAAGTTAAGTGTGCTCAGCCCGGAGGTCCTTGTTTTTTTATTTTTTAACACATGCTAATTAAAGAAGGACTACGCATTACTTTTTGACAATGTGTGATACGTGGCATATAGTTCATCCATCCGACCTATTTGTGATGGAACAAGCCGTGTGTGTTATCGGCAAACGCTTGCTAGTATTCAATCGTTTGAGATTGATGAATTCATCACCGACGGGTTCCCTAGTGTGGTCCGTGTTCATCTGATCATCATCTACGACTTGTGCTAGCTCGATGCTAAGTTTCCATTAATTGATGGCGTTTTATGAACACGCAACTGATAACCCACAAGTATAGGGGATCACAACAGTTTTCGAGGGTAGAGTATTCAACCCAAATTTATTGATTCGACACAAGGGGAGACAAAGAATATTCTCAAGTATTAGCAGCTGAGTTGTCAATTCAACCACACCTAGAAACTTAATATCTGCAGCAAGGTATTTAGTAGCAAAGTAATATGATAGTAGTGGTAACGATAGCAAAAGGTAACGGTAGCAAAAGTAATATTTTTAGGTTTTGCAGTGATTGTAACAATATCAACGGAAAAGTAAATAAGCTGAGAACAATATAGGAAAAGCTTGTACGCATTGGATCGGTGATGGAGAATTATGCCGGATGCGATCGATCATGTAACAGTCATAACCTAGGGTGACACATAACTAGCTCCAGTTCATCAATGTAATGTAGGCATGTATTCGGAATATAGTCATACTGTAGCGACCCGACCTAAGATGGTCAAGTCTCTGTGTATCTGTGCCATCCCTGGATCGGTATGCTAGCACACACAGTACACCAATGTATATATCAAAGTGCAATCACATGCATAAATAACGTAAAACTGATATATATATATACCTCATACGTCTCAGCGGAAACAAACAATCGGGTGTGGAGTCCCATCAACGCCATCGGCAGGTTGAGTGTAGACCGTAACCCTGTACCGTACTCTTACTCGTCGGAAGAAACATATCTGCAACATGAGACGTTGCAGCCATGTAGGTTAGTACATTGAATGTACCGGCAAGATCACTGTAAGAAAAACAGACGATAAACTATACTATATGCAATATGGCTTTGTGGCTCTGTACCTGCATTTTGTTTGCATAAAAGCTGGTTTTATTTTCCCCTACATCAAAGGAATTAACTGGAGTCTGTACTACGGAGTTTTCTATCATGACATGGTTCCGCCAACCGATGTCTCATATCCCAAATCATCATAAGTTGCCCACAATTAAATTATCAGTCCGGTGTTGAGAGTTCCGAGATAGATCCAAGTCCAAAGGCTCAAGTTGTCCGTAACCGGGGACACGGCTAATCGATTAGGTTTAAACCCTCTGCAGAGGTTTGTACACTTTACCCGCAAGATTCGATCCTTCTTTTTACGTTCTCGCACTTCAGGGTGTTTGAGAACAAGACGACCGAAACATGGTTTTCCAAAGAGTTCCCCTGACCACTATCCGGTGCTCATCCAATCCTATCTTAGTTCTACATATGCTAGCACCGTCCCAGCCAGAGTCACCACTAGGGTCAACTAAGCCAGAGCCCATAGTGACTTGCGGTTGCACAGGTAAGCTTTCGGGCATGAAGTATTCTTCCGTCTCTTTGAGTCTGGGTGAAGCTTTCCGCAAGATGTCATGGTGCTTCTCCATGCATCCCGGCCATCCACTGGTTTCTCTAGGGTGCCCGTCAACCATCCTTCACCCAGTAGTGTGTATTGAATTCTTGTCTCGAGTCTTGAAGTCCTGAAGATGCAGTCATTGCCGATGCCATCATGAATTTGTCGTCATTGATGTAGAGTCCTTCATTCTCACACCACTCTCGTGCACTCATATCAAACCCCGTCTACTATAGCGTAGCATTAAAACTATAACGTCTCGGGCTTGGTAACAGGGACATGGGTTCCTACCTCATGCATTCTACTCAACTACAAGATTCAATAACACTAGTGGAGGGATCGTTGAAAGGGTGCTACTACATGCAAATAAAACATAGGTATGAAAAACATGGTCAAAGTGAACTTGCCTGGTAAGTTGATGAAGATAACAACGCTATCGAAAATAACTTGATAGGACTATACGCAACTCTCCGATGAAATCTATAATAACAAACATGACATTCACATAAGCAAGCATTCTAGCAAGCAAATCTAACAATCAAAAGAAAACTCAATAAGAAAACCCAATACAAAACAAATAACACATCGAAAGAACTAATAGGGGAAAACAATAAAGAACCTACTAGGAAAACCTTTTGCCTTAACTACAAAAATAGTTTTATCCTAAGCAAAACTTAACAAACAAAATACTAAACTAATAATTTTAACAGAAAATAAAATTTAAATCAACTAAGTTAACATAAAGTATTTTTCATAAAATTTTACTAGCAAAAGGAAACACATAAAAAGCTAAATTAAAACTCTAATTATGCTTAAAACAAAACTAGTAAGAAAAAGAAATAAAACATTTTATTTTTCTGTAAATAAAAGTTCACCCTCTAATACTACAGAAAAAAAATCTGAACTAAAATATAATAGAGGTGAAAATAAATTTTAATATAATTAAAACAACAGGAAACCACAACAACTTAAAAATAACTAGCGCAGTGTTATTTTCGTGAAAAACTAATTTTAATAAAATCTATAAGTACCCAAATTAATCCTACTGCTATGCAAGGTCAAAACAAAGAAGTGGCAAAAAGAATCGCCTAAAAATATTAATTCTAGCTCATATTATAGCAGAAATACTAATCTGACTAAAACCCATATAAAACAGTTTTAAAAAACTAAAATATGGCCTAAACTATTTTATACAGAAACATTAGGAAATTTGCAGACTAGAGCAAAAAGAATCAATCAAAAACTCTAAATAACCTAAGAGATATAAATTTTTCAAGATTGGAACTTTCTGTTTTAAAAATAGAAACGAAAATAACACAAAAAAAAAACTAACGGGCACTACTGGGCCGAAGGGGTGCGATCTATAACAAACTAACACTCAGGCGATAACTAACAACCGCGTACAGTGGGCTTTGTAGAATAAAACCGACCGGGACGGTTTAAACTAAACTATAACTTAACCGAAGTAAAAACCGATCTAATGAAGAAAAAAATCTGCTAAACTGATCTAATCTAACAAAACGATTAGATCGAAAGAAGAAAAAAAATGAACAGTGGGGGAGCGCTCGTGCTTACAGAGAGGGCGGCGCTGGGAGAGAAGAAGAGCGCCGGCGAGGGCGATTGCTCCGACGGCTCGCGGTGGAGGCGGCGATGTCCAGCGGGTGGAGGACTCCGAGGGGGTCCGATTTTTAGTTAAAGGTGAAGGTCGGGGATGACGGACATGAGCGGAGCGTCGAGATGAACTCAGTGCTCCGGCAATGTCGGGCGAGGTCCACGGCGAGGCTCCGGTGCTCCCTGGACGAGGAAATGATGTCAAGGAGATGCGCAAAGATGAGAGAAGTATGTTGGACAAGATTTGGTGGTTCAGGGTTGCTCATCGATGTCGGGATCTATGGTGAACCGTCTCAGCTCCGGCGAGATCCAAACGAAGATCACGTGAGGTAGAAGTGGTTTCGACGTGGGGTTTTGGGGGCGTGGGACGAGGAGGTGGCTGGGTATTTATAGGACATGTTCTTGAGGCAGGGGCAAGCCATAGATAGGGTTTCCATCATTTGCGCGTGCGGCATCGCAGCCGTGCCCGAGCTGGGATCCTCATGTTTCGTGCGACGGGAGAAGATGACGGGTGGGGTCTAGCGCCAGGGAAAGGGAGAGAGGGATGCAAGTGAGAGAGAGGTGGCGGCGGCGCTCTTGGGAGTTCCTCTCGAGCGTACGTGTGCGCGTGCGCTAGCCATAGTGCTAGCGCTAGGCTGGGCCGGCCTGTGGCTAGGCCTCGTTGCCCTGGCCGGGCGGATTAAAAAAACGTTTATTATTATTTTTAAACAGTGAGGAAAACTAATAAAAATAAGAAAAACAAAATATTCTATATAGGCATTTTATATACCAAAAGTTTTAGAATAAAATTTCCTAAAACATGAACATATTTTGATGGATAAATAAAATACTAAAAAACATTTGTTTTTGAAATAACTCCAAAATAGAATCTGAGTTTCAAATAATTTGCAAATGTTTTTTTTTTCAAATTTGAGTCTCAATCCAAACATTGTCTCTGATCTTTTGGAGTGTCATTTTCCTCGTCTCATATTATTTTTTTATTAGAGAATTTTTACAAGATCCAAACTAAAAATCAAATAGTGATTCAAATAGAAAAAAATTGGGAAAGTCCTTTTATTCCCTCTCATTCGATTTGTTTTTGTTTCAAATTCCACTCATTTTCAGTCAATCAATCAAACAAACAATAAAAATTATTAAATTAATATAACATTCCAAAATTTAGAATTTTGGGATGTTACACATACGTACTTATGGAAAAGAACTTGCATGACATCTTTTGTCCTACCGTCTCGTGGCATCGGTGTCCTATTGGATACTAGGGATCAAACCCTAACAAAACTAACTCGATTACATGATAAATCTCATCCAACCCATCACTGTCCAGCAAGCCTATGATGGAATTACTCACGCACGACGGTGAGCATCATGAAATTGGTGATGGAGGATGGTTGATGATGACGATGGCGACGGATTCCCCTCTCCGGAGCCCCGGACGGACTCCAGATCAGCCCTCTGAGAGAGTTTAGGGCTTGGCGGCGGCTCCGTATCGTAAAACGCGATGAATCCTTCTTGATTTTTCTCTCCTCGAAAGTGAATATATGGAATCAAGGTTGAGGTCAGTGGAGCATCAGGGGGCCCACGAGGTAGGGGGAAGGCGCGCCCCCACCCTCGTGGACAGGTGTGGGCCCCCTGGCGTGGATCTTCTTCCAGTTTTTTTATATATTCCAAAGTAATTCTCTGTTGATTTTCAGATCATTCCGAGAACTTTTATTTCTGCACAAAAATAACACCATGACAATTCTGCTGAAAACAGCGTCAGTCTGGGTTAGTTCCATTCAAATCATGGAAGTTAGAGTCCAAAACAAGGGCAAAGGTGTTTGGAAAAGTAGATACGATGGAGACGTATCAACTCCCCCAAGCTTAAACCTTTGCTTGTCCTCAAGCAATTCAGTTGATAAACTGAAAGTGATAAAGAAAAACTTTTACAAACTCTGTTTGCTCTTGTTGTTTTAAATATGTAAAGCCATCATTCAAGTTTTCAGCAAAGATTATGAACTAACCATATTCACAATAACACTTAGGTCTCATGTTTACTCATATCAATGGCATAATCAACTAGCGAGCAATAATAATAAATCTCGAATGACAACACTTTCTCAAAACAATCATAATATGATATGACAAGATGGTATCTCGCTAGCCCTTTCTGAGACCGTGAAACATAAATGCAGAGCACCTTTAGAGATCAAGGACTGACTAGACATTGTAATTCATGGTAAAAGAAATCCAGTCAAGTCATATCAATGTAAACTAATAGTAATGGATGCAAATGACAGAGGTACTCTCCAACTGGTGCCTTTTAATAAGAGGATGATGACTCAACATAAAAGTAAATAGATAGGCCCTTCACAGAGGGAAGCAAGGATTTGTAGAGGTGCCAAAGCTCGGTTTTGAAATAGATATGAATAATATTTTGAGCGGTATACTTTCATTGTCAACATAACAACCGAGAGATCTCGATATCTTCCATGCTACACACATTATAGGCGGTTCCCAAACAGAATGGTAAAGTTTATACTCCCCCTCCACCAACAAGCATCAATCCATGGCTTGCTCGAAACAATGAGTGCCTCCACCTAACAAGAGTCTCAGGGGAGTTTTGTTTGCAGTTATTTTGATTTGATTTGCATAAAGCATGGGACTGGGCATCCCGGTGACCAGCCATTTTCTCGTGAGTGAGGAGCGGAGTCCACTCCTCTTTAGAATAACCCGCCTAGAATGGAAGATACACACAGCCCTAGTTGATACATGAGCTATTCGAGCATACAAAACATAATGTTTATTTGAAGGTTTAGAGTTTGGCACGTACAAATTTACTTGGAACGGCAGGTAGATACCTTATATAGGTAGGTATGGTGGACTCATATGGGACAACTTTGGGGTTTATGGAATTGGATGCACAAGCAGTATTCCCACTTAGTACAAGTGAAGGCTAGAAAAAGACTGGGAAGTGACCAGCTAGAGAGTGACAACAGTCATGAACATGCATTAAAATTAATCAACACCGAATGCAAGCATGAGTAGGATATAATGCACCATGAACATAAAAATCGTAGAGGCTATGTTGATTTTGTTTCAACTACATGCGTGAACATGTGTCAAGTCAAGCCACTCGAATCGTTCAAAAGAGGATACCACCTTATCATACCACATCACAACCATTTTAATAGCATGTTGGCATGCAAGGTAAACCATTATATGCTCCTAGCTAATTAAGCATGGCATAAGAAACCACAATCTCTAATTGTCATTGCAAACATGTTTATTCATAAGAGGATGAATTAGGAATGATGGACTATCATATTTACAAAAACAAGAGAGGTCGAGTTCATACCAGCTTTTCTCATCTCAATTCATATAATCATCATTATTGCCTTTCACTTGCACGACTGAATAATGTGGATAATAATAATATTGCATGTGCATTGGACTAAGCTGGAATCTGCAGGCATTCAATTCAAGAGAGAAGACAACGTAATATGGGCTCTTGGTTAGATCAACAATAATGCATATGAGAGCCACTCAACATTTTAATCATGGTCTTCTCCTATCGACCCCCAAAGAAAAGAAAAGAAGTAAAACTATTTACATGGGAAATCTCCCAACAAGCAAAAGAAGAACAGGAAATCTTTTTGGGTTTTCTTTTAGTTACTACTACAAGCAAGAAAGTAAACTAGCTAAAAGCTACAACTATTTTTTTGGTTTTTCTTAAGGTTTATCAAACACACAAGAAAAAGCATAAAAAGGGAAAATAAACTAGCATGGATGATACCGTGAAAAAGTATGAGCACCGACAACTAGCATGAGTGTGTGAACATAAATGTAATGTCGGTGAGAAATACGTACTCCCCCAAGCTTAGGATTTTGGCCTAAGTTGGTCTATGGCCATGGCTGGCCTAGCGGATATCCAAAGTAATAGTTGGGGTCGTACTGAGAAGAACCCCCTGGTGCCACTGGTTGGCGATCTCTTCAGGATTCCACTGATAAACAGACTGCCGGTGAGGATCAAATTGTGGTTCCGGCTCTGGCTCTGTAGCTGTGTGGGGTTTCGATAGGCGTGAATGGCCTCCGGCGGAACAAGGTACTTGCCTCCAGATAAGTCAAACAAGGAAGGAGCAGGCAAAGTAATAGTCTCAGGGTGATTTATATCAAATATCAGCTTGTACTTAAGCATATTTTCCTTATTCTTAACGATAAAATCATGTGCTACCATACTCTTATAGTCTAGAAAAACAGGAGGCAGCAACTTCTCTTCCTTCTCATAATGCCTAATAGGTATGTTAAAGTGTGTAGCGAGGCGTGAGGTGAAGATGCCTCCAAGGACGGGGCCCTTAGCACGGTTCAGATTTAACCGCTTTGCAATAATAGCGCCCATACTAAATGTGTCATCACGGAACAAGGCATGGCATAAAATAACAATATTAGGGGCACTAAGGTTGCCATAGTTTCCGCAACCAATTAAGCATCTACTAGCAAATATTGCAAAGTAACATAAAACAGAAAAATGTATGCTAGTAATTCTTGCATCAGAAACTTTCCTTGTTTCCCCTACAACAATTGTATCAATAAACCCTTCCACATCGTCACGATGTGGTTCCTCTATGCTGCCCTCAAAAGGTATCAAACAAACCCGACAAAAATCACGAAGTGACATCTCCTTATGCTCATCATATAAATAAAATTCCAATGTAGGTGGTGAGCTCCTAGCATGGAAATGAAAGTTTTGCACAAAGATATTGATCAGTAAGAGATACTATTCGCGTTGGTCGTGGAGGACGGCGGTGAGGCCTGCATTCTCAGCCAATTCATAGAAATCATCATAAATCCCGGCTGCTCTCAAGAAATCATCACAAGGCCATTCACATGGCTGAACCTCCGCGGTGCGAGGGAGATTATACTTGGGCTTCTTGTTCTCTTCACTTTGTTTATCCTTCGAGCTTCGGCTCGATGAGCCCCTCAAAAATCTCTTCATCTTTTTCTAAAAATTTCTGAAATTTTTAGTAACTTCAAAATAAAAGTGAGCCAAACTCAACAAAATTGATAGCAACTACTCCTACAAGTGCCTAGAGGCTATATCACGCATTAAAACTACTTTTGACCATATAAATTTGACATGCAAGCTCAAGAACAGGGTCACCTAAACAGCAAAAATTTGCAATAAATAAAGCACTAGAACAAAAACTAATTGGACCATTGGAGGAGTCACATACCAAAGAACAATCCCCCAAAGCAGTTTTGTGAATGGAGCTTTGAGCAAGGAGATCGAAAATGGCAGCAAGATGAGCTAGAACTCGTGCTTGAGCTGGTTAGTGATTTTTTGGGAGGAAGAAGGAGTGTGTGGTGGCTGGAATAAGTGGAGGGGAGCCACGATGGGCCCACGAGGCAGGGGGCGCGCCGAGTGGGTGGGCGCGCCCTGGACCCTCGTGGCCAGGTGCTTGCTCCCCTTGGTGTGTTCTCAGTGCCAGATATTCTGAAATATTCTAGAAAAAATCATATTTAAATTTCAGGGCATTTGGAGAACTTTTATTTTCGGGGTATTTTTTATTGCACGAATAATTCAGAAAACAGATAGAAATTGCTATTTTCGCTTTATTTAATATAAATAACAGAAAATAAAAAGAGGGTACAGAGAGTTGTGTTTTCTAACTTCATCCATCTCATGCTCACAAAAAGGAATCCACTAACAAGGTTGATCAAGTCTTGTTAACAAACTCATTCTGAATAACATGGAACCGGAGAAATTTCGAATAACACTAGGTTACCTCAACGGGGATATGCACATTCCCAACAATATGAATATCATATTTCTTCTTGACAGTAGGAAGAGGAAATTCAAAACCTCCAATAGTAATTGTTGAAATTTTTCCAATAGAATTGATACTGTGGACTTGAGGTTGTTTCCTCGGAAAGTGTACCGTATGCTCATTACCATTAACATGAAAAGTGACATTGCCTTTGGTGCAATCAATAACATCTCCTGCAGTATTCAAAAAGGGTCTTCCGAGAATAATAAACATACTATCGTACTCGGGAATATCAAGAATAACAAAGTCCATTAAAATAGTAATGTTTGCAACCACAATAGGCACATCCTCACAAATACCGACAGGTATAGCAGTTGATTTATCAGCCATTTGCAAAGATATTTCAGTAGGTGTCAACTTATTCAAATCAAGTCTACGATATAAAGAGAGATGCATAACACTAACACAGACTCCAAGATCACATAAAGCAGTTTTAACATGATATAGTTGGTACTCCGGGATCTCCAAGTTTCTTTGGTATTCCACCCTTAAATGTATAATTAGCAAGCATGGTGGAAATTTCAGCTTCCGGTATCTTTCTCTTATTAGTAACAATATCTTTCATATATTTAGCATAAGGATTCATTTTAAGCATATCAGTCAAATGGATACGCAAAAAGATAGGTCTAATAATTTCAGCAAAGCGCTCAAAATCCTCATCATCCTTTTTCTTGGATGGTTTAGGAGGAAAGGGCATGGGTTTCTGAACCCATGGCTCTCTTTCTTTACCGTGCTTCCTAGCAACAAAATCTCTCTTATCATAACGTTGATTCTTTGATTGTGGGTTATCAAGATCAGCAGCAGGTTCAATCTCTACATCATTATCATTACTAGGTTGAGCATCATCATGAACATCATCATTAACATTATCACTAGGTTCATGTTCATTACCCGATTGTCTTCCAGCATCAGAAATAGAAATATCATTGGGATTCTCAGGTGTGTCTACAACAGGTTCACTAGAAGCATGCAAAGTCCTATCATTTTTCTTTTTCTTCCTTTTAGAAGGACTAGGTGCATCAACATTAGTTCTCTGAGAATCTAGCTCAATTCTCTTAGGATGGCCCTCAGGATACAAAGGTTCCCGAGTCACTTTACCTCCTCTAGTTGCAACTCTAACAACAAAGTCATTATTTTAACTATTCAATTCATTGGGCAAATCATTCTAAGCTTTAAGTACTTGTTCTACTTGAGTGGTAACAATAGAAGCATGTTTACTAATAAGTTTAAGTTCACCTTTAACATTAGCCATATAATCACACAAATGTTCAATCATATAAGCATTATGTTTCAATTGTCTACCAACATAAGCATTAAAATCTTCTTGCTTAACCATAAAGTTATCAAATTCATCCAAACATTGGCTAGCAAACTTAGCAGGAGGGATTTCAGCTTTATCATATCTATAGAGAGAATTTACCTTTACTACCTGTGGTGGGTTATCAAGACAGTGTATTTCTTCAATAGGTGATGAGTTAATACCACGTATTTCTTCAACAAGAGGTAAATTCTTAACATCTCCAGCTTTTATACCTTTTTCTTTCATAGATTTATTTGCCTCTTGCATATCTTCAAGACTGAGAAATAGAATACCCCTTTTCTTAGGAGTTGGCTTAGGAGTTGGTTCAGGAAGTGTCCAATTATTTTCATTAGTCAACATATTATTCAATAGAATTTCAGCTTGGTCAACAGTTCTTTCCCTGAAAACACAACCAACACAACTATCCAGGTAATCTCTGGAAGCATCAGTTAGTCCATTATAAAAGATATCAAGTATTTCATTTTTCTTGAGAGGATGATCAGGCAAAGCATTAAGTAATCGGAGAATCCTCCCCCAAGCTTGTGGGAGATTCTCTTTTTCAATTTGCACAAAATTATATATTTCCCTTAAAGCAACTTGTTTCTTATGAGCGGGGAAATATTTAGCAGAGAAATAGTAAATCATATCCTGGGGACTACGCACACAACCAGGATCAAGAGAATTAAACCATATCTTAGCATCACCCTTTAATGAGAACGGAAATAATTTAAGGATGTAATAATAGCGAGTTTTCTCATCATTAGTGAATAGGGTAGCTATATCAGTTAATTTAGCAAGATGTGCCACAACAGTTTCAGATTCATAGCCATAGAAAGGATCAGATTCAACCAAAGTAATTAACGCGGGATCAACAGAGAAATCATAGTCCTTATCAGTAATAAAGAAAGGCGAAGTAGCATAAGCAGGATCATATTTCATTCTAGCATTCAGAGATTTTTGTTTCAGCTTAGCTAATAGTTTCTTAAGATCACTCCTATCATTGCAAGCAAGAAAGTCTCTAGCAGTTTCTTCATCCATAACATAACCCTCAGGAACAACAGGTAATTCATATCTAGGGGGAGAATCTTCACCATCACTTTCATCTATATTATCAGTTTCAATAATTTCATTCTCTCTAGCCCTAGCAAGTTGTTCATCAAGAAATTCACCAAGTGGCACAGTGGTATCAAGCATAGAAGTAGTTTCATCATAAGTATCAAGCATAGCAGAAGTGGCATCATCAATAACATGCGACATATCAGAATTAATAGCAAAACCAGGTTTAGGTGTCGCAAGTTTACTCAAAACAGAAGGTGAATCAAGTGCAGAGCTAGATGGCAGTTCCTTACCTCCCCTCGTAGTTGAGGGAAAAATCTTGGTTCTTTGATCTTTCAAGTTCTACATAGTAATAAACAGATATAAATCCCAAGTGACTCAAAGAATAGAGCTATGCTCCCCGGCAACGGCGCCAGAAAATAATCTTGATAACCCACAAGTATAGGGGATCGCAACAGTTTTCGAAGGTAGAGTATTCAACCCAAATTTATTGATTCGACACAAGGGGAGCCAAAGAATATTCTCAAGTATTAGTAGCTGAGTTGTCAATTCAACCACACCTGGAAACTTAATATCTTTAGCAAGGTATTTTGTAGCAAAGTAATATGATAGTAGTGGTAATGATAGCAAAAGGTAACGGTAGAAAAAGTAATATTTTTGGGTTTTGCAGTGATTGTAACAATAGCAAAGGAAAAGTAAATAAGCTAAGAACATTATATGAAAAGATCGTAGGCATTGGATCGGTGATGGAGAATTATGCCGGATGCGATCGATCATGTAACAATCATAACCTAGGGTGACACAGAACTAGCTCCAGTTCATCAATGTAATGTAGGCATGTATTCCGAATATAGTCATACGTGCTTATGGAAAAGAACTTGCATGACATCTTTTGTCCTACCCTCCTGTGGCAGCAGGGTCCTATTGGAAACTAAGGGATATTAAGGCCTCCTTTTAATAGAGTACAAGACCAAAGCATTAACACATAGTGAATACATGAACTCCTCAAACTACGGTCATCATCGGGAGTGGTCCCGATTATTGTCACTTCGGGGTTGCCGGATCATAACACATAGTAGGTGACTGTAGACTTGCAAGATAGGATCAATAACTCTCATATATTGATGAAACCATAACATGTTCAGATTTGAAATCATGGAACTTGGGCCCTAGTGACAAGCATTAAGCATAGCAAAGTCATAGCAACATCAATCTCAGAACATAGTGGATACTAGGGATCAAACCCTAACAAAACTAACTCGATTACATGATAAATCTCATCCAATCCATCACCGTCCAGCAAGCCTACGATGGAATTACTCACGCACGGCGGTGAGCATCATGAAATTGGTGATGGAGGATGGTTGATGATGACGATGACGACGGATTCCCCTCTTCGGAGCCCCGAACGGACTCCAGATCAGCCCTCCTGAGAGAGTTTAGGGCTTGGCGGCGGCTCCGTATTGTAAAATGCGATGAATCCTTTTCCTTGATTTTTTTCTCCCCGAAAGTGAATATATGGAGTCAAGGTTGAGGTCGGTGGAGCGTCAGGGGGCCCATGAGGCAGGGGGCGCGCCCAGGGGGGCAGGCGCGGCCCCACCCTTGTGGATAGGTGGAGGCCCCCCTAACGTGGATTCTTCTTCCAGTATTTTTATATATTCCAAAATAATTCTCTGTTGATTTTCAAGTCATTCCGAGAACTTTTATTTCTGCACAAAAATAACACCATGGCAATTCTGTTGAAAATAGCATCAGTCCGGGTTAGTTCCATTCAAACCATGCAAGTTAGAGTCCAAAACAAGGGCAAAAGTGTTTGGAAAAGCAGATAGACGGAGACGTATCAGCAACCGTTTCCCGCCATTTCCTCACCTGTTTCCCGCCACCCTACTATATTGCACATAGGGGGCGCGCGACGCACGGAGGCGACAAGCGCAGCCTGTAGCACATCCACCTTTTCCAAGCATGCCAACCCACCAAAGCGCCGCCTCTGCCATCAACCTCGTCAACGAGGAAACGAGCAGGCACCACAACCCGTCGAGGCTGAGGCACTCCTCGGTAACACGATGGACAACGCCGTGATGCTCGTCATCGCTAGGGTTGAGCAGACCTTTGGCACGTGGCGCTTGAGCGTTGCGGATCAAGATAGGCATGTCAGTGCCGACAGGCTGCAGCCCGCCGCACAACATGATCGATGGCGCGCCGCAGAGAAAGATAGGCGCGTCCGCGCCGATAGGCTGCGGCTCGCCGCACGGCGAGACCGTTGGAGCGCCGCAGAGCGAGAGGCGCGGCGCGCCGCACAACAACAGTGGATCCATTGGCGCTTGCCTAAGGATGGCAATGGGTCGGGTTTGGATCGGGTTGAACAATATCAAATCCATATCCATATCCATGAAGGCAGTCCCAGCCCATCCATGAAATATCCATGGGCGAAAAATTGTGACCATGTCCAAATCCGATGGATATCCATACCCATTGGATATCCATCGGGTCCTCTCAAGACCTATACATAAGACATAACTCATTGCACAATGTGCACTCTGCATTGGCGTGCTCATTCCCTGTCGTGCAGTCACAGCCCTTGCATTGTCCCACTATTGCGGCCATGCATAAATGCGTGTGTGGAAAAGCGAAGACAGGGGGTCAAGGGGAGATGGAGCTGGGTTGTCGCAGGCCAGTAGTGGCTGCTGCAGCGATCCACCTTACGTGGGGGTAGCGGCTGGCAGCGGCAGCCACCTCTAGGGCTATGAGAGGAGTAACTCAACGAGATGGCACCGATTCTCAACAACAAGTCATTTAATTAGTGTAGATAATAGGATGAGAAGGTGTGTTGGAGTATGTTACAGTGGGGATTGTGTAATTTCTTTTGGATGTTTTAGATAAAGGATAAAATTATAGTGGGACATGTGAATATGGGGTAGGGGTTGCAGAATATTGCTCGTTAGGTCAGACGATCGGGTTGGGTTTGGATATATCCATGGGTACAAGATTATGTCCATGTCCTATCCACGAGTAATCGGGTCGGGTTTGGGCGCTGCCCATGGGCGCAAAAGCATATCCAAACCCTATCCATTCGGGTTGGATATCCATGGGTATCCATGTCCATGGATAAAATTGCCATCCTTACGGCTTGCCTGCTGTCGACATGGTGTCGCAACTGGGTACACGTCCCGTCAGTACCCCCATTTCGTCGCCAGGAGAGGGCAGAGGCCCTCAGCGCTGTACTTGCACCAGAGGTCGGCCGCACCGTACTTGCACCGGACGCCCGCTGCGCCATTTGCATGGGTGTCGCCGTTCGCCTTGTCCGTGGCCCGCTGGATGTCAACGCGCTGGTCCATAGGCTCGAACGCCTCCTTGGCCCAGGTGTCCACCTGGGCGCAGTAGAGGAACATGGCCGTTGCATCCTCGAGCTGGTGATCTCCGATGAAATAGCCAACTTGGAGCTCAAGATCGCGCTCCAGATGTCCCGCGAGAGTGTCGACCGCTTGGACGAACGCCTGCACGAGTTCAGGCAGAGCCAAGAGCTACCCTAGGAAAGGGCTGCTGGTCATGGTCTCATGGACGCGTTTTTTTTGGAAAGTCGTTTCGACGTGGATAGCTATGTATTCACAACAATCATAGTATTGCTCTGTTTCAATGTGTGTACTCTGTTTTCCATTCTTATATGTTCTGTTTCAATGTGTGTATATATGCTTTCCATTATGTATATGTGGATGATAACAGCTAGATTCAAATTAGTATACAAAAACAGATAGAAAATGGAATTCATAATATATATATATATATATTAATTGTTCATTAGATCATCACAGAATATATATATAATATCATCACATATACGTGATGACACTTAACTACTAGGTACAATGCATAAAATTGAAAATGATCAATACTAAAACTAATAATCCCTCCTAGGGCCAGTATTCCGGCAGCCCCTCGCCAACAGCTCCCTAGTGCGCGACATCTTCCCAGTGTGGAGGCAGTACTCCGACTCCTCCGCATCGCAGCGCTTGATGTACCGATCTGCCTCTTGCTGGCGGACGCGGGCGGCCGATCTTGCCATTTTGTTGGGTGCCCACCGGAGCTCCTCGTCGGTGGCACGCTGGAGCTTATCAGCCCACCTCCACACAGCGACGAGGCACCCAATGCCTATGACCTTCCTCGCGAAGTACCCGTCTTTGTACACCTCCTCGGCATGATGACACGCCCGCCCCCAAAGCTCCGCCGCCTCCTTTTTCCTGGAGGAATCACGGGATTCACAGGCCGCCTGGTACTTGGCTTCCTCCTCCGCCATCTCCTTCGTGTACACCACTTGCCTGGCTTTCTTAGCCAGCGGCAATGACTTCCACAGACAAAGATTGGGGGGTCCGGCGCAACCTCGTTAGGCGGTGCGTAGGGGTCCTCGTCGCTGCTAATCGAGTGAGCGTCCTCGGGGGGCGGCGAATCCTCGTCGACGCGTGGGCAGACCGTCGGCGCCATGGCAGAGATTTGAGAGAGAGAGGGGGCGAGTGAGGGGAGGATGTAGATGAGAATGCAGGCGGGACGACGCGAGCAAGGTAGTATTTATTGGCGGCCAGAATATAGATAGACGGGGACAGTACACACGCCGGTTGCCGGAATTTATGAGTACTGTAATTTGAATTACACACGATTCCCGCAGCAAAATCTGTGTGTGAACATAATAGCCAAAATCCGTGTGTGAACATAATAGCTGACAGTTTCCAATGCAGAACCGTGTCTGATTAATGATCCCCGCCATTCACCTACCAAACATCGAGCCGCGAGATAGAGTGCCAATCGTGTGGGGGTCGGCTGTCTTGCCATATCTTTGCATTTTCTTTTTTGAACACCAGATATTTACATCGTCTGATGATTTTTTAACTCACACACAAGTACACAAAAATATGATTTTTCAAACCGTTTTGGTTAGGCGTTGCATGTAGATGTAGTTCAAATTTGAATTATGGTCATTAAATGGTTATAAAATCACTTAAATGTCTTTAAATGGTCAAATGACCCCTGAAAATTTCCAAATTTTCACATGACAGTTGTATTAGTGGATGTTAAACGTAGGAAAAAATTTGAAGGCTGTAAGAGGAAGCTATCTCCCATCCGTCAGCAAACATGCATTGTTCCCTCTTGGAACCACGAACCTTCTAGTGAGTTTCTCCGGTTTGTGAGGGGTGTGTGTCCAAACTTGATGTAGGGTGGAACCCTATGTGGCCGATCTTTCACGAAAGGAGTGGATCCCGCGATGAACACGTTGAACACGAGGGGAAACATGAGTGTCGGGGGGATGGACCCCGGGCAGGCAACGGAACCCGGATCCTCTTCAAAAAACAACGGGGTTGGCACCGCCCCTCAATACCGGCACGCGCTTGGCCGGGTCACTCGACCCGGCCAAGCCCCGCAAGCCGGCCAGACTAGCCGACCCGGCAAGACACGTCGACTCGGCCCCAACAACTAGCGCAAGAAAGCCAAACCCGGCACGACCGAAGCCTCCTCGACAAGCCAGCACCACCCCGTGGCATGCTACGCAATCCAGCCACGGGTCAACTCCCGTCCCATCCAGGCCGTATGATGGGACGAGACTTTAATCAACGATGACCGAGGCAACAGTGCCCCGCCCATGCCTCTGGTCAGCAGGAACGTGGCAACAGTGCCCATCACCTACCCGCTGACTAGGGCCGGCGTGGCTACAGTGCCCTCGCCTTCACCGATGACGACAGCAAGCGGCAACCTGACGGAGAGCACTATACACGACTCGACTCGGCCACGCCCTGACAATCAACAAGACAGTGCACAGTCCCCCTAGGCATGCGGGGCCCGCACCTAGGGGAACCCGGCGAACCACAAGCCCTCAGTGGGACCCAGCCCGGGTTCCCGGACACCGACAATACGGACCCACCAACCTGTAACATTACCATTGTATCCCCAGGGGGTTGGACTATAAAACCCCCCGGGATCCCGCGATCATGAGAGACGAACCGAGCGAGAAACCGAACAAGAGAGAAAGCAGAAGACACATACGAGAGAAAAGCAAGCAAGCATAGGACTAGCCACAAAACAGCGACACCGGAGAGAAGGAGCAGCCCAAGCCTTGGCCAGCTTCCTTCCTCCTCCATACAGCTCCAGGAGCAACATTGTACTATCGATCATCCAATTACACTCGGCAGGACTAGGGGTATTATCTCTCCGGAGAGCCTCGAACCTGGGTATGTCCGGCGTCCTACGCCCGCTCATGCCAACCTTGCCTCTGGAGTCCACCAGTGCCCTCGAGCCTCCTCCTCTCTTTAGCCATCCCTTCGCATCGGCCGTGTGCCCACCACGACAACAAGAGAATCACTCAAACCAACAAGATAGATCACACATGCGCTAGATCCATGAACACAAAGGGAGATACATGATCCATGATCAACAAGGGACGATACACGGTAACCGGTTCTTCTCCGTGAGGAGGTCTTGAATCCACGAGGGGATCTTCCTGAGAGGGGTCTTGAATCCAAGGTGGATCTTCTCCGTAGAGGCCGCAATCTCTCTCGTGGAGTAGATCCATATGGATGACCGAGGCTCTATATCTAATATGTGCTATCACAACGCTGACCCTAGAAAGGAGGTGGAGGTGGTCTATTTATAGTCTAAGCCACGAAGGGGTAAGTGGGAGAGGGATACAAGGCCAAAGGCCCGCGGCTGTGCACACAGGCGTCGGACGTTCGGTGGGTGTCGGACGTCCGGAGCCTCGGGACGGTCGGGACGTCCGAAAGTCTTCGGACTTCCGTAAATATCCTTCTGTCACCGTGGGACCGGTCGTCCGGAGGCGCTCAGTCGTCCGTGGCCTGGGAGGTTTTGGACGTCCGGTCTTGGTCGGTCGTCCGGTCGCTGTAGATCTCGTCGACTGGACTCTTGGGCTGGCTGGACTTCTAGGTGTCGGACGCCCGGCATAGTCCGGTCGTCCGGTGGCTGTTGATTGTCGGACGTCTGGTGGCACGTCGGCCGTCCGGCCGCTGGGGACTCCGCAGCTCCGTCTTCTTCCGTCTTCGCTTGCACGCTTCACTCACGGATGGTGTAGGTGTTCCTTGGCGCTTGCACTCCTCCTCGTCGTCCGTGAAGCTCCGGCACTACCTATGCATGCACACGAGTGGAGTGTCAAGTAGTATGCCATCCTCGAAGGGGTCAAGTGAACACGTGTAAAGGAGAAGATTCACCTTTAGGTATGAGAAGTAGATGTCGCACGTGTCACTTGCCAAATGGACTCTTGACATGGTGATGTCCGTAGGATGCTCCGCATCATCCCCTCCCCCTTGGAAAAGATCTGACCTCGGATCGAAAACCAAATCACCATGGGAAAGAGATGGCTTCGTCGTGTAGTAGTGGACGTTCACCAAGTACTCATCATCTTCAAGCTCGCAATGGGCACTCTCCAACGTCGCATCGTCTAGTGATGCCTTCAAAAGGAGCAAAGACAAAAAACACTTGGAAAAACAAATGTGGTTACCATTAGTGCAAAACCAAGCATTCAAGAGGTGATTCACCAAACAAGTGTCGTCATCATACAAAGCATATGGTTTTACAAAGGATTGTGACATGGCATGTAAGCACATAAATTGAGCATAATCAAGGATATCATGGGGACAAGCATGTAAATGTGAGGTAGTGATGCAAATATGTTGGACAAGTGAGCAATCATCTACCTCAAGCTCATAGCAAACATTCACAATTGCTCAATGAAAGGTCTATGGTGGGCATAAGAATCATTCACAACCCCAAATAAAATGAAGTGTCTAAACACATGGGACAAGTGCAAGGCAAACCAAGCATAATTTGCATAGGGTGTAGTGAATATAGTGTGGCACTCAACATAATAGAAAGAGCAATTGTTCATCATGTGTGAGGCAATCAAGGCAAGCATGTAGCAATCAATGGGACATGGCATATGTGAAGTGATGACATTGTAGCAACCAAACATATGGGAGGAGCAAGTAGTCCAAGAATTGGATGCAACACACAAGGCATATATATAATGATGCATGGAATGGTGAAAATGCCAAGTCAAAGCAAGATCTCTAACAAGTGTGCAATCAAGTGGTCCAAGATGAATAATAAGTCTCATGGGGAAAGCAACACAAGTAGTACGATCCATAATATCCATGCTCATGGTTTGGGGGTTCTCAAAAGAGAAGGATATCACCTTGAAAGGATGTCCTTGTGCGTCCTTCACAATGCCAAAGTACAAGAAAGTGCAATGTAGAATCGTCGTGGTAGAATGTGGTTCGCTCTCAAGAGCTCGGATTGTCAACTCACATGACGTGGAAGTTGACACAAGGTCCAAGTATCCTACACATGCACACAACAAAACAAAGAACGTATGCGCATGGTAGGTAAACACATCATCCAACATGATGGTTCTCTTCTCTTGCACATAACCATTAGAAGCACAAGTGCATGAATAATAAGATGCAATAATGGCTATATTCATGGCACGATGTATATGGTGCAAAGAAGGAAGACAAGCATGCTTCACAAAAAATATGTCAAAATCTCCAAATATAGGCGAGAATGCTATGGGGGCAATCTCATGAGCAAGGTTAGAATCATTGTTGCACTCAATACATGGCAAATTGTCTAACATGAGAGAGGCAACACATGGAGATATATGACAAGAAGCAATAACAATCATGTCGTACAGATCATGTAGATGGTTGTCATCAACCGCATGAAATGACCAAGTATTAATCATTGGTGATGCAACAAGGCAAGCAATCATAGTAATCAAGTCGTGCAAACTAAAGAGACACAAACGAAAGAGATTGTGTGTGTGGTAAATGTACACATCATCCATCATGATGTTTATGTGCATGTGAGAGTTAGCACAAGATAAGCATCACTCAAAGAAATTTGATGCATGGTATAAGGACATGTCATCCATCATGAAAGAATAGTTATTGTGTATAACATGATGGGGATGCAAATTGAGCATACAAGTATAAGGCACAACAATAGCATTTTTTATTCATGGGGAGCATATTGTGCACACAAGTATTGGGATCATTGAAAGGATCGAGATGGACCTAGAGGGGGGGGGGTGAATAGGTACAAATACACATTTTAATTGTTACTTGGCAATTTTAGGCAATAGTGCGGAATATGAAGGTGAGCCTAACAATTGCAAGTGTGATGCTAAGAGCTAAACAAGATAATCAAGTAATACAAGTAAATGAGTAGACTGACACAATATGATTTAGGTAAGTGCAGATGAGACAAGTAACCACAAGTAGAGAGTTAAGGTTAGGGATAACCGCAACTCCGAGAGACGAGGATGTAAGCCGATGTTCACTTCCTTGGAGGGAAGCTACGTCACCGTTTAGAGAGGTGGGTGTTACCACGAAGGCACACCAACGCCACGAAGTCTCACCCTGTTCTCTCTTTGAGACAACACCACAAAGGCGTTTCTCAACCACTAGTGGTAGACCTTGGGGTGGTCTACAAACCCTCACAAACTTTTCCGAGGGTAATCACAAAGGTTGATTCCTCTCCGAAAGACTCCTACCGCCTAGGAGTCTCCAACCTCCAAGAGTAACAAGAACGATGGGAAAAGCTCAAGACTTGCTCAAGTCACAAATTCCTTTGGTGCAAAGAAGGGGAAGGGGTGGATCTATCACTTGGTCAGACAACTTCTCTCAAATGCTCTCACATCCCTTGGGGATCTAAGATTTGGTGTGGAGGAGTGAGAGAGAGAGTGTAATGTGTTCTAGGGTTTGTTCAACATGAGTGGTCAACACCATCCCGAAGGGGAAGAAAGGCTATATATAGTGGTAGTGAAAAGCTAGCCGTTTGGCCACTTAAGGCATAGGAGCTGCCGGACGTCCGGTGGGTACCGGACGACCGGTGACATAGATCGGACCGGACGTCCGGCCGGGCAGCCGGTCGTTCGCTTGCTGGAGTATAAATCTGACCGTGAAAACATCACAGGTAGCGGACATCCGGAAGGCGCCGGTCATCCGGAGCCCGGACGTCCGGTGTCATCGGACATCCGTTAATTGTAGTTCTGTTGGAGTGCACCGGATATCCGGAAGTGAGCGGACGTCCAGTGTCATCGGACATCCTTTAATTGTAGTTCTGTTGGAGTGCACCGGATATCCAGAAGTGAGCGGACGTCCGGTGACCGGACATCCGGTGTGACCGGTCTTCCGCTAATTTCAGTTCTGTGCAGACTCACCGGACGACTGGAGAGAGTCGGATGTCTGGTTGGTTGAGAGAGGCCAGACGTCCGTAGACTTCGGACGTCCGGTGAAATTTGGACCTTTTAGCTTGGAAACCTACTACCACTTTTGCACAAGTTAGAGGAAGAATTTATGAGATGGTATGAGAGGGAATTGTGTGGTTTTGAGCAAGTTCTTTCGCGAAATCCATCGATCCCCTCTTAATAGTGCGGGATCCCTACACTCAAGAGCAAAACCGAAAACAAGGAGCCGAAGCTTTTTATCTTTGTCTTGTGTCTCTGCTCTTGGGTGATATATGTTGTTATGTCCTTAGTCATGATCCACACACACACATAGCCCTTGGGACATAATCCTGAGAAATACTCGATAAACATGATTAGTCTCAATATGCATGTTGTCATCAACATAAAAATACGATTAAGGGCATGATTGCACTTTCAATCTCCCCCTTTTTGGTAGTTGATGACAACATACATGCACTTTTTAGAATAAAGCTTTGAATATCGAAAGAATTTAAAAACATTGAATATCGAAGGGTTTGTTGTGGAGCTCCCCCTCAATATGTGCAATAACTCATAGGTAAACATGAAGAGAGCTCCCCCTCACTATGATACCAACACAACCGAAACTCATACACAAGATAATCAAGATAACATCAGATTTAGAATAGGCTTCACAAGGATTCATCACTCATAGCATATAACATAAGTCGGTCCAAACATATCATAAGTTCAATAACAGGTTAACCACAAAGCATGAGTTCGATAACATGATAATAAGATAAGATCATAGCATCATATCACATAAATAAGTGCCTACTCCCCCTTGGCAGCAAATACCCAAAAGGAGGTGTCATAACAGCATCAAAGAGCATCATTGTCATCATCATCATGAGCACCACTACCACCAGCCTCGTCAAGGAAGTCAGCCCACTCATGACCCGAAGGAAAGCCAAAGTCAGAAGGTGGATCATCAGGGAGACGTTCATCGTCACTCACATCGTAAACTCCGGAGTCTATTAGACGAGCCTTCAAAGCATTCTTGGAGGTGACCAAGCATGTGACAACGTCGTGATTTTGAGAGCAATGAAAGGTAAACATCTTCATCATGGCAGAGTGAGCTTTCCCAAGAAAGCGAGAGATGCGACCAAAAGGTGCGGAGCCAGAAGAAGTAGACCGAGTGGTGGAAGAAGGAACACTAGCCGGGGTACGACGAGTAGGAGCAGAAGAGTCCTTGGGAACCCAATCCTCCGCCATGTGAGATGGAATGACCCATCGTTCGTGCAAGTGACTGTGGGCAATGCGAAACGGAGCAACACTCTCGATAAATGCCTGCAGGAAGGGGGCATGAGGAAAGGCTCGCTTGTGTTGAAAACAAGCCAGACGGATCTCATGCCACAGAAAGTGAGGGATATTTATCTTCCCTGTGGGAGACTCATAGAGGCGATGCATGAGATCAATGCAGTAGCTGTTACATGACCCCTTGTCACCCATCTTGGGATATATGGTGCGAATAACACACTAAAAAATGATGTAGAAGGGTGAGCGCCAAATTGAAACTTGGTTCAGGCCCTTATGTTTCTCCTGATTAGACATTTCACTTATGGGCTTGAGAAGATCCGCACAGACCTCTATGCTCTTGGGCTTATGGTTAGGGTCATCCTTATGGATTTTGAACCCTGTGTCAGGAAAACCAAGAGCAGCAACAAATTGAGCATAGGATGCCGTGAGCATGGTGTCGGAGGTCATCCAAGTGACAGTTTTATCGGGACCAAAGTAACAGGTGGCATAGAATTGATGAATTGCAGTATAGTTAAAATCATGCTGGAATTCAAATGGTGCAGCAAGACTGGAGGACTCAATGAGCTCAATGGCTCTCGGATATTTCTCCGGATGAGTGCGGATATGCTCTAAGTCGATGCACATATGGATAGATAACCCTTTAGGAATGACTATGGTGGTGAAAATGTCGGCTTGGACATTTGTGCGAAAACGAGCATCCTGTGAATCGCTGAGAACAGTGAATTGATTTACATCACGACGAATCTTAAGGTAAGAAGCGATGGGAACCTCATTGAACCGTTTAATGATGCGGCCGTGAGGGAGTGGAGGTTCAAGAGAGATGCGGCGGGCAGCACCTGGAGGTTGAACCGGAGGAAGAGGAGGCTTGAATGTGGGCCGACAAGTTCCAGGCTTGGGTGTAGTGGTGCGAACAGCAACATAAGTGGGTTCCTTAATTTCTTCCAATTCATCCTCGTAGTCGGATTCTTCCGTCGAAGAGGTGCTAGTGGAGGTGCGAGGGTAAGCGGCATGCTTCCGAGGACGAGCGCGCTCCTGTGAATCATCGGACCCACCACGACGAGACGGACGAGAGCCTCCAGCGGTGACCTGCTTTCGAGCAGAGCGCTTTGTCCGTGGCATTGCTACCTAGGGAAGGAGGAGACTCCAAATCTTAAAAATCGCCATAGATCAAGAAGGTTAGAGTAATGGGGGAAAGAAAACGGAGAAGTTGCTACCTCGGGAGGTCGAGGAGAAAATGCGGCGGAGAAGAGGTTTCCCCTGAAACCGGCCGGGTCGAGAGAAGAGCGGTCGTGTTGACCGGATCTGAAGGTCCGGTCGATCCACGCTCACCGCACCAGGTCGGAGGCGGGACGAAGGCCGGAAGGGCCGAAACAGGGTCCCGGCGGCGAGGGGTCCAGCCCGTGAACGCAGCAAGGAGAGAGTGCGGCGGCGGTGGCGAGAGGAGTTAGGTTTTAGAACTGACCGGACCACATGCCCGAGTATATATAGGCGGGCGAGAACCGTACCGGACATCCGGTGTGAACCGGACGTCCGGGACCTGAGAGGGCAACCTGACACGAGAAGTAGCGGACGACCGGCAAACAAACGGACATCCGACGCGTTTAGACCGAGCAGTATTTAACGGAAGTCCGGTTACAGCGGACGACCAGCAATAGGGCACCAGAGCAATTTTTACGGATGACCGGTACAGATCGGACGACCGGTGCAAGAGCACCAGAAAGGATTTGATGGACGTCCGGTGGTTTTTTTATATATCTTTTCGAGGAAGACTAGGGTGCCATAGTTGGTGCTAATGACAATGATGGAGAGATGATGAGTGACATATGTAGTAGGATGCAAGGACATCCTAGATGAAGCAATGAGTTTCCTAAGCCAACAATAATAAACACACATACTGCTCACATGTTGTTCTAAGGACAAGGCGGTGGCTGATGCCACAATGTATGAGTATACGTGACATGACACTGCAAAGATTTGAACTTTGGGTCCATAATCACTACGCCATCATTGAAAGCACCATAGTTAGAGTAACATGGTAGCTTTGAGAGTGTTTGTTCTTTTTATGCATTTCATAGGGTGAGAGAACGCATGAGTTGAGTGTCTCCCCCTAAATATATGCCTACATAGAGATAGGACATTATGACAATGCATGCATGAGTACTAGTTTTCACATAATGTTGTCAAGCTCCAAGATACCAAGTTCACGGCTAAGTTGGCAAAATCTTGCCTCATCCAATGGCTTGGTGAAAATATCTGCAAGTTGCATATCTGTGCCAACATGAGCAATGTCAATATCACCCTTCTCCACATGATCTCTCAGGAAGTCGTACCTAATGTCAATGTGCTTGGTGCGGGTATGATCTTTGGGGTTCTCAGCAATATTAATGGCACTTTCATTATCACATAGAAGAGGCACATGTCTATAGTTGATACCGTAATCCTTCAAAGTTTGCCTCATCCATAGTAACTGAGTTGCACAACTGGCGGTTGCAATATATTCAGCTTCGGCAGTGGAGAGGGCAACACAATTTTGCTTCTTCGAGGACCAACTTACCAAGGAGCGTCCAAGAAATTGACATGCACCGGAGGTGGATTTACGATCCACTTTGTCTCCAGCCCAATCCGCATCCGTGTACCCAATGAGATCAAACTTAGCATACTTTGGGTACCATAGACCCAACTTTGGGGTGTGAACAAGGTATCTAAGAATGTGCTTAAAAGCCTTATGATGGCTTTCCCTAGGGGAAGCTTGAAATCTAGCACACATGCATACACTAAACATGATGTCTGGTCTAGATGCACAAAGATAAAGCAATGAACCAATCATAGAGCGGTATTTAGATGGGTCGAAGGGGATATCGTTTGAGCCTTCAGTGAGTACAATTTTGGTTGGCATGGGGGTCTTACATGGGCTAGCATCAGACATGCCAAATTTTTCTAGGATATCCTTGAGGTATTTGGCTTGAGACAAGAAAATTCCTTCTTGAAATTGTTGACTTTGAAAATCGAGGAAGAACTTCAAATCCGCATTGAGTGACATTTCAAAATTCTTTGTCATTGATGCCGCAAACTTCTTGCATAAATGAATATTGGGAGAACCAAAAATGATATCATCTACATAGATTTGGCATAAGATCAAATCACCTTTGTCCCTCTTAGTAAAAATAGTGGGATCGATCACCCCTCTCACAAAACCATCATCGAGTAGAAACTTCTTAAGATGATCATACCAAGCACGAGGTGCTTGTTTGAGGCCATACAAAGCCTTATGAAGTTTATACACATAGTCTTTGTGATCGGGGTCAACGAACCCAGGTGGTTGTGATACATATACTTCTTCTTGTAGAGGACCGTTAAGAAAAGCACTTTTCACATCCATTTGATGTAATGTAAAGCCATTGAAAGCAGCATAAGCAAGTAAGATTCGAATGGATTCAAGATGGGTAACGGGGGCAAAGGTCTCACCAAAGTCCAAACCTTCAACTTGTGAGTACCCTTGTGCCACTAACCTTGCTTTGTTGCGAATGATTACGCTATTCTCATCTTGCTTGTTCTTGAAAATCCACTTTGTTCCAATGACGTTGTGTTCCGTAGTTGGCCTCTTGACTAATGACCACACTTGATTGCGCTCAAAACTATTCAACTCTTCTTGCATAGCAATAAGCCAATCGTTGTATATCAACGCATCTTGTACCTTGAGAGGCTCAACACTAGACACAAAAGAGAAGTGAGCACAAAAGTTTGTCAATTGTTTACGAGTGACTCTACCTTCCGATATGTCGGTGAGGATTTTATCAACATCAACACGACCGGCCACTCGAGGCATGATGGAGGTTAAGGTTTCGCGAGATTCAACTTCATGTCCATCATCCACGTCCTCAACATATGGATCATTAATGTGTGGTGGAAGATATTCTTCTTCTTCTTGCATTTGTTGTGGTTCATTGTCAATGATTGCACTTTCTTGTTCTTTCCCTTGAGGATGATCTTGTTCTTGATGATTATCATGAAGAGGAACTTGATCATCATCTTGTACTTGGACTAAGGGCATTGATTTAGTAATAGGTGCTTGTGGTGGTATGGGTGTGGAAGTAGTTTGATGGTGTGTGAGGCCTTCATCTTCTTCTTCATCATCATGAGGGTCTTGTTCCATTGGAAGAAGTGCACCAACACCCATCGTCAAGATATCTTGAGAAGAATCTTCTTCACCTATATCACTTAGATCAACTTGCTCCCCATGGAAGCCATTAAATTCATCAAACACCATGTCACAAGTTTCTACAACACATCCATTGGATTTATTGTAGACTCTGTAGGCGTGAGAGTTTGATCCATAACCAACAAATATGCCCTCAATGGTTTTAGATTGAAATTTTCCTAACCTCTCTCTTTTGTTGAGGATGAAGCATTTACACCCAAATACACGAAAGTACTTGACATTTGGCTTGTTCCCGGTCAGGAGCTCATATGGAGTCTTTTCCAATATCGTGCGGAGGAAGAGCCGGTTTGAAGCATGACATGCAGTGTTGACGGCCTTGGCCCAAAAACTATGTGGCGACTTGTATTCATCCAGCATGGACCTTGCCATCTCCACAAGGGTGCGATTCTTCCTTTCTGCAACACCATTTTGTTGGGGAGTGTATGGAGCTGAATATTGATGCTCAATCCCTTCATCACTAAGAAATCCTTCCAAGGTGTAATTTTTGAACTCGGAACCATTATCACTTCTTATTGCCATGATTTCTTTGTCAAACTTGCGTTGTGCTTGCTTGGCAAAATCAATGAAGGTGATTTTCGTCTCGTCTTTGGACTTGAGGAAAAACACGCATGTGTATCTTGAGTAATCATCCACAATGACAAGTCCATACTTTTTCCCACCAAGACTATCCCATGAAGGAGGCCCAAACAGATCCACATGAAGAAGCTCCAAAGGCCTTGAAGTAGACACAATATTCTTGGGTGGGTGCTTTGATTGATGTTGCTTCCCAGCTATGCATGCACTACACACACGATCTTTCTCAAAAGAGACATTTGTTAGTCCAAAGATGTGATTTCCCTTTAAGAGATCTTGAAGATTTCTCATGCCGACATGGGCTAGTCAGTGATGCCATAGCCACCCCTTGTCGGCCTTGGTCATTAGACAAGTTGCATGGAATGTGCTCTCTTTCGAGAAATCAACCGTGTAAAGGTTGCCATCCAACTCACTTCGAGAGTATCTCTCTTAAAGACTTTCACATCCGTTAGTCCAAATAGTGTATCATAACCAACAGAGGCCAATTGGCGAACAGAAAGCAAATGATATTTAAGGGATTGGACAAGCATGACATTTGCAAGAGACATGTCATTTGTGATAGCCACCTTACCCAAACCGAGTACCTGTCCTTTTGATCCTCCACCAAACATAATGCTCATAAATGGTTGAATAGCTTCCATGAAATCGTAGAGCAACTTGCTATCTCCGGTCATATGATTGGTACATCCACTATCAATCACCCATTTTACTCCACCGTAGAAGGCAACCTACACACAGTTATTACTTGATTAGAGGCACCCATTTTGCAATGGGACCTCTCAAGTTAGTCACAAGGGTCTTAGGGACCCAAATAGCATAAAACCGAAATGCATTACGAAGACCAACAAACTTTGCACAAACTTCCCCATCCTTAGTCTTACGAAGAACATAGGATGGAGGCATGAACTCTTTTGGCTTGATGACAATGGGCATGCCCCTTGTGGCCTTCCCACAAACAACCTTACCTTTCTCCTTGTGCCCTTCTCGTACAAAAGTTTCTTCTAGAGGGATGGTGCACTTTTGAGAGGATGTCTTCTTCTTGCTTGTGCTTGGGTCAAACCCGAGTCCTTCTTTGGCAAACACTTCACTGCGTTGGCTCAACACCTCATTAAGGTCCTTTTGCCCTTGAGCACATGTCATGAGCCCTTTCTCGATTTGAGCTTTGATAAAGCGATTCTCCTCAAGAATAGATGCTAGATCACTACTAGAGTTAGTAGTACAAGCATCAACATTGATAATAGGAGAAGAGTAAGCCTTGGCTAGAGTTTCAAGATAAGTAAGCTTGAGTGTCTCAAAACTCTTTGTAAGAAGGGTGAGCTCTTCTTCCTTAGTATTGAGGGACATGGATAGGAGCTCACAATCCTTAGAGAGAGAAGCATTAGACTTTACAAGCTTACTTTTATCATTCATCAACTCTTTGCAAGAGTCGATAGCCTTTTTCAAGGAGGCAAGATCTCTAGTATGAACATCAATGTTTGCACCAATTTTTAAGCATAGTTCATCATTGCGTGCTTCCTCATATTGGACTTTCTGCTCAAGGATTTCACATTTTTCCTTTTCCTCGGTGACGAGGGTTTCGAGTTCCTTAATGGAAATGGTGTGCTTACTCACCATCTCCATAAGCATACGAAACATAGTGAGCTTCTTTCCTTTAAGAGAGCACATGAACTTATTTAGTTTAGCAAGCATAGGATCATTTATATCATCATCCTCATACCTATCCTCCGCATCAAGATACTCATCACTAGGAGTAGGAGGAGTGAAAAGAGGAGAGTTTGATCGCGGGGTTACCTTGACCTTGTCAGGAGAGTGTTGGTCCTCTCCATCTTCTACCACGGCCTTTGCCATGAGACACTTGTGAGCGTTGCCCTTGTAATCCTTCATGTAGTTGTAGGTGACAACTTCACCACTCTTGTTGACTAGCCTCAATGTGTTTTGAGAATCTTGAGCAACTCCGGCAACACCACTAACATCATCAGGATCGGATTCTTCTTGAGCAACCATTGCTTTCCCATCTCTCTTCTTGAGCTTGGAGTTCAAAGGATTTGGCAACTTCTTCTTGGGAAAGGTCTTGGGAAACCTTGGTTTATCTTCTCTCTTCTCATAAGGGCACTCGTTGGAGAAGTGGTTGGTTTCTTCACAGTTGTAGCATTTTCTTACTTTCTTCTTTTGAAACCTCCCCTTGAATTTTCCCGCGCTAAACTTCTTGACAAAGAGAGCCATGTCTTCATATGAAGGGCCCTCATCGGATTCAGCCTCATCACCATCTTCATCATCATCATCATCTTCTTCTTCTTCACTTTGCTCATCTTCACATACATGCTTGGCCTTCAATGCAAGATTGATCTTCGACGATGGGGTGCCATGCATGGCAAGATGTTTTGTAGCATTTGCCTTTGACTCTTCAAATAGTTGGAAAGTGGATATGATATCATCTGTAGTCATTTACTTGAAGGCATGGTGTTGTCTTATGTCCCATACCATCTGATGGTGATATGGAGCAAGAGCATGGAGCAACTTGTCCACAAGGAATCGCTTAGTCATGTTGAATCCATCTTGTGTCTTGTCACACTCACATGACTCAATATCATCAGTGAGAGTCATGAGATGCTCAAGGAGTTGATTTTGAGTTTCACCTTCCTCCATACAAAAGTTTTGCAATTGCCCCTTGGCAATTTCATATTGAGCACTCCGAAGGGTGGAGGTACTGGTCCTGGATCTTATAATACTTTCCCATAATTCCTTGGCACTTGTGATGTGTATGAAAGGTCTCCTTTGCTTTTCAACCATACCTCTCCTTATACACATGATTGCCGTGTCATTCAGATTCTTGTCATAAATTTCTCTTGGTGTAGGATTCTTTGGATCAACCACATGGTAACCATACTCCAAGATCTCTAGCATCTCATCGTTTCCAAATCGAAGGTGATCCTGCATAGCAACTCTCCACAAAGCAAAATCGAAAGTGGAGTCAAGTAAAGGAGGTTTGCCTTGAGAGTTATATTTTGGTTTCTCAACTTGGGGTCTTGCATAAAGCCAAGGAACACTAGAGTGTTCATTGCTAGGAGGTTGTTGACCAAGTGACGGAGTAGGCACAGTTGGTCTCGAAGCCGCACCACCCGAAAGTGGTGCAAGCACCGTGGACAATGTGGCTATCCTCATTTGGACCAAGGCCTCTACAGAAGCATCATGCTCCTCCTTTTGCTTACCAAGGGCCCGTTCTAGATCCTCAGAAGTAAAGGTCTTGACTTCAGAAGAAGCCTCGCCTTTATCCTTCGGGTCTACAACAAAGGGAGTCCCATCGGGGTTCATCTCGCTCTAGGGCGGTTAAGCCACAAGAATAGAGCACGAGGCTCTGATACCAATTGAAAGGATCGAGATGGACCTAGAGGGGGGGTGAATAGGTACAAATACAAATTTTAATTGTTACTTGGCAATTTTAGGCAATAGTGCGGAATATGAAAGTGAGCCTAACAATTGCAAGTGTGATGCTAAGAGCTAAACAAGATAATCAAGTAATACAAGTAAATGAGGTAGACTGACACAATATGATTTAGGTAAGTGCAGATGAGACAAGTAACCACAAGAAGAGAGTTAAGGTTAGGGATAACCACAACTCCGAGAGATGAGGATGTAATCCGATGTTCACTTCCTTGGAGGGAAGCTACGTCACCGTTTAGAGAGGTGGGTGTTACCACGAAGGCACACCAATGCCACGAAGGCTCACCCTGTTCTCTCTTTGAGACAACACCATGAAGGAGTTTCTCAACCACTAGTGGTAGACCTTGGGGTGGTCTCCAAACCCTCACAAACTTTTTCGGGGGTAATCACAAAGGTTGATTCCTCTCCGAAAGACTCCTACCGCCTAGGAGTCTCCAACCTCCAAGAGTAACAAGAACGATGGGAAAAGCTCAAGACTTGCTCAAGTCACAAATTCCTTTGGTGCAAAGAAGGGGAAGGAGTGGATCTATCACTTGGTCGGACAACTTCTCTAAAATGCTCTCAAATCCCTTGGGGATCTAAGATTTGGTGTGGAGGAGTGAGAGAGAGTGTAATGTGTTCTAGGGTTTGTTCAACATGAGTGGTCAACCCCATCCCGAAGGGGAAGAAAGGCTATATATAGTGGTAGTGAAAAGCTAGCCGTTTGGCCACTTAAGGCACAGGAGCTGTCGGACGTCCGGTGGGTACCGGACGACCGGTGACATAGATCGGACTGGACGTCCGGCCGGGCAGCCGGTCGTCCACTCGCTGGAGTATAAATCTGACCGTGAAAACAGCACAGGTAGCGGACATCCGGAAGGCACCGGTCATCTGGAGCCCGGACGTCCGGTGTCATCGGACATCCGTTAATTGTAGTTCTGTTGGAGTGCACCGGATATCCGGAAGTGAGCGGACGTCCGGTGACCGGACATCCGGTGTGACCGGTCTTCTGCTAATTTCAGTTCTATGCAGACTCACCGGACGACTGGAGAGAGTCGGATGTCTGGTTGGTTGAGAGAGGCCGGACGTCCGTAGACTTCGGACGTCCGGTGAAAGTTGGACCTTTTAGCTTGGAAACCTACTACCACTTTTGCACAAGTTAGAGGAAGAATTTATGAGATGGTATGAGAGGGAATTTTGTGGTTTTGAGCAAGTTCTTTCGCGAAATCCATTGATCCCCTCTTAATAGTGCGGGATCCCTACACTCAAGAGCAAAACCGAAAACAAGGAGCCGAAGCTTTTTATCTTTGTCTTGTGTCTCTGCTCTTGGGTGATATATGTTGTTATGTCCTTAGTCATGATCCACACACACACATAGCCCTTGGGACATAATCCTGAGAAATACTCGATAAACATGATTAGTCTCAATATGCATGTTGTCATCAACATCAAAATACGATTAAGGGCATGATTGCACTTTCAATCATGCAATGAATGGGATGAATCAAAATCTCCTAAAATGTATGAGGAAACTATGGGGGTCTCCTCATGAGCAATGTTGGAAACATCATATGGAGAAAATGGACAACATCCAAAGCAATGCATATCCGAAGCTAGGTGGTCATGGCATGACATATGAGATAAGTGTTGCAAAGGAGCATATCAATATCATCACAAGAGAAACAAATGCCAATAACCATAGGCTTGTCATCTATGCCATATGTGCAAATTGGGTTTATTTTAATAGCATATGCATAGTCACTATGAAGAGATTGCAAATATGACATATGATTGATCTCATGCATAGCATATGACAAGTCAAGTGGATTGGCAAACATGATGTGACCGAGAGAATTAGCACAAGAAATCCTATGTAACATGGTATCACAATACTAATATACTCCACATGGAAATCATCATACTCATCATAAATGGGTAAATCATCGCATGGGGAAGTCGCACTAGCATGAAGCATGGTAATAGGTTGATCGACATCATGCAAGCAATCAATGTCAAGAATGTCCACTAGTGGGACTAGAGCATCACCTTCACCTATGTTACCTTTGTCATTCCACTCATGTGGTGTAGGTGAGGTGGGAAAGAACAAATGGTGGTTATCTTCATCTTGATGGAACCATGTGGGGGTGCATCATATTCCACCATGGCCATCGTCTTGTCCAAAGGGAGGACGAAGTCATCGCGAGTCGGCGCGTCATCATAGATGGGACCTAGCACCAAATGAGAAGACACAATAGAGGTAGAGGTCAAGTCGTTAGTGTTGAAAGTGGCCTCACATGACCTATCAACTATCTCACTCTCTCTATGTGGTAGTTCACTCACTTCCTCAAGGTAGGTGCACTCAATCTCACGTATGGTAGAGTCACTCATCTCACTCAAGTGGTGGGGGTTGTGGCTCTCCTCACATGGGAATTGTAGCAACACATCATATATGGGGCTAGTGGTGAAGTCACTCTTGCTCTCAATATGGTGGCTAAAGTCACTCAAGTCATCATATGTCACCGTGGTCGAAGGGAAAATCCCATGCTCAACCATCTTGTTGTCGTCGCTGTGGATGAAGGCCAAAGATGGTACATCATCAATCTTGCCTCCTAAGATGGAAGCATCCTCCGTGCTCGTCACCATGTCGCTCGCCTCCAAAGCTTGGTCCTTGATGGTCTCCATAGTCGTAGTCGTCGCCACACCATCTTGAAAAAGAGTCGAAGTAGACTCGGCATCATCAATGCCACAAAGAGGGATGGCGGTGAAGTCGAACTTGGGAGTATTGTCTCAGAGTTCGTCAGGCTTGGGCATCGTGGTGGTACTAGCCTCATTCTCATTCTCATGGGGCTTGGTCGTCGCGAAGTGAGCTTGGGGTGGAGAAGCTTTGGCCTTCATGAGTTCTTGTGCCGCCTTGAGAGCACCAATGTAGTTGTCATCAAGGGACTTGTAGTTCTCGAGGAAGATCGTCTTGGAGATGTCGTTGTGCAATCCCATCATGAAGTGGAACTTCATCGAAATGGGGTCATCCACGCTGGCTCGTCGCAAGGCAATCTTCATCTCCTTGAAGTACTCACGATGGACTTGGATCCTTGGATGGTGTTCTCCAATTGGAGTTGAAGTTGTTCTGTGTAGGTTGGAGGCACGAACTCTTGCCGCAAAGCTCTCTTCGTCTTGGGCCAACTCATGTCGTAGCTCTTCGAAGGTGTGTGAAGCCACCATGTGTACGCGTAGCCGTGGAAGTTTCTTGTGGTGCACTTCACTTGATCTTCGGGAGGAACTTGATGTAGCTTGAGGTAGTCGTCCATCAAACGTTCCCACTCGAGATACTCCTCGGGTTCTAGAGTTCCATAGAAAGGAATCTCATGGTCGATGTCGAGATCGTAGTAGCTCGTGGAAGTCGCGGACTTGAGCTTGGGGAGCTTATCTTGAGCGTAGTCTTGAGGTGCTTGTTGGCGACGATGCCGTATATCCGAAAGCGAAGATGCCTTGAAGTCACTTGGCGAAGATGCCAATGGAGATGATGAAGTCGTTAAGCGATTGTTGGTGTTGAGCTCTTGACCTTCATGTTCTTGTTGGTGATGGTCTCGATGCCGATGTGATTCTTGCCGGAGATGGTAGCTCGGAAGCATGTGCTCTTGAGAATCTTCTCAAAGATGAGGAAGATCACTTGTAGGACTTGATGAGGGCTTTGATCTCCTCCATTTGAGCTCGCATCTTGGCGTCGGTGGAGTTGTTCGTGGCATCAAACTCGTCGTTGTTATTGTAGACCAAAGATGAAATGCCTTGCCTATCCATCACAAGACTCAAGCAAATATGAGTGGGAGAAAGAGAATAACTATACCAAATGTACCTTGACCGATGTTGAAGACGGATCAATTATCACTCAATAGTGTAGCAAGGAAATAGCACAATTGGTACCGATCTTATCGATTTCTCAAACCTACACAAATAAGGCTTATGGTGGAGCTCGGTGAGGATAGCGGCACAAAAATTTGATGCAAAATGTTAGCAAGAGTCAATAATGCTGAAAAAGATTCACAAATTCGCAAGTGCAACAAGTAGACCAATAGCAATGAATGGCACACGGAAACACACACATGGATAGATAAATGGGGTCGTGCAACCCAGGATGAGCACAAAATGTGGAATCCACGGAAAACGCTCGTGTTGCACAACTCAAGAGAGACGCTAGCATGATTGCTCAATAGGCGGATACGACACTTGTGCACAACCTATAAGATGCAAAATGTAACAACTTCTATCCCAAGTATGCTATGTGTATGATGTTCTGGTGGTATGATCCAAGATGATCGGATATGAAAATCTTATGTGCAATGTGGTATGATGCTATGGCACTTTCTTACAAGCTTCTTTGCTCTTTATCTTTTGCTTAAAAGTTTTGTTCTCTTTTTTTGTGTGGCCACTTTTGCATGATGCACAAACCAAGATAGCAATTGTATATATGCGGGAACAAACTTGAGGCACAAGAGATGATATGATGATACCAATATGATATGGTATGTATGCAATGGAAGGTGTAGCTCGATGATCGCTAATGTTCACAAGTAACGTTGCCAGCAATACTCAAATGGCTAGTCTCGATAGGCAAGTGACACAAAATGGGCTAGGGGTTAACAATGCAATGACAAGGGAATATACAATGGAGGGATTCCACAATACCAAGATGATATGGAGGTTACCGTCCTTGACGATGATGAGTGGCGGTGTTCTTGATGGAGACTCGTCCCTAAGTAGCCAAAACACCTTAGGAAACGAAAAAAAACCACGAACTCAAAATCTCAAATCTCAAATGTCAAAATGGTGGTAGCGGGAATGCGGTGGTGGTTGCGGAAGCTCAAAGGGATTGTGGAAATGCAATGATGGGTTTTGCGAGTGGGCAACATGGAAGTGGAGGGTTATTGGGTTATGTGAGTCGGAGTTGAAGGTCACCGTCCCTAAGTAGCCAAAACACCTTAGGAGACACAACTCACAACTCAAACAAAATTGGGTTAAGTCGGTGTGGCGGAAGTTTATGGTGGGTAAGCCTATGCGGTAGTGGTGGTGGTGGTTGGTGAAGAAGCAACCGTCCCTAAGTAGCCTAAAAACCTTAGGAGACTCAAATCACAACTCAAAGAACCACTAATGCGAAGGGGAACAAAATTGGTTAGGTTACATAAGTCGGTGGTGGTGTAGCGGATGATGTGGTGGAAGCCCTAGGCAAAGATGCCAAAGTTCACAAAATTTTATGGAGTCAAAAGATGTTGGTGGTATTTTTGTGGGAAGGGGGGGGGTGTCAAGAGCTTCAAAACGAGCTAAAGAACGTCAAAATCGAAGTTCGGATGAATTAGTTATGGCTGAAACAAAAATCAGCCGAAGTCAATATCTACAGGTCACGGACGTCCGTAAATGGACGGATGTCCGGAGGGCTTGGAAATCCGTAAATTCTGCTCGGGTTAGGGGTTCCGGATGTCCAGAAAAGGTCGGACGTCCCGTGTTTCCTGGGGCTCCAGACGTCCGTAAAACGTCGGTCGTCCGGTGGGTCGGGGTCAACGCGAGATGCGGGTTTTGGGACGCGATTTTGGGCGGAAAATGGGGATTTTGGGGGCAAAATTGAGGAGATTTTGTGGATGGAAAGTGGGGAAAATTGGGGAGGTGCTAGATCCACTTGAAACCAAGCAAATCCATTGATCATAATAAACAAAACTTCATCAAACCAACAAATGACAAAAAAAATTGTGGCTATTTTTGATGGGGATTTTCGAATATAGGGAAGAACACAACAAAATCAAGCTAGAAAATGAAGAGGGGAGGCTCCGAAATCGTGATTAACGTGGCTCATGATACCAAGATGATGTAGGGTGGAACCCTATGTGGCCGATCTTTCATGAAAGGAGCGGATCCCGCGATGAACGCAATGAACACAAGGGAAAACACGAGAGAATCACTCAAACCAACAAGATAGATCACACATGCGCTAGATCCATGAGCACAAATGAAGATACATGATCCACGATCAACAAGGGATGATACACGGTAACCGGTTCTTCTCCGTGTGGAGGTCTTGAATCCACGAGGGGATCTTCCCGTGAGGGGCCTTGAATCCAAGGTGGATCTTCTCCATAAAGGCCGTGGTCTCTCTCATAGAGTAGATCCGTATGGATGAGCGAGGCTCTATCTCCAATATGAGCTATCACAACGATGACCCTAGAAAGGAGGTGGAGGTGGTCTATTTATATTTTAAGCCACGAAGGGGTAAGTGGGAGAGGGATACAAGGCCAAAGGCCCGCGGCTGCGCACACACGCGTCGGACGTCCGGTGGGTGTCGGACGTTCGGAGGCTCAGGACGGTCTGGACGTCTGGAAGTCTTCGGACTTCCGTAAATATCGTTCTGTCGCCGTGGCACCAGTCGTCCAGAGGCGCTCGGTCGCCCATGGCCTGGGAGGTGTCGGACGTCCGATCTCGGTCAGTCGTTGTAGATCTCGTCGGCTGGACTCTTGGGCTGGCTGGAGTTCCAGGTGTCGGACGTCCGGCGTAGTCCGGTCATCTGGTGGCCGTAGATTGTCGGACGTCCAGTGGCACGTCGGTCGTCCGGCTGCTGGGGACTCCGTAGCTCCATCTTCTTCCGTCTTCGCATCCACGCTTCACTCGCGGATGGTGTAGGTGTTCCTTGGCGCTTGCGCTCCTTCTCATTGTCCGTGAAGCTCCGGCAATACCTATGCATGCACACGAGTGGAGTGTCAAGTAGTATGCCATCCTCGAAGGGGTCAAGTGAACACGTGTAAAGGAGAAGATTCACCTTTAGGTATGAGAAGTAGATGTCGCATGTGTCACTTGCCAAATGGACTCTTGACATGGTGATGTCCGTAGGATGCTCCGCATCAAAACTTTTGTCAAAGATGCCAATTTTTTTACCACATCATCTTGGTGGCATGACATTAAATCAAGCAAGGTTTCATCTTTTTCTGATCATTTTTAATTTTTTGGAATTAAAGTGCCATGGCATGCACTCCATGCATGTGCCTATGCCTTGACACCAATATGTTTGAAAATTCCTTCGAATTTACTACACATGGAATTAACTCGCACACAAGTACACAAAAATATGATTTTCAAACCGTTTTGGTTAGGCATTGCATGTAGATGTAGTTCAAATTTGAATTACGGTCATCAAATGGTTAGAAAATCACTTAAATGTATTTATAAGGTTAAATGACCCCTGAAATTTACCAAATTTTCACATGATAGTTGCACATTAAATGTAGGAAAAAATTTGAAGGCCGTAAGAGGAAGCTATCTCCCGTTCGTCACCAAACATGCATTGTTCCCTCTCGGAACCACGAACCTTCTAGTGAGTTGCTCCGGTTTGTGAGGGGCGTGTGTCCAAACGTTCGTCAAACATGCCAGTTTCTTTACCACATCATCTTGGTGGTATGACATTACATCGACCAAGGTTTCATGTGTTTCTGATCATTTTTCTATTTTTTTGAATTAAAATGCCATGTCACTCCATGCATACGTATGCATGTCTCCATGTCATGAGACCAATATGTTTGAAAATTCCATCTAATTTACTGCACATGGAATTAACTCGCACATAAGTACACAGATATGATTTTTCAAACCGTTTTGGTTAGGCGTTGCATGTAGATGTAATTCAAATTTGAATTATGGTCATTAAATGGTTAGAAAATCACTTAAATGTCTTTGAAAGGTCAAATGACCCCTAGAATTTTCCAAAATTTCACATTATAGTTGTAGTAGTGCATGTTAGACGTAGAAAATATTTCAAGGCCGTAAGAGGAATCTATCTCCCGTTCGTCATCAAACATGCATTATTCCCTCTCGGAACCACGAACCTTCTAGCGAGTTGCTCCGGTTTGTGAGGGGTGTTTGTACAAACTTTTGTCAAACATGCCAATTTCTTTACCACATCATCTTGGTGGCATGGCATTAAATCAAGCAAGGTTTCATGTTTTTCTGATCATTTTTTAATTTTTTGGAATTAAAATACCATGGCATGCACTCCATGCATGTGCCCATGCCTTGACACCAATATCTTTGAAAATTCCTTCTAATTTACTGCACATGGAATTAACTCGCACACAAGTACACAAAAAAATTATTTTACAAACCGCTATGGTTAGGCGTTGCATGTAGATGTAGTTCAAATTTGAATTACAGTTTTAAATGGTTAGAAAATCACTTAAATGTCTTTCAAAGGTTAAATGACCCTTGAAATTTACCAATTTTTCACATGACAGTTGTATTAGTGCATGTTAAACGCAGGAAAAAAATTGAAGGCCGTAAGAGGAAGCTATCTCCCTTTCATCATCAAACATGCATTGTTCCCTCTCGGAACCACGAACCTTCTGGCGAGTTGCTCTGGTTTGTGAGGGGTGTGTGTCCAAACGTTCGTCAAACATGCCAATTGCTTTACCACATCATCTTGGTGGCATGACATTACATCAACCAAGGTTTCATGTGTTTCTAATCATTTTTCTATTTTTTGAATTAAAATGCCATGTCACTCCATGCATACGTATGCATGTGTCCATGTCGTGAGACCAATATGTTTGAAAATTCCTTCTAATTTACTGCACATTGAATTAACTCGCACACAAGTACACAGATATGATTTTTCAAACCATTTTGGTTAGCCGTTGCATGTAGATGTAGTTCAAATTTGAATTACGGTCATTAAATGGTTAGAAAATCACTTAAATATCTTTAAAAGGTCAAATGACCCATAGAATTTTCCAAAATTTCACATTACAGTTGTAGAAGTGCACGTTAGACGTAGAAAAAATTTGAAGCTGTAAGAGGAAGCTATCTCCCATTCGCCATCAAACATGCATTGTTTCCTCTCGGAACCACGAACCTTTAGCGAATTGCTCCGGTTTGTGAGGGGTGTGTGTCCAAACTTTCGTCGAACATGCCAATTTCTTTACCACATCATCTTCGTGGCATGACATTACATCAACCAAGGTTTCATGTGTTTCTGATTTTTTTCGAAATAAAATGCCATGCCACTCCATGCATACGTGTTCGTGCATATGTGTCCATGTCGTGACACAAATCTGTTTGAAAATTCCTTCTAGTTTACTACACATGGAATTAACTCGCACACAAGTACACAAATATGATGTTTCAAACCGTTTTGGTTACGCGTTGCATGCAGATGTAGTTCAAATTTGAATTACGGTCATTAAATGGCTAGAAAATCACTTAAATGTCTTTAAAAGGTCAAATGACCCCTAGGATTTTCAAAAATTTCACATTACAGTTGTGTCACATCCCTACTTCTGGTCTGCTCTGGGTTAGCTAGTCCTGTGTTGCATCATGTTTAAATTTCTCTTAAACCTGAAATGGGGATGATCAAACCCCTAGCACCAAAGCAATGCAAATAGGCCCAACTTTAAATATTTTCAATGAACCCAATATGCCCTTAAAAAATGTTCATCATTTTTGGTTCTAGCTAAAACCTCTGCCAAAAATGATAAACATATTTCTAGGTCATTTCTGGATTTTTGAATTAACTCATATTGTAATTGAATTGGGGCATTTAAATCCTATAAATATTTTAAATGCTCTAATAATTCTGAAACTAGTTGAGGGCTGTTGGGAATAATTTCAACAGTGCCCACAAATATTTTCAGGATTTTTGGAAATGCTCTGGCATTTTTAATAAAGACAAAACAATTGTGGAAAATAGAAAACAGAAACAAATAAAAAAAAGGAAGGAAGCAGAGACTTACCTGAGGCCCACTTACCTGGTGGCCCAGCAGTTTCGGCCCAGCCCACCTCCTCCTTCCTGTCGTCTTCCTCCCCAGGCCAGTAGGCAGAGCGCGTGGCCGCAGCGCGCCGGCACGCGCCCCGGCCACCTCCACCCTGCCTGCCTGCGTCCCCATCGCCCTGGATCTCTCCCGAGCGACACGCGCCCCTGCACCTCTCAGTCCCTCTCGAGCTCATTCCCCCTCCTCTGCTCTCTCTCCCCCTCACGGCCGAACACCACCATTGCCGTTCGCCGCTACCACCGACCTCCCCACGCCCATCCGGATATGCCACGAGCTCCACCTCGACCCCCGCATCCTCTGCACCGAGCCAGGAGCCGCCAGGAGCTCCGTGACGACGTCCCCGACCCCTTCTTCCTCCTCGGGTCGCTGGAGATCCCCTTCGCAGCCCGCTTGCTCCAACGCTTCCCCGACCCATCCGACACCGCCAATCGACGCGCTGTGAGCCTCCGATCACTTTCCCCCTAACGCCACGTCCTTTTGCACACCGTAGCCATCGTGTTCATCGAGGCCGAAGCTCACCTCCGCCCGAGCTCATCGCCGGCGTCAGCCCGGTGACCCTTTGGTCATGCTAGCATGCCCAACAGCCTCGTTAGCATGTGCAGATGCTGTAGATGCCAAGCAACACACGGCTTGCTCATCGTAGCGACGAATCCGTCGAGCCCGTGCTCCGGCCGCCGCTGACCTTGACGTCATCGTCGCCTCCGGCCATCCCACGGTCTCCTGCGTGTTCCATTGGATGCGCGAGCGCCTGGGCTTCGCACCGGTGGTCTCGGCCGCTAATTTGGTCGCCGGAGGGCAAAATTCGAGCCCCTCCGCCGTCTCGGCCTCGCCGGCTACTCAACGCCGGCAGGGCTTGACCCCTGTTTGACCTCCCCTGCGTCCTGATGTGTGGGCCCAAGCCCCTGATTAGTTAACTCTAGTTTAATTAGAACTAACTAATTTAGACAACTAAATAAGTCACTGACATGTGGGCCCGCCCTGCTAACAGCCTGGTTAGGGTTAGTTTAACACTAACTAACTCAGTTAGTGGACTGAGTCAGTGACCAGGGGGTCCCACTGGTCAGGTTTGACCTGGCCAGCCACGGTTGACCTGATGACGTCACTCTTACGTCATGCTGACGCAGTAAAACCTTTTCTGGATTTTAAATAAATCTAAATGATTTATTTATTTTCAGAAAATGCCTAAAACTTCTAAAAATCATAGAAAATAATCTATAACTCAGAATGAAATAATTTATATATGAAAAATTATCAGAAAAATTCAAGGAATCTGTTTATGGCATTTTCATGCATGTTTGAACAATGTTTGTCCTCTATTTTGGACAAAACAAATAAATGGCATTTAACTAATCATATATGGAGTTTGAATTTGAATCTTGTATTCAAACCAGCTTCATTTAATTGTGTTGCTAGTTGCATTAGCTCAATCAACAACATATTGCCATGTCATTATCATGCATCATGTTTTGCATTGCATTGATTGTGTTCCTTCTCTGTTGCCGGTGGTTGTCCCCTCTCGGTAGACGTTGTACCGACGCTGTGATCGTTGACACTGATGAAGACCCAATGATATCTTCAGAAGTGCCAGGCAAGCAAAACCCCCTTGTTCATTCCGATACAATCCCACTCTCTCGCTCCTGCTCTCTTTTACTGCATTAGGACAACAACGATTCAACTGTTACATGTTGCGGTAGTTGAACCCCTTTCCTCTGCATGACCTGTCATTGCCACAGTAAATAGATGAAACCCACTAGCATGAGTAGGAGTTGTTTGAGCCCTGATGTGCCTACTCATCCATGCTTGTTTGTCATGCCTGCTATTGCTTAGAGTTGTGTCAGGTCTGATTCATCGGGGATGAATTGGAAAGTTGTGAACATGTCCTACTGTGTGTGAGCTAAGTGTGTTGAACACGATTTGGTAAAGGTATCGATGAGAGGCCATGTAGGAGTACAGGGTGGGTTGTTTCATTGGAACCGTCCTTAAGCACCGAGATCTGTATGTGTGATTTAAGAACCAGCTACTACCACGCATTGGGCCCGAAACCAATGGACCCTCTCGGCTTCTTAACCACCCTAGTTCTCTGTCCAGGAGTTGCAACTAGTTTCTGGTGTTTATAGGTTATGTGTTGGCGGCCGTGCGTAGTGCTGACCCTAGGGGTGGGCTATGATGTGGTAGATACACCGTGGCCAGGCATGCCGGGCGCCCGTTTGGTGTCTCGGAACCCTATACACATCGTCCGGGGCCGTATGTGGAAACCTCGGCCGGACTCCCTGCGAATGGAACCTGGATAGGCGATAAACCTAGACTAGAGACTTGAGTGTTTAGGTAGGCCGTGGCCGACACCCTCGTTGGGCTTCCGCTTGAAGGTTGCCGAGTACATGTCGTGTAAACGGCGGTAAGTGGTGAGAGCGTGTGTGAAGAAGTACACCCCTGCAGGGTTAACATCATCTATTCGAATAGCTGCATCCGCGGTAAAGGACTACTTGGTTGCCTATACAGTTCATAGATAACTTGAAGTGGATACTCTAAAACTCGCAAGATAAGTGTGAGTGCTATGGATGGCCTTCTCGTAGGGAGACGGGAGCGGATCCATAGTGGTGTATTGAATGGTGAATATGTGGACTCGTGTGCGCCACCTCAAAAGAGTTGCTTGCAGTCGTAGTTCAGGTTAGCCACTAAATCAAAGATGGCTTGCTATAGTTAAACTCCACCACCCCCTTTATTGATACCGATGCATATGTAGATAGTTCTGATGTAAGTCTTGCTGGGTACATTTGTACTCACGTTTCCCTATTTTATGTTTTGCAGAGAGACGTCAGTCTTGCTAGTAGTTCCGTGTGGACTTCGACGTTTAACTTGATACCTCAGCTACGATCTTGTGCCCTCGACAGGATCTGGTAGATAGTCAGGCTTCTTAGCCTTTTTCATTTGTAGATGTATGTACTCAGACATGTTAAGCTTCCGCATGTGCTTTGATTTGTATGCTATGATTGTTGGGTCATGAGACCCATGTTTGTAATATCTCGCTCCTCGGAGCCTAACGAATAAATACTTGAGTTGTAGAGTTATGTTGTGATTCCATGTTGTATTTACACATATCAAGCATATTGTGTGTATGATTGAAATGCTTGGTATGTGTGGGATCCGACAATCTAGTTGTTTATCCTTGGCAGCCTCTCTTATGGGGAAATGTAGTTAAGTGCTTCCATGAGCCATAGTAGTCTGCTACAGCCCGGTTCACCGGAGTCCTGCTAGCCCAGCACTACTGCTCAGGACACTTGACTGGCCGGCATGTGTTTCACTTCGTTCCTGTGTCTGTCCCTTCGGGGAAATGTCACGCGGTGACATCCGGAGTCCTGCCTAGCCTGCTACAGCCCGGGTTACCGGAGTCCTGTTAGTCCAGTGCTACAGCCCGGATTCACACGCTGCTGACCGACATGCTCGAATGTGATTCATGTATGCCTGTCCCCATGGGTTAGAGCCACTTTGGGTTCACGAGTAGCCATGTCAGCACGGGTTCTCCATCATTTGGATGCTAGCGACACTATCATATACGTGAGCCAAAAGGCGCAAACGGTCCCGAGCCATGGTAAGGCGACACCCGTGGAATACCGTGTGTGAGGCCGCAAAGTGAGATGAGGTGTTACCAGCTAGATCGATGTGACTTGGAATCGGGGTCCTGACAAGCTTTGGTATTAGAGCCTGACTGCCTGTAGGATTACCAAGCCAAACCGGTCGAAGTTGTGTCTAGAAATGCTTTAGTTATGTAGGGGAATTGATTGTGGAAGGGAACGTAAGGCTCTTTTTACTCCTTTACCTTATGCCCTCTGATCTGAGTCATTCTCTTATCATTCTACGCGGGTTAAGAAACTAGGCCTTCTCATCTATCTATCAGGATGACGTGTTACTAAACCGTAGTTGCCTAGGATTGTTGAGTTCAAGCCTCAGTTCAGTTCCTACTACTTCCATATGTCATAGCTGGCCTCAGAACTTTGACATTGTGATGTTGAGTGGTTATGCCACCATTTTCCAGGATGTCTCAAATCATTTTGAGCATTTACAACCGTTATGCTGTCCGAGTCATCCCAGGTTTCTAAGTAGTCTGATGCATTTGCAAACCCCTTCCTCATGTTGCTGATGTCCATTTGGGCCAGATTAATCACACTAATCGGTGAGTTGAGGTACTTTGTTGCCTCGACATATATGTTGGAGCAATTACTATGACCCTAGGTGTTTTAGGGAGTCACCTAGTGATCTAGCCATGTTTTGTATCCCCAGTGTGTGATTCTGGCATTATTCTCAAAAGGCATCCGTGATGCCATGTAGTGGTAGGTATTCTATTCATTGGGTTTCTTGAACCCAGAGATTCACCTACTTACCTCATGTTGAGTGTTGATAGTTCCTTTAGGATATTAGTAACCTTTGCGATAGTCCTCGAAGGTCCGTGGGTACAATGTTCTCAATACCATGAACCAATATGGCAGGAGTTCTCTTGAACCAAAAATACACAATAGAGTACTCTTGAGGAGTTCTCCATTCTATTATTGTGACTCTGCCAGTTCAACATTTCTGCATTGGGTTATCCGGAAGAAATAACATGCTAATCCATGCATCATAACTCAGAAATTATATGTTTCCTTTGAGTTTGTCCCCTTCCGTTTTATTCGACCTTTCATCTATCAATGATGGTCAAGAGTATGTGAGCATTCGTTCATCGGTGCTATTATTCTTGTGGTCTTGGTCCGTCAAGCGTTCTATTTCAGAATGACTAGGAGAAACAAACTCCTAGTACTCATCCATTTCTAGGGTTGGGTCAAAGCAGTTGTATTTCGCAGATCAAATGTAATCAAGCTATTGGTCTGTTCTACCCTGAAGTACTATCCACTTTATGTCAGGAATGTCATGAGAATTGCACCTTCCCTTATGAATCCTTGATGTAGTAATACTTCTCGCCATCATTATTCATTCCTCGGTTCCCGTGTTATTGTAACCGGAATGCCGGCATGTAACGCCCTCGATGCGGCTATATCTCCCACGTGTCGAAGCACGACTTAGAGGCATAACCGCATTGAAAGCAATGTCGCAAGTGAGGTAATCTTCACACAACCCATGTAATATATAAAGGACAGAGATACATAGTTGGCTTACAATCGCCACTTCACACAATTACATGAATAAAGCATTACATCATCCAGATACAATCAAGGTCCGACTACGGAACCAAAATAAAAGAAGAACCCCAAATGTGACACGGTCCCCAATCGATCCCAACTGGGCTCCACTACTGATCAACTAGAACGAAACAGCACAAAAGACAAGATCTTCATTGAGCTCCTCCTTGAGCTTGGTTGCGTCATCTGCACGGACTCATCGGCACCTGCAAGCTGGTTTTGGAAGTATCTGTGAGCCACAGGGACTCAGCAATCTCGCACCCTCGCGATCAAGACTATTTAAGCTTATGGGTAAGGTAAAGGTATGAGGTGGAGCTGCAGCAAGTGACTAGCATATATGGTGGCTAACATACGCAAATGAGAGCGAGAAGAGAAAGCAAAGCACGGTCGATAAAAGTATGATCAAGAAGTGATCCTAAAACAACCTACGTCAAGCATAACTCCAACACCGTGTTCACTTCCCGGACTCCGCCGGAAAGAGACCATCACGGTTACACACGCGGTTGATGTATTTTAATTAAGGTCAACTTCAGGTTTTCTACAACCGGACATTAACAAATTCCCATCTGCCCATAACCGCGGGCACGGCTTTCGAAAGTTCAAATCCCTGCAGGGGTGTCCCAACTTAGCCCATGACAAGCTCTCACGGTTAACGAAGGAATAGACCTCCTCCCGAGACATTCCGATCAGACTTGGTATCCCGGTTCTTCAAGACATCCTCGACAATGGTAAAACAAGTCCAGCAAAGCTGCCCGATGTGCCGACATCCTGATGGGAGCTGCACATATCTCGTTCTCAGGGCAACACCGGATGAGACATCCTACGAGTAAAACCAGCCCTCAAGTTTCCCTGAGGTGGCCCCGCAGTCTACTCAGTTCGGACCAACACTTAGACAAGCACTGGGGGGGGGGGGGGGGGGGTTAAAATAAGATGATCCTCGGGATGCGCGACTCCCAAGGGAAAAAGGCTAGGTGGCGAATGGTAAAACCAAGGTTGGGCCTTGCTGGAGGAGTTTTATTCAAAGCGAACTGTCAAGGGGTTCCCATTATAACCCAACCGCGTGAGGAACGCAAAATCCGGGAACATAACACCGATATGACGGAAACTAGGGCGGCAAGAGTGGAACAAAACACCAGGCATAGGGCCGAGCCTTCCACCCTTTACCAAGTATATAGATGCATTAATTAAATAAGATATATTGTGATATCCCCAACAAGTAAACATGTTCCAACAAGGAACAACATCTCCATGTTCCAACGAGGAACAAACTTCAATATTCACCTGCAACTAACAACGCTATAAGAGGGGCTGAGCAAAGCGGTAACATAGCCAATCAACGGTTTGCTAGGACAAGGTGGGTTAGAGGCTTGGTTTAACAATATGGGAGGCATGATAAGCAAGTGGTAGGTATCGCAGCATAGGCATAGCAAAAGAGCGAGCAACTAGCAAGCAAAGATAGAAGTGATTTCGAGGGTATGGTCATCTTGCCTGAAATCCCGCAAGGAAGAAGAACGAGTCCATGAAGAAGACAAACGGAACATAGACGAACGGGTCCTCACAACGCGACGTTATCGGAACCAACCCGAAGAATCAAACACCGGAAAAGAAGCACACAACATAGTAAACAACCAACACATGAACATGGTATGATATGCGGGATGCGGGATGCGATGCATATGCATGATTTGTCAAGGAACGAATGAACCTGGCCTCAACTTGGAAATCCAAGTGTGCCACTGCAAATATGAGATGAAATCGCTTGAAAATGATATAAAGAACGTCGGAATCGGAGTTACGGTTTGGAAATGGCAAGCAATTCAAATATGACACCGGTCTGTGATTTACAGCGAGTAGCCAACTAAATGCAACAAGATGAACATGCTACAGCACTCAAACATGGCAACAGAATACATGGCACGAATCCATTCATGATGCTTAACAAAAGTCTAGCACTGAGCTACGGCCAATTCATACATTAACAGGTTCAAAAAAGCATGGCAAAAATGCATATGGTAAACAGATTTCAGACTTAGTGAAATTAACACTTGTCTGGAATTTCACATCAGGTAGCACACTTCGGAGCATGAAAACTATATGCTACAGGACCTGAACATGGCAAAGTAAAGTATGGCATGGAGCTACTCAAAGAGCTTAACAAAAGTCCCTTAGTGACCTTGAGCCAAAAGGGATCATAAAATACAATTGCAAGCATGTGAACATGGCAAAAACATAATCAGATCACAAACTTAGTGAAAACTGGAGCATGCTGAAAACAGATATCAAGTAGGCATGTTTACGAGCTCGATGCACTCACTACAGAGCAAGTCATGAAAATCTAAGCATACAGCCATCAAGAATACACAAAATACAAGCTAGACATGGCAAAAACAATACCATGGCATGCACGGATCAACTACAACATCCCCGGCAAAATTGCTAACAAGTAGACAATCTGCCCAGATGCACGAAATAGCAAAAATAGAGCTCGATTGACTCAAGCTAGGGTGCTCCATAATTGCAAACAAAGACATGTATGGATAGAGCACTACAATATTAACAAAACATCCTTACTGATCATCCTCAAAAGAGGCACGGATCACTAGGAAACAACATGAACATATGGCCATATGAGATAAACAGCTCAAGGTCTTGGTGGAAATGCTAAGTCCCTGAAATCAGCATTAGCAAATGCACCACTTGGCAAGCTTGTGCTAGTCACCACACACATCACAAAAATACATGGGTTGCACCTCTAGAAAGATGGCAAAACCCTTAACAAAACATATGTAGAGCTCATGGGCATATCATGCACACAATATCTAAATGGAGCATCAGATCTGACAATTATCTCAAGTAGCACTCTTCTAACAGCATTTCGGGCATCAAGATGAACTCAAGTGAAAATGATGCAATGAGATGAAATGATGTACTCTCTGAGACGAACATTTTGATATGCTATATGCATGAATCGGAGCTACGGATGCAAAGTTATGATGCGATGAACATGTGCATTTGAAACATGGCATTCTCGGGGACTTAGTAGAAATTGGACCTCTCCGAGAAAGTCAACGGGACGGAGCGGTGTGGGATGGTTCGGATCCAGGATGGAGGGGCGGCGTTTGGTTCATCTCCCGGTGGATCCGGTCCACCTTCTTCTCCGGCGAGGTACGGACTCCGGCGAGGCGAGCTTGAACTCCGGCGATCGCCGGAATGGCGAATCCGGCCGTGAGGCGCCGGGGCGACCGCGGAGCTCCTCCGAGGAGGCGGGGCGGTGAGGCGAACGGCGGTGGTGGCCGGCAAGGCGGCGTCGCGCGGCGGAGGGCGGCGCCGACGGGAAGGTGGCGAGGCGCGGCGGCGCACGACGGCGGCCGGAGCGTTGCGGGAGGCGGCTCGGCGAAGGGTCGCGGCGCCGGAGCTGCAACCGGGCGGCGGCGCGAGGAGATGGGCCCCGCGGGCCCGATCCGGGCCGCGCGGGCCGGCGGCGGGGCTGGAGGAGAGAGAGGGCGGCGGGGTGAGGTGGCGAGGCACGATAGGCCGGCGGGCGGTTGGACGTGTCCGGCCGCCGGGCGGACATGTCCGGCGGCGCGGGGAGGAGTGGATCTAGGGTTTCGTCCGCGAAAATGAACGGGGTGCACATATTTATAGGTAGAGGGAGCTAGGAGAGTCCAAATGAGGTGCGGTTTTCGGCCACGCGATCGTGATCGAACGCTCTAGATGATAGAAGGGGTTTAGTTGGGTTTTGGGCCACTCTGAAAGGGTGTTGGGCTGCAACACACACGAGGCCTTTTCGGTCCCTCGGTTAACCGTTGGAGCATCAAACGAAGTCCAAATGGTACGAAACTTGACAGGCGGTCTACCGATAGTAAACCAAGGCCGCTTGGCAAGTCTCGGTCCAATCCGGAAATGTTTAATCCCCACACATGAAAGAAAGGTAGAAATGACCACCGGAGGAGAACGGAACGCCGGAATGCAAAACGAACAACGGGGAAAAGGCTCGGATGCATGAGACAAACATGTATGCAAATGAAATGCACATGATGACATGATATGCAATGCATGACACGCAAGCAATGACAAGGCAAACAACAGCGAATAACTGGAGGACACCTGGCACATCGGTCTCGGGGCGTTACAACACTCCACCACTACGAGAGGATCTCGTCCCGAGATCTAGAATGGCACCGGAGGGAAAACGGAAGAGAAAGAGAAGAGGTAAAACTAAGTTGCTTCATTGACAAACGAGTAAAACCATGAACCTTGAAGAGGTTAAGCCATTTCGAGAAAAAGAAAACAACGGAGATGAACAAAGTTGAAAACACTCCGTTAGAAAAGAGGGACAAAGAACATTGCGACCACCTTGAGGTTGAAGGGAAGATATATATTGAAAACACTCCGGTTAAGGAAGGGGATCAAGGAAGACCAAATTCGGGCAGCACTCCGGTTGAAAAGAAAAATAATTGAATAAGAACTTGATAAGGTGATAGAACTTGAAAAGAGGGCACGACACTCCGGTTAAATGGACAATCATGAAAAGAACATGATCTTGACAAACAAGAATATGGTTGAAGAGAACAACAACACAATGCCTCCGGAACGAAAGAATAGAAGTTGTATCGACGGAACAAAAGAACGGAGAAGAAAACAACATCTTCTACCTGAAAAACATCTTAAAGAGAAGGGTCACACGGAGTTGTTGGAACAATCCACAACGAAAAGAATAAACTTGATATGGTCTTATGGAACACATCTCAAATTATGAGGTTACAACCTTCCACTCACGGGAAGAAGAATTGGATTGATATCAATAAGGAGAGGAGAAACTATATTGCACCGGAAAGGATAAATGAAGAAATTGGATCATTTATAAGCACCATAGATAGAAACAATCCTTAGGGAAGGCTTTAGGTGAAATTGGTGGATTTAAAATACCTCATTCTTAACAACAAGTGAATCATGAAACATGAACTCAAATTATCAAGAATGACATAATACCACCTCAAATGACATGGTAGAAAGAATTGCACTCCGGATATCAAGATGAAGAAAGCTTGAACTCCTTAGAAAAGAATGTCGATGAAAACTTCGAGAAGGAATTAAATCCTTGATGAATCCATCATGTAGAACCTTCATGAAGAACTCCGGTAATAAAAGAATGATCCGAAATAATTGAATGATGAAAAGAATAAGATTGAAGCCTCGCAATGATTTATATAGAGATCTCCGTGATAATATAATTGAAAGAGGTTGAAACTCCGGTAAAAAGAGAAGATGAAACAAATGAAACCGAGAATTTGAAGGGCCTCCGGAATAAATAATTAATCATTAGGATGAAACAAGAATAAGAATTACATTATGATTGTCCTTCATCAATTAAAATTGATGACAAGCAGCGGATTTGGCATACCACTTATTCTCGTTGAAAGGATTAAATAGATATAGCGTCAACTTGGGAAGGTCTTCAACGCACCACTGGTAGGATTGAAATAACGAATAAATTGATATGATAACGAAGGAAGAGAAGTCTTGAACGAACCATCGTAAGAATTAAAATGACCGAAGGAAAGATAAGGACAACACCGGGACGAATTAGCAAATGAAAGAAGATGCTTGAGAGAATTTAGAGACAAGAGAACAAAGGGATCATGAACTAATTAGAGATCACTTGAACGAAGCACTGGTCAGATTTGGAGAATGATAACTGACAGCTGAGAAAGAATAAGCCTGAATTGATGGACTTCGGATAACCAACTGAGAAGACTCTTGAATTGCTTCGGATGGGTGAAAAGAATTCCCACAAACGAAAATAATTATGAGAGGATGGCAACAAGATAGAATCATGAATCTTGAAGAGAATGGAGCAAGATTAAAGAGAAACTCTTCTTCGGTCTTCAAATCCTGAGAATGACGATGAGAAACACCAACAAAAATTATTTAGACACTCCAGAATGAAGAATGGAAAGGTTGAGCCAACGATGAAAAGAATTTAACCGATCTTGGAGAAAGACATTTGACTGATGACAATTCATTCTTACGTCAAACTTTAGAAAAGAATTTGAAAAGCTCCGGAAAAATAAGAAGAGTCAGGTAAGATCCTGGGAGAAAAAACCTGTGGGTTAGGGCCCACTCAAGAGAAAACACCGTTAGAATGATTAAAAAGAGAGATTTCACCGGTTGAATTAAAAGACTTGAATGAGATAACATTCTCGAAAGAACTTGAACGAATGTAGAGTGGAAACACGAATCTTCGAGAAATCATGAGCACTCTGGAATAATAAAATAGCGAGAAATGGATGATTATGAGGAGCACCGGCATGAGAAAAGCATTTGGAACAAGGAAAAGGATATGATCAACAAAGCTTGAACTGGTTCCACTGGAGAAGAAAAGAACGAAAAATGATGAACTTGGAGCTCCGTTAGCATCTTCTTGAGAATCACCGGATAAGAACATTGACGAAAAAGAATGGAGAGACTTCATATGAATAAAAGGATACTTGATTAAGACATCCGAGTCTTAAAAAAAAAAGGGGGGGGGGGGGGGAAAAAAAACGAAGGCAACTTGGAGACGGATGAAACTAACACCGTTGAGAAGAACTGATACTTGATCTTGCGGTTGTTGAAATGATCGGATCCACTTGAAGAGAAACACGCCGGTTGAAAAGGATTTACAAGACAATCTCGATTATCAAGAAGGATTAGTATTCACATCGGAGTATGAGAACACCGTTTAGAGAAGGTATGGAATCAACATTTGACTTCGAAGCAACTCGAATACCACAGCTCAAAACAAAACAAAGGATTGGCTTGCGGAATAAGCCGGAACAAACATATGACAGAGATTTCGTCCGAAGTTTTCATGGTGGGGCCTACACGGGCTCGATCGTACAGCACCATCATGTACAAGGCAGTGCACATGACATACGAAGCGTCCCTGAGTCGGCATAGCCAAGGACTCTTTAAGACACAAAGAGACCACTGTAAAACCGACCGTGGATAGGCGGACCACTAGACGTCGAACCCCAATTTCATATCATACATCTGTCGGAAAGATATCCTAAGAGCTACTTGAATTCCCACTTATAAACTCTCGAAACTTTCCGGTTATGCAATCAGCTGTTGGGGATACAGGGGAAGCATAATATCTCACCCAAAACTAGCAAATCCTACATCCAGCTGTATCCATCCTTCAACACATAACCAAGAAACCTTCGGAAATCGTCTACCTCAACCTTCGAAAAGCATCCGTTATACAAGTTATGGCAATACTCCCGACCTCCCGCCCCAGTACTGGGTGGCGTCGAGGTTATCTCACCAACGAACTGCATAAAAGAGATTTTCGATGTCGGCGTACTAAACTCAGGTATTCCAGAACTGCAACGATAAAATTATGACGACAACACCTCAGAGCTCAACTCCCCGGGACACTTCCACAAAACCCCTGACAGGAGGCACCAAGACAATGTTCTCGTCACAAAACCATCGGAACGATTCCAAGATACCCGCGTGATCCTAAATTTTTTTTAGTGAAATTTGAGAAGAGAAGAGTCAAAACTCTACGTCAGGATGCCTTACCAGAGCGATGAAGGAGACTGGGGAGTAAAAAGAATTCCTAAACTCTCCGATATATAATTCCTAAATGACTCAAAACATTTTTCTAGACTCAACAACGACTGCTAAAAACGATCAAGCAATGGGGGCTCCTAAGGTCGGGGAAGGCTCTGATACCAACTTGTAACACCCTCGATGCGACTATATCTCCCACGTGTCGAGGCACGACTTAGAGGCATAACGCATTGAAAGCAATGTCGCAAGTGAGGTAATCTTCACACAACCCATGTAATACATAAGGGAAAGAGATACATAGTTGGCTTACAATCGCCACTTCACACAATTACATGAATAAAGCATTACATCAATCCAGATACAATCAAGGTCCGACTACGGAACCAAAATAAAAGAAGAACCCCAAATGCGACAACCCCCGATCGACCCCAACTGTGCTCCACTACTGATCAACTAGAACGAAACAGCACAAAAGACAAGATCTTCATCGAGCTCCTCCTTGAGCTTGGTTGCATCATCTGCACGGAGGACTCATCGGCACCTGCAAGCTGGTTTTGGAAGTATCTGTGAGCCACAGGGACTCAGCAATCTCGCACCCACGCGATCAAGACTATCTAAGCTTATAGGTAGGGTAAAAGGTATGAGGTGGAGTTGCAGCAAGCGACTAGCATATATGGTGGCTAACGTACGCAAATGAGAGTGAGATGAGAAGGCAAAGCACGATCGAGAAACTATGATCAAGAAGTGATCCTAAAACAACCTACGTCAAACATAACTCCAACACCTTGTTCACTTCCCAGACTCCGCCGGAAAGAGACCATCACGGTTACACATGCAGTTCACTCATTTTAATTAAGTTAAGGTTCAAGTTATCTACAATCGGACATTAACAAATTCCCATCTGCCCATAACTGCGGGCACGGCTTTCGAAAGTTCAAATCCCTGCAGGGGTGTCCCAACTTAGCCCATTACAAGCTCTCACGGTCAACGAAGGAATAGACCTCCTCCCGAGACATTCCGATCAGACTCGGTATCCCGGTTCTTCAAGACATCCTCGACAATGGTAAAACAAGTCCAGCAAAGCCGCCCGATGTGCCGACATCCTGATGGGAGCTGCACATATCTCGTTCTCAGGGCAACACCGGATGAGACGTCCTACGAGTAAAACCAGCCCTCAAGTTTCCCCGAGGTGGCCCCACAGTCTACTCAGTTCGGACCAACACTTAGACAAGCACTGGCCCGGGGGGGTTAAAATAAGATGACCCTTGGGATGAGCGACTCCCAAGGGAAAAGGCTAGGTGGCGAATGGTAAAACCAAGGTTGGGCCTTGATGGAGGAGTTTTATTCAAAGCGAACTGTCAAGGGGTTCCCATTATAACCCAAACCGCGTGAGGAACGCAAAATCCGGGAACATAACACCGATATGACGGAAACTAGGGCGGCAAGAGTGGAACAAAACACCAGGCATAAGGCCGTGCCTTCCACCCTTTACCAAGTATATGGATGCATTAATTAAATAAGATATATTGTGATATCCCCAACAAGTAAACATGTTCCAACAAGGAACAACATCTCCATGTTCCAACGAGGAACAAACTTCAATATTCACCTGCAACTAACAACGCTATAAGAGGGGCTGAGCAAAGCGGTAACATAGCCAATCAACGGTTTGCTAGGACAAGGTGGGTTAGAGGCTTGGTTTAACAATATGGGAGGCATGATAAGCAAGTGGTAGGTATCGCAGCATAGGCATAGCAAAAGAGCGAGCAACTAGCAAGCAAAGATAGAAGTGATTTCGAGGGTATGGTCATCTTGCCTGAAATCCCGCAAGGAAGAAGAACGAGTCCATGAAGAAGACAAACGGAACGTAGACGGACGTGTCCGGCCGCCGGGCGGACATGTCCGGCGGCGCGGGGAGGAGTGGATCTAGGGTTTCGTCCGTGAAAATGAACAGGGTGCACATATTTATAGGTAGAGGGAGCTAGGAGAGTCCAAATGAGGTGCGGTTTTCGGCCACGCGATTGTAATCGAACGCTCTAGATGATAGAAGGGGTTTAGGTGGGTTTTGGGCCACTCTGAAAGGGTGTTGGGCTGCAACACACACGAGGCCTTTTCGGTCCCTCGGTTAACCGTTGGAGCATCAAACGAAGTCCAAATGGTACGAAACTTGACAGACGGTCTACCGGTAGTAAACCAAGGCCGCTTGGCAAGTCTCGGTCCAATCCGGAAATGTTTAATCCCCACACATGAAAGAAAGGTAGAAATGACCACCGGAGGAGAACGGAACGCCGGAATGCAAAACGAACAACGGGGAAAAGGCTCGGATGCATGAGACGAACATGTATGCAAATGAAATGCACATGATGACATGATATGCAATGCATGACACGCAAGCAATGACAAGGCAAACAACAACGAATAACTGGAGGACACCTGGCACATCGGTCTCGGGGTGTTACACGGCAAGTGAGTCATGATGTGTGAAGTCAAGACTCCTAGCAACTCCGTTGCTTGGTAGTTAATGGACAATATTCTCATTCTTAGCGTGTTGGTTATTGAATCATCATTATAATATTGATCGTGCTACCTAGTCCATTTTCCTGGTGCACTCTTCGATAAAGAGTTGGGACTGTGTCTATCCTTGCTTAGTTGATCATATCGTCTTGCCCTGAAAAGCAAGATTGTTCTCGAGCTTAGTAACATATCGGTGGTTCATGATTTTCCGAAGATCTTCTCGGAAGTATTACGTGGTTGTCACCTGACCGGTATGTTGAGTTCGTGATTAAATGGATTTTCTTATAAATCACCCCTTCTCCAAGAATCTGTGTGGGATATCCCTGAGCTAGTTGGTTGAGCTAAACAAAAACTTGGAGAGTTGGAAGATAAAGATTGTCTGACTTAGTTCATGTTAAGGGATATCTTTTTGTGTGTGTGTGTGTGTCGAAGAAAGATGATATCTCCATCGATTGGTCCCCGTGATCAGTTGTTGGATCTATTGCCTTGTCAAAACCTTGACTTGAGTATGGACTATCGTCAAGTCAAATCAGAACCAACGATGTTCGTAATGTTGTCTTACCCGTGGTTGATCCCTCGAGCATACACCATTACCTCTTTTGGTCTGACCAATACTATCATCATGTTCACATGATGGTGGAAGTCAAGTGATATGGAAATTCCGATGAGTTGTTGTTGAGCCCATCAACAACATTTTGTCTCCCCCATGATTCATGTTGAACATCAACCTAGTGTTGAAAACTTGTAAGCAATGCCTTTGTGTCCCGTTCATGAAGCATATGTTGGATGGAAGAAGTGACTTCCTCGAATTCATGTGCACTTGGTGCAAGTTGCCGCCATGAGTTTGAGAAAGATTGTTTTGTTTTCCCTTGGAATCATCTCAAATCAGTCATGCATACGTGAGAAGTATTCTATTGTTTGGTAGATTAATTACATCCACTCCATATGTGTTCCTAGCACACCAAGCCACTGATTGACTTGTTCAAGGAAACGGAGTCTATGCTTGGGATCTAATCCATGGACTTGCGTAAAGACTTCGAAATCCTTGATGATGGTTCCCCACCTGAACTCGATAGTGTTTTACTATAAGACTACTACGTGGTCATACTCGTCTTGGATAGCGTGTTCACAAGTTTGTAGCAGAACCAGCTCATGTTTTGGAGCTTGCTATCACAGTTCATTCCCCGAGAATCTCACAACGTCATCTCGTCAAATTTTGTTGCAAACTCTCATTTTCTTTCTAGACTGGATGGGTCTGGAATATCCTAACACCAACCAGATCTAAATCTCAGGCAGATGTGATGGTTGGAACGTACTCCAAGAACTATAATGTTGGTCTCTCTATAACCGGTAACGTGGATGTCGTGGCCAACACACCTAGCCGAAAGGCCTATTATGGTAGTATCTTGGTTGAAGAAGTTGGTCACCTCCCCATAAGGATCTCGCAGGATCTGCCTCCGTAGTTATTCCTTATGGATTCTTGAGCTTCCGAAGTCCGACCTTTTACTTGATGTTCTAGATATCAAACCATATCTATGAATGGATTACGCTAGCACATCAAGGAGAACATTAGAAGCGGAGTGCTAAATGTCTCTCAGTCGATCGTCCAGATTCTGTTCCCTCAGCCTCGCTAAGGGAAGATCTGAGAAGGTGTTATCTTCCTTTGTATCCGCATCATCCATCACCAGTCATCATGGTAGGATGTCGTGTTGCCAGGATCCTTGCCATGGATGTTGGTAGAACCTTGATGAATATGGAAATGCTCAAGTTCTTGAGAGCACGTGCAAGCAAAATCATCCCTTGCGTTGTCTTCAACAAGGTAGTCCACATCATCCATCCTAGTCTGAGTATGCCATTTCTTCGAGCTATTTCAAACGATCAATTGTAAAGTGCCTTAAGCTGGTATGAAGAGTGTCAATGATTTATGGATCAAAAGTAATTCTTTTTGCCACTTAAGGGAACAGTTCAACGAGTCACCTTGTCCGAGGTGCCCTGTTATGGGTTCATGACAATTATCTCCTCGCAACTTTGAAACCTTGCACCACCTTACTCAAGCATGGAATTGCTACCTACCAACTTGAATCCTCGTAGTCTGATTTCCATCACCCTGATGTGAACTTTGTGTCTCAATTGGAGAGATGTTCCTATGTCTCACTCCATGAGTTGATCCTGAGTTGTTCGATCTTCGAGAAGATCGATCCTTCTAGAGTTTTCCCTTCCCTCTCGTTGTCATGTTGGTAGGAGTTCTCAGAGTAAGACATCGAGACAAAGATGGTGATCGAATCAACGTTCTTATGAAGTGCAACTTGGATCATGAAGATTGGGTTAAGTTTGTGTCCCCCTTCATCTTACCCTACGTTTGAATCTCGGGACAAGATTCTTATTTTAGTGGGGGTGAGTTGTCACATCCCTACTTCTGGTCTGCTCTGGGTTAGCTAGTCTTGTGTCGCATCATGTTTAAATTTATCTTAAACCTGAAATGGGGATGATCAAACCCCTAGCACCAAAGCAATGCAAATAGGCCCAACTTTAAATATTTTCAATGAAACCAATATGCCCTTAAAAATGTTCATCATTTTTGGTTCTGGCTAAAACCTCTGCCAAAAATGATAAACATATTTCTAGGTCATTTCTGGATTTTTGAATTAACTCATATTGTAATTGAATTGGGGCATTTAAATCCTATAAATATTTTAAATGCTCTAATAATTCTGAAACTAGTTGAGGGCTGTTGGGAATAATTTCAACAGTGCCCACAAATATTTTCAGGATTCTTGGAAATGCTCTGGCAGTTTTAATAAAGACAAAACAATTGCAGAAAATAGAAAACAGAAACAAATAAAAAAAGAAAGGAAGCAGAGACTTACCTGAGGCCCACTTACTTAGTGGCCCAGCAGTTTCGGCCCAGCCCACCTCCTCCTTCCTGTCGTCTTCCTCCCCAGGCCAGTAGGCAGAGCGCGTGGCCGCAGCGCGCCGGCACGCGCCCCGGCCACCTCCACCCTGCCTGCCTGCGTCCCCATCGCCCTGGATCTCTCCCGAGCGACACGCGCCCCTGCACCTCTCAGTCCCTCTCGAGCTCATTCCCCCTCCTCTGCTCTCTCTCCCCCTCACGGCCGAACGCCACCGTTGCCGTTTGCCGCTACCACCAACCTCCCCACGCCCATCTGGATAGGCCACGAGCTCCACCTCGACCCCCGCATCCTCTGCACCGAGCCAGGAGCCGCCAGGAGCTCCGTGACGACATCCCCGACCCCTTCTTCCTCCTCAGGTCGCCGGAGATCCCCTTCGCCGCCCGCTTGCTCCGACGCTTCCCCGAGCCATCCGACACCGCCAATCGACGTGCTGTGAGCCTCCGGTCACTTTCCCCCTAACGCCACGTCCTTTTGCACACCATAGCCATCATGTTCATCGAGGACGAAGCTCACCTCCGCCCGAGCTCGTCGCCGGCGTCAGTTCGGTGACCCTTTGGTCATGCTAGCATGCCCAACAGCCTTGTTAGCACGTGCAGATGCCGTAGATGCCAAGCAACGCACGGCTTGCTCATCGTAGCGACGAATCCGTCGAGCCCGTGCTCCGGCCGCCGCTGACCTTGACGCCGTCGTCGCCTCCGGCCATCCCACGGTCTCCTACGTGTTCCATTGGATGCGTGAGAGCCTGGGCTTCGCACCGGTGGTCTCGGCCACTAATTTGGTCACCGGAGGGCAAAATCCGAGCCCCTCCGCCGTCTCGGCCTCGCCGGCGACTCAACGCCGGCAGGGTTTCACCCCTGTTTGACCTCCCTTGCGTCCTGACATGTGGGCCCAAGCCCCTGATTAGTTAACTCTAGTTTAATTAGAACTAACTAATTTAGACAACTAAACAAGTCACTGACATGTGGGCCCCGCCCTGCTAACAGCCTGGTTAGGGTTAGTTTAACACTAACTAACTCAATTAGTGGACTGAGTCAGTGACCAGGGGGTCTCACTGGTCAGGTTTGACCTGGCCAGCCACGGTTGACCTGATGACGTCACTCTTACGTCATGCTGATGCAGTAAAACCTTTTCTGGATTTTAAATAAATCTAAATGATTTATTTATTTTCAGAAAATGCCTAAAACTTCTAAAAATCATAGAAAATAATCTATAACTCAGAATGAAATAATTTATATATGAAAAATTATCAGAAAAATTCAAGGAATCTGTTTAGGGCAATTTCATGCATGTTTGAACAATGTTTGTCCCCTGTTTTGGACAAAACAAATAAATGGCATTTAACTAATCATATATGGAGTTTGAATTTGAATCTTGTATTCAAACGAACTTCATTTAATTGTGTTGCTAGTTGCATTAGCTCAATCAACAACATATTGCCATGTCATTATCATGCATCATGCTGTGCATTGCATTGATTGCGTTCCTTCTCTGTTGCCTGTGGTTGTCCCCTCTCGGTAGACGTTGTACCGACGCTGTGATCGTTGACACTGATGAAGACCCAATGATATCTTCAGAAGTGCCAGGCAAGCAAAACCCCCTTGTTCATTCCAATACAATCCCACTCTCTCGCTCCTGCTCTCTTTTACTGCATTAGGACAACAACGATTCAACTGTTACATGTTGCGGTAGTTCAACCCCTTTCCTCTGCATGACCTGTCATTGCCACAGTAAATAGATGAAACCCACTAGCATGAGTAGGAGTTGTTTGAGCCCTGATGTGCCTACTCATCCATGCTTGTTTGTCATGCCTACTATTGCTTAGAGTTGTGTCAGGTCTGATTCATCGGGGATGAATTGGAAAGTTGTGAACATGTCCTACTGTGTGTGAGCTAAGTGTGTTGAACACGATTTGGTAAAGGTATCGATGAGAGGCCATGTAGGAGTACATGGTGGGTTGTTTCATTGGAACCGTCCTTAAGCACCGAGATCTGTATGTGTGATTTAAGAACCAGCTACTACCACGCATTGGGCCCGAAACCAATGGACCCTCTCGGCTTCTTAACCACCCTAGTTCTCTGTCCAGGAGTTGCAACTAGTTTCTGGTGTTTATAGGTTATGTGTTGGCGGCCGTGCGTAGTGCTGACCCTAGGGGTGGGCTATGATGTGGTAGATACACCGTGGCCAGGCATGCCGGGCGCCCGTTTGGTGTCTCGGAACCCTATACACATCGTCCGGGGCCGTATGTGGAAACCTCGGCCGGACTCCCTGCGAATGGAACCTGGATAGGCGATAAACCTAGACTAGAGACTTGAGTGTTTAGGTAGGCCGTGGCCGACACCCTCGTTGGGCTTCCGCTTGAAGGTTGCCGAGTACATGTCGTGTAAACGGCGGTAAGTGGTGAGAGCGTGTGTGAAGAAGTACACCCCTGCAGGGTTAACATCATCTATTCGAATAGCTGCATCCGCGGTAAAGGACTACTTGGTTGCCTATACAGTTCATAGATAACTTGAAGTGGATACTCTAAAACTCGCAAGATAAGTGTGAGTGCTATGGATGGCCTTCTCGTAGGGAGACGGGAGCGGATCCATAGTGGTGTATTGAATGGTGAATATGTGGACTCGTGTGCGCCACCTCAAAAGAGTTGCTTGCAGTCGTAGTTCAGGTTAGCCACTAAATCAAAGATGGCTTGCTATAGTTAAACTCCACCACCCCCTTTATTGATACCGATGCATATGTAGATAGTTCTGATGTAAGTCTTGCTGGGTACATTTGTACTCACGTTTCCCTATTTTATGTTTTGCAGAGAGACGTCAGTCTTGCTAGTAGTTCCGTGTGGACTTCGACGTTTAACTTGATACCTCAGCTACGATCTTGTGCCCTCGACAGGATCTGGTAGATAGTCAGGCTTCTTAGCCTTTTTCATTTGTAGATGTATGTACTCAGACATGTTAAGCTTCCGCATGTGCTTTGATTTGTATGCTATGATTGTTGGGTCATGAGACCCATGTTTGTAATATCTCGCTCCTCGGAGCCTAACGAATAAATACTTGAGTTGTAGAGTTATGTTGTGATTCCATGTTGTATTTACACATATCAAGCATATTGTGTGTATGATTGAAATGCTTGGTATGTGTGGGATCCGACAATCTAGTTGTTTATCCTTGGCAGCCTCTCTTATGGGGAAATGTAGTTAAGTGCTTCCATGAGCCATAGTAGTCTGCTACAGCCCGGTTCACCGGAGTCCTGCTAGCCCAGCACTACTGCTCAGGACACTTGACTGGCCGGCATGTGTTTCACTTCGTTCCTGTGTCTGTCCCTTCGGGGAAATGTCACGCGGTGACATCCGGAGTCCTGCCTAGCCTGCTACAGCCCGGGTTACCGGAGTCCTGTTAGTCCAGTGCTACAGCCCGGATTCACACGCTGCTGACCGACATGCTCGAATGTGATTCATGTATGCCTGTCCCCATGGGTTAGAGCCACTTTGGGTTCACGAGTAGCCATGTCAGCACGGGTTCTCCATCATTTGGATGCTAGCGACACTATCATATACGTGAGCCAAAAGGCGCAAACGGTCCCGAGCCATGGTAAGGCGACACCCGTGGAATACCGTGTGTGAGGCCGCAAAGTGAGATGAGGTGTTACCAGCTAGATCGATGTGACTTGGAATCGGGGTCCTGACAAGTTGTAGTAGTGCATGTTAGACGTAGAAAAAAATAGAAGGCCATAAGAGGAGGCTATCTCCCGTTCGTCATCAAACATGCATTGTTCCCTCTCGGAACCACGAGCTTTCTAGTGAGTTGCTCCGGTTTGTGAGGGTTGTGTGTCCAAACTTTGGTCAAACATGCCAATTTTTTTACCACATCATCTTGGTGGCATGACATCGCATCAACCAAGGTTTCATGTGTTTCTGATTTTTTTAATTTTTTGGAATTGAAATGCCATGTCACTCCATGCTTAATTGTGTCATAGCCATTAGACCAATATGTTTGAAAATTCCTTCCAATTTACTGCACATGGAATTAAATCGCACACAATTACATGGAATATGAGTTTTCAAACAGTTATGTTTAGCTGTTGCATGTACATGTAGTTCAAATTTCAATTATGGTCATTAAATGGCTAGAAAATCACTTAAATGTCTTAGAAGGTCAAATGACCCCTGAAATTTTCCAAAATTTGACATGACTGTTGTATTAGTACTACAAAATTTCTCGTTCATTTAAAACACCATCCATTGGCACTTTATTACAAATTCGTCTTTCATAGCTAATAAAAAATATCTACAACATCACACATAGTTGTTTTCTAGGAACCGTTTGCGATGAAAATATCTGGGTCTATTTAAGTCTCCCTCCTTAAGCTTCGCCAGCTCGTCTGCTCTAGTGCCGGCAACCCCCGAGTCCACAAATCCCGATCCCCATACCCGCACCCCCTTCTTGCAAAGATGACGCCGTGGAAACGCTTCGTGAAGGCCCGTACGATGGCCGCGTCCCCCCCGAGCGCCGCCGCTTACGCCGAGAGTGCCGCCGCATCCGCATTGAGCGTGGTCGCTTCCGCCGAGAGGGCGTCTGCGGCAGCTGAGGCGGCTGCAGCTGCTGCTACGACGGCGGCTGCAAACGCCGAGAGCGCTCGAGCTACCCTCTGTGCCGCTGATGTCGCCCTGGCCCGGGTCGAGGCCACCCACGCCAAGATTGAGGATGCACACGCCAAGATATTCCAGGCCACCTCGGACTCCAGCATGCAACCCACGTCTGAAAAGGCGGCGATGGCCATGGAGCACCTGCTTCCTCATGAGGTCGCCGAGCGGGAGCTGGAGATGCAGGAGGCGGCGGAGATCGAGGAGCACCAGGAGGAGGAGTTGCACGTGGCCGAGGTCGAGGTAGAGAAGAGTCTATCCGTCGAGGAATCGGCGGTGGAGTACCAACGCGAGCTCTGGCGCAGCCACTACTACGAGTACTACAACCTTGAGGGCGGCGCCGAGGACGAGGACGAGGACGAGGACACGGTCGACTTCAGCAGGGGGGACGCGGAGTCCACCAACGGCGGCATGTCGCCAGGACAAGTCATCGACGTCTCATCTCACACCGGCGATGCACAGGCCGGCGCGGTGGAGGATTTCTAATTATGTGTACTTAGGCTTTGTTTTTAATGCTGGTCTTTTGTTAGAGCAATGTTTAGGTCAACTGGCTCTGTGTAATTACTAAAATTGCTCGATTCAGTAAGTGTGGTCTGTCTGCTGTACGCTCTTTTGTGTGCCCAAATTAGCAAGCGATGTTAAATTATGCAATGACGTGCCCGAGGAAATTTCCACCAAAATTTGAATTATCAAACTCATACCATGCACGTAAAGCAGAAGAATCGTTTGTGATGCACATAATCATGCAAAGTGAATGGTCCGGCGGCATCGCGCGCAAAGTTTCCCTCCACATTTCCAAAATCTTGGCCTACCGCCAAAATATCTACCCCGCCCCCTTTCCCCCCTTCCACACCCTCTTTTCTCCCCGACCACAAGTCACATTTCCCATGTTTCCTCCTTCCTTCCTTCCTTCCTTGCTAAGCTATAGCCGCTTCCTCGCTCTCGCCGTCTCGCATCCTACCGCCGGGGTCGCCATGGTCTTCTTCAAAGACATCTCCAGCGGTTCCTCCTCCGGCGACTACTCCTTCACCACCCGGGTATGCCTCTCTTCTCTTTCTCTCGGGCTATGACTTGGAATGAATGATTTTTACCCGGAGGTCGATTTGAGTCGTTTCTTCCTCTTGTAGCTCCCTAAGACCATCAATGGCAACGAATGGAGCGGGGTGGCTGAAGATCTATCTACTCGTTGTCACCATCAATCTCCATGTGTGAAGCTACTTGCGTTTGATTCTGTGGACACTAGGAGGAAGTTTATGGCATGTGTAGAGAAGGTTAGACCCTCTTCCGTTGTTACAAATCATTTATTAGATGTGATTCAGACACTGTCAAGGTCTCAACCCATTCATACCACACCTTCAACCAAACGCATCCTAAGACAGTGTCACGGTTTGTACCTAGTATCTTAAATTGTTGCCATCTCATCAGCGGTGCCATTAGAAAATTATTTGGCACCGCTTCAGCAGTTTGTGCAGACAACTTTGGTCCACACATCCGAGCAGCCAAGCAGTAAAATACTAAATCTTTATGGCACGAAGGAACTGGGCAACGGAGCAACTACGTGTAAGGCCTTAACTACGTGCTCCAGAGTCTGGGTCCTTGATTTTTTCCCGCTGCATCAGCTCACCAGTTCAGGGCACTGATGCGAGATGTAGCAACAATTGTCTTTACACCAGTTTTGGCATACATAGTGGACGACCTTAGTGCTATTAATTCTATGTTACTAAATTTGTGCAAGTACACACCTGTTAGTATCAATTTGTTGTCATCCAAACATTGTCGCTATGCTGTTGCAGTTATATTTACCTTCCTCATAAAATGTTCAATTTGTTATTTATTGTACATGAGTAAGAACTTGTAGCGTCATTGTAGTTAATTATAGCTTCTGATGTTTGATAACCCACAAGTATAGCGGATCGCAACAGTTTTCGAGTGTAGAGTATTCAACCCAAATTTATTGATTCGACACAAGGGGAGCCAAAGAATATTCTCAAGTATTAGCAGCCGAGTTGTCAATTCAACCACACCTGGAAACTTAATATCTGCAACAAGGTGTTTAGTAGCAAAGTAATATTATAGTAGTGGTAACGGTGGCAAAAGTAATATTTTTGGGTTTTGTAGCGATTGTAACAGTAGCAGCGGAAAAGTAAATAAGCAAAGAACAATATATGGAAAGGCTTGTAGGCATTGGATCGGTGATGGAGAATTATGCCAGATGCGATCGATCATGAAACAGTCATAACCTAGGGTGACACAGAACAAGCTCCAGTTCATTAATGTAATGTAGGAATGTATTCCGAATATAGTCATACGTGCTTATGGAAACGAACTTGCATGACATCTTTTGTCCTACCCTCCCATGGCAGTGGGGTCCTAATGGAAACTAAGGGATATTAAGGCCTCCTTTTAATAGAGTACCAGACCAAAGCATTAACACATAGTGAATACATGAACTCCTCAAACTACGGTCATCACCGGTAAGTATCCCGATTATTGTCACTTCGGGGTTAACGGATCATAACACATAATAAGTGACTATAGACTTGCAAGATAGGATCAAGGACTCTCATATATTGATGAAAACATAATAGGTTCAGATCTGAAATCATGGCACTTGGGCCCTAGTGACAAGCATTAAGCATAGCAAAGTCATAGCAACATCAATCTCAGAACATAGTGGATACTAGGGATCAAACCCTAACAAAACTAACTCGATTACATGATAAATCTCATCCAACCCATCACTGTCCAGCAAGCCTAAGATGGAATTACTCACGCACGACGGTCAGCATCATGAAATTGGTGATGGAGGAAGGTTGATGATGACGATGGCGACGCATTCCCCTCTCCGGAGCCCCGAACGGACTCCAGATCAGCCCTCCCGAGAGAGTTTAGGGCTTGGCGGCGGCTCCATATCGTAAAACGCGATGAATCCTTCTCTCAGATTTTTTTTCTCCCTGAAAGTGAATATATGGAGTCAAGGTGGACATCGGTGGAGCATCAGGGGTCCCACGAGGCAAGGGGGCACGCCCAGGGGGTAGGGCGCGCCCCCACCCTCGTGGACAGGGTGTGGGCCCCCTGGCGTGGATCTTTCTTCCAGTATTTTTTATATATTCCAAAAATAATCTCCGTTGATTTTCAGGTCATTCCGAGAACTTTTATTTCTGCCCAAAAATAACACCATAACAATTCTGCTGAAAACAGCATTAGTCCGGGTTAGTTCCATTCAAATCATGCAAGTTAGAGTCCAAAACAAGGGCAAAGGTGTTTGGAAAAGTAGATACGACAGAGACGTATCAACTCCCCCAAGCTTAAACCTTTGCTTGTCCTCAAGCAATTCAGTTGATAAACTGAAAGTGATAAAGAAAAACTTTTACAAACTCTGTTTGCTCTTGTTGTTGTAAATATGTAAAGCCAGCATTCAGGTTTTCAGCAAAGATTATGAGCTAACCATATTCACAATAACACTTAGGTCTCATGTTTACTCATATCAATGGCATAATCAACTAGCGAGCAATAATAATAAATCTCGAATGACAACACTTTCTCAAAACAATCATAATATGATATGACAAGATGGTATCTCGCTAGCCCTTTCTGAGACCGTGAAACATAAATGCAGAGCACCTTTAGAGATCAAGGACTGACTAGACATTGTAATTCATGGTAAAAGAAATCCAGTCAAGTCATATCAATGTAAACTAATAGTAATGGATGCAAATGACAGAGGTACTCTCCAACTGGTGCCTTTTAATAAGAGGATGATGACTCAACATAAAAGTAAATAGATAGGCCCTTCACAGAGGGAAGCAAGGATTTGTAGAGGTGCCAAAGCTCGGTTTTGAAATAGATATGAATAATATTTTGAGCGGTATACTTTCATTGTCAACATAACAACCGAGAGATCTCGATATCTTCCATGCTACACACATTATAGGCGGTTCCCAAACAGAATGGTAAAGTTTATACTCCCCCTCCACCAACAAGCATCAATCCATGGCTTGCTCGAAACAATGAGTGCCTCCACCTAACAAGAGTCTCAGGGGAGTTTTGTTTGCAGTTATTTTGATTTGATTTGCATAAAGCATGGGACTGGGCATCCCGGTGACCAGCCATTTTCTCGTGAGTGAGGAGCGGAGTCCACTCCTCTTAAGAATAACCCGCCTAGAATGGAAGATACACACAGCCCTAGTTGATACATGAGCTATTCGAGCATACAAAACATAATGTTTATTTGAAGGTTTAGAGTTTGGCACGTACAAATTTACTTGGAACGGCAGGTAGATACCTTATATAGGTAGGTATGGTGGACTCATATGGGACAACTTTGGGGTTTATGGAATTGGATGCACAAGCAGTATTCCCACTTAGTACAAGTGAAGGCTAGAAAAAGACTGGGAAGTGACCAGCTAGAGAGTGACAACAGTCATGAACATGCATTAAAATTAATCAACACCGAATGCAAGCATGAGTAGGATATAATGCACCATGAACATAAAAATCGTAGAGGCTATGTTGATTTTGTTTCAACTACATGCGTGAACATGTGTCAAGTCAAGCCACTCGAATCGTTCAAAAGAGGATACCACCTTATCATACCACATCACAACCATTTTAATAGCATGTTGGCATGCAAGGTAAACCATTATATGCTCCTAGGTAATTAAGCATGGAATAACCAACTACAATCTCTAATTGTCATTGCAAACATGTTTATTCATAATAGGCTGAATCAGGAACGATGAACTAATCATATTTACAAAACAAGAGAGGTCAAGTTCATACCAGCTTTTTCTCATCTGAATAAGTTCATCATATAATCATCTTTATTGCCTTTCACTTGCACGACCGAATAGTGTGGATAATAATAATAGTGCACGTGCATTGGACTAAGCTGGAATCTGCAAGCATTCAATTCAAGAGAGAAGACAAGGTAATATGGGCTCTTTGTTGGATCAACAATAATGCATATGAGAGCCACTCAACATTTTAATCATGGTCTTCTCCTCTCGACCCCCAAAGAACAAGAAAAGAAATAAAACTATTTACACGGGAAAGCTGCCAACAAGCAAAAGAAGAACGAGAAATCTTTTTGGGTTTTCTTTTAATTATTACTACTACAGGCATGGAAAGTAAACTAACTAAAAGCTACAACTATTTTTTTGTTTTTCTTAAGGTTTATCAAACGCACAAGAAGAAAGCATAAAAAGGAAAATTAAGTAGCATGGATATTACAATGAAAAAGTAATGTAATGTCGGTGAGAGATACATACTCCCCCAAGCTGAGGCTTTTGGCCTAAGTTGGTCTATGGCCACGGCTGGCCTGGCGGATATCCAAAGTTATATTTGGGGTCGTACTGAGAAGGATCCCCCTGATGCCACTGGTTGGTGATCTCTTCCGGATTCCACTAATAAACATACTGCCGATGAGGATCAAATTGTGGTTCCGGCTCTGGCTCTGTAGCTGGTGTGGGGTTTCGGTAGGCGTGAATGGCCTCCGCTGGAACAAGGTACTTGCCTGCAGATAAGTCAAACAAGGAAGGAGCAGGCAAAGTAATAGTATCAGGGTGATTTTTATCAAATATCAGCTTGTACTTAAGCATCTTTTCCTTATTCTTAATGATAAAATCATGTGCTACCATACTCTTATAGTCTAGAAAAATAGGAGGCAGCAACTTCTCTTCCTTCTCATAATGCCTAATAGGTATGTTAAAGTGTGCAGCAAGGCGCGAGGTAAAGATACCTCCCAAGATGGGGCCCTTAGTACGATTAAGATTTAATCGCTGTGCAACAATAGCGCCCATACTAAATGTGTCATCATGGAACAAGGAATGGCAAAAAATAACAATATCAGGGGCACTAAGGCTGCCACAGTTTCTGCGACCAATTAAGCATCTACTAGCAAATATTCCAAAGTAACATAAAACAGGACAATGTATGCTAGTAATTCTTGCATCAGAAACCTTCCTCGTTTCACCTACAACAATTGTATCAATAAACCCTTCCACATCGTCATGATGTGGTTGCTCTATGCTGCCCTCAAAAGGTATCAAACAAAACCGACAAAAATCACGAAGTGGCATCTCCTTATGCTCATCATATAAATAAAATTCCACCGTAGGTGGTGAGCTCCTAGCATGGAAATGAAAGTTTTGCACAAAGATATTGGTGAGTAAGAGATATTGTTCGCGTTGGTCGTGGAGGAAGGCGGTGAGGCCTAGATTCTCATCCAACTCATAGAAATCATCATAAATCCCGGCTGCTCTAAAGAAATCATCACAAGGCCATTCACATGGCCGAACCTCCGCGGTGCAAGGGAGATTATACTTGGGCTTCTTGTTCTCTTCACTTTGTTTATCCTTCGAGCTTCGGCTTGATGAGCCCCTCAAAAATCTCTTCATCTTTTTCTGAAAATTTCTGAAAGTTTTAGTAACTTCAAAATAAAAGTGAACTAAACTCAAACAAATTGATAGCAACTACTCCTACAAGTGCCTAGAGGCAATATCATGCATTAAAACTACTTTTGACCACATAAATTATACATGCAAGCTCAAGAATAGGGTCACCTAAGTAGCAAAAATTTGCAATGAATAAAGCACTAGAACTAAAACTAATTGGATCATTGGAGGAGTCACATACCAAAGAACAATCCCGCAAAGCAGTTTTGTGAATGGAGCTTTGATCTAGGAGATCGAAAATGGCAGCAAGATGAGCTGGTTGATGATTTTTTGGGAGGAAGGAGTGCGTGGTAGCTGGAATAAGTGGAGGGGAGCCACCACGGGCCCACGAGGCAGGGGGTGCGCCCAAGGGGGGTGGGCGCGCCCTGGACCCTCATGGCCAGGTGCTTCCTCCCCCTATTGTGTTCTCAGTGCCAGATATTCTCAAATATTCTAGAAAAATCATATTTAATTTTCAGGGCATTTGGAGAACTTTTATTTTCAGGGTATTTTTTATTGCATTGATAATTAAATTTTTTTTGTTTATATAATATAAATAACAGAAAGTAAAAAGAGAGTACAGAGAGTTGTGTTTTCTAAATTCATCCATCTCATGCTTATCAAAAGGAATCCACTAACAAGGTTGATCAGGTCTTGTTAACAAACTCATTTCGAATAACATGAAACTGGAGAATTTCCGAATAACACTAGGTTACCTCAATGGGGATATGCATGTCCCCAACAATAAGAATATCATATTTCTTCTTGACACTAGAAAGAGGAAATTCAAAACCTCCAATAGTAAGTGTTGAAATTTTTCCAATAGAATTGATACTGTGGACTTGAGGTTGTTTCCTCGGAAAGTGTACTGTATGCTCATTACCATTAACATGAAAAGTGACATTGCCTTTGGTGCAATCAATAACAGCCCCTGCAGTATTCAAAAAGGGTCTTCCAAGAATAATAGACATACTATCGTCCTCGGGAATATCAAGAATAACAAAGTCCGTTAAAATAGTAATGTTTGCAACCACAACAGGCACATCCTCACAAATACCGACATGTATAGCAGTTGATTTATCAGCCATTTGCAAAGATATTTCAGTAGGTGTCAACTTATTCAAATCAAGTCTACGATATAAGGAGAGAGGCATAACACTAACACCGTCTCCAAGATCACATAAAGCAGTTTTAACATAGTTTCTTTTAATGGAGCATGGTATAGTTGGTACTCCTGGATCTCCAAGTTTCTTTGGTATTCTGCCGTGAAAATTATAATTAGCAAGCATGGTGGAAATTTCAGCTTTCAGAATCTTTCTTTTATTAGTAACAATATCCTTCATATAGTTAGCATAAGGATTCATTTTAAGCATATCAGTCAAACGCGTACGCAAAAAGATAGGTCTAATCATTTCAGCAAAGCGCTCAAAATCCTCATCATCCTTTTTCTTGGATGGTTTAGGAGGAAAAGGCATGAGTTTCTGAACCCATGGTTCTCTTTCTTTACCGTGCTTCCTAGCAACAAAGTCTCTCTTATCATAACATTGATTCTTTGATTGTGGGTTATCAAGATCAACGGCAGGTTCAATTTCGACATCATTATTATTGCTAGGTTGAGCATCAACATGAACATCATCATTAACATTATCACTATCATGGAATTACTCACGCACGGCGGTGAGCATCATGAAATTGGTGACGAAGGAAGGTTGATGATGACGATGGCGACGGATTCCCCTCTCCGGAGCCCCGAACAGACTCCAGATCAGCCCTCCCGAGAGACTTTAGAGCTTGGTGGCGGCTCCGTATCGTAAAACGTGATGAATCCTTCTCTCTGATTTTTTATTCCCGAAAGTGAATATATGGAGTCAAGGTGGATGTCGGTGGAGCATCAGGGGGCCCACGAGGCAGGGGGCGCGCCCAGGGGGGTAGGGAGCGCCCTCACCCTCGTGGACAGGGTGTGGGCCCCCTAACGCGGATCTTTCTTCCAGTATTTTTTATATATTCCAAAAATAATCTCCGTTGATTTTCAGGTCATTCCGGGAACTTTTATTTCTGCACAAAAAATAACACCATGGCAATTCTGCTGAAAACAGCGTCAGTCCAGGTTAGTTCCATTCAAATTATGAAAGTTAGAGTACAAAACAAGGGCAAAAGTGTTTGGAAATGTAGATACGACGGAGACGTATCAATGTTCCAGAATTTGGTTGTTGTCTCAGTACCAATTATTTCATTTGCACATTGATCTTTTTGAGAAGATATGTCATAATTAACATGTTTCTTTAGTTTTTCAAAATAAGCATTGGTGATTTTCTATGTTGCTATATACCCATTTCCCCTACAATTGTTACTGGTCTAGTTTTAAATATTATAGGATGAACGGAAGTGTTCTTACTTGGAGTGGGTTGATCAAGAGTGGCCAGAGTCTTTGAAGATGTGCCTAACGAAGCTGTGGAGCATGTATGAGGAAGTGAACACATGTAGGCTTACAGAAAGTCTTGTCAACGCTAAAGCATATTTCAAGATGTGGGATAAAAAGTTGAAGGTGGAGAATGAGCTCAGATTTTTTAAATCAGACTTTGCTAAGATGGTGTTGGCGAAGGAGGAGGCACTTTCCCAGTTGGCTCATGCAAAACATGTTCTTACTGAACTGAAAGCAGAGGTGATAAGACGAGCCTGGATGATCCCGATTAGGGAAATTAATATATTGTTCTTATGAAGTTGAACTAGCTATATGTTGTACTATGTTATTTTCATGTAGCGACCATACTGTGATGTTATAATATATTTATGTGCCTGATATGAAATTGGCAAACAGTTGTTCGATATGAAATGTGAATTTGCGTAATACTAGAATTATTAATTGTAAACTAATAAACCTGCTAAATGTGTCATGGACCTTTGCAAACGGTTCTAGCAGTAAAAGCGCTTGCGATGGATAGCCCAATGCCACACAGTTTTCTTCATCAAATCGTGTGTGATATAGTTGATAAAAGCAAACAGTTAACCAAGGAAGACCGTGTGTGATAGTTACACCTTTCACACACGATCCTACACATAAAACTTTGTGGGATTTATGTCCGAACTGAAATGTTTTCCTTGGATTGACTATGTGGGATGTACATAAGAACGGAAATGTATTCCTTGGATTGACTGTGTGTGATATACATATGAATGGAAATGATTTTCTGTGATTCACCGTGTGGGATGTACATACCTACGGAAATGATTTCTGGGTTTACCATGTGGGATGTACATACATACGGAAATGATTTCTGGGATTCACAGTGTGGGATGTACATACCTATGGAAATGATTGGGTTTCCATGCCTCGCCCGATCGCACACGGCTCTAGCTTGGGTCCCAGGAGGGCCTATCCCCGACGGTTTCTGGGTCGTGTGGGAAGGGCACCCTATCGCACACACTCACTTGGCGACGGTTCCAACTGCCATTGCGTAAAGGGGTTAAAAACCATTTGTTTAGGACCGACGCGCACCAGTGGTAGTTTCTACCATCATCTTTCAACTTAGCTTTCTCTAGGAACGCATTAAAATTCAAGGGAACGGTAGCACGGGCCATTGATCTACAATAACATAGACATGCAAAATACTATCAGGTACTAAATTCATGATAAATTAAAGCTCAATTAATCATATTACTTAAGAACTCCCACTTAGATAGACATCCCTCTAGTCATCTAAATGTTCATGTGATCCATATCAACTAAACCATGTTCGATCATCACGTGAGATGGAGTAGTTTTCAATGGTGGACATCACTATGTTGATCATATCTACTATATGATTCACGCTCGACCTTTCGGTTTCAGTGTTCCGAGGCCATATCGGCATATGCTAGGCTCGTCAAGTTTAACCCAAGTATTCCGCGTGTGCAAAACTAGCTTGCACCCGTTGTATGTGAACGTAGAGCTTATCACACCCGATCATCACGTGGTATCTCGGCACGATGAACTATAGCAATGGTGCATACTCAGGGAGAACACTTATACCTTGAAATTTAGTGAGAGATCATCTTATAATTCTACCGCCGTACTAAGCAAAATAAGATGCATAAAAGATAAACATCACATGCAATCAAAATAAGTGATATGATATGGCCATCATCATCTTGTGCCTTTGATCTCCATCTCCAAAGCACCGTCATGATCACCATCGTCACCGGCTTGACACCTTTATCTAAATCAAAGCATCGTTGTCGTCTCGCCAACTATTGCTTTTATGACTATCGCTACCGCTTAGTGATAAAGTAAATCAATTACATGATGATTGCATTTCATACAACAAAGCGACAACCATATGGCTCCTGCCAGTTGCCAATAACTGTTACAAAACATGATCATCTCATACAACAATTTATATCTCATCACGTCTTGACCATATCACATCACAGCAAGCCCTGCAAAAACAAGTTAGACATCCTCTACTTTGTTGTTGAAAGTTTTACGTGGCTGCTACGGGCTTCTAGCAAGAACCGTTGTTACCTTCGCATCAAAACCACAACGATTTTTTGTCATGTGTGCTATTTTAACCTTCAACAAGGACCAGGCAAAGTCAAGCTCGATTTAACTAAAGCTGCAGAAATAGACACCCGCTAGCCACCTGTGTGCGAAGCACGTCGGTAGAACCAGTCTCATAAATGCGGTCATGTAATGTCGGTCCGGGCCGCTTCATCCACCAATACCGCCGAATCAAAGTAAGACGTTGCTGGTATGCAGTATGACTATTATCGCCCACAACTCTTTGTGTTCTACTCGTGGATATAACATCTACGCATAGACCTGGCTCGGATGCCACTGTTGGGGAACGCAGTATTTCAAAAAAATTCCTACGATCACGCAAGATCTATCTAGGAGATGCATAGAAACGAGCGGGGAGAGTGTGTGCACGTACCCTCATAGACCGAAAGCGGAAGCGTTTAGTAACAGGGTTGATGTAGTCGAACGTCTTCGCGATCCAACCAATCCAAGCACCGAACGCATGACACCTCCGCGTTTAGCACACGTTCATCTCGATGATGTCCCTCGATCTCTTGATCCAGTTGAGGACAAGGGAGAGTTCCTTAAGCACGACGGCGTGGCAATGGCGAGGATGAAGTTACCGGCGTAGGGCTTCGCCTAAGCACTACGACGATATGACCAAGGTGTGTAACTGTGGAGGGGGGCACCGCACACGACTAAGACAATTGATCTTGTGTGTTCTAGGGTGCCCCCTGCCCCCTTATATAAAGGAGGGGAGGGGGAGGCCGGCCGGCCCTGTAGGGAACGCCAGGAGGAGGGAGTCCTACTAGGACTTGGAGTCCTAGTAGGATTCCACCTAGAGGAAAGGGGCAAGAAGGAAGGGAGAGGGGGAAGGGAAGGAAAGGGGGGAGCCGCCCCCTTCCCCTAGTCCAATTCGTACCCAATGGGGGGCGGGGCAGCCAGCCCCTTGTGGCTCTTCCCCTCTCCCCACTAAGGCCCATCAAGGCCCATTAGTTCCCCCGGGGAGTTCTGATAACCCTCCGGCACTCCGATAATTATCCGGTACCTCTCGAAACTCATCCGATGTCTGAATAACATCGTCCAATATATCAATCTGTATGTCTCGACCATTTCGAGACTCCTCGTCATGTCTATGATCTCATCCGGGACTCTGAACAATCTTCGGTCATCAAATCACATAACTCATAATACAAATCGTCATCGAATGTTAAGCGTGCGGACCCTACGGGTTCGAGAACTATGTAGACATGACCGAGACACATCTCCGGTCAATAACCAATAGAGGAACCTAGATGCTCATATTGGCTCCTACATATTCTATGAAGATCTTTATCGGTCAAACCGCATAACAACATACGTTGTTCCCTTTGTCTTCAGCATGTTACTTGCCCGAGATTCGATCGTCGCTATCATCATACCTAGTTCAATCTCGTTACCGGCAAGTCTCTTTACTCGTTCCGTAATGCATCATACCACAACTAAATCATTAGTCACATTGCTTGCAAGGCTTATAGTGATGATCATTACCGAGAGGGCCCAAAGATACCTCTCTGAAACACGGAGTGACAAATCCTAATCTAGATCTATGCCAACTCAACAAACACCATTAGAGACACGTGTAGAGCATCTTTATAATCACCCAGTTATGTTGTGACATTTGATAGCACACAAGGTGTTCCTCCGGTATTCGCGAGTTGCATAATCTCATAGTCAGAGGAACATGTATAAGTCATGATGGAAGCAATAGCAATAAAACTAAGCGATCATTTATGCTAAGCTAACAGATGGGTGTTTTCCATCACATCATTCTCTAATGATGTGATCTCGTTCATCAAATGACAACACATGTCTATGGTCAGCAAACTTAACCATCTTCAATTAACGAGCTAGTCAAGTAGAGGCATACTAGGGACACTCTGTTTGTCTATGTATTCACACATGTAATAAGTTTCCGGTTAATACAATTCTAGCATGAATAATAAACATTTATCATGATATAAGGAAATATAAATAACAACTATATTATTGCCTCTAGGGCATATTTCCTTCAGTATGTTGAACGTTCTCTTCTCTTCTATAAAAGTAAGGTACGCCTTTGGCGTACTCTCGAAAAAAACCTTCTTCTAATATCTATAGAACTATATGCTCTAATACCCAAGGGATATGAAATATGTTTCACTAGTGGTCTAAAAGCTTAGTGCACCCTCCTCCCCGAGAAGCAACTCATAGGCGACTAGGGTTTCCCCTCCTCCCCTCGGTGTTAGTGTCTTTCTGCCCCACCTTTGATGGCCTTTGGATCATGGAGGTGTGGAGGACCCCCAACCCCTTGTCAGCAGGAGGCCCCCCGCTCTTGTTCTTGTTTGGTTCATCGTCTCGGTTGGGGTTATGTGGCGATAGCGATGTCCCCTGGTAGGAATAATGTCTCCCTGCCCTGATGTTGTGTCTAGCATCGTCAAATGGGTGTGTGGTGGTGTATCTCCATTGGGTCTTGTAGGATTTGGTCGATGTTGGTCTTCGGTGGATCTGTTTGGATTTAGTCTTCATTCATCTTCGGTCATGTGGCCGCAAATTTGATACTTTTGATCTATAATTCTCTTCATCAGTGACGATTGTTGTTCTTGTGTGTTGGTCATGTGCGGCCTTAGCACAACGACTTACTGACTGTCTACTACAACAAGCTATTTCCAAGGGGTGTGAGCCTTCAACTTGCTCCAATGCTTGGAGTCTTTGCTACGTGGTCCACAGACCTGGTTGTAATTTTTTTATTGTTGGTGTTCTCTGCAATAGCATGATAGATGATGAATAGATTGGAAGTTTTTCCTGCAAAAAAAACTTAGTGCATCCACAATTGTCTATTAACACTAACAAATGAGATATATTGTGGGTAGATTCACAAACAACATGAATTGGGGCGCGTTGGGTAACAACCAGGGTACTCAAACTGCTTACAAACCAATGGTGCAAAGTCATTCTAACGATGACATAGTAGCTGTGTATATTTGGGAAGGACAAAGTCGATGCCGAAGTTGTTGGCTCCTTGGTGGTTAGCTGCCTCCCCACCCCGTCCCATAGAAACTCACTAACTGTGCGCCGCCAAGCGAGCATAAAGCAGAGCATGCAGAGCTTCTTCCTCATCTCTGTCGGGCGCTAGAGCAGCATATTATTACCATGTATATCAATCCGATGATGAAGTCAAAAATAAGTAAAAAGAAATGAAAGAATGGGGGTGGATAGTAGGGTTTGGTGCTAAGGGTTTTGGAGAGATGGGATTGGTTTGTCACCTAATGTTGTGACTGGAGGATGCAGCCCATGCAGGTGATCTAGCAATTATAGGGGAAGTCGGTGTCCACATCATGGATGCAGTAGACCCAACATTACATCATTCATGCAGCAAAAAAACACGGTTCCGAGTACGAACAATAACCAAAATTGCCTAAAGATGCTAGAACATAAGCAAACTTCACATAACCAACGGGCTCCAGGCTGTCGGCTAAGATCCTTATATCTACTAGTCGTCATCGAAAAAGAACTCCATGTAGAACATTCATGCTCTCGCCTTAAAGTAAAGCTTTACCTGAACCTATACCTTCACTTGGGGTTGTTGTAGTATTTGTGAGTCTTTTGGACTCCGCAAGTACATTACCAAAGCCACATCGTAGGCAAAAAGGAATAGCCGATACTTCACCCCACAAGAGGCCATGATTCAGATAGGGTTCGCCATTGTTGTGGATTGAGTCATAGGGATACTCTATCTCTGAATTTTTGAGCTAGTAGAGGAGAGGGTGGAAACAATCCATGCACACCACCTCTCTCCAAAACCACGAGCCCGAAAATTTTCTAGAATGAAAAGCACAACACGGAGTCAAATGCACATGCAATATCCAACTTGAGAAAGATTACCGACACACTTGCGGTCAAGAGAGCGAATAGCATTTTTGCACCAACATGAAATTGTCAAGTATGGATCTACCTCGAATGAACACATTCTGGTCGACAGCCACAAACTCCGACATGCGATTACAAGCCGCACCACAAGAAGCTTGGAGAAGGTTTTTCCAAAGCTATGCACCAAGCTTATGGGGCGTGATACGTCTCCAATGTATCTATAATTTTTGATTGCTCCATGCTATATTATCTACTGTTTTGGACATTATTGGGCTTTATTATCCACTTTTATATTATCTTTGGGACTAACCTATTAACCGGAGGCCCAGCCCAGAATTGTTGTTTTTTGCCTGTTTTAGGGTTTCAAAGAAAAGGAATATCAAACGGAGTCCAAACGGAATGAAACCTTGGGAACGTGATTTTCTCATCGAATACAACTCAGGAGACTTGGACCCTACGTCAAGGCACGTAACAGGAGGCCACGAGGTAGGGGGCGTGCCCTACCCTACCAGGCGCGCCCCCCACCCTCGTGGGCCACCTGTTGCTCCACCGACGTACTTCTTCCTCCTATATATACCCATGTACCCCCAAACGATCAGATACGGAGCCAAAACCCTAATTCCACCACCGCAACTTTCTGTATCCATGAGATCCCATCTTGGGGCCTGTTCCGGAGCTCCGCCGGAGGGGGCATCGATCACGGAGGGCTTCTACATCAACACCATAGCCTCTCCGATGAAGTGTGAGTAGTTTTCTTCAGACCTACGGGTCCATATTTAGTAGCTAGATGGCTTCTTCTCTCTTTTTGGATCTCAATACAATGTTCTCCCCCTCTCTTGTGGAGATCTATTCGATTTAATCTTGTTTTTGCGGTGTGTTTGTTGAGACCGATGAATTGTGGGTTTATGATCAAGTCTATCTATGGATAATATTTGAATCTTCTCTGAATTCTTTTATGTATGATTGGTTATCTTTGCAAGTCTCTTCGAATTATCAGTTTGGTTTGGCCTACTAGATTGATCTTTCTTGCAATGGGAGAAGTGCTTAGCTTTGGGTTCAATCTTGCGGTGTCCTTTCCCGGTGACAGTAAGGGCAGCAAGGCACGTATTGTATTGTTGCCATCGAGGATAACAAGATGGGGTTTTCTTAATATTGCATGAGTCTATCCCTCTACATCATGTCATCTTGCTTAAGGCGTTACTCTATTTTTAACTTAATACTCTAGATGCGTGCTGGATAGCGGTCGATGAGTGGAGTAATAGTAGTAGATGCAGGCTGGAGTCGGTCTACTTGTCTCAGACGTGATGCCTATATACATGATCATACCTAGATATTCTCATAACTATGCTCAATTCTGTCAATTGCTCAACAGTAATTTGTTCACCCACCGTAGAATACTTATGCTCTCGAGAGAAGACACTAGTGAAACCTATGGCCCCCGGGTCTATCTTTATCATATCAATCTCCTACTACTTAGTTATTTACTTTGCCTTTATTTTACTTTGATCTTTATCACAAAAATACCAAAAATCTTATCTTATCATATCTATCAGATCTCACTCTCATAAATGGCCCCATAGGGATTGACAACCCCTATTTGCGTTGGTTGCAAGGATTTATTTGTTTTGTGCAAGTGCGAGGGACTCGCGCATAGCCTCCTACTAGATTGATACCTTGGTTTTCAGAAACTGAGGGAAATACTTACGCTACTTTGCTGCATCATCCCTTCCTCTTCGGGGAAAACCAACGCAGTGCTAAAAGAGGTAGCAGGGTGTGTCAGATCCAGGGTTCCGTAGACCCTTGAGAGGTTCGAACACTGGGGTGCATGCGAAGAACTCGTGCTCCCCAGTCTGCCTACGCTCCGATCTCATGGCCTAGCTCGATGAACCCAATGAACAAGAGACACAACAGTTTATCCTTGTTCGGGCCATCTTGCGGTGTAATACCCTACTCCAGCTTTGTGGTGGGTTTCCTCGAAGGGCTGAGGATGAACTAGTACAATGGTAGAATAGCCTCGGGAGGTGAGGTGTTCTTGAGCTCAATGAGCTAGTGGATGATAGGATGATATGAGTGATCCGTCCCCCTCTATGGTGGTGGCTAGGTCCTATTTATAGTGGCCTCAGTGATCTTCCCAAATGTAAGGCAGGAAGGGATCCCACAACGGCCAAATTCGAAGGGAGACAACTAGTACAAGTAATCCTGACAAAAGTAGTCTTCGTCTGCAAAAGCCTCTGGTGGTGACGCCACGGTGGGCTCTGCGATGACCTCCGTCCTGCCGTCCTGGAGGTCTTGGTCTTGTTGCACCGATATGGAAACCTTTGCTTGATTCCTCGGGACTCCGCGCCTGTGCTAGACTCCTTAGCACCAAAGAGGAAACTGGTTCACTGCGCCCGGTGGCGCCCGCCTAGCCTTAGTCGTCATGGCTCATGTCATGTGAGCCTCGCGAGGTGCACCTTGCATAGATATCTCCGCTCCTCGGGAGCCAGCCTTGTGAGGCCGCGCCCAGGGAGGTCTTGGTGTCGTCTGCCTCGCGAGGCTTGGCCCCTCATGAGGGTCTTGGGTTGTTGTTGATGAAGCTGGGCCATACCGGGCCGTCGACAGAGCCATGCACAGGGCCGCAGGCAGGCAAGTCTAGGTACCCCCGTTCCCAGGACACCGAAAGTAGCCCCCGGGCCTAAGGGACGCTCAAACTTGGCTTTGAGGCAAAGCCAAAGGGCAAGTGCGGAGCGCAGCGGCCCCAACCGCCTACGGCCTTGGTCGACGCATGTCGATTAATGGGATGTGGGCGTCTCCGCTTCCCCACACATTGCCTCGGCAACCGTTCGACTTGACGAGACCCTGCTGCATGCAAAGAGAACCATCATTGCACGGGATCGTGGAGGCCGACGGTTGGCCTCCCTCTAGCTATAAATAAGTAGAGGGGCAGAGCCCCCCTTTGCTCATCTCCCTCTTCTCACAGTCCACTTCTTCTTCTTCTTCTTTCTTGTCTCTCCATCTTGCTGTAGCTCCCTTGGCGCTGATCAGGAGGTTCTCTGCGATGGAAAAGGGAAAGGCCCATCGGGAGGAGCCTGAACCACTTCCGTCAAAGAAAAGGTTCAGCCAACCTCGTGATGCCGGGGAGAGGCAGGAGGTGACGCGGCCCTGGTACGTGCGGCCACCGCCTTGCTTCCCGCTCCCTCTGTACCATGGTGCGCAGGACCCCGGAGGGGGAGGCAGCGCCCAGCACGGCGTGGTCCACGGCCACGGTGGCCAGGCTGAGGCTATGTGGCTGGCTGGCCCGCGAACCCACGCCGAGGGCTCCTCGCGTGAGTTCGTGATATGGGCGGCAATGCCGCCGCGCACTTGGATCCAATTCCCGCGGTTCTTCGCTGAGGAGATGCCTCCGAGGGGGCCGCTTGAGTTGTGGCTCCAGCACGCCGGGTGCTGCAGCCTAGCCACGGGGGCAGAGGTTGAGGGCGTCCCTCCTGGCGGCATCTTCATGACCCGAGGATGGGGCGAGGTTACCCGCACCTGCCGCGTGGACGGGGCCCTCGCCATCCACTTCGAGTGCGATGGCGCCTCCACGCTGTTCTTCAAGGTCTTCGACGAGGAAGGCTGCCGCTTGGAGTGTTGCCCGGGGGGAAGCCGCTAGCATGGCGCGGCAGCGGGCGTTAAACCTGCTTCCGGTCATGCCGACAGCTCCTCCAGCAGCAGCGACGACTCCTAGGAGTCCACCGACTCTCCCGAGCCTAGCGAGTATCCAAAATCAAGCGACGACAGCTACGTGCCTCCGAGCTCTCGCCGTGCCTGAAGGAAATATGCCTTAGAGGCAATAATAAAGTTGTTATTTATATTTCTTTATATCATGATAAATGTTTATTATTCATGCTAGAATTGTATTAATCGGAAACTTAGTACATGTGTGAATACATAGACAAACAGAGTGTCCCTAGTATGCCTCTACTAGACTACCTCGTTAATAAAAGATGGTTAAGTCTCCTGACCATAGACATGGGTTGTGATTTGATTAACGGGATCACATTATTAGAGAATGATGTGATGTACAAGACCCATCCGTTAGCTTAGCATAATGATCATTTTGTTTTATTGCTATTGCTTTCATCATAACTTATACATGTTCCTCTGACTATGAGATTATGCAACTCCCGGATACCGGAGGAACACCTTGTGTGCTATCAAACGTCAAAACGTAACTAGATGATTATAAAGATGCTCTATAGGATTCTCCGATGGTGTTTGTTGAGTTGGCATGGATCAAGATTAGGATTTGTCACTCTGTGTATCGGAGAGGTATCTCTGGGTCCTCTCGGTAATGCACATCACTATGAGCCTTGCAAGCAATGTGTCTAATGAGTCAGTTATGGGATGATGCATTACGGAACGAGTAAAGAGACTTGCCAGTAACGAGATTGAACTAGGTATGAAGATACCGATGATCGAATCTCGGGCAAGTAACATACCGATGATAATGGGAATGACGTATGTTTTTATGCGGTTTGACCGATAAAGATCTTCGTAGAATATGTACGAGCCAATATGAGCATCCAGGTTCCGCTATTGGCTATTGACCGGAGATGTGTCTCATCATGTCTACATAGTTCTCGAACCCATAGGGTCCGCACGCTTAACGTTCGATGACAATTTGTATTATGAGATATGTGTTTTTATGAACGAAGTTTGTTCGGAGTCCCGGATGAGATCAGGACATGACGAGGAGTCTCGAAATGGTAGAGACATAAAGAATGATACATTGGACGATGTTATTAGGACACCGGAAGAGTTCCGAGAGGTACCAGGTAAAAATGGATTGCCGGAGGGGTTACGGGAACCCCCGGGGAAGTAATGGGCCAACATGGGCTTTAGGGGAGAGAGAGGGTAGGCCACAAGGAGGTGGCCCCCCATGGGGAATCCTAATAGGACTAGGGGAGGGGCGTGGCCCCCTTTCCCTTCTCCCTCTCCCTCTCCCTTCCTTCTTCCCCCTTCCACCAAGTGGAATCCTACTAGGACTTGGAGTCCTAGTAGGACTCTGTCCTAGCGCGCCCTACAGGGGCCGTCCGGCCTCCCCCTCTCCTCCTTTATATACGGAGGCAGGGGGCACCCTAGAACACACAAGATCAATTGTCTTAGCCGTGTGCGGTGCCCCCCTCCACAGTTTACCACCTCGGCCATATTGTTGCAGTGCTTAGGCGAAGCCCTGCGCGGATCACATCATCAACACCATCACCACGCCGTCGTGCTGATGGAACTCTCCCTCGTCCTCAACTAGATCAAGAGCTCGAGGTACGTCATCGTGCTGAACGTGTGCTGAACACGGAGGTGTTGTACGTTCGGTGCTTGGATTGGTTGGATCTTGAAGACGTTCGACTACATCAACCACGTTACTAAACGCTTTCGCTTTCGGTCTACGAGGGTACGTGGACACACTCTCCCCTCTCATTGCTATGCATCTTCTAGTTAGATCTTGTGTGATCGTAGGATTTTTTTTGAATTACTATGTTCCCCAACAGTGGCATCCGAGTCAGGTCTATGAGTAGATGTTATATGCACGAGTAGAACACAAAGAGTTGTGGGCGATAATAGTCATACTGCTTACCACCAATGTCTTACTTTGATTCGGCGGTATTGTTGGATGAAGCGGCCGAGGCTTACATTACATGACCATGTTCATGAGACTGGTTCTACCGACATGCTTCGCACACAGGTGTCTGGCGGGTGTCTTTTTCTCCAACTTTAGTTGAATCGAGTTTGACTACGGCCGGTCCTTGTTGAAGGTTAAAACAACACACTTGACGAAAAATCGTTGTGGTTTTGATGCGTAGGTAAGAACGGTTCTTGCTAGAAGCCCGTAGCAGCCACGTAAAACTTGCAACAAGAAAGTAGAGGACGTCTAACTTGTTTTTGCAGGGCATGTTGTGATGTGATATGGTCAAGACGTGATGAGATATAAATTGTTGTATGAGATGATCATGTTTTGTAAAAGTTATCGGCAACTGGCAGGAGCCTTATGGTTGTCTCTTTATTGTATGAAATGCAATCACCATGTAATTGCTTTACTTTATCACTAAGCGGTAGCGATAGTCATAGAAGCAATAGTTGGCAAGACGACAATGATGCTACGATAGAGATCAAGGTGTCAAGCCGGTGATGATGGAGATCATGACGGTGCTTTGGAGATGGAGATCAAAGGCACAAGATGATGATGGCCATTTCATGTCACATATTTTGATTGCATGTGATGCTTATCCTTTATGCATCTTATTTTGCTTAGTATGGCGGTAGCATTATAAGATGATCCCTCACTAAATTTCAAGGTACAAGTGTTCTCCCTGAGTATGCACCGTTGCTACAGTTCATCATGCCGAGACACCATGTGATGATCAGGTGTGATAAGCTCTACGTTCACATACAACGGTTGTAATCCAGTTTTGTACATGCAGAATACTCGGGTTAAACTTGACGAGCCTAGCATATGCAGATATGGCCTCGGAACACTGAGACTGAAAGGTCAAACGTGAATCATATAGTAGATATGATCAACATAGTGATGTTCACCATTGAAAACTACTCCATCTCACATGATGATCGGACATGGTTTAGTTGATATGGATCACGTGATCATTTAGATGACTAGAGGGATGTCTATCAAAGTGGGAGTTCTTAAATAATATGATTGATTGAACTTTAATTTATCATGAACTTAGTAACTGATAGTATTTGCATGTCTATGTTGTTGTAGATCAATGGCCCGTGCCATTATTCCCTTGAATTTTAATGTGTTCCTAGAGAAAGCTAAGTTGAAAGATGATGGTAGCAACTACACGGACTGGGTCCGTAACTTTGGGATTATCCTCATTGCTGCATAGAAGAATTACATCCTTGAAGCACCGCTAGGTACAAGACCCGCTGCAGGAGCAACTCCGGACGTTGTGAACGTCTAGCAGAGCAAAGCTGATGACTACTCGATAGTTCAGTGTGCCATGCTTTACGGCTTAGAATCGGGACTTCAAAGATGTTTTGAACGTCATGGAGCATATGAGATGTTCCAAGAGTTGAAGTTAATATTTCAAGCAAATGCCCGAATTGAGAGATATGAAGTCTCCAATAAGTTCTATAGATGCAAAATGGAGGAGAATAATTCTCTCATTAAACATATACTCTTAATGTCTGGGTACCACAACCACTTGACTCAACTGGGAGCTAATCTTCCATATGATAGTGTCATTGATAGAGTTCTTCAATCACTGCCACCAAGCTATAAAAGCTTCATGATGAACTATACTATGCAAGGGATGGATAAGCCAATTACCGAGCTCTTCATGATGCTAAAGGATGCGAAGGTAGAAATCAAGAAGGAGCTTCAAGTGTTGATGGTTAACAAGACCACTAGTTTCAAGAAAAAGGGCAAAGGGAAGAAGGGGAACTTCAAGAAGAATGACAAGCAAGTTGCTGCTCAAGTTAAGAAGCCCAAGTCTGGACCTAAGCCTGAAACTGAGTGCTTCTACTGCAAAGGGACCGGTCACTGGAAGCGGAACTGCCCCAAGTATTTGGCGGATAAGAAGGATGGCAAAGTGAAAGGTATATTTGATATACATGTTATTGATGTGTACCTTACTAATGCTCGTAGTAGCACCTGGGTATTTGATACTGGTTCTGTTGCTCATATTTGCAACTTGAAATAGGGGGTACGGATTAAACGAAGATTGGCTAAGGACGAGGTGACGATGCGCGTGGGAAATGGTTCCAAGGTCGATGTGATCGCCATCGGCATGCTACCTCTACATCTACCATTGGGATTAGTTTTAGACCTAAATAATTGTTATTTGGTGCGAGCGTTGAGCATGAACATAATATCTGGATCTTGTTTGATGCGAGACGTTTATTCATTTAAATTAGAGAATAATGGTTGTTCTATTTATATGAATAATATATTTTATGGTCATGCACCCTTTATGAGTGGTCTATTTTTGTTAAATCTCGATTGTAGTGATACACATATTCATAATATTGAAGCCAAAAGATGCAAGGTTAATAATGATAGTGCAACTTATTTGTGGCACTTCCGTTTAGGTCATATTGGTGTAAAGCGCATGAAGAAACTCCATGCTGATGGGATTTTGGAATCATTTGATGCTTGCGAACCATGCCTCATGGGCAAGATGACTAAGACTCCATTCTCCGGAACAATGGAGCGAGCAACTGACTTATTGGAAATAATACATACTGATGTATGCGGTCCGATGAGTGTTGAGGCTCGCGGTGGGTATCGTTATTTTCTGACCTTCATCGATGATTTGAGCAGATATGGGTATATCTACTTGATGAAACATAAGTCTGAAATATTTGAAAAGTTCAAAGAATTTCAGAGTGAAGTGGAAAATCATCGTAATAAGAAAATAAAGTTTCTGCGATCTGACCATGGGGGTGAATATTTGAGATATGAGTTTGGTCTTCATTTGAAACAATGTGGAATAGTTTCGCAACTCATGCCGCCTGGAACACCATAGCGTAATGGTGTGTCCGAATGTCGTAACCGTACTTTATTAGATATGGTGCGATCTATGATGTCTCTTACTGATTTGCCGCTATCATTTTGGGGTTATGCTTTAGAGACGGCTGCATTCATGTTATATAGGGCACCATCTAAATCCGTTGAGACGACACCATGTGAACTGTGGTTTGGCAAGAAACCTAAGCTATCGTTTCTTAAAGTTTGGGGCTGCGATGCTTATGTGAAAAAGCTTCAACCTGATAAGCTCAAACCCAAATTGGAGAAATGTGTCTTCATAGGATACCCAAAAGAGACTGTTGGGTACACCTTCTATCACAGATCCGAAGGCAAGATATTCGTTGCTAAGAATGGATCCTTTCTAGAGAAGGAGTTTCTCTCGAAAGAAGTGAGTGGGAGGAAAGTAGAACTTGATGAGGTAATTGTACCTTCTCCCGAATTGGAAAGTAGTTCATCACAGAAATTAGTTCCAGTGATTCCTAAACCAATTAGTGAGGAATCTAATGATGATGATCATGAAACTTCTGATTAAGTTACTACCGAACCTCGTAGGTCAACCAGAGTACGATCCGCACCAGAGTGGTACGGTAATCCTGTTCTGGAGGTCATGTTACTTGACCATGATGAACCTACGAACTATGAGGAAGCGATGATGAGCCCAGATTCCGCGAAATGGCTTGAGGCCATGAAATCTGAGATGGGATCCATGTATGAGAACAAAGTATGGACTTTGGTTGACTTGCCCGATGATCGGCAAGCAATAGAGAATAAATGGATCTTCAAGAAGAAGACTGACGCTGACGGTAATGTTACTGTCTACAAAGCTCGACTTGTTGCGAAAGGTTTTCGACAAGTTCAAGGAGTTGACTACGATGAGACCTTCTCAACCGTAGCGATGCTTAAGTCTGTCCGAATCATGTTAGAAATTGCCGCATTTTATGATTATGAAATGTGGCAAATGGATGTCAAAACTGCATTCCTTAATGGATATCTTAAAGAAGAGTTGTATATGATGCAACCAGAAGGTTTTGTTGATCCTAAAGGTGCTAACAAAGTGTGCAAGCTCCAGCAACCCATTTATGGACTGGTGCAAGCCTTTCGTTGTTGGAATATATGCTTTGATAGTGTGATCAAAGCATATGGTTTTATACAGACTTTTGGAGAAGCCTGTATTTACAAGAAAGTGAGTGGGAGCTCCGTAACATTTCTAATATTATATGTGGATGACATATTGTTGATTGGAAATAATACAAAATTTTTGGATAGCATAAAAGGATACTTGAATAAGAATTTTTCAATGAAAGACCGGTGAAGCTACTTATATATTGGGCATCAAGATCTATAGAGATAGATCAAGACGCTTAATTGGACTTCCACAAAGCACATACCTTGATAAAGTTTTGAAGAAGTTCCAAATGGATCAGTCAAAGAAAGGGTTCTTGCCTCTGTTACAAGGTGTGAAATTGAGTCGGACTCAATGCCCGACCACTAATAGAGAGAAAATGAAAGTCATTCCCTATGCCTCAGCCATAGGTTCTATCATGTATGCAATGCTGTGTACCAGACCTGATCTGTGCCTTCCTATTAGTTTAGTAGTGAGGTACCAAAGTAATCCAAGAGTGGATCACTGGACAGCGTTCAAGAACATCCTGAAATACCTAAAAAGGACTAAGGATATGTTTCTCGTTTGAGGTGACAAAGAGCTCGTCGTAAATGGTTACGTCGATGCAAGCTTTGACACTGATCCGGATGACTCTAAGTCACAAACCGGGTACATATTTATATTGAATGGTGGAGTTGTCAGTTGGTGTAGTTCCAAGCAGAGCGTCGTGGCGGGATCTATGCGTGAAGCGGAGTACATAGCTGCTTCGAAAGCAGCAAATGAAGGAGTCTGGATGAAGGAGTTCATATCCGATCTAGGTGTTATACCTAGTGCATCAGGTCCAATGAAAATCTTTTGTGACAATACTAAAGCAATTGCCTTGGCGAAGGAATCCAGATTCAACAAGAGAACCAAACACATCAAGAGACGCTTCAATACCATTCGTGATCAAGTCAAGAAGGGAGACATAGAGATTTGCAAGATACATAAGGATCTGAATGTTGCAGAACCGTTGACTAAGCCCCTCTCATGAGCAAAACATGATCAGCACCAAGACTGCATGGGTGTTAGAATCATTACTATGTAATCTAGATTATTGACTCTAGTGCAAGTGGGAGACTGAAGGAAATATGCCCTAAAGGCAATAATAAAGTCGCTATTCATATTTCCTTATATCATGATCGTTTAGTTTTATTGCTATTGCTTTCATCATAACTTATACATGTTCCTCTGACTATGAGATTATGCAACTCCCGCATATCGGAGGAACACCTTGTGTTCTATCAAACATCAAAACGTAACTGGGTGATTATAAAGATGCTCTACAGGTGTCTTCGATGGTGTTTGCTGAGTTGGCATGGATCAAGATTAGGATTTGTCACTCCGTGTATCAGAGAGGTATCTCTGGGCCCTCTCGGTAATGCACATCCCTATGAGCCTTGCAAGCAATGTGACTAATGAGTTAGTTACGAGATGATGCATTACGGAACGAGTAAAGAGACTTGCCGGTAACGAGATTGAACTAGGTATGAAGATACCGACGATCAAATCTCGGGCAAGTAACATACCGATGACAAAGGGAATGACGTATGTTGTTATGCAGTTTGACCGATAAAGATCTTCTTAGAATATGTAGGAGCCAATATGAGCATCCAGGTTCCGCTGTTGGTTATTGACCGGAGATGTGTCTCGGTCATGTCTACATAGTTCTCGAACCCGTATGGTCCGCACGCTTAACGTTCGATGACGATTTCTATTATGAGTTATGTGTTTTTGATGAACGAAGTTTGTTTGGAGTCCCAGATGAGTTCACGAACATGACGAGGAGTCCCGAAATGGTTGAGACATAAAGAATGATATACTGGGCGATGTTATTCGGACACCGGAAGAGTTCCGAGAGGTTGTAACATCCCAAATTTTCAATTTGGAATGTTATACATAGGTCATCATATGCATATCATATTTTATTTACATCTCGTTTGCGATCCTAGAAATCCTAAGCAACTCAAGGACCCACGGAGAGAGTTGGGGATCTCACTATTTTCATATTTGAATTTTTCTCAAATTTGAAAAGAGGATCATTTTGGTTTTAATATTTTTCTCTCCGAAATATTTTTAATATCAAAATAAATGAGAGGAGATAAAATGACTTCTCCAAAATAAAATAAATATTGGAGGAAAAATGTTAAAATCAAATAAATATTTTATTTGGGATTTTATTGTTATTTTATTTGAATAAGGAAAATATCCATTTTTCAAAATTGCATTTTTAGGCCGGAAAAATGTTCACTAGTTCTAAATATTTTATTTAGATGGTGAAAATTGGTTTTTGCATTTTTAGATTTTTTTTATTTTTTAAGGATTTTTTTTCCTTCGGCGGATTAAAAAAACGCGAACCGACTCTGGGCCGTGCCCGAGCCAGACACATCCCGCCCAACCCATTTATAAGGCGAGGCCCAAGCCGCCCCAGCCCAAAGCTGCCGCCGCCCGAAACCCTAGCCGCCGCCTGTTCGCCGGAGTTCGCCGGAATCGTCGCGCCTCTGTCGGTTTTTTTTGGTTTTCCGGTAAACCCTAGATCTGGTTTTTTTCGAGTAGATCGGTTCGGTTTTTCTCGGTTTCGCTGATTTAGATCAGTTTTTCGTTTTTTTTCTCGGTTTAGATCTATTCCGCGAACGTTCGTTCGTTTAGTTCTTTTAGTGAACAAATTCGTCTGTTTGCCTCTATTAGCGCACGTACGTCCGATAGATTTTTCTTTTTTCTATTTTATTTTCGCTAGGGACCTATCCACGATTACTTTTATCGCAGATTAGCCCCTGATCTTCAAACCCTCGCAACTTTTTAACCGTTCGTCCAAATCCAGTGAAACCAATTCCAAAATCTTCGTCTAAAAGTCCTCTTTCCAGTTAATCAATTTGAACATGGTTTTGGCAATTTAAAATTTGGTTTGAAGAATATTTGAATTAGAAGTTCTTTTGATCATAGTTTTAGTTCCGTAGCTCCGATTCGATCGATTCTTTTTGCAAATCGAAGCTCTTCAGTTGAACTTTCAGTTTGGACTTTCCTATCTGAGTTTTACCCTTGCACCTTTGCTTGATTGCTTATATATGCTATTGTTTGTTTGCGATAGAGTTTCTGGAGTGCGAAGCATGCTACTACGAGTCTCTAGGGTTTGCAGATCGCCAGCAAGGCAAGTAACACTTTGATCATATTCTTTATCACCCAGTTTTTATGCATTAGTTACAATCCTCAAACATTGCATGAGTATGATCTCTTAACATGTGGGGTTTTGGGAAGTAGATGATGAGGTAGAAGCTATTGCCCTTTTATTATCAAACCCTGGGAGTTACTTCTACGTTATGCTTATACCGCTATGCTATGCTCGTAGACGTGGTTTGGGTCTAAGTGTATCCATGACAGATGTGAGATTGTTAATTAATGGTTAACTTAAGGTGGATACTTAAATACACATCTGGCTGGATTGGTTGCGGGCACCTGGAGAATCTAGTGTTGTCCTAGGATATCCCGGAGTACCCGAGTGATCATCCTATGGTTCGCCACCCAGGCTCAAAGGGATCATAAGATTATTCATGCTTGAAACTTCCTTGTGCAGCCACAAGCCATTATGGGCTCTGGCATAGTTGAGTATGTTGCGTGACCTCTTTCAGTGGTAGGCTAGCAGATGTAGGGGAAAGTAGGTGTAACTGTCTACCTAGAGTAAAGAGTTAATGCTTCTAAAAGACTGTGTCTCGGTCATCCGTTTCTCAAACACCATGCAGTGCGAGAAAATTAACGGAGGAGATCAAGTCTTGTGGGGAAAGTGCGCAAACCTCTGTAGAGTGTACAAACTAATCATGGTTAGCCGTGTCCCCGGTTATGGACATCTCGAGTATCTGGTTCTTGAATTATCATGTGGATCTCATCACTCTAAATTAATTTGTTGGGTTAATAATACTTTTTAATTGGGATTGGGTTGGAGGAACCTTCTCAATGTTTATCAACTACCATGGTAGTTAAACAAATATATTCCTTTGTTGTAGGGAAAAATTGGCTTTTCACAAAAAAACATATTAACCGTAGAGCCTCCACCAGCCAAATATGCATATAGTTATAGCTTTTACCTGTTCATTGCTCGACAGTGTTATTTTGCCAGCATATTCCATGTGCTGACCCATTTTCAGGCTGCAACGTATTATGTTGCAAACTTTTCAGATGAAGAGTAAGGTGCGCTAGGTCGTTGTCATGCACTCAACTATGCCATTGGAGTTGATGGACTCACTTTATCTTCCAAGCCTTCCGCTGTTATCGTATTTTAGATGGCCTTAAGCCATATTATTGTAATAAGTACTCTTCTATGAGTTACACGATGTAATAAGTGTGTGATTGCACCTCTGTTATAAATTCTTCAAGTACTGTGTGTGTCAGCATTACCGATCCAGGGATGACACTTATGCATAGAGATTTGACTGTTTGAGGTCAGATCGCTACAAGATGGTACCAGAGCACACGCTGATTGTAGGACGTGACCACTAAGATAAGCCATAGGTCACTCTTCTCTACTCATTTCTGACTCCTCTCCATTTTCCACTCTATAGATGGCGGACCCAAGGAACAAGTTTGCTCAACCGGATCAAGACACACCTTTTGGACGACACTTGAAGGAAGTCACTAGGTACCTGAATATTGGAATACCAAGCTTCACCGGGACCTACACCGCCACTTTACCAGAAGAGGAGCGTTGGATGATTCGAGTTCATGTTCTAGGAAGGACATTCACACCAGTTACTAAGCCCATAGAGTTTTCCTTTGATGCACCAACCTGGAGTCTAGGAAAGATCATGGCAGCCCACATCGCCATGGGACGCATCGGCGAAGTTTATCACAAGGATCTTAAGGACACCATCTACCAGATATGTGGGTGCCGAGACAAGCAATGGGAGATGATCAGCACCAGGAGGGACAGGTCCATTGCAGCCTTCATCCAGGAGTTAAACCAGCACATTCGTCGCCAGGAGAATCAAATGTGCGCAAGCATGATAGATATAAAGAAGTTGATGACAAGGAACATGGAGCTTGAAGAGGAACTCAAGTATACACACAACGGGTACGAGGAGGAAATCACAATACTAGTAGAAAAGAATGACGACCTGACAAGGAAGCTAGGAGTATTCATGGGAGACCCTGCGCCAGGTGGAGATGACGACCATCCCGAGGACTACTAAATCATCGACGACACCAACTTCGACCCCGACAGTAGTGATGATGATTACAAAGACAAAGCTGGAACGGATATCATGGAGTCTTCCACCGTTCAAAATTTCTAGATGGCCACCATATTAGTAGTAGTATATTCCCCATGTATATAGTAGTAGCCCTTGTTTGAATTGAGTTGTGTGATATGAATGTGTTTGTCTCATGTGCATATGGGTAGTGCTTTCTCACTAGACCTCATTCTATTCTAATCTCTTCCCTCTAAACCCATCATATGCCTCCGAGACGTGACCCCGGATTTGTCTTCCCACCGGAGCTCACACAGTTGATCCAATAGCAGAATGCCTAGATGCAACTGCTAGTCCAGAACCAAGGCAACAACAACAACAATAACAATAACAACAACCCACCGCCACCACCTCCAGTGGATAACCTAGCCCGTTTTCTGAGGTTGAATCCGCCGGTGGTTTCCAGTAGCACCGAGCCGATTGTTGCTAATGACTGGCTACGTAGGATTGGAAGGGAGTTGACCACCGCAGGTTGTATAGATGCGGAGAAGGTGTGCTTTGCCGCACACCAACTGGATGGACCCGCAACCTCATTGTGGGAGAATTACACAACCACTTTCCCCATAGCCAATGTCACATGGGATCAGTTTCAGCAAGCATTTCGCACCGCACATGTCTCTACAGGATCTATGAGCATGAAGAAGCGTGAGTTTCGCAACTTACGCCAGGGAAACCGTACTGTGGGGCAGTACGTTGATGAGTTTAGCAAGTTAGCCCGTTATGCCCTAGATGATGCGGCCATAGATGCTGCGAAGCAGGAGAAGTTTATGGAAGGACTGAATGATAAGATGAGTATGCAGTTGATGGTGGCAACATTCACTAACTACCAGGAGTTGGTAGACCGTTCCCTGATGATTGAAAGCAAACATCAGCAGATAGAGAGCCGCAAACGGAAGTATGGACAAGGGAAGTATAACTCTGAAGCATCACAGAAGCCTCGCTTTACCCCTAACTCCAGAGGTTATACCCATAACCATGGAGGCCATACTCACAATGGAGGAAGTTCGCACAACCACAGTGGACCCAAGAATGGGAATGGAAATGGAGGAAGCAGCAGCCAGAACCGTTCCAACCCGGCAACGCCCACCAAGAAGGATCTAAGTCACATTACTTGTTTCAAGTGCGTGAAGACTGGACACTACGCCACCAAGTGTTCTGAAGCAAAGAATGGAAAGGGCAATGGACGCTCTGGGAAGAAGCCCAACCCTTTCAACAGGGGACAAGTGAACCACATTAACGTGAAGGAGTTTGAAGAGCAGCCAGATGCAATTATATGTAAGTTTTTGGTTAAGTCATTTATTGCAATCATTCTTTTTGATACTGGTGCATCACATTCATACATATCAAGGGGATTTGTGGATAAGTATAAGTTGTCCACCAAAGTTCTTAGGACACCTATGTTAGTAAGCTCGCCAGGAGCAGAGTTTATGGCAAGCCAAGGATGTTTTCAGATGCCATTAACCATAGGTAGGCATGTTTTCCCCTCAGACCTAGTAATTTTGGAATCACAAGGATTGGATGTGATACTAGGCATGGATTGGCTATCGATGTACGGAGGAAACATCGATTGCGCCAGTAAGTCAATTATGCTCACCACCCCGGAGGGAAAAAAGGATTAAGTATGTATCCAGGCATGTGCCAAGGAGGACCCAAGTAAATTCCCTCTCAGCAGTTGTTCAGGAGGAAGTGCCTATAGTGAAGGATTACCCAAATGTATTTCCAGAGGAACTACCAGGCATGCCGCCGGATCGAGACATTGAGTTTTTGATAGAGCTATTGCCAGGCACCGGACCGATATCGAAGAGACCATACCGGATGCCCGCAAATGATCTGGAGGAAATTAAGAAGCATATTAAGGAGTTATTGGAGAAAGGTTACATTCAACGAAGTTCGTCAGTGTGGGGATCCCCAGTGCTCTTGGTTGAGAAGAAGGATGGATCCTTGAGAATGGTTGTTGATTATCATGCATTGAATGAAGTGACGATCAAGAACAAGTACCCACTACCGATGATCAATGATTTGTTTGACCAGCTGCAAGGAGCTAAAGTATTTTCCAAGATCGACCTGCAATCAGGATACCACCAGCTGAAGATTCAAGAAAAGGATATACCCAAGACAGCCTTCACCACAAGGTACGGGCTATAAAACTGCCATGCGGACCGCAGAGAATCCAGGCCGCCTGGCCCCCATTTATTCCTGTGGACATTTACCTTCATTTCTCGTGTCACACGACACAATAAGCACACCCACGAAGACACATACAGAGAGGACATCCAGCGGTTCCAATGGCGCTCCCCGTGGCTCCAATGGTGCTCCCAGCGACCGACGACGACAACAGCGGGCAGTTCACGACGCATCACATAGTGCACACCCACATGAGGGGGAAGGCCCTCTCGGTGGTGTACACGAATGATACAATCTCGGTGGAGAGCTCAATCCAAACTATGGTGCAGTTCCTTGCCGAGGACAAGTACCAAGTGGTCGGCTTCGACCTCGAGTACACCATCGATTGTGTCGGGCACGATCAGAAGGTTGCCATCGCCCAGTTGTGCGTGCGACATGATGTCCTCGTCTACCACTACCACCTTGCCACAAGGCCTTGCGAGCGTTTCTCCAGGTTTATCAACAACTCCGGCTACAGTTTCGCTATGGTGGACACCACCAACGATCTAAAAGCGCTCAAGGGTTCGGGCTTGAAATGCTCAAATCTTGTCAACATCCACACTACAAAAAAAATACACTTCCGTGATGATACATGTTTGTCATAGTAGGTCACGTTTTCTGTCATGCATGTACATCCATGACAAATTTATGACAGAATCAAGATAGTCATACATGTGCTGTCGTAGAAGTGTTCCATATCATTACCAAAATTATCATCACGGAAGTGTCCACTTCCATGACGATAAATCGTGCATCATGGAAGTGCTTTCGTCAAGGGTGGCCGACACATGACATCCACCATAATAGGTCGCCGTTAAGCTATTGGGTCCTGTTTTGGATCCGATAACCCGTTAACAACCTGGACTAATGAGGATTTTCCACATGTAAAATTGTCATTGGCCGGAGGAAACACGTGTTGGCTCGCCATTGGGACATATGTCATCCATTCATTGGACAGGAGGCGCCTATGATAGGTCGACACATGGCATGGCCCAACAAAGGCCCATTCCGGTGAAAAGGACGTCCATTTGACTTGGTCAAAAGGTAGTGGGCCGGCCCACGGAAAGCCTGTTCCTATATAGCCCATTTACGGCCCGCTAACTCACGGCCTGTTACGGCCTATCGGAATTAAGCCCAGTAGCTTCATCTGGGCCGTCCAATATGATTCCAGCCCATTATAACTTCCGACCCATGTATGGCCCATGATGTCTTTTGGCCCATACGAGGCCATTTGTAACTCTTGGCCCATTAACGACCCGTAGTGAATCTGGCCCGCAATGAACAGTGTATCGCTTCATACCCACTAACGGTCCATTATTCCATTGGCCCGTTTCCAACCCGTGTTATCTTTTGGCCTTCTCAGGGCCCATTTATTCTTGGGCTTATTTCTAGCATTCGGTTACTTATGGCCCGTTACTGGCCTTCTCTGCTTGTGGGTCAAATTCAGCCCGTGGTTATAATCAGCCCGTTTGCGGCCCGTTAATCTGTTGGGCCATTTTCATAGCGTCATCAAATACGACCGATTAACGACGACCCGTTATTGTCGGCCCATGAACGGACGATTCCAAATCTAGCCCGTTTACAACCCATAATGCGGTCTGTTATTGGCCCATGTTTGGCCGATCGATCATACGACCCGTATAAGGCCCATTGATGCTACGACCCCGTATAAGGCCCATTGATGCTATGGCCCATAGAAGGCCCATTGTTCGTACGGCCCTTACCAGGCCCATTGTTTCTACGGCCCGTAGGAGGCCCATGGTAACTACAATAAATATGTAGCCCATGGTTATTGTGGCCTAGTTTTTAAAAAATAGGTTACTGCGGCCAAACCACGGAAAAAGAACTGCACTGACTACAAGCAAACAAATAAACAAGACAACAAGGAAATAAATAAGCAAGCAACTTACGCTAGGCTATCACGGCTATTACAGATATTACATCCACTGGGCATCAAAGTTCGCCACCAGTGCAAATATAGGGAACAAAGCAACATATCATATACACTGGTTGTCAAAGTTGGCGGCCAGTGCAAATAAACACCACAGCAAAACAAGTCCAGAACTGAAACCACTTCAGAAGATCTCAAGAAACAATATCCTGGGTACCCATAATACTGGCAAGATGCTTAGCAAGCTTATTAACTTTCTCTTGTTTGGCGCTTAAATCCTCCAGCACTTGCTGTTAACCAGAAAGTATGCATCTGAATTCTGCAGGGACTTCCTCAGTCCTTCAGCTTCCTATCATAGCACATATGATCGATGTCTTTCAACTTGAAGTTCAGACTCAAGAAGACGAACTGATTCAAGCAGCGAGTTCGAAGAGCTTGTGCCAGGAGTAGTGGCCAGTAACTCGAACACTACATCAAGACATGACTGTTGAGTTCTCTCACTGTCGTCAAGATAGTTTTTATGAGCTTTCTTAGAGACTAACAGGGATGTCTCACTATCTTGAACCTTATCTGCATTACCTCCTTTACCATTGCATAACGGGGTACTGTTCTCCAATATTTTGTCCGTATTCTAAAAGAGAAACAAGGAGACACATCACATGTTTACCTTGTTGTATATGAAACTCATTTTGGTAAATCAGATCAGTAGTAAAGTGGACAGGATAACAGCATGAAACAAACATATATCTATGTACCATGGTCACTTTATGGTCTATATCATTCTAGTTTTTGTTGCCAAATCAAGATAGAGACACAGTTCAAATAATATTTGTTCAAGACAAAGCAGAATAGACAGAATATAAGTGTGGGAAACTATAGAGCAATAACAACACTTGTAATGTGCATGACATGAGAACATAACTTTTTATTCAATTGAAACTAAAATCAACATAGAGCAAGTTACAACAGCAAACCAGTTAAAGAAATAGGTTTAAAACATACCTGTTGCGCCATTGGAGTTTCAATTCCATCCTTCAAATTTGAAAATAGTTGGTATGAGTAAATACAGTCATGCAAGAGCAAAGGAGTATGAACCATAGCTACAGAACCTGACCTGAGAACAATTCTTCTTCTCCTTTAAGCGTTGAGTTAGGATTCGGAGTGGTGGTCCTCATGCTTTGGGCACTGCAGTTCCCTTAGTAGCTGATCATGCTTGGGTGCTCTGTGGTGGAGACGGTGTTGTGTCAACTGGAGCTGGGTTACTATCTGCTGGGGTTGGGGTTAGAAGGGGAGTAGCTGGTTCTCTGTCCGACTGGGTAGGGGTACAATCTGCGAGAGTCTGGGTTATGTGTGGTGGGGCTGGTTCTTGGGCAAGTACAACCGTGGTTCTATCTACATCAACTAGTAGCATTATCTTTTCTGAAGACCGTGTTGTTACTCCCTTGGATACTGCCATCGCCCTCTCCAATTCAAATGGTTGATAAACAAGAAAAGTAATTGAACGTACAGACATTGTATGATAAGACAGGTGCAATGGATAGTGGGGAATAAAAAAGGGCATGAAATAATTCACATTTATGTTGTCTAACCAAACAGGATATCACAACACAATTTCACATATAATATGGCTAACTAAACAGGATAGCATGACCCAATTTCACATTATGATGGCTAACTAAAAAATATGGAAAGACATAGTTCAAAATATGATGAGTATGTAAACAGGATGACATGATATAACTATATAATGTGTTTATTAAATAGGTTGGCATGCCATAATGCACATACATGCTGCCTATGGAAACATGATAGCATGATATAATTCACGGATAGAATGACATAATTCAAAATATGATGACTGTAAACACTAAACATGATGAGATGATATAACTATATGATGTCTTTATTAAACGGGTTGCCATGCCATAATTCAGATACATGCTATGTATGTAAACATGATGGCATGATATAATTCAAATATACGATTTATATAGTAAGCAAGTAAGCAGATGGCAATCCATATATGATGTAAAAACTAAGCAATGCAAGACAACATGCATGACATGGGTAATATAACCAGCAAGATGACTATGTAAACAGGATGACATGATATAACTACATAATGTGTCTATTAAATAGGTTGGCATGCCATAATTCACATACATGCTGCCTATGGAAACATGATAGCATGATATAATTCACGGATAGAATGACATGATTCAAAATATGATGACTATAAACACTAAACAAGATGAGATGATATAACTATATGATGTCTTTATTAAACGGGTTGCCATGCCATAATTCAGATACATGCTGTGTATGTAAACATGATGGCATGATATAATTCAAATATATGATTTATATAGTAAGCAAGTAAGTAGATGGCAATCCATATATGATGTAAAAACTAAGCAATGCAAGACAACATGCATGACATGGGTAACATAACCCTGAGCATAGACCTCGGGGGGGGGGGGGGAATAGGACTGGTCATCAGTCTCTGAATCCTCCTCTGAGGAGCTCTCTGTAACCGGCAAGATGTCTGCTTCAGCAGGTAGCATTGTCTGCTCTGAATACCTTGTTTTCACTCCAGATACTTCCATCACCACTTCAAATGGCTGATGCACAGGAAGAGTAGTTGAATATACAGATGTTGTCAACAAATGGAACATGTAATACAAAAAAATGATAGCATGATATAATTCACATACATGATGATTGGCTAAACAACATGGCATTGGATAATTCACATATATAATGACTTTGCAACAAGATAGCATTGCATAATTCACATATATAATGTCTTGCAACAAGGTGGCAATGCATAATACACATATATGGTAATTAGACGCTAAATAGGTGGCATTCACCCAAAGCATGTCTAAACTAATCAAATGACATAGCAATGCAAGACACCATATGCACAATATGAGCAACATAACCCTCCCAAGTTAGAGCATACACCTTGGGGGAAATAGGACTGGTCATCCGTCTCTGAATCCTCCTCTGAGGAGCTATCCGTAACTAGCGAGATATGCGCTTCGTCAGATAGCATAGTCTGCTCTGAAGACCTTGTTTTCACTCCATAATTTTCCATCACCGTGTCAAACGGCTGATGCACATGAAGAGTAGTTGAATGTACTAACATTGTTGACAAATGTAATATGTAACAAAAAAGGATGCCTGATATAATTCACAAATAAGATGACTGGATAAGCAGGATGGCATTGCAAAATTCACATATATGATGCCTGGCTAAACAAGATGGCGTTTCATAATTCACATAAACGATGAATAAACTAAACAGATGGCATTCACATAAAGCATGTCTAAATTAGCAGATGACATATTTTATGTATAAAGTAAGCAATGCAAGGCACCATATGCATAATATAACCAACATCAACATGCCAAGTTAGAGCGAAGACCTCAGGGGGTAAATAGGAGTGGTCTTCTCCTTCTGAATCCCCCTCAAAACAGATATCTTCCTCTCGATTACAATCTGAAATGGGTGGAGGGGGCTGCCTTTGCGCCTACCATGGAGCGACGTCTGCATGAAATTTTATTGCCATGCAAGGCTCGTCTCTTTTGCTCTACATGTTCAGTTCCATTGTGTACAATAACTGACATGCCTAGGAATAAAACATAGTGAGATTATGTAAGGAGTGCATGCAGAAATCTAGAGTGATGCTACCAACCTATGGATAGACCCAAAACAACGATAGCAGGCAGATAATGGCTTCAGTTAAAAAATACATATAATGGCTTCTTTACTGTTTGTTTCCCACCCAACATGAAACTCATAGTAGACACCAGAGATTAACCAGATAGTAGATAGATTCTATTGATTGCAGACCCGATATGTACACCACAACCATTTAAAAACTCAAGTTTGACCATTAGTTTGGAACTGACTCAGAGTCTAATTGGTGAACAGGACGATGAAGTAGCATGTAATATTAAGCGGTGCATAATGTAATCAGACATGAAAGAGTGCGACCTCTCTTGCGGACCCGTGTAGTCCTCGAGGTCATCTGCTCGGCTGATGATGGTAATGTAGTTGTCATGGCTGCCAGTGGCGGGGAAGAAGATCTGAGGCGGCGAAAGACAGTCTAGAGGCCGGATCCCTGCTGTGCTGGACCCTTCTGTCGTTGGAGCAGCTGAGCTGGGGTGGACGACGGTGCAACAGGAGCGGGACAAACCACACAAGGTTTTCTTTGACAACTATCTGTAAGAGAAGTAATTCTGTAAGGGCTCGTTTGAATTGGAGGATTCTAACAACGCAGGGATAGGAAATACACAACAATAGGATAGGTATGCACGTGCAAAACAGAGAATTTTAAAACACAAGATTTCTACCAATCTGGATGTTTGGTTCACAAGAATTGGAAGATCACACGATGCAAAGAAGCATGGTGAGATTAAGTCAAACCACAAGAAAATGTACGGTTATAATGTTATTATGCTACTATCTCTTAGTCTTGTGCTACATGAATAGGAATTTGAAAAGGAGGACAAGTGGATATTAAAATTCCTAGGTTTTTTTCTTTCAAGGAGACACAAAGGAACAAATCCTACAGTTTTCCGTTGCTCCATTCCTTTGAACCAAATGCATGAATAGTAGTACCATAGGAAACTTTCCAGTTCCTATGTTTTTCCTTCACTTTTCCTTTCAAGCACTGGCGATTCTAGCAGGCAGGCTTGATCAAGGAAAAGCCTACACTCAAAAAATGTTTTTGTGCTACTTCTACTACTTTTGACCCAGGCCACTGCCCTACTAGCTCAACTCCCAGGCCCATCGACAAATGCACATCTCAAACGCGTAGAGATAAGTAATGATGGCATTCAAGAGAGTCCATCAGGGATAGCTAAGTTTCCTGGTACCTCACTACTTGTCATATAGTAGGAGAAACTAATCGTATTTCATGTTACTGCGTGTGCTCAGTGGACAATATATATAACATGTAGAGTAAAAAGAGATGCAACAAGTGTACAACCTCTTTGGTGAAGCCATGTCGATCTCGGCGTGATTGGGTTGGTCGGTGAGGATGATCCGACTGACTTGGCTGTTGGAGGAGGGGAAGAAGATCTTAGCCATCTTGAGATGGAGCCTGGGTAATGCTCCGCTGTGATGGAGGGTTTCATCGTTGGAGCAGCTCCAGTGAGTTGTATGACGCCGAGGCTGAAGCAGGACAGGAGAGACAATGTTAGTGGAATTCTAACAGCATCTCCAATAGATGACGTAAAATACATAACCACAAAGTGCTAGATGTAAAATACATTAGGCGCTCATCTCCGAACTTAACTTTCGAAACTGAATTTAACTGTCGAAACTAAACTTAATTGTTGAAACTGAATTTTGCTGTCAAAACTGAACGCACTAGTAGCTGAAAAGCTGTAGCAGCAGTGCGTGCAAGAGCTGGGGCAACTGGTCGTGTAGCAGCATCAGGTGAGGCTACACGTCAGTCGACTGACTTTTTCATCTCTGGTCAGTCGATTTTCCAGCCGTTGGATACGAAATCAAGGGCCTGCAGTTCATCTTCAACCTCCACCCCCTGAGCCGCCAGCCACCACCAGCCAAATAGCCGCCCCCTCCGCCCGCGGCCGGTGGTGCGCCGCCCTGCCCGCCGTGAAACCACTCCCCACCGCCGGTCCACCGCCGCCTCGACCATCCCTTTAGGCCCCCCGTGCCGAGCTTTTTCTCCAGCGATCTCCACGCCATTGCCCCACCACCGCCGGCTACCACTGCCCCCACCCTGAACCCTAAGATAGATAGTGAGGTACCTCTCTGGCGAGCCCCGCTCCCTGTTGCGGCTGGTTCTTCCTTAACTCCGGCGAGCCCCCCACCCCCCGAAAATCGACTGACCCAAAATTCGATTCTGTCGACTGAAGTGTAGCTAAACCGGAGCAGCATCGCAAGCAAGATCAAGAGCGATAGCAGCAGCGTGAGCAAGAGAAATAGCAAGAGCAGACCAGGTAGGGGACTGAGAGCAGGAGCAGAGTAGCAGCGCGAGCGAGAGCTAAAGCAACAGCAGCTCGTACTGATGTGGACGTCACTGCCGAGGGAGCGATGCCGTGGAGGAAGTGGCCGGCGACGCCACCGTGGATAGAGTCACGCCGTGTCGGCTCGGGACCGAGCGCCGGCAGCACCGTGAGATTGAATCAAGAAGAAAATGCGGCGATTAGTGTACAACCTCTTTGGTGGCGCCGATTAGGCCTCAGCTTCATCTGAGGAAACGGTGATGTTGATGCTCTTCCGATGGTGCAGGTGAAGATGGCGGTGTGGGAATGGAGGTCGCGCGAAGGATGAGGGGAACGTCGGGGAAGCTCCTTGGAGGTGGAGGACGGGCTGGCTGAACCGGCAGGACGACGAGATCGGCGACGGATCCTCATCTAGTGCCGTGGATGAGGGACGTCGAGGTGTTGCTGTGGACGTCGTCGTCGGGGAAGAGGCTTCGGCTGGGTGGTGGATGGAGGAGGGTGTGGGGCTTCGTGCGTTTTCGCAGCCTCGGTGTACGAATGGGTGGGAGGATGGGATGGGAGTGGGGAACCATGGCTTAGATACGCACTTGTCCGAAATGTGGGGTAAGTTACGAAAGTACCCCCACCGATTTGACCTAGGCCGTTCTTTCAGTTCAGGGGTATCACGGGCATTTTGCGTGTCGAGATTTCACAGGAGGTGGGAGTTTTCGCGCGCGTTGTAATTTTGGAATAGAAATGCGCAGGTTGGGATGGAGGGAGTTGTCAGAGCACAACGAGGCAAAGATATATCTTAAATATTTTTGGGTAACAAGGCGCGGGTTGAAATTTCCGGACAAGCCTAACATGTACTATACCAAATGAATTCGTACTTCAGTCGGCAAAAAACAAAAAGAAATCAATTCGCAGCACACATGAGAGTCTAGTCCCGTGTACTGTACCAAATCAATTCGCACTACAAATGTCATTCAAAACTTTGAATTCATGTTATGTTCAATTAAAATATTTCGCTACGTGTATAATGCATGCAGCCTGCTACTCAAATGAACATTTTAGTGCATTCCAAACGTATATACTACCACTTCAATATGAACTAAATTTGAATTCATTTCTCTATTTGAATAAGATCTACAATAATGATTGTTGTGAAGTCAAACCATTTTAATTCATTTCTCTATTTTAATAATATCTATAAGCATAATTATTGTCAAGTTAAACCATCGTTTGTGTATTATCTTCACAACACACCACATGATTACTCTCGAGTTAGATATGAACTATGTGTACTATATGAACTCGAACTCGATTTTTTGAATCCACTTTATGTTGTTTTCAAATCATAGTACATTTCAAGCTATAGCTAGATCTTCATAATATAAACCATGTCTCATATGTATAATGTGTTTATCACATAATGTATGGTGTCCCGCCCCCTACGCCTACAAGTATTTAGATGTGAGTTGAAAACACCACACATTACCACAAATTCAAATAAAATGTGAGATTGTTTGATATATAGTATTGTTTAGATTGTTAGATATTTAGTTGTAAGCTGCAAACGCCACACATTATCACAAATTGAAATAAAATGTGAGATTGTTTGATGTATAGTATGGTTTAGATTGTTCAACATTTAGCTGCGAGTTGCAAACGCCATGCATTATCACATTATGGTATAACATGTGCAAAACCACAACACGTGTATCACCGCTATATTCATGCATGCATATGTTTATAACACTATGATCTCCTATTCAAATATATGAATCCACTTTCATATCGAATTAAGATCTTTGTTAGTGTCTTACAGCCACAAAATCCTCTAACCTTTGTAGGTAGCACTAACTTTCTCTCGTGCACGCACACCGGCACACGCCCTCCTCGCCCCCTCCCTCAACATTCTATCCATCGCGCACATTCATTTTTTTCTTTAGGTCATTCTCCCACAGTCTCCACAACTCCTTTCCAACACACACTGATCGATAAACCTCTCTAGCAATGTCTGCCTACAACATACACATGCACCTTCCATCTCCTCCTTTCTGTGTCCATGCCTCGGTCTCTCATACGGTCCCACACATGTGTAAACTCTCGCCCCTCTTTTCATCGATGTCACAACCGCACACTCCTCCCCCTATCTAGCTAGTAGCTCGGCCTCTCGCACCACCTCCTAGCTCCATTCTCTCTGTCTATCCATCTCGCTGGGCCTTATTTGCCTCTAACAAATGGATGTACACTGATCGATCTCTTGCTATACATATAGCTAGCTAGGTCCTTATAACTCGTTTTCCCCAAGCGTCGATCGATCTACCTCATTAGTTATGTCTCTCCCTTCCTCCGACAAACAACAATTGATCTACTAATCTAGTTAGGTTTGCTTACCAAACACATGGTTCCCCTTGATCATCCATGCATGCGTCCCGACAGATCTATCAAGCACAGGCACACACAGAAACACATCGCCACTCTTATTGATAATATTGCAGTTCTACCCTCAGTCTGTCTAGTAGGCCTCTCCCACCATCTTCGAGAAGCAACTCCATCACCCATCCAGCACTCTACCCCTCTCTCCCCCCTCTCTCTCTCCCCTCTCTCTCTCTGTTCCAACCTATTTCCCGTCCTTCAGTTATGTATGGATGTCGACCGCTCTCCCTAAGACATAGCTGGGTCTCTCCTTCTCAACACATATACGAGTCGTTCTACCTATCTAGTTAGGCCTCTGCCTCTGCCTCCCCCCACCCCCCACACACACCGATACATCGAGTGCTCTAGTCATGTCTCCCTGCCACACACAAACTTGCCCTGTGCCCTCTGACGTTCTGGTTGGTCAGTCGCCCTATACCTTTGACTTGCACACACACAATTTTGATGGCTCTCTTCATCGATCTCGCACCCACCCACTTGACCCTCTCTTCGACTCTATCGATATCTATGACCCCTCCCTCTCTTCTCGTGGATCACCCCCTCTATATATGATATGGATAGGCCCCTATTTCACACACATTGCATGCAAAATTTTGTTTGAGATGTCATCGACACATATTCCCACAGATACATTCACAAAATCACCCCAAACAAAAAACACTCACGAACCCACACGCCATCTGTCTAGGTTTATATCTCTCACTCTCACACACACACGTAGGTGGGGGACATGCACAAAGAGAAGAGGTGCACACACTGCGCACGTACTCCCATCTCTTTCCCAACCACACTCACGCGGGTAAACGGTGGAGCTCATTTCTATACGAAAAGGTAGCCCACGTGGTAATTTGACACATGTACTGGTTGTCCACTTGATGGATGATCGTCTACCACGGGTGGACAAACAAATTGCGACTTGATGCGTTATGTTAAAAAAGAGGCAAACCATGTGCGGCCTACCTTAGAGGCAAGGTTCTATACACTCGAGATGCTCTGTACGTATTACTTTTGATGTGTGCCGTCAACTCGCAGAACGAGGAGAAGCTTGCTTACTACGCCGTCTCCCCCGCCCACGGGCGCGGTGGCTCGCAGGACGAGGTGAAGCTTGCTTACTACTACTCATTGTACTATATTGGTTTATTGGTCCCCATTGTATATTGTGTCAAATTTTTACTATAGATTGAACAAACAAAACGTTTGTGCATGTTACCAAAAATTATATCATTGAAAACTATGTTGAAATACGAATCCAACGATATAATTTTTGTTCACATGCATTAACATTTTGTTAGGTAAATATTTGGTAAAAAATTGGCACGAACTACAAAGGTGACCTATAAACTAGGATAGAGGTAGTAGTACTACGCCTTACGCCAGCTCCCTCGCCCACGCGCGCGGTGGCTCGTAGGACGAGGAGAGAATTTTACTTCTCCCTCCGTTTACTCCTCGTCCCTACCTTGGTTAGAGTGATTATCATATTGTTTGGAATATATGTCCTTTAGTAGATTTCAATATGTACATACTCCAAACACTGATGTATATAGACGTATTTTAGAGTGTAGATTCACTCATTTTGATCCGTATGTAGTCCATATTGAAACATACGTAATAGTACGCACTCTCCCTTGCCCCTCGACCCTCGTCCACATGGTGGACATGCAGCAATTCATTCGTTCTCATATAGCCAGAATGATATATACTGCAGTACTATTATTGCTCGACTTCCCGAAGAGGCGAAGAGCCAATCGCAAGGTTAATATTTTGGAGATGCCAAGCGCAAGGTTTATAGGAGAGCGAGTAGTAGGTGCCGCGTCATTTATAAATAAAGTTTTTTTCTTCAGTGGCACGTACTTAATATAAATAGGTTCATATGGAGAGAAAAGGAAACCTCTCCACTATATACATAGGCACGACGAGCCTACACGGTTGCTTGCTGGGGTTGCTCTCTTCACACTCTCTTGCACAAAACGACTGTGGCCACATCTCTAACATCCCGGCAGATCACGTCTGCCGGGGGAAGGGGTGGATGCTTAGTGTAGATGTGGTCGCCGTCGCCGACGGCGAAAACCTACTATCGGCACGTCCCGATCAGGGGTCCCCATCATTCTCTCTCACAAAGCCGGTGAGGTTGCCTTCGTCCCTTGCTCACTGCCGCAACGTGGGCAGTTGCTGCCTCCCGCCGCCCTCCTCTAGGTTGAGCTATGTCCCTCGTAGAGAAGCTTGCTTACTACGTCTTGAGCATGCGTTGTTTTTCCCTTGAAGAGGAAAGGGTGATGTAGCAAAGTAGCTTAAGTATTTCCCTTAGTTTTTGAGAACCAAGGTATCAATCCAGTAGGAGACTACACGCAAGTCCATCTTATCTGCACAAACAATCAAGAACCTTGCAACCAACGCGATAAAGGGGTTGTCAGTCCCTTCACGGCCACTTGCAAAAGTGAGATCTGATAAAGATAATAAGATAAATATTTTTAGTATTTTTGTTGTATAGATTGAAAATTAAAGATTGCAAAATAAACGGTGACAGAAATAGCTAGTTGATGGGAAAATAATATAATGGAGAATAGACCCGAGGGCCATAGGTTTCACTAGTGGCTTCTCTCAAGATACCATAATCCATGGTGGGTGAACAAATTACTGTCGAGCAATTGATAGAAAAGCGAATAGTTATGAGAATATCTAGGCATGATCATGTATATAGGCATCATGTCCGTGACAAGTAGAGCGAAACGATTCTGCATCTACTACTATTACTCCACACATCGACCGCTATCCAGCATGCATCTAGAGTATTAAGTTCATAAGAACAGAGTAACGCATTAGGCAAGATGACATGATGTAGAGGGATAAACTCAATCAATATGATATAAACCCCATCTTTTTATCCTCGATGGCAATAATACAATACGTGCCTTGCTGCCCCTGCTATCACTGGGAAAGGGCACCACAAGATTGAACCCAAAGCTAAGCATTTCTCCCATTGTGGGAAAGATCAATCTAGTAGGCCAAACCAAACTGATAATTTGAAGAGACTTGCAAAGATATTTAAATCATGCATATAAGAATTCAGAGAAGAACCAAATATTGTTCATAGATAATCTTGATCATAAACCCACAATTCATTGGATCTCGACAAACACACTGCAAAAAGAATTACATCGAATAGATATCCAAGAGAATCAAGGAGAACTTTGTATTGAGATCCAAAGAGAGAGAAGAAGCCATCTAGCTAATAACTATGGACCCGAAGGTCTGTGGTAAACTACTCACACATCATCGGAGAGGCTATGGTGTTGATGTAGAAGCCCTCCATGATTGATTCCCCCTCCGGCAGAGCATCGAAAAAGGCCCCAAGATGGGATCTGACGGGTACAGAAGGTTGGGGCGGTGGAAATAGGGTTTTGTGGTGCTCCCGGACATTTTCAACGTATATGAGTATATATAGGAAAAGCAAGTAGGTCGGTGGAGCTGCGAGAGGCCCACGAGGGTGGGGGCGCGCCTGGCCCCTGTGGGCGCGCCCTCCTACTTCGTGGCCGCCTCGCTGCTTCCTTGACGTCCACTCCAAGTCTCCTGGATCACGTTTGTTCCAAAAACGATCCTCACCAAGGTTTCATTCCGTTTGATAGTCCTTTTCTACGAAACAATGAAATAGGCAAAAACAAAAACAATTTGCACTGGGCCTTCGGTTAATAGGTTAGTCCCAAAAATAATATAAAAGTGCATTATAAATCCCATTAAACATCCAAAACAGATAATATAATAGCATGGAACAATCAAAAATTATAGATACGTCACGTTGGAGACGTATCAAGAATCCCCATGATTAATTCCTGCTCGTCCTCGAGTAGGTAAATGACAAAAATGGAATTTTTGATGTGGAATGCTTCCTAACATAATTTTCAAAGTAATTCTCTTTATTGTGGCATGAATGTTTAGACCGAAAGATTCAAGATAAAAGTTTAATATTGACATAAAAATAATAATACTTCAAGCATACTAACTAAGCAATTATGTCTTCTCAAAGTAACATGGCCAAAGAAAGTTATCCCTACAAAATCATATAGTCTGGCTATGCTCTATCTTCACCACACAAAATATTTCAGTCATGCACAACCACGATGACAAGCCAAGCAATTGTTTCATACTTTTCACATTCTCAAACTTTTTCAATCTTCATGAAATACATGAGCGTGAGCCATGGATATAGCACTATAGGTGGAATAGAATGGTGGTTGTGGAGAAGAAAAAAAGGAGAAGATAGTCTCACAGCAACTAGACGTATCAACGGGCTATGGAGATGCCCATCAATAGATATCAATGCGAGTGAGTAGGGATTTCCATGCAACGGATGCACTAGAGCTATAAGTGTATGAAAGCTCAAAAAGAAACTAAGTTGGTGTGCATCCAACTTGCTTGCTCACGAAGACCTAGGGCATTTTGAGGAAGCCCATCATTGGAATATACAAGCCAAGTTCTATAATGAAAAATTCCTACTAGTATATGAAAGTGACAACATAGGAGACTCTCTATCATGAAGATCATGGTGCAACTCTGAAGCACAAGTGTGGTAAAAGGATAGTAGCATTGCCCCTTCTCTCTTTTTCTCTTTTTTTTATTTGGGCCTTTTCTCCTCTTTTTTATGGCCTCTTTTTTTCCTTTTTTCGTCCGAAGTCTCATCCCGACTTGTGGGGGAATCATAGTCTCCATAATCCTTTCCTCACTGGGACAATGCTCTAATAATGATGATCATCACACTTTTATTTACTTACAAATCGATACTAGAAAAAATATGACTATATGTGAATGCCTCCGGTGGTGTATCGGGATATGTGATGAATCAAGAATGACATGTATGAAAGAATTGTGAACGGTGGCTTTGCCACAAATATGATGTCAACTACATGATCATGCGAGGCAATATAACAATGATGAAGCATGTCATAATAAATGGAACGGTGGAAAGTTGCATGGCAATATATCTCAAAATGGCTATGTAAATTCCATAATAGGTAGGTGTGGTGGCTGTTTTGAGGAAGATATATGGTGGGTTTATCGTACCAACGAAAGTTGCATGGTACTAGAGAGGCTAGCAATGGTGAAAGGGTGAGAGTGTGTATAATCCATGGACTCAACGTTAGTCATAAAGAACTCACATACTTATTGCAAAAATCTATTAGTTATCGAAACAAAGTACTACACGCATGCTCCTAGGGGATAGATTGGTAGGAAAAGACCATCGCTCATCCCCGACCACCACTCATAAGGAAGACAATCAATAAATAAACCATGCTCCGACTTCATCACATAACGGTTCACCATACGTGCATTCTATGAGAATCACAAACTTTAACACAAGTATCTCTAAAATTCACAACTACTCAACTAGCATGACTCTAATATTACCATCTTCATATCTCAAAACAATCATCAAGTATCAAACTTGTCATAGTATTCAATGCACTTTGTATGAAAGTTTTTATTATACCGATCTTGGATGCCTATCATATTAGGACTAATTTTATAACCAAAGAAAATTACCATGATGTTCTAAAAGACTCTCAAAATGATATAAGTGAAGCATGAGAGATCAATAATTTCTTTAAAATAAAACCACCACTGTGCTCTTAAAAAGATATAAGTGAAGCACTAGAGCAAAATTATCTATCTCAAAAGATATAAGTGACGCACACAGAGTATTATAATAAATTCCAATTCATGTGTGTCTCTCCAAAGGGTGTGTGTAGAAAGGATTATTGTGGTAAACTAAAATGCAAAGACTCAAATCATACAAGACGCTCCAAGCAAAACACATATCATGTGGTGAATAAAAATATAGCCTCAAGTAAAGTTACCAATGGACGAAGACGAAAGAGGGGATGCCTTCTGGGGCATCCCCAAGCTTAGGATTTTGGTTGTCCTTGAATTTTACCTTGGGGTGCCGTTGGCATCCCCAAGCTTAGGCTCTTGCCTCTCCTTATTCCAAAATCCATCAAATCTTTACCCAAAAACTTGAAAACTTCACAACACAAAACTCAACAGAAAATCTCATGAGCTCCGTTAGTATAAGAAAACAAATCACCACTTAAGGTACTGTAATGAACTCATTCTTTATTTATATTGGTGTTAAACCTACTGTATTCCAACTTATCTATGGTTCATACCCCCTGATACTAGCCATATATTCATCAAAAATAAGCAAAGAACACACGAAAAACAGAATCTATCAAAAACAGAACAATCTGTAGTAATCTATAAGTTTCGAATACTTATGTAACTCCAAAAACCCTACCAAATTAGGACGGCCTAAATAATTTTTATATTTATCTACAGCAATTGGAATCAGTATTTTATCGCTCTCTGGTTAAAATTGAAAACTATTCGCGTGAGCGCATACTTTCTGTTTTTTTCAGCAAGATCAAACAACAATCATCCAAGAAGATCCTAAAGGCTTTACTTGGCACAAACACTAATTGAAACATAAAAAACACAATCATAACAGAGGATAGATGATTTATTTATTACTAAACAGGAACAAAAAGCAAGAAACAAAAATAAAATTGGGTTGCCTCCCAACAAGCGCTATCGTTTAACGCCCCTAGCTAGGCATAAAAACAAGAATAGATCTAGGTATTATCATCTTTGGTATGCAATCCATAAGTGGATCTCATAATAGATTCATAAGGTAATTTAATTTTCTTCCTAGGAAAGTGTTCCATTCCCTTCCTTAATGGGAATTGGAATCTAATATTTCCTTCTTTCATATCAATAATTGCACCAATCGTTCTAAGAAAAGGTCTACCAAGAATAATAGGACAAGTAGGATTACAATCTATATCAAGAACAATGAAATCTACGGGCACATAATTCCTATTTGCAACAATAAGAACATCATTAATTCTTCTCATGGGTTTCTTAATGGTGGAATCCGCAAGATGCAACTTTAAAGAAGAATCATCAAATTCACGGAAATCTAACACATCACACAAAGTTTTTGGAATCGTGGAAACACTAGCACCCAAATCACATAAAGCATAACACTCATGATCTTTAATCTTAATTTTAATAGTAGGTTCCCACTCATCATAAAGTTTTCTAGGGATAGAAACTTTTAATTCAAGTTTCTCTTCATAAGATTGCATTAAAGCATCAACGATATGTTTGGTAAAAGCTTTGTTTTGATCATAAGCATGAGGAGAATTTAGCATGGATTGCAACAAGGAAATACAATCTATCAAAGAGCAATTAGCATAATTAGATTCCTTGAAATACAAAATAGTGGGTTCATTGCTATGTAAAGTTTTGACCTCTTCAATCCCACTTTTATTAATTTTTGCATCAAGATCTAAAAACTCCGAATTATTGGGACGCCTTTTAACTTAATTTGACTCATCTCCAGTCCCATCTTTATCAAGATTCATATTGGAAAATAATGATTTAATAGGGGATACATCAATCACTTTTAGATCTTCATCATTATTATAATTGAAACTAGAAGAAGACGCTTTTACAAGGCAATCCTTTTTAGCAGGCATCCTAGCGGTTCTTTCTTTGCACTCATCAATGGAAATTCTCATGGCTTTGAGAGACTCATTGATATCATGCTTAGGTGGAATAGATCTAAGTTACAAAGAATCAACATCAAGAGAAATTCTATCCACGTTCCTAGCCAACTCATCAATCTTAGGCAACTTTTCTTCAAGCAAAGCATTGAAATTCTTCTTAGAAATCATAAATTCTTTAACACTAGTCTCAAAATTAGAGGTCATCTTATTAAAATTTCCATAAGAGTTGTTATAGGAATTACCATAATTATTAGAGGAATTACTAGGGAAAGGCCTAGAATTAAAGTTTCGTCTATACGCGTTGTTACCAAATTGTTCCTACCAACAAAATTCACATCCATAGATTCATTATTATTCTCAATCAAAGTGGACAAAGGCATATCATTAGGATCAGAAGAAACACTCTTATTAGCAAACAATTTCATAAGTTCATCCATCTTTCCACTCAAAACATTAATCTCTTCTATCACATGAACCTTTTTACTAGTAGATCTTTCGGTGTGCCATTGAGAATAATTAACCATAATATTATCTAGGAGTTTAGTAGCTTCTCCTAAAGTGATTTCCATAAAAGTGCCTCCTGCGGCCGAACCTAAAATATTTCTAGAAGAAAAATTCAATCCATTATAGAAGTTTTGTATAATCATCCATAAATTCAAACCATGTGTAGGGCAGTTATGTATCATTAATTTCATCCTCTCCCAGGCTTGTGCAACATGCTCATGATCAAGTTGCTTGAGAGATGATCTTAGCGTGAGGAAAATACTTAGAGATAAAAGCATCTTTGCACTTATTCCATGAATCAATACTATTTTTAGGCAAAGAGGAAAACCAAGTGTTAGCACGATCTCTAAGCGAAAACAGAAATAGCTTCAGTTTAACAATATCATTATCCACATCTTTCTTCTTTTGCATATCACATAAATCAACAAAGCTGTTTAGATGGGTAGCGGCATCTTCACTAGGAAGGCCAGCAAATTGATCTTTCATGACAAGATTCAGCAAAGAAGTATTAATTTCACAAGATTCAGCATCGGTAATAGGAGCAACCGGAGTGCTAATAAAATCATTATTGTTGGTATTGGAAAAGTCACACAATTTAGTATTATCTTGAGCCATTGTGACAAACAATCAATCCAACACACAAGAAAACAAGAGGCAAGCGAAAATAAGGCGAACGAAAAAAGGGCGAACGGAAAAGAGGCGAATAAAATGGCAAGGGTGAAGTGGGGTAGAGGAAAATGAGAGGTAAATGGAAAATAATGTAATGCGGGGGATTAGAGTTTGTGATGGGTACTTGGTATGCCTTGACTTGTGCGTAGATCTCCCCGGCAACGGCGCTAGAAATGGCTAGTTGTCAGGAGATCAAATCTCGACTTGACTTGGTGCAAATCTCCCCGACAACGGCGCTAGAAATCCTTCTTGCTACGTCTTGAGCATGCGTTGGTTTTCCTTTGAAGAGGAAAGGGTGATGCAGCAAAGTAGCGCAAGTATTTCCCTCAGTTTTTCAGAACCAAGGTATCAATCCAGTAGGAGACTACACGCAAGTCCCTCGTACCTGCACAAATAATCAAGAACCTTGCAACCAACGCGATAAAGGGGTTGTAAGTCCCTTCACGGCCACTTGCAAAAGTGAGATATGATAAAGATAATAAGATCAATATTTTTGGTATTTTTGTTGTATAGATTGAAAAGTAAAGATTGCAAAATAAACGGCGACATAAATAGCTAGTTGACGGGAAAATAATATAATGGAGAATAGACCCGGGGGCCATAGGTTTCACTAGTGGCTTCTCTCAAGATAGCATAATCTACGATGGGTGAACAAATTACTGTCGAGCAATTCATAGAAAAGCGAATAGTTATGAGAATATCTAGGCATGATCATGTATATAGGCATCACGTCCATGACAAGTAGACCGAAATGATTCTGCATCTACTACTATTACTCCACACATTGATCGCTATCCAGCATGCATCTAGAGTATTAAGTTCATAAGAACAGAGTAACGCATTAGGCAAGATGACATGATGTAGATGGATAAACTCAAGCAATATGATATAAACCCCATCTTTTTATCCTCGATGGCAACAATATAATACGTGCCTTGCTGCCCCCGCTGTCACTGGGAAAGGACATCGCAAGATTGAACCCAAAGCTAAGCACTTCTCCCATTGCAAGAAAGATCAATCTAGTAGGCCAAACCAAACTGATAATTCAAAGAGACTTGCAAAGATATTTAAATCATGCATATAAGAATTCAGAGAAGAACCAAATATTGTTCATAGATAATCTTGATCATAAACCCACAATTCATCGGATCTCGACAAACACACCGCAAGAAGAATTACATCGAATAGATCTCCAAGATAATCGAGGAGAACTTTGTATTGAGATCCAAAGAGAGAGAAGAAGCCATCTAGCTAATAACCATGGACCCGAAGGTCTGTGGTAAACTACTCACACATCATCGGAGAGGCTATGGTGTTGATGTAGAAGCCCATTGTGATTGATTCCCCCTCCGGCGGAGCGCCGGAAAGGCCCCAAGATGGGATCTCACAGGTACAGAAGGTTGCTGCGGTGGAAATAGGGTTTCGTGGGGCTCCGGGATGTTTTCAGGGTATATGAGTATATATAGGCGAACGAAGTAGGTTGGTGGAGCTGCGAGGGGCCCATGAGGGTGGGGGGCGCGCCTGACCCCCCTGGGCGTGCCCTCCTACCTCGTGGCCGCCTCGCTGCTTCCTTGACGTCCACTCGAAGTCTCCTGGATCACGTTTGTTCCAAAAACGATCCTCACGAAGGTTTCATTCCGTTTGGACTCCGTTTGATATTCCTTTTCTGCTGAACACTGAAATAGGCAAAAAACAGCAATTTGCACTGGGCCTTCGGTTAATAGGTTAGTCCCAAAAATAATATAAAAGTGCATAATAAAGCCCATTGAACATCCAAAACAGATAATATAATAGCATAGAACAATTAAAAATTATAGATATGTTGGAGACGTATCATTGAGACACTTATTTTGGAACGGAGGGAGTACATATTGGCTATGATCTATCAATCATTGAGATGCAATAGCATGCATGTTAGTCTCCTTTATATTTGATGAAATGTTGCAATGGGCAACCTTGGACGCAAGATACATGAAACAGAAGCTGGAAGCTTCATAGCATTGTACAAATTTATCTAGCTGATAAATTACATTACGTACTATACTAGAGTAATGCTATGTAAAGAGTTAGGTGTCGCACGGTGTCCAGAAAATATGGTGATAATGTGAGGTGGGCCATGCACGGAGCCTATGTGTTTTCACTGCCATCGCACTCCTCCGCTGTAAGAATGGAGAAAATTGTAATCTAGTAGTACCTCCTTTCGTCGAAAGCATGGGATATCCAGCAGTCCTACCACGTCAGTAATAATGACAAATGAGCCGTCAAATCACATAGACCCAGCAGTAAGTTGGACGAACGAAGCAACCATCAGTCTTGAACCCGCTTCTCTCTTCAACGCAGGCGCCACTAAGAGGTCGTGTCCGCTCTGCCCAGGCATGAATGCGACACCGATTCTTAGGAGCGGCGCTGACCGTTTCGGGCGGGAAGCGCGCGCGGGCGATGGAGGGGCTTTGGGTGGGCCAGGCTGGTCAGGAGCAGGCATGGCAGTGGTCCGCCTGTCCCGACCGGATGCCCGAAAGAGGATGCACCAACTCTCGTGGCTAAATCGTACACTACACACCATCTCTCTGTAGGGGTAGGTCGATGTGTCGCTCTCTCTAACACACACTTGTTAAACGCACACACACACACACAAACACACACACACACACAGGTTCATAGAATAGGAATATCGTGCGAGTTACTTAGGGAGTGTTTGGATCCTTAGCAAGAATAGTTTATAGCCTAGTCAGGCAAGGTTAGGCGTTTGGAACTAAGCAATGTAACCAAACACTTACTCTGCCTTGTTATCTCCCCCAGAAACCCAATGCATGGAGTGCAACTATGCGTTGACCAGTCAAGAAATCAAAGTCCGCTTGCATGCGAGTTAATACGTGGCCCTGCATGGTAGCTAAAACGGCATCTCTTAGTTGTTGGGATTAATTGTTGCGTTTAGAGACAGAAATCAGGGCTTTGATTGGAGGAAGGACCGGTCAAGTTTCTCCTTCTCCTCCAATCTGCTTGCACCTTGGTCCCGCTGCACCTTCTAATGTGACTGAGGCTGGTTGTAATGGGGAGTATCATATAGTAGTACCATGCATATGAAACTAGTGTATGATAATATCTTCCTAATGCATAGTATCATATATTAGTATCATGTAGTACTCTATTGCATGACACAAAGTAGCATAGCATTCATTATTATACTGTATCATAATATGATACTCCACCATCTCTTTCTTCATTTAATGATATGACACCTCATCAAAATTGCCTAGTTGGCATGCATGATACTAGCTATGATACTACCATTACGACCAGCCTGATTACACCTAGACGAAGGGAGTAGTACGAGATATGGTGGCACACTAACTTAGGCCGAATACAAGTGCCCAAAATTGTGTGCATGTTATAATAAGGATTCACTTAAAATAGTATGTGAGCGAACAGAGGGATCAATTGGACAGTGTTCACGAGCACTAGCGAGATGTGTGAGGTAAGATACACCGCTGACGCTTTTAATTTTTCTTATTAATTTGTTTGTTTCACCCTCTGACTGGTGGGACCCAACATACTACGTGGAGAGAGGTAAGGTGACTAAGGCTGCATTATTTCTATACTACCAACACTGCTTTAAATCCCAAAAGACCTTACCAACAAAGCCACATGACACGATTATGATTTAAATCCCAATGACTCGCACGCAAAAAAAACACGTCATTCTTGTCACACGAATGCATGAATGTATAAAAGGTTATTTTTCCTCTCGTTGAACATAACGGGAGGGTGGTGTAGCTGGTTAGCCTGTTGGCTCATCAAACTTGAGGTCTTTGGTTGGATAACTACACTTGAGCATAATTTTGTTTCTGTTCGACTTCTTTCTTCCACCCAATGACAGGTAGGCCCCGCATGACAGAGAGAGAAAGTGATCTAGGGCGGTGCCAGGAGGATTCTTTGAATGGTCAAAATGGATGGATACGGAGCTATACGATCTCGTAGTGACCATATAATCACCTCATCACGTATACGCTACACCCTCAGCACTTGTTTTCTAGGGTTTGCACTCTTCACACTCTCTCTCTAGTATATATATACACGTTGAAGCCTCAGCGCTTGTAGTTGCTCTCTTCACACTCTCTCACCCTCTCCAGATCCAAACAAGACTTCGTTGGCCTCTTTCTCTCCCCTCACTGCTGGTCAAAGAGCCGGCATGATCCATCCGCCAGGAAGGGAAGGAGGCTTAACGCTGTCGCCGTCGGCGAGGAAGGGAATCCACCACCGGCGCAGCTGTTCTCTTTCACCCAGCAGCTGCGCGGGAGGGCCTTCGACCCCTTCTTCCTCGCTGTCGTACGTAGTGTGGGACGAACGGCCTCCGGCCGCCCACCGAACCACACTCCAAGAACCTTACGGTATAATTTACTTATTCCACATGCATTGCTCTAGCTGCATGTGGGCTTTTTCCGCTTCTGCACTCGAATCTAGGTGTTGGATCAAACAGGAAAGTAGTGGGGAAAGTTGTATAGCATGAATCTAGGGTGTGGTTCAAAGAGGAAAGGAATGGGGGAAAGTAGTGGGGAAAGTTGTATAGCATGAATCTAGGACGTGGTTCAAAAAGGAAAGGATGGGGGAAAGTTGTATAGCATGAATCTAAGACGTGGTTCAAAGAGGGAAGGAATGGGGAAACGTAGTGGGGAAAGTTGTATAGCATGAATCGAGGACATGGTTCAAAGAGGAAAGGAAGGGGGAAGTACTAGTACAGACTGGCTATCCAGCATCTACGTTGGTCAAGAAGGGAAAACAATGGCAAACACAGTACACACATCTGTAACGAACTGATCTTTTTGTTTTGGGGGACAAGGCTATAGAGTTTGAGCATGACTAGATTTGTTGTGTTCACATAGGGAAAGGTGTCTAAAGATAACAAAACTGGGACCAACACAAATATGCTCCTTGGTTGTTTGTTCTTTGTTGCAATAGACTGTGCATCACCCCTTCATACATCGGTAGATGCACATGGTGCTGGTGGTCCACTGTCCCGTGCAACTCTTTAGCTGTTGTTAATCTAAGGCCCTGTTTGGTTAAGAAGTCCCTGGTCCCTACCTTCTTGGTTCCAGGGACTAAACATGGACTAGAGGTTATTAAATAACATGCTAAAAGACCATGTTACCCCTAGTAATGAACTAATAGAGACAAGGTGAGATGCAGGGCAGGGGAAACTATTGGAAAAAGTCCCCAAAAGACTCTCCCTCGGGTCTTCTTTCTTTAGTCCCAAATGCCCACTTTTAGTCCCTAAAAGTCCCTCCTGTTTGGTTTAGATGGGACTGACAAGGACTTTTTTTAGTCCCTACACCAAAAAGTCCCTGTAAACAAACACCCTCTAATAATGCCGCTAGAAAATTGATGCAGTCCACAGTTAAAAGCAAATTACATGTTTAACAAATTTTATTGTTAATATAATCTCTTTGTTAATATTAATCAATGCCACCGTTTGAGAAATACTACTATCTCGCTTTCTTTCCCATTTAGATATGTTAGATGCTTCTTTTTGTTGGCTTCCGTGTCATCCACCGTTATTGACCACTAGTTTTTTCCTCTGCACCTCTGTGTAAACAGGGTTAGCTACTTCACCTCATTGCTATTGTGACCTTTTGTTGCACTGCACAAAACACTTTTGTTTTAAGAGTGTTTTGTGCAGTTCAACCAAAATGTCACACCGACAACGTTGCTTGATTGCTTGATCTTAGTGGAATTGCACAAGAGGATATCTTACTTCTTATCCGTGTTGACAAATTTGGTTCAGATCTTCTTCTTGTGAGTTGTTTGAATTCCGCATCTTGAGAGGTCAGTACTAGCTTTCTTTCACATGATTGTGCAGTGTGCTTTCATATGTTGTGCTACTTGTAAGGTAATGTTTCTTGATTTTAGTGAACTGAACAAATGGAGATGGGACTTCCAATCTGCATGTGCACCGTAATATCCCATTGAGGTAAGATAAGGATATTTCACAACTGTTGGCCTGTATTTTGCCACTTTCATCAGAAAATTAATGTCATTGTTTAGTGCTATACTTGTGCTCCCTAATTGACATGCCAAATCTTACATTGAAGGCGAAGCTTGTCTTTATTGAACCAAGTGATGAAGGGGAAGAACAATTGGAAGAAAAACAAAAATCAACTCCCGGTGCTGTAATGAAGCACTGGAACTGTGATGACACAAGTAATGATATAGTTTTGCATCTTAATTTATTGCTATGGCTGGAACGAGCAATTGTTTTGCCACTGATTTGATGCCACTCTTAATGTAATATGTAATTATCTCTACTTGTGCAAACATGGATCTTCTTTGAAGATACCATATATGTTAGTGGAACTGCACAAGAAGATGTTGGAAACATTAAACTAATCGAGGAGTATATAGTAAGCACGGCAACCACAGTAGATAACAATAGATGGTTCCGGAGAAGTGCTTGATTTGTATGCTCTACACAATAAGCCTCCTGACAAAGGTTGGTACTCGCCCACAGATTTCATCCATATGATTGAGCTTTGTCATCTCTATTGGTGTTGTGCTACTGTTTAGATACTGTCATGAGAAAGTGGTATTGTCCTTGAGAAGTGCTTCATTTGTGTTGTTTTAAATATTTCCTTTACTTTTTCCGAGAAAACAGAGATGCTAGCATTTAGTTGTCCTCTTGTCCTTGCACAACAGGATCATCCTCCTCTGAAGAAGAATATGGAGTACCTGAAGTGAATAGTTCCGGTTATGCCAGGATGAAGAAGCCATGTCTATATTCTCATCAGAAGGAATAGTTGAAGGATGGTTACATTACTCCCCACAAGACCAAACTAACTTCAGCTCAGAAGGACTGAGATATCTCCATCTTTTTGCTGTGATGCGCAAGTACAATGTTGTTCTAGGATTCTTTCCGGTGAGTTCCATTTTTTAAAAGTGTGCTCTACATGGACCATGTAGGTGCCTGTTTAAACTGTCAATTCATAGTACAGTTTGCTTTATACTAATCACTTTTTTGTATTTGTGCAAACACGGGTGCTCAGCTTGATTTCAGTGGGAACTACACAAAATGTTTATGAATACATCGAATCATTCATTTCCACCACAAGAAAGGAGGTGCCCATATGTTCAAGGTGTTGCAACATATAAGGGAGAAATCATAGAAGCTACACGCGAATTTTGTTGATTTTGGTGGAACTGCACAAGAAGAACAATTATTTATTTAGCGCGAGGTGCCATGTCAATGTCCGAACTGATGTCAAACCATTCCCATTCCACAATCATAGGCATTTGATATTTTGGAATTGGAAAACCTTGTCAAAGTTTGCTCATTGATGTACGCAAAACAACAAGCATTTGACATTTTGGAATGGAAAAACCTTGTCAAAGTTTGCTCATTGATGTACGCAAAACAACAGGCATTTGACATTTTGGAATGGGACAACCTTGTCAAATTTTGCTCATTGATGTTAGCAAGAAGACATGCATTTGATATTTTCGAATGGGATGCCCTTTGCTGTCAACAGCGTCGATCTATTTTAATTTATTCTTTAGTTGTGAAGCAAATATTGGCTCTGACATGTGAATCGCTGAGATGCATAATCATCGATTGTTTTGAATGTTCTCTATGAATTGCCAGGCCTTTGTGTTTGATTGCAATGTACAGGAACGCTAAAAAGCTACTCAAACTCTTTGTACTCCTGTCAAAGTAGAGATACTTTGACTGCAGATAAAACTTGTATGCAGACTAAAATGGACCGAAGGGAGTACATGTGAAACTGCTGCAAATGAGGTGATCACCCTGGGAATAATGCTAGTACGTTTTGTTTTGCATGTTCATCCAATGCCAGTGATACAAGAATTCGAACTAATCGAACTAAATTCATTCATGAATAGTCGGATTTCATATAAACATGCCGGATTTCATTACATTTCATACATTCTTCAACTAAAAAGGGGTAGAAGCAGCGTCCTTCTCCAACATAGCTCTCCGACTCCACGTCACCGCTAAGAAGCTAATCGGCCGTCCATGGTCAACCCGCCTAGCTTGGCTTCAACCGGAGGGTAGTAGCGGTGGCCTTAATTGGACCCGAGCTGCAGTGACCTATCGTGTTCTAATCTTCCTTGTTTTCTGTGTGGCTCGGCCTTGTTGGTAGCGGGGTAGGGCCTCGACGGAGCCGATGATGCCCTCTGTCTCGTTGCCGGCGGGGCGGCGCCTCGGCGGAGCGGGGGAAATCCTCACCCTCATTGCCGGCAGGGTGGGGCCTCGGTTGAGCCGGCGATGTCCTCTACCTCGTTGTTGGCGGGGCGGGGCCCCGGCGGAGTAGGGCCTCCGCCTCGGTGCCAGCAGGGCGGGGCCTTGGCAAAGCCGATGGTGTCCTCTGCCTCGGTGTTGGCGCCGCGGGGCCTCGGCGAAGCAGGGCCTCGTCGATGCCAGCGGAGCGGGGACTCGTTGGAGCTTTCATTGTCCTCTGCCTCGTCCTCGGTCTCGCCAAACAGCGCCTCGCCCGCTTCATCGCCCTCTTTGTAGGCGGCCGTAGCCTCTGCCACCCGCATGCGGTATAGCCAGCGCTCGAGGCGGCCCTCGCGGGCGGAGCGGTACGAGTCGAGCAGCGCCTCCTGCTCCGCCCACTCCGCGGTGATCTGCTCCTTCGCCTACAGGTGCTCCTAGAGGAGATGGTGGTTGTAGACGGCATCGGCCTGCGCCTCCCGGAACTGCTCCTCACACTTCTACCTCACCGTGTCCATGTATTGGGCATGGGCCTCACCGATGGTCATGGTGCAATGCACCAGCGAGGATGGCATGGAGGAGGGGTTGGCGCCAGATCGTCGACTAGCATGTTCTCCATTGGGGCCTCGTCGTCCTCCGGCTGCCTTCCGGCCAGACAGTCGGTAGCAATGGCTGCCATTTCCTTATGGTACGTCGTCCGCCCGTCCCGAAGAGCGCTGGAGCGTGAGGAAGCCATGGTGGGCGGTAGTGGTGTGGACAGGAGAAAGGGAACGGAGGTGGATGACTGCAGCTATGGCCAGTGCAGCAGTTTATATAGCAATTGTGGGCAGCGGAGGGACGGACGTGTGGCGCCGGAGTAGCCGCCTTGGCAACCGGATATCATTAATGTGGACGGCAGACAGACAGACAGATGGCACTTGTGTTGTTTGAAGGCGGAGCAATCGCCAGCACCGGGAAGCGGGGCGGGCGGCGCTGACCGTTTCGGGTGGAAAGCGCATGGGCGAGGGAGGCGGTCTGGGTGGGCCAGGGTAGTCAGGCTCGTGCTTGGCAGCGGGTTGATCCAGTAGCCAAACATGCTGGCTCGCCAGCGAGCTCGCCGAGCTGAGCGACGACAATCAGACGATGGACGTAGCTTCCGACCAGGAGCTAGCACCACTGTCTAAGCCGGTTCATGACGTGTTCACCATAGAGCAGGTGCGGCTGCATTTCGATGCCCTAATGGCGAGAGAGCTACCAGCGCAGGAGGACCTGTGTTGCAACCTTCGTCTCATCAACAAGCACCGGTAAACAAGCGAACGGCAATGCCGTCGCGGACATGTGGCCCTATGATCCTGGCTTCCCGAATGAGCAGGAGGCGCTATATCAGACCATCCTTAGGGCCCATGAGGCCCTCTCCGTCGTCCTTTGAGTTGTTGCGCTCGCCGTGACACCACCGTCTCATGTTGTCAACATGGTCAACAGACATGAGGAATGAGGAGATGACTTTACTTGGAGAGGATGACAGTGGGAACCCACCAGGGCCATAGCCGCATGTAGGCAAGTGCCTCCTTATTATATACTACAACTGTAATTTTTTTGCTTCCTCCTGGTTTCCTGACATCACAGTCCCACACCATTGTCAACCTATGTAGTCAATAAACGAGAGAATTGCGCAAGGAGCGGCCGATAGCTGGGACCAAGCAGGTCAAGTAGTATTTGTGTTTTTGAGGTGTGAGCACTGCAGAGTTTTTCTTGAGCGATGTTTTCGTTTTTTTGAGACAAGAGCGATGTTTTCATTGTTGTTCAGAGGAGAGCAGGGTATTAACTGGGCGGGATGCGGCCTGTCTAGCCCAGGCCAGATATCCAGCCCAGATATTAATTTTTTCAAGCTAAAAATGGCTAGCCCAGCTATACCTTTTTTTGAGGAATACCCAGGGCTTCAAATCTTTACTAGGAGGGATGTATTAGGCTTAACAAGAAAATGGGCTTTAAGAAATAATAAATGGGATGTAATTATAAAAACTAGGCTGTAACTAAAAAAATGCACCAAACACGTAATTAGTTTATAAAATATTATTTTTGGATTTTGAAAATTTGAATTTCATTAACTGTTGCGTGCATAATGTTTCATTGGATTTTTACGTAAGACAAATTTATATTGAAATTGTATTTAATCTAACTAGAAATTTTGGGATAAAAATATTTTGGATCCCATCAAAATGTGGGAAATTTTATTGAATTCTATTTTGAATGGTTGGTTGAAATTATTAATCGTTGTCCTAGCTAGAAAATGGGTTGTACTTTTAACAAACTATAAATGGGTTGTAGTAAATTCGATTAGAATTCAAAAAGGGGTTGTACATTCAAAAATGGGTTGTACAAATCTCAAATGGGCTATAAGTTCTCTGCCACACACTTGTGGGCCTAGTAAGTTGACGCGTCCCCTCAAAAAAAGTTGACGCGTATGCAAGGCTTTATCAACTTATAGGCAACATACGGCTCTAGCAAAAGTGGCCATTGGATGTCCATCCAATGGATCTCGTGCTTCTTCTTCACTCTCGGATATTCTAGCTTCACCCGCCCAAAAAATGATTCCTCCCCCTGACATCTAGGGCGCACCGTTTCGGAGGCTGGCCTGTGGGCCTACTAAGTTGACGCGTACCAAGGGCTTTGTCAACTTAGTCAATATAAACGGTTCTAGCTGCAGTGACCGTACGATGTCCAGCCTCCCGTGGCTAGCTGTGCTGCCGCAGAGGCCTCACAAACCCCTACTAATCCCACCGCTGGCCAGGCCCTGCGGCAACGACAGCCTCACACCGCAGCCGAACCAGTGAACCCTCGTACTCCTCTCCTGTGGGCATCCACTGCCATGTCTTCCCCGGCTCCGCGTCGTTCCCTTCCTAGGCCTTGCCGTCGTCCACCGCCTTGGTGCTGTTGGCGCGGCGTGGTCAACATGGTCAACGAACGACTTCCATCGGAAGAGTACTGTACGTGGAGAGGCTGGCAGCTGGGTCCACGGCCGCAGCAAGGAAGTGCCTCCTTATTACGCGAAAAATAATGATTCCTCCACCTGACAACAGGGACCCACCGGATGGGCCACCGTATTTCATAAAAAAATGTTTCCCCCTGACTGTTGGGACCCACCAACTACATCTTCGCACGCAAGGAAGTGCCTGACAGTCGGGACCCACCCGATCGAAGCGTATGTAGCATTGTCATTCTGGTCGCGAACGTGTACGTGCATACGATCGGTCTGTCTACAGGCTGCAGCGATGAACCGTGGCCATGTAAGGAAGGGCACGTGTCGTAGTAGAGGCAGGCACGTAGCATGTACACGTACGTACAGTGGCCAGGGTGCAAGAAAGTAAATACGGCCACGTACGTACATACGGGCGGCGTCTCGAATGCCTACTCGCGTATATGTACGGCCAGGGCTCGTGTACATGGCTGGTTCGCAACGGAGAAATTGCGTCGTCGTCGTGTTCATGGGGAGGCAACGGAATGCGTCGTGTTCATCGGGAGGCAACGGAACACGTGCTATTCATCGGGAGCCAACCGGCTTGGACGGAACAGCCGATGGAAACGAGGCCTGGCGTACCGCAGAACGGAGGAAACGGCCTTGTGTTCGACCAGCCATGCTCGAAACGGGATCCTGTTCATCAGTAGGGGTCTGGCGTACCGCAAAATGGAGGAAACGGACCTCCTACGGTCCAAACGGGGTCCTATTGATCGGGAGGGGTGTGGCATACCGCAAAACGGAGGAAACAGACTTGTGTTGGAGCACTATGGTCGAAACGGGGGTCCTGTTCATCGGGAGGGGTGTGGCGTACCGCAAAATGGGACTCCACGGGATACTTTTCATCTCCACCGTCGACCTCCTCCAGCCTCCACGGGCTACTTTTCATCCACCGTCGACCTCCTCTAGCCTCCACCTATGACTGTTCATCCACGGGCTCCTGTTCATCCAGCCTCCACTGGCTACTATTCAACCAGCCCTCTCCACGGGCTCCTGTTCATCCAGCCTCCACGGGCTACTGTTCATCCAGCCCTCCACCGGCTACTGTTCAACCAACCTCCACCAGCTACTATTCAACCAGCTCTCCACGGGGTCCTGTTCATCCAACCCTCCACAGGGTCCTGTTCATCCACTGGCTCGATCGATCAGGGTAGTGTTCATCCAGCGGCAACGGCCTCTACTACCACGGGGTCCTGTTCATCCAACCTCCCACCGGGAACTGTTCATCCAAACCCCCCAACAACGCTCACTGTTCATCAAGAGGTAGCATCGACCGGCTTCAGTTAGCAGCAGTAGCGAAGGAATCACTCGGTTCAGTTAACAGCAAGGGATCGATTGATCGCTCGGGTTAAGTAACACGTAGCCTGCAGTGCAATCGCTCGGGTTCAGTTAGAGCGCAACGCCTCGCTCCGGTTCAGTTAGAGCGCAATGCCTCGCACACACGTGTGTATGTACGAGAGAAACGCGCATCGCTCAGCCCTCGGCCACCTATCGTAACTAGGAACTCCCCCGATATTTTCCTCGCCCTCGCTTCTACCACGGTTTTCTCCGTCATGGACGGCCCAAAGAATGTCATGCAGCTGCGTCTCTGACCCGCCCAGGATGAAAAGCCCATTTTCTATCATGATTTTTTGTCATGGAAGTAGGAGCCCACCACATCTATGATGACACCGGGTTTTGCCACAATTATCGTCATAGAAGTGTCATACGCATGATAGAAAAAAAATTTGTTCGGCCCAAAATGTCACGGATGTGTCTTTTTTTGTAGTGCCAGCACCACTACAAGGTCTGGGGCAACGACAAAAACAAACTGAACTCCCTGGTTGACCTCGCCTCGGCCATCATCGACCCCTACTACATGAAGATGAAGAATGAGAGCAATAAGGACAAGAATGCCTGGCACAATGTGCGGCATGAGAGACTGGATGAACAACATGTCAAGTATGCGGCCAAGGACGCATACACAAGCTATGAGATGTACAGTCGGATCGTTGACATGAGGAAGTGTCTTCTTCCTGCCCCAGACGAGGGATCGAGCCACAGAGCAGTGGTGGGAGCGTCACAAGAAGTAGATGACTAGACGATCGGTTCTCCTGCTTTAGAATGCATGCAATTGTTTATTGAGGTGTGTGCGAATGATCTGTATAGTCACTTATGTAATTGGATGTTTATTTCAGTTATATATATACATGTTATTCTTCTGTAGACAGAGCAAATCACACGGCTTATTAGCAACAATCGTCTGTGTTATTATTGGTCTTTGCACACATTTCTGATTAAGGACATGTTTGTCATGTATCACACACATCTTGTTCGGTTGAACCGTTTCCACTGTGTTGCCTAATCACACATAGTTCATCCTAGTGAACTGTATGTTGTATATCGCCCACACCTTCATCTGGCTGTCCATTCCTTTTGTTCCTCCTCATCCCAAATAGTTAATTGAACTGAACTGTATGCCCTGCATCACACACGCAACTAAAATCTGAACCGTGTTTTATGCATCTGTCATCACAAACATTTTGTACCTTTTTTGACGGTTTTTACACCACCGTTTGCGATTATGGCATCGCACATAGTTTCATCGAAGGGGCTCTGATCGTAGTGTCGCGTTTGGACCATCCTACGGTAGTGATAGAACTCGAGGGAATATTTGTTCTACCTTTAGCTCCTCGCTGAGCTCGACAATCTTATTTATCGAAGAAGGCTACAAACGATCCCCTACACTTGTGGGTTATCAACCCCTGGCAAGGAAGTGCCCCAGGAATGGATTATGTATTTCGATGGTGCTTTCTCCTTACAGGTTCCAGGAGCTGGCGTGCTTCTCGTTGCTCCCGCTGGGGAGGACTTGAAGTACATCGTCCAGATGCATTTTCCCCGGGAGGAGGCGACCAACAATACAACAGAGTATGAAGGGCTCCTTGTCGGGATCAGGATTGCCACATAATTGGGACTCAAGAAGCTAATCATTCATGGAGATTCACAACTTGTGGTGAGACAAGTCAACAAGGATTACCAAAGTCCATTGATGGAGGCATATGTTGAGGAAGTGAGGAGATTGGAGGGGCGCTTTGACGGATTGCAAACAGAGAACGTACCCGTTGCGGAAAACAACATAGTTGATCATCTATCAAAGTGTGTTGTGCAAAAACATCCTGTGGAACCAGGAAATTTTGTTCTCCATCTTACTCAGCCCTTCGTATCCCCAGCAACAATGGCCCGAAAGAGAAGTTAGACTCCGGCCAACCTCTCCTACTAGATCCCCCCGGGGCTCCTGGTTGGGACCCTACCAGAAACAACTCCCCATCGATTACCAGGATGCGTCCAACTGCTAGGCCAATGGTCCCCGCAGTCGAGGAATGCGCTCCCACAGATGGAGAGGTGCCACTAGTCCTTGTTGTTGAGCCCCAGGCTCCAACTTGGGCAAGGCATATGGTCCATTTCCTACAAACCGGAGAACTTCCCGATGAAGAAGAGGAAGCTGAAAGAGTAGCCCAGAGGGCCGGTATGTATTAGCTTGTCGATGACACTCTGTACAAAAGGAGGCCCAATGGTGTGAAATTGAAGTGAATCTGTCGGGAAGAAGGAAAGGAACTGCTGGCAGAAATACACAAAGACATGTGCAGCTCCCACATTGGATCAAGGGCATTAGTTGGGAAAGCATTCTGGCAAGGATTCTATTGTCCCACAACCCTACAAAGATGCGGTCGAGCTAGTCACCAAGTGTGAAGCCTACCAGTTCCATTCCAAGAGCATCCATCTGCCTGCACAAACTCTTTAGACAATCCCTTTGTCATGGACGTTTTCGGTCTGGGGGCTCGATATCCTCGGCCCAATCCCCCAAGCTGCTGGGGGCTTTGAATTCTTGTTTGTTGCCATCAACAAGTTTAGAAAGTGGCCGGAAGTAGATGCCATGAGAAAGGTGACTGCTTTGTCAGCTATCAAGTTCTTGAAAGGATTGGTCTGTCGCTTCGGGGTCCCTGCCCGGATCATCACCGACAACGGCACCCAGTTCACGAGCCGCGCCTTCATGCAATACATTCATGCCCTCGGAAGCAAGATCTCATTTGCCTCTGTTGCACATCCCAGAAGCAATGGACAACCCGAGAGGGCGAAAGCTGAAGTGTTGCGAGGACTCAAGACGAGAACATTTGATACGCTGCAGAAGCACGGCAGGCGGTGGATCGATGAGCTGCCGGTAGTTCTCTGGTCCCTCGGAATGACACCGAATCGAGCTACCGGGTAGACTCCCTTCTCCCTTGTCTATGGGGTAGAAGCAGTTATCCCCACAGAACTCATTTACGGGTCGCCTCGAGTGCTTGCCTACGACGAAGTAGCACAATATCAGCATCGGCGTGACGATGCTGTGCTACTCAAGGAGAACCGTCTCCGGGCTGCTACACGTGCTGCACGCTACCAACAAGCCCTGCGTAGCTATCACAGCCACAGGGTTCAGGCTTGGTGTTTTGAGGAAGGCGACCTTGTCCTTAGGCGCGTTCAGTCCGCCAAGGGTGCAAACAAGTTGACACCGAAGTGGAAAGGCCCTTATGAGGTAGTACGAGTCACCAGACCTGGCGCAGTCTGTCTGGAGACGGGATATGGCATTCAATTGCAAAACTCATGGAATATTGAGCATCTCTGCAAGTTCTACCCATAAGGCACGACCGTCGGGCCCTACCCGGCAGCCACCCTTTTGTACAGGCCTTGCCTCAGTTGCATGTAACCCCTTGTACAAAGCCAGGCGCAGACCCTGAGCAACAGAGAAATAAACAAAGCGCCGGGGGGGGGGCCCCGACAAGTTGCATGCATGCATAAGCATTTCATGGGCATCTCATGAGCATTGCATATTCATATAGATAAGATCGCATCTGGCATCATTTCCATCTGCATAAAACTGCAGGTTCCTGCCGAGAACTTGGCCTCTAAAGGAAGCTGGAAAGATGAACCAACGCTGTGATCTCCGGCAAGCCAAACAGATAAGTTCTATCCCTTGTCCATACGTGTTCTTCAAGTAAAAACTTGTGCATAAGAAAACCTCACTGCTTTTTGAAGCTTAGGTGCTCCCATCCTTCGACTCGAACATTGCTTCGGTCAGGATGGTCGTAGTGGACTTTGATAAAAAAGATTGGTGGGGGGCTGGTGCTTCATTTGTGCCTAGTAGGCTTGGTTCCCCGGCAACAAAGAAGAGGGTACCGACAGGATAGCCTGCTGGGGGAAAGTCGTTTATTTAAAGATAAAGAGGCACTCCACCTCTACATGGACATATACATGCGTGAGTCCCCGACAAGGTTCATCTTTTTCATTAATATGCTGATAAAACAAGTACAGACCTTACGGAACACAAACATGGACTCAAGAGATTACATTATTTGAACTAAACTTTGGCAAGCGCTTATAGCTTTAAGATTGAAAAATGATAGGTGCTCTGTAAACTCCTCTCCCTGTCCCTCTTGTCCTAGGTATTGCAGTGGGAAGAGAAGAGGGCAGAAGAGGGGGGCGTCGGCGAACGTCACCCCGATCCCGTCAGAGCCTGCCAAGCGCAGCCTGACAAGATCGGGAGTGGCAAGGCTGCGAAGGAGGAGGACGGAAGGAGTAGCTCAGTGGCATCCTGCTCACCGCCTCCAGGGCCAGTCAAAAGCCCCAGCACAAGCACCGGCAGGGAAGGCCGTTGGAGCTCAGTTGGAAGACTGCTGGAGGAGGCGAAGGCACCAAGAGAGCGGTCCCCTCGCCGGCAACCAAGAGGACAGTGATGACGGTGCCGGGGAGGGAGGGGGGAGGTTGAAAGACGAGGAGGGAGGTCTCCGGTACGAGATGAACACGTCGGTGCTATCGTACTCCGACTGGACGGCCTGCCTCCCGCTTTCTTCGTCTCCCCTGGCTTCATCTTCATCAATACCGCTCCGGGAAAATGTCGACCTCACGGTTCAGCATATCCCCCGAAGAGACGACAGGCGTCCAAGACGGCCAGGGGGCTCGGGGCGCACCACTCCCTACCTTAGCGGGCAGGAAGGCGCACCTCCCCTCAGCATCAGCCCTAGGCCCACCAGAAGGGGTAGAGCTGGGATTACCAACAATCCCTAGCCCTGCACCCCGGGCGGTTGTTGAGGGCCCCAAGAACCTGGGCGCCAAGCCAACGAGCTGCAGTGGCTCACGACAAGGTCCCATGCTTTGTATCGGAGGCCCGGCCGAGGCAGAAGAGGCAAGCATTTCACCACGATAGGAGAGATTGATATCTCCTACACCGCGGCTAGTTCGTCCACTGCGCCTCCTCTAGAGTAGGACCAGACTCACTCCTCAAGCATCAACACAAGTGTTCGACATCACCAACCCCAAGCTACTGCCTGGGGCCTGACCCTAGGCTCTTCCCCTTAGCATAATCAGTAGGAAGCAGAGGATGGAGGAGAAGGGAGGCAAGGATGAATGACTTTGCTCCTCCCTCGCCCCTCCTTTTATAGGCGGGTCGGGGGAGAGAGTCGATCCCTCGGCGGGTGACCGCCGCCCTCCTCCACCAATTCAAGGAGGCCGGGCCCCCGCCTTGATGCTCTCCCGCACCATGCACCTCAGTTACCTACCCCGCACCATGCATGCAACATACGTGGCTAAGGATAAGGGCATGGTGGGAAGAGTGAATTGGCAGTTACTCCCCCGCACGTTAAAGTCATTCATGGACCATTGCAAGAGTGGCCCCACCACGATTGGCTTTACGCGACACGCGGAAAAATCGGAAACTGGCCTGGACTCAAGTAATGAAGAAGCAAAGAAGATCTCAAGGGGCCAGCCACTTCCACACCCCTGCCTGTACACTTGTTAGGGCCTACCCTGACGATGCTCGGCAGCGCGTTCGGGCCAGGCCCGGGAGCTTATGTCGGTGCAAGAAACCCTCGGTCTGTTGCCCAGACTATGCACATGCATGAGAACAAGACCACAACACCAAGATCAGATTGGAGCACAAGGGACCAGTCCTTTGAAGGATCCAAGTACATATCAGGAAGGCCAAGGATGCTAGAGAAGCAAGACGTTGCTACGGGAAAAGCCTCCGTTGCCGGGTAGGCGAGCCTGGCAAGGATGGGGTTTCCCCCGGAAGCAAGCCTTCGGGACATCCCGGCAGGCTTGCCGGGGATTACGGAGGCCGAACCACCCCATCGCACCACCTCATCACGACCCAAGTCGTCAATCAGTGCGGTGTCAAGGTCCAAGGTGACTAAGTGGCTGCTATTCACCACTTGGCAGCCACTTCCTATAGAAAACGCCTACAAGTGATACCCGTCCCGCGACGTGTCAAGCAAGCAGGCGCAAAGCTGGCAAAACAGCCCGGCAGTCCTGCCGGGCGAGCTGTGATGTGATGTTGAGCAGCGCATTTAATGCGCTCTGTCGGCCTGCAGAGTTAGGTATGATAGCACTGTTTGTTATCTAATCAGTGCATAATGACCGATTTGCCACTGTGGTGACCCCTTTATCTATAAAAGGAGGCCCATGGCAACTGTAGAAAGGATACAGACCTCCTCACACTCATACGCTCGTAGCCACTCTCGCCTGAAGCAACTCTGTCGGGCAGGTGTGCTGCGCTCACCGCCATTTTTCCACCACCAATCCACCAAAGCAGGAGTAGGATTTTATGCCTCACGGTGGCCCGAACTTGGGTAAAGATTTCCCGTGTGATCTCTGTCGTGATGCTCCACGTTCTTCAATTCTTTGTGCAATGTGCCATCCCCCTGCCGAACCAGAAAGGGAGTCTCGGTCCCATAGGTGTCTGTGGTTTCCCGCGACACATGGGCAAAACAGATGACTCAAAGGCTCCAAATGCCAAGGGCCCAACGGTAGGACCATCCACAAGCAAAAGAAAGATACCCGGACAAAATCCAAATGAGCAAGAAGAAAATGCTCCAGAGAAAAGGAAAGGTGGCAGGAAACCCTTCACAAATTCAGCTCAGTATATCTCTCATAACTATAACACTGTTCCAGGAGAAACAACAACAACAACAACAACAGAAAAGAGAAGGCGTATGCAAAAGATTCGACATCACTGGGTACATAAATGGTTCAACTATGAAATGAGTCATCCTCGGTATGCGAAGAACTTTGCCTTCCATCCTCCGTAGGGTGACTGTCATGAAATTGGCCTTGCCCGTGCAAGTGATCCCTAGAAAAGACCTCCACCTCCACCGGGTGCTCATGAGTCATCTCTCAAGACTCCCAAATCCTATCCCAATGAACAAGCCAAGCGCCTGAAGAATGCTGAAAAGAGAGCAAAGAAGGCCGAAAAAGAACGAGCTCACAAAGAAGAAAATTGTCGTCTTATCAAATCTGACGTCGAAAAGAAAAAGGCTGAAGGAAAATCAGAATGGCGTTCGAAGCGCAAACATGATCCCAGCTCTGCTGCTTCGAAGAAAAAGAGCGCGCCGAAGAAGAGGCCGGCTGCACCAGTTGATAGAAATGATGAAAGTGATTCCTCCGATCAAGATGATCCTCCACTCACAAGGGAAGAAGTTTACACAACTCTCTCCGAACAAGTGAACATCACTACTTCCACCACACTGCCTGATCTTCGAGCTTGTGCCATTCCAATAGCACCTCCGAAGAAGATTACTCCGAAGAGAAAACCACCTCATACTACTGTCACTATGGCAGACCACATGGATACAACCCCTCATCCTGAGGCGATTGACATGCAAGACTTGGTTGTTGATGCCCCAGTAAGCACAACTCAGCCAGGAGAGAAAATTCCTAAGCCAAAATTGAAGAAAATCACAACTCCATCTACCGGGCAAAGTGCTCCACGAGCTGATGTTCTAAAAGTGCTCCACCTTGACTCAACCATTGGCTTCTATGCCTCCAAGTGAGAAAAATACAGTGCCAGTTGCTCCTGTTGCACAGATTGATGACCTCTCTGACGCCCCTCACTATTTAAATCAAGGGTTCATTATGGAGCAGCTTGACAAATTTGTGGAAAACTTATTCGATGGAGAAGTAGCATCTTTTCCGATCCCTCCTGAAGTCATTAGTCAAGATTCTGCTCTGTTTCAAGAAATGAGAGAAGATTCTATTGAGATCTATAACCTCACTGCCTAGCTTAATGATTTTGACAACCGTATGAAAGCTACAAAATCCAAGTTTGTCATCAAGCAACTCGAAGAATCATATGTGGATGTCAATCGAGCTTTGACTATCATTCGGAATAGAAGATTGGGATTCCATTCTGATCTGGATCATATTGTTTGAAAGATCTGTCTTGACCATCAAGCTCAAGCAACTGGCTACAATGATCTTGTCAAACGGCATGTTGATGAATCTGCTAAGCAAAATCATAAGAAGAAGAAAATTGCGAAGAAGAATGCTCCTCCTCCTCCTACGAAGGAAAAGTCTACTGAAGCTGTGCCACAGAAGGAAAACACTCCGGAGCAAGCCATTCCCTCGCCAGTAAATGATCAAGTCACACATGCTCCTCCTACGCTAAGGCCAACTAAACTAGTGTATGTGGCCTCCCCTGTTCATGAAGCAAATCCTTCTCAGTCGCATGTATCATAAGAGGGTGAAATTCCTCAGTCTGAGCATAAAGCCTCTCCAGCTCGTGTCAAACCAAATGAACCGGTTCCTCCCAATGCACCTCAACCGTCTGCCAAAGAACATCCCCATCAGTCCCCAGTGCCTGATAAAGCTTCAGTGTCACCTGCAAAAGTGTCCGCTCCCTCTCCACTGTGAATTTCACTCGGCACTACGAAAATAGCTTCAGATGTTGATCCTTCTACAGTGAAATCTATTTCTGCTCATCATTCAGACTCTGTCGTTTATGGCGATGAAGTGATTTCCGTTGAAGATGAGCTCAAATACCCATATCCTCACGAACAACCGCCTTTATTCTCTACAGGCGTTGGCGCCAAAGGGGCACTTTAAAATGATAACACTCATCATCTTTTCTTTCAAGAGAGTCCATATAACAAGCCTCGCACCTTCGAATCTCCTCGGTTTTGGACTCAAGAACATGCTATATTTTGCTCTCGGATCCTATATGACAAACGCAAGATATTTCCTCATGAGTTCCTAGACATCGTTGCTATGAAGAACATTGGCTGCTTTAATCAAGTCTTGCAAGATATCGAAGATTTTGGCCTCACACATGTCTCTGCATTTCAGCATCCGTGGAACAGAGAAATAATACTTCAATTCTATGCCACTTTGTACATCTCTGGTGATGAATCTGAGAGCACCAAGTGGATCATGGAATGGATGACCGAAGGGAAACGTATAAAATGCTCTGCAATAGACTTTGTCTAACATTTCCATTTCCCTCGGTTCGAGCATGGCAAGACTGAGATTCAAGTACACAACATTGATGCCATTTCTGATGAAGATTTCCGTTGCACCATGGACCAAGAGAAAATTCGTGACTACAATGGTCCTCCCTTACCCGAGCATTTGACTTTTTATAATCAGACTCTATACCACATGCTCACTTATACCATTTGTCCTCTGGTCGGGATGAATACCGACAATGTTATATCTGATGTTCTTTGGAACACTATTCATGCTATCTCCCAAGGATATATCTTTGATGTTGAAGACATGTTTCTGCATATACTGATGGACTCTGCTCAACATCCGAAAACCATCAAAGTCTTTGCGCCTTGGATTCAAAAAGTGGTTGATTATGCAATGCACACCGAATATTTGGCAAAAGTCAGTCACAAAAGCTTCATTCCTCCTATACGTGATACGCTGCGAGTCACAGAAGATTTTTCTTCGGGCAAAGTACCAGTGTCAAGCCCTCCAGATTATCACAATACATTCGATGGGCCACGGCTACCTCAGTGTGATAGCCAACCAACTACTCAACCTCCTTCACACCTTGAAGTGAGTTTGCATACTCAAAGCTGCTGTTGTAGCATATTACTAAGGACCGCGGAGAGAAAGAACATCTGGCTGCTAAACTGAATGCCATCAACAATTGAATGAAACTTGTCCACATGATTATGGTTGAAAATAAGAAGCGCCTATGGAAATTACTTCAAAAGTTCTTCTCCAAGAAACAACTGAGTAACTCTGATCTTAAATAACTATATGAGTACATTGATCAACGTTTCTATGCTGAAGACTTTCGAGATCGCATCACTCTACCTCTGCGAGCTCATGGGCCAACAACTGATTTACTTCGGTTTCAGTTGCGCAAGTTGCTCGACGAATCAGAAGCTACCTCACCAACCGAGAAACCAGATGAAGGAAATATGTTTTCTCGCAAGAATCCACAAGCTGATCCCAATGTGCCTTTATCTTCTCAACCTCAAGCCAGTCTCGAAGGAACATCTGCTGCTGTTGCTGACGATGAAGATATACCAGCCACTTCCGAATTTGAAAAATCTTTGGCCAGTTCTTTAGGAGATGCCTCGGAGTGAATCAAGATCAACTCTTTTGCACTCATGTTCTTCATCACCTTTTTGACACTAGTTGACAAAGGGGGGGATTACATCGAGCTTCGATAGATTTGCTCTGATAGTTTTGGTCTCTTAGTTTATTTGGTCTAGTTTTATGAGACTTTTGAGCTTTATGCCTTAAAGACTATCTGTGCTCTGATGTAAAAGTTCTATGCTGTAATATTAATAACCTCGCCTGCTGCACTATTTATCTCGAAGCATTTGTTTGGTAGGTGGAATTATTATCAGAAGTTATGAATGATTGCACTCCAATCTTGATGGATTATATCATCAGTGCGAATCATTATCTCAAATGATTGAAATCTCCTCTTTATGCTTCAATGAATTCCAAGAGAACTTTATCTCATATCATTAACCCTGCATACATCTAGGCGGAGTATATTTCATCATAGAGCCAAGTAACGCAAATTCACTCTTGTTCGATCTACTTTTCACTTATCTATCTTCACTTTGATGATTATCTGTTTTTTCAACAATTGTCCAAAAATGGGGAGATTGTTGATGCAATGATAGGCCCCTTATGTTTTGGAGTTTTTTGACATAAACAATATGGGACTTATGTGTTTGCCAGTGCACATAGAGTAACAGGTCCCTGAGATATCGAGGAGTTTGATGCAAACGACGAAGATAATCTCCATGTGTGCAGTGAAGGTTATCACCGAAGATGATGTTAACAAGAGTGACCCCAGAAAATTGCTGAAGTTCGAGCAATTGGTTCGGTGTCTGTTCGAAGAAAATGACTGTGCTCGAGGAAAAATGAAGACGAAGTGAAGATGTAGCATTTATTTCATTGTTCTTATTCTTTCAATAAGTCATAGGACCATCATACTATTAAGAGGGGTGTGGCATTCAAAACTTTGATCCTCTGATGCTAAACCCAAACCCTATGAAAGTTGTGAGAGAAATCTCTTTGTGTTCCGAGCAAATACTTGCCAGCAAGAGACTGTGATCTTCTTCGCTGCGAGAGATTTGCCTCGGACCAAGGAGTTAGCATTACTTGTTCCTCAAGTAATGTTACCATTGCGAAATCCAACCGTTGTGAACGTGTCGGTTGGCCATTCACTGGACCGCGTGTACAAAATGGTCATTTCCCATATGGGAAGGCTGCGACTATAAATAGCCACACTGTGTCGGCTCTGTCCGGCGGCAACTCCGTTTGATTCTGCGAAGATTGTTGAGAAACCCACTCTCTGAGCGATTTGAGTTTAAAATCCTCCAAGAGAAAACCCTAGAGGCAAAGAATTAGATAGTGGTTCAACATCACTCGAATCTAAGTCTAGTACGCTCCGCCTATTACTCTTGAGAGCTACAAACTCTCTAGATGGTCAGGTGTCAATTTCTTTCGAGACCAAGGGTGATTGTGGTTCTCGAAGAAGAAGTCTGTAAAGGGTTGGAGATCGCCTTCAAGTATCTACCAAGAACAATCAGCATCAGTTGATGAATCGATTGTCAAGGAGAATAGGGTGAAGAAAGTTTATGTTTCGTGTTAAGTCACAACCCCTCCAACCAGACATAGTCCTTGTGTAGAAGGATGAACTCGTCGAACAAATACCCTGTCGCCATCGAGCACCACTGGTTATCTCTGTTATCCATGTTTTCATTCGACATGTTTTCCTTCATGTAATTTGTTTCGATGCATGACTAATTTTCATTCAGTACTTAGTTTTAGCTTGTTGTAGTTTGTTTTTCATTTGATTCCGCTGATGGGTTCTAAGAGTTTTGAGTTTTCCGAAGAAAATTTAAAACCCCCATTCACCCACCTGGTAGATATACTTCATTCCTACAAGATGCTCGAGACTTCTTGGAATATTAACTTGGGATGACTTGGGCATCCCCAAGTTGAGATCTTGTGTCTCCTTAATTCCCCTCATATCACGGTTTCCCTAAATCTTAAAACTTCATCCACACGAAACTCAACAAGAACTCGTGAGATAAGTTAGTATAAATCAATTCAAAACCTTGTCATTCTCTAATGAAACAAATTACTAAAATTATTATTTAACATGGCATACTAAATGCCTCTACTTATTTAATACTCCTAGCCTCAAATAGAATCATTAAACAAGCAAACATATGCAAACAATACAAGCATAACATCAATCTGTCTAAATAGAATAGTTTGTAAAGGATAGAAGAAGATTCATAGTTCTTTAACTCCAAAAGTTCTGAAAAAAATTACCACATTGTAGAAAATTTATCATATCTTACTACGCAAAAATTTCAAGATTTTATCATGTTCTATCTTTTATGAAGAATTCAGATAATAATATAAAACTATGTTTTCAAATAGAAACATGTAGAGTTGCAAAATAAACATGGTAAAAGCTATACTTGTCATGTTTAGTAAAATAAGAGACACAAAAAATTATTCTAAATAACATCAAGCAAATCTAAACAAAGGAAAATGGCGCTCTGAGAAAAACACATATCATGTGACAAATAAAAATATAGCTCCAAGTGAGGTTACTGATAATGTTAAAGACGAAAGAGGGGATGCCTTCCGGGGTATCCCCAAGCTTAGGTGCTTAGGTCTTACTTGAATATTACCTTTGATTCCTTGGGCATCCCAAAGCCTAGGGTCTTGCGACTCCTTATTCTCCTCATATCGATATTTCACCCAAAACTAGAAAACTTCAACCACACAAAACATAACCGAACTTCATGAGATAGATTAGTATGATAAAGAGCAAATCATTCACTTTGGTACTGTTAAGACAAGTTTCATAATTTTTCTTACATAATGTGAAAGGATCGATATGGTTGACTAGAGGGGGGGGGGTGAATAGGCAACTACCATTTTTTTGCTTTTCTTAACAAATTGGGTTTAGCAACAAATAGGTTGTCTAGATGTGCAACTAGGTGAACAACCTATATGAGGCAAACAAGAACAACAACAACAAGTGAAAGCAAAGGGTACAACACAATAATAGCTTGCACAAAGTAAAGGGAAGAGATAACCACAAGTGGAGCCGGTGGAGACGAGGATGTGTTACCAAAGTTCCTTCCCTTTGGGGGAAGTACGTCTCCATTGGAGCGGTGTGGAGGCACAATGGTCCCCAAGAAGCCACTAGAGCCACCGTATTCTCCTCACGCCCTCACACAATGCGAGATGCCGTGATTCCACTAGTGGGTGCCCTTGAAGGCGGCGACCGAACCTTTACAAACGAGGTTGGGGCTATCTCCATAACTTGATTGGAGGCTCCCAACGATACCACGGAGCTTCACCACAATGGAATGTGGCTCCGAGGTGACCTCAACCATCTAGGGTTCTCAAACACCCAAGAGTAACAAGATCCGCAAGGGATTAGTGGGGGGATCAAATTTCTCGTGGTGGAAGTGTAAATCTGGGCCTTCTCAACCAATCCCTAGAAAATCAACAAGTTTGATTGGCTAGGGAGAGAGATCGGGCGAAAATGAGCTTTGGAGCAACAACGGAGCTTGGGGAAAAAGAGGTAAGTTCTACTTGGGGAAGAAGACCCCCTTTTATTGTGGGGAGAACAAATCCAATCATTATGCATCTCACAGCCCGCAGACGAGCGGTACTACCGTTCTACGAGCAGTACTACCGCTCGCACGGGCGGTACTACCGCACATATACAGGATGCAAGGAATAAAGAAGAACATGGGAAAAGCAGAGGGTCGGGCGGTGGTAGCCGCGGTAGTAGGGGCGGTACTACCGCCTATAGGTGGTACTACCGCCCAGACTACTGCTGCTACATCCGCCCATCTCCTTGGGACAAACGAGAGGCACAACAGTAACCCAGAGGAACCACCGTAGATCCCAGCACGAAAAATCGAGATCCCCAGCCACGAGCGCTAGTGCGAGTGGTGGCCATAGCAGTACTACCTCCTATGGGTGATACTACCGTGGTGGCCAGCGGTACTACCATTGTGGCTCTTCTCCCTTCCTTTGATGCAACACGGAGGACAACTCCAAACAAACAGAAGTGGTTTATGGGTGCAATATGAGTGTGTATGTGTTTATTCCACCCAAACCTTTCCAATATGGACCCCCTCTTGATAGTACGGTTTTCCCTACGACTCAAGTTTACCAGAAAAGAACCGTGAGAAAGAAAACCGTCTTCTCTTCAAACTCCGAGGGCAACAAATCGTCTTGTGCCCTATGCTTGAAAGTCTCAAAGGCTCAATGCACATGATTAGTTCGTAAACATGTTGTCATCAATCACCAAAACAACTTAGGGAGAATATGCCCTAACAATATCCCCCTTTTTGGTGGATTGATGACAACATAAGATTTGCACAAATGATACGGCAAAAGAGGTGCGCAACCCACAGTCTACAAAATATAGACAGGCTCCCCCTAGATGTGTGCACTATTTTTGCTATGCTTTTGGAATGCAAAATGCACACATGTAGGATCCACACTCCCCCTATATTTTATAGAAAAAACCATACTTGCATGGATAGTAAGAAGAAAGCAAGCAAGTGATACTATGTGAGCATATGAATAAGAGCGCAGACAAGATATATCTCATAAGTTATAACTGGCATAAAGTACTAGACATAGTTAGTTAGATAAGGATAGGATAGCTCATATGTCTCACACCATATGGTCTTGAACACATGGTAAGAACACAAACCAAAGCAAACGAGTTCGAGCGAAAGCCAATTGCAAATGGAGAAACACACACAACTCACGACACACGCAAATCCCTACACTCTCTCCCCCTTTGGCATCGAGACACCAAAAGTGTAGAGAGGACACCTAAACATGACGGTGGTAGCAATACTCCAGAACATCACCAACCATGCTCCTCCTCCTCATCAGACTCCGTGGCAGCAGCTGAAGGGCCTCTAGTATTATCATCTGAATCAGTCCATGGGAAGTGCACGCGAACCCAAGCCTCCTAATCAGTGATCCTCTCCTCAAAGCCATCAGACACGGTGAGGCCAACCTGCCTCATAATGGCCTTGTCACGACAGCGGGTCTTCTTTGGAGCAACATGGGCCTTGTACTGACCCTTGGCCTACAGACAAAAGAGCTTCTTCATCTTCTGCTTGAGCTTCTTAGCCCAAGATGGCTCCTTTGACGGCTCATAGTTAGGCTCATCATCCTCAGACTGCACTTGTGGGGCAGGAGTTGCCATTCCCCACTTCTCCTTCTACCGCAACTGAACAACATCACGAGACACTAGGTCTCCAGCGAGAATCTCCTCATCCGTAAACGTAGATGCCCATGTCTCCCCAATGAGATGCATCAGGTAAGGGCCATATATGATGCACTTGCGCTCCAAGATTCACTACAAAAAAAAGACACATCCGTGACATTTTGGGCCGAACAAAATTTTTTCTGTCATACATATGACACTTCTATGACGATAATTGTGACAAAACCCGGTATCATCATAGATGTGGTGGGCTCCTACTTCTATGATAAAAAATCATGAAAAAATGGGCTTTTCGTCCTGGGCGGGCCAGAGACGCAGCTGCATGACATTCTTTGGGCCGTCCATGATGGAAAAAACCATGGTAGAAGCGAGGGCGAGGAAAATTTCGGGGATTTCCCGGTTACGGTGGGAGGTTGGGGGCCGAGCGATGCGCGTTTCTCTCGTACACGTATGCGCGTGTGTGCGAGGCATTGGCTCTAACTGAACCTGAGCGAGGCGTTGGGCTCTAACTGAACCCGAGCGATTGCACTGCAGGCTACGTGTTACTGAACCCGAGCGATCGATCGATGGCTGTTAACTGAACCCGATCGAGCGATTCCTTTGCTACTGCTGCTAACTGAAGCTGATCGATGCTGCCTCTGGATGAATAGTGAGCGTTGTGGGGTGGGGGTGGGGGTGGGTGGATGAACAGTTCCTGGTGGGGGTGGATGAACAGGACCCCGTGGTGTTGCCTCTGGATGAACAGGACCCCGATCGATCGAGCCGGTTGGGGCTGGATGAACAGGACCCCGTGGAGGGCTAGATGAACAGGACCACCCCGTGGAGGGCAGGATGAATAGTAGACGGTGGAGGGCAGGATGAACAGTAGCCCGTGGAGGGGTGGTTGAACAGGAGCCCGTGGAGAGGGCTGGTTGAACAGTAGCCGGTGGAGTAGCGCGCGGTGGAGGCTGGATGAACAGGAGCCCGTGGATGAACAGTCGCAGGTGGAGGCTGGAGGAGGTCGACGGTGGATGAACAGTAGCTCGTGGAGGCTGGAGGGGGTCGACGGTGGAGATGAACAGTATCCCGTGGAGTCCCGTTTTGCGGTACGCCACACCCCTCCCGATGAACAGGACCCCCGTTTCAACCATAGCGCTCCAACACAAGTCCGTTTCCTCCGTTTTGCGGTACGCCACACCCCTCCCGATCAACAGGACACCCGTTTCGACCGTAGGAGGTCCGTTTCCTCCGTTTTGTGGTATGCCAGACCCCTCCCGATGAACAGGATCCCGTTTCGAATGTGGCCGGTCGAACACAAGGCCATTTCCTCCGTTTTGCGGTACGCCAGGCCTCGTTTCCATTGCCTGTTCCGTCCAAGCCCTCCCGATGAACACGACCATGCATTCCGTTCCGACCTAGCCGGTTGGCTCCCACGCGTTCCGTTGCCTCCCCATGAACATGACGCATTCTGTTGCCTCCCCATGAACACGACGCATTCCGTTGCCTCCCCATGAACACTACGACGACGCTGTTTCTCCGTTCCGACCCAGCCATGTACACGAGCCCTGGCCGTACGTATGCGCGAGTAGGCGTTCGAGACCCCGCCCGTATGTACACATACGTGGCCGTATTTTCTTTCTTGCACCTTGGCCGCTGTACGTACGTGTACATGCTACATGCGCGCCTCTACTACGACACGTGCGCGCCTCTACATCGACCAGTATGTATGTACACGTTCGCGACTAGAATGACAATGCTACGTACGCTTCGACCAGGTGGGTCCCGACTGTCAGCCACTTCCTTGCCTGCGAAGATGTAGCTGGTGGGTCCCAACAGTCAGTGGGCGAATCATTTTTTTTTGGACGCACTTCCTTGCGTGCGAAGATGTAGCTGGTGGGTCCCAGCAGTCAGGGGGAAACGTTTTTTTCACGAAATACAGTGGCCCGTCTGGTGGGTCCCAGCTGTCAGGTGGAGGAATCATTCTTTTTCGCGTAATAAGGAGGCAGTTCCTTGCTGCGGCCGTGGACCCAGCTGTCAGCCTCTTCACGTACAGTCCACGTCCGATGGAAGTCGTTCCTCGACCACGCTGACCACGCCGCGCCGAGAGCACCAGGGCGGTGGACGACGGCGAGGCCTAGGGAGGGGACGACACGGAGGCAGGGAAGACTCGGCAGTTGTTTCCCACACGGAGGGGAGTGCGACTGTAGGAGGGTTTACTGGTTCGTCTGCCATCGCCGGAGAATAACAGCAGGTGTGGGTGAGTAGAGGGATGGCTAGGCCAGCGATGGGAGTACGGTCAGGCGGTGAGGCCTGCGCGGCAGCACAGCCGGCCGCGAGGAGGAGGGAATAGGCAGTCCATCCGGCGCTTGTTTGAGCGGCTGGAGCAGGAAGAGCAGAGATTGAAGAAGCACGATGGCCGTTGGATGGACATCCAACAGTCAGTGCTTGTGCGTCAACCTTTTTTTTAGAAAAGCCTCAAATCTGTGGAAAACAGCATACAACCCATCCGCCATTATTTCTAATAATTTACAGCCCATGTGCTAATTCTTAAGGTTTTTTTTGGAGCCCATATTATTTTTGTTAGCATTACAGCCCATATTGTGGCAACAGTAAAAAAATTATACGAAATTTTGCATATTTCGGTGCGGTCCGAACTGTTTTTAATCCCGAAATTTTGACTCACATTCAAACTGATTTTAAAAATAAATGTATATCAATATAAAATCCAACAAATTCTCCACGCATAAAAATTAATGTAATTTAAAATCTTGAAATGAAAAAAAAGATATTTGAAACTAATTGCCGGTTTGATGTGTTTTAAAAATGTACAACCCATTTCACATTACTGATGGGCCATTTTCTCGGACAGCTGAATGAAAGCTCTCCTCGTCTTGAAAGATTTGCAGCCCAGCAGGCCTGACAAAGAGACTCTTGGCAAATCACAAAAAAACTGGGCTGTGGCCGTGGACACAGCTGTCAGCCTCTCCACGTACAGTACTCTTCCGATGGAAGTTGTTCCTTGACCACGTTGACCACGCCACGCGGAGAGCACCACGGCGGTGGACGACGGCAAGCCCGCACGGAGAGGACTACGAGGGTTCACTGGTTCGGCTGCGGTGTGAGGCTGCCGTCGCCGCAGGGCCTGGCCAGCGGTGGGAATAGTAGGGGGCAGTGAGGCCTCTGCGGCAGCACAACCGGCCACGGGAGGCAGGAGCATTCGGCACGACCGGCGCTGCTTTGGGCAGCTGGAGCAAGAAGATCAGAGGTTGAAGAAGCACTACGGGCGTTGGATGGACATCGTACGGTCACTGGAGCTAGAATCGTTCATATTAACTAAGTTGACAAAGCCCTTCGTCACCGTCAACTTAGTAGGCCCACAAGTCAGCTTCCCAGCAAGGTGGGTCCCAGCTAGCCGGGGGAGTATTCATTTCTTTGTGTCTAATAAGGAGGCACTTCCGGTGGGTCCGAGCTGACAGCGGGGGGAACGTTTTTTCGCGAAATATGGTGGCCCGTCCGGTGGGTCCCAACAGTCAGGGGGAAACGGTTTTTTTCACAAAATATTGGTGGCCCGTCCGGTGGGTCCCTGCTATCAGGTGGAGGAATCATTATTTTCCGCGTAATAAGGAGGCACTTCCTTGCTGCCGCCGTGGACCCAGCTGTCAGCCTCTCCACGTATAGTCCACGTCCGATGGAAGTCGTTCCTTGACCACGTTGACCACGTCGCGCCGACAGCATCAGGGCGGTGGACAACGGCGAGGCCTAGGAAGGGGACGACGTGGAGCCGGTGAAGACGCGGTAGTGGATGCCCACGCGGAGAGGATTATGAGGGTTCACTCGTTCGACTGCGGTGTGAGGCTGCCGTCGCCACAGGGCCTGGCCAGCGGTGGGAATAGTAGGGGGCGGTGAGGCCTCCGCGGCAGCACAGTCGGCCACGGGAGGCAGGAGTAGGCGGCACGACCGGCGCTGCTTTGGGCGGCTGGAGCAAGAAGACCAGAGGTTGAAGAAGCACTACGGCTGTTGGATGGACATCGTACGGTCACTGCAGCTAGAATCGTTTATATTGACTAAGTTGACAAAGCCCTTGGTACGTCAACTTAGTAGGCCCACAGGTTAGCTTCCGAAACGGTGCGCCCCAGATGTCAGGGGGAGGAATCATTTTTTGGGCAGGTGAAGCTAGAATATCCGAGATTGAAGAAGAAGCACGGCATCCGTTGGATGGACATCCAACGGCCACTGCTGCTAGAACCGTGTGTTGACTATAAGTTGACAAAGCCTTGCATACGCGTCAACTCTGTTATTTTTAGGGGACACGTCAACTTAGTAAGGCCAGAAGTGTGTGGCAGAAAACTTATAGCCCATTTGAGATTTGTAAGAATGTGTAGCCCATTTTTGAATTCTAATGGAATTTACTACAGCCCATTTACAGTTTGTTAAAAGTACAACCCATTTCAACCAACCGTTCAAAACAGAATTCAATAAAATTTCCCACATTTTGATGGGATCCGAAATATTTTTATCCTGAAATTTCTAGTCAGATTAAATACAATTTCAATATAAATTTATATTACGTAAAAATCCAACGAAACATTGCGCTCGCAACAATTAATGAAATTAAAATTTTCAATATCCAAAAATAATATTTTATAAAGTAATCATGTGTTTGGTGCATTTTTTTATAGTTATTGCCTAGTTTTTATAATTACATCCCATTTATTATTTCTTAAAGCCCATTTTCTTGTTAAGCCTAATGCATCCCTCCTAGGAAAAGATTTGCAGCCCAGCGGGGAGGAGAATAACAACTTGACCTTGCCTGGGTATTCCTAAAAAAAGTATAGCTGGGCTAGCCATTTTCAGCTTGAAAAAAATTAATATCTGGGATGGATATCTGGCCTGGGCTAGACGGGCCACAGCCCGCCCAGTTAATACCTGCAGTGATGTTTTCGTTGTTGTTTAGAGGAGAAAAATTAATATCTAGGCTAAACATCGAAAAACTCTGCAGTGCTCACACCTTAAAGACACAAATACTGCTCGAGCTGCTTGGTCCCAGCTGTCGGCCGCTTCTTGTGCAATTCTCTCGTTTATTGACTACTACATAGGTTGACAATGGTGTGGGACCGTGATGTCAGGAAACCAGGGGGAAGCAAAATAAATTACTCCAGCGAGCGCTTCCACCTCTGCCTCGTTGTCTCCCGTGGAAACCCCTTTCCTCCTTTTATTTGCTCAGGCAAGGACCAATGCATGCAGCACGTCCATGCGGTTATTAGGCAAGAAATAAAAGCGCTTTGCATGCTATGAATTACGATGGCCAACATGGGTAGCTAATAAGGCATCCTCTTAACTGTTGTGATTAAATGTCGTGTTTAGAAGAGAGAAATATTCTAATTTTCCACCAATTTGCTTGCACCTAGGTCGTGATGCACCTTCTAATACGACTTATTCACCTAGACGGAGGGAGTATAGTTTTATACATATACATATATATATATATATATAATAAGGAGGCACTTGCGTACGTGAGGCTATGGACCTGGTGGGTCCCCATTGTCATCCTCTCCAAGTACATCTCCTCGCCCGCGCGCGCTTTCCGCCCGAAACAGTCAGCGCCGCCCGCCCCACTTCCCGGTGCAGGCAATTGCTCCACCTTCAAACGACACAAGTGCCGTCCGTTCGTCCATCTGCCGCCCACATCAATGATACGCGGTTGCCGAGGCGGCTACTCAGGTGCCACACGTCCATCCCTCCGCCCGCCCACCATTGCTATATAAACTGCTGCGCCGGCCATAGCCGCAGTCATCCGCATCCGTTCCCTTTCTCCTGTCCACACCACTATTGCCCCCATGGATTCCTCGTGCTCCAGCGCTCTTCGGGACGGGCAGACGACGGACCACAAGGAGATGGCAGCCATTGCTGCTGACCGGCTGGCCGGCAGGCAGCCGGAGGACGACGACGTCCCAATGGAGAACATGGTAGTCGACAATCTGGCGCCAACCCCCTCCTCTGTGCCATCCTTGTCGGTGCATTGCACCATGACCATCGGCGAGGCCCGTGCCCAATATATGGACAGTGTGAGGCATATGCGTCAGGAGCAGTTCCGGGAGGCGCAGGCCGACGCCGCCTACAACCACCATCTCCTCCAGGAGCACCTGCAGGCGGAGGAGCAGATCACCGTGGAGCGGGTGGAGCAGGAGGCGCTGCTCGACTCGTACCACTCCGCCCGCAAGGGCTGCCTCGAGCGCTGGCGATACCGCATGCAAGTGGCGGAGGCTGCGGCCACCTACAAAGAGGCTAGCAAAGAGGGCGATGAAGCGGGCAAGGCGCTGTTTGGCGAGACCGAGGATGAGGCAGAGGACAATGCCGGCTCCGACGAGTCCCTGCTCTGCTAGCGTCGACAAGGCCCTGCTCCGCCGAGGCCCCGCGGCGCCAACAATGAGGCAGAGGACACCGCCGGCTCCGCCGAGGCCCCGCCCCGCCAATAATGAGCCAGAGGACATTGCCGGCTCAGCCGAGGCCCCACCCTGCAGGCAACGCGGGGGAGGATTTCCACCGCTCTGCTAAGGCGCTGCCCGCCGGCAACGAGACAAAGGACATCGCCGGCTCCGCCGAGGCCCCGCCCCGCTGCCAACGAGGCCGCGCCACACAGAAAATGAGGAAGAGTAGAACACGGTAGGTCGCCGCCGCTTGGGTTCAAGTAAGGCCACCGCTGCTACCCTCCTGTTGAAGCCAAGCTAGGCGGGTTGACCATTGACGGCCGATTAGCTTCTTGGCGGCGACGTGGAGTTAGGGAGTTCTGCTGGAGAATAACGCTGCTTCTACTTAACTGCTGGTGCAGTTGGCTGACTGGCACGTGGGCCCAACAGGCCACATGTCAGTTACGCAACTGCACCTGCAGTTAAGTCACTGAAGCTTCTGTTCAGCTCAGCGGGACACAGGTGGGTAGCTTCGGTTAATTAATTATACCTCCAGCGCACCCCTTTTTAGTTGAAGAATGTATGAAATGTAATGAAATCTGGCATGTTTATATGAAATCCGACCGTGTATGAATGAATTTATTTCCATTAGATCGAATTCCTGTATCACTGGCATTGGATGAACATGCAAAACAATACGTACTAGCATTATTCCCAGGGTGATCACCTCGTTTGCAGCAGTTTCACATGTACTCCCTCCGGTCCTTTCTAGTCTGCACACAAGTTTTGTCTGCAGTCATAGTATCTCTACTTTGACCAATCTTATACAAAAAAGTATGCACTTTCACAACGTGCGAAGTAAAAAGGAACAGAAGTAGTACAAAGAGTTTGAGCAGCTTTTTAGCGTTTCTGTACATTGCAATCAAACACACAGGACTGACAATTCATAGAGAACATTCAAAACAATCGATGATTATGCATCTCAGCGACTCACATGTCAGAGGCAATATTTACTTCACAACTAAAGAATAAAGAAAAAATTGATCGACGCTGCTGACAGTAAAGGGCGTCCCATTCGAAAATATCAAACGCATGTCTTGCTAAAATCAATGAGCAAAATTTGACAAGGTTTTCCCATTCCAAAATATGAAATGCCTACAATTGTGCAATGGGCAGGGTTTGCCATCAGTTCGGACATTGACATGTCACCTCGTGCTAAATAAACTAGCTGTTCCTTTTGTGCAGTTCCACCAAAATCAACCAAATTCGCGTGTAGCTTGTATGATTTCGCCCTTATATGTTGCAACGCCTTGAACTTATCGGCACCTCCTTTCTTGTGGTGGAAATGAATGATTCGATGTATTCATGAACATTTTGTGCCGTTACCATTGAAATCAAGCTGAGCACCCCTGTTTGCACAAATACAAAAAAGTGATTAGTATAGAGTAAGCTGTACTATGAATTGACAGTTTCAACAGGCACATACATGGTCCATGTAGAGCACACTTTTAGAAAAATGGAACTCACCAGAAAGAATCCTAGAACAACATTGTACTCGTGCATCACAGCAAAAAATGGAGATTTTGTCAGTCCTTCTGAGCTGAAGTTAGTTTGGTCTTGTGGGGAGTAATGTAACCATCCTTCAGCTGCTCCTTCTGATGATAAGATAGACAGGGCTTCTTCATCCTGGCATAATCGGAACTAGTCACTTCACGTACTCCATATTCTTCTTCAGAGGAAGATGATCCTGTTGTGCAAAGACAAGAGGACTACTAAATGCTAGCACCACTGTTTTCTCAAAAAAAAAGGAAAGGAAATATTTAAAACAGCACAGATGAAGCACTTCTCAAGGACAATACCACTTTTTCATGATAGTATCTAAACAGTAGCACAACACCAATAGAGATGACAAAGCTCAATCATATGGATGAAATCAGTGGGCGAGTACCAACCTTTGTCAGGAGGCTTATTGTGTAGAGCATACTGATGAAGCAATTCTCTAGAACCATGTGTTGCTATCTACGGTGGTGGCCATGCTTACTATATACTCCTCGATTAGTTTAATGTTTCCAACATGTTCTTGTGCAGTTCCACTAAAATATATGGTATCTTCAAAGAAGATCCCTGTTTGCACAAGTAGAGATAATTACATATTGCATTAAGAGTGGCATCAAATCAGTGGCAAAACAATTGCTTGTTCTAGCCATAGCAATAAATTAAGATGCAAAACTATATCATTACTTGTGTCATCATAGTTCCAGTGCTTCATTATAGCACCGGGAGTTGATTTTTGTTTTTCTTCCCCTTGTTCTTCCCCTTCATCACTTGGTTCAATAACAAACAAGCTTCGCCTTCAATGTAAGATTTGGCATGTCAATTAGGGAGCACAAGTATAGTACTAAACTTAATTTTCTGATGAAAGTGGAAAAATACAGGCCAGTAGTTGTGAAATATCCTTATCTTACCTCAATGGGATATTACGGTGCACTTACAGATTGGAAGTCTTGTCTCCATTTGTGCAGTTCACTAAAATCAAGCAACATTATTGTACAAGTAGCACAACATATGAATGCAAACTGCAGAATCATGTGAAAGAAGGCTAGTACTGACCTCTCATGATGTGGAATTCAAACAACTCACAAGAAGAAGATCTGAACCAAATTCGCCTTAACGGATAGGAAGTAAGATCTCCTCTTGTGCAGTTCCACTAAGATCAAGCAATCAAGCAACGTTGTCGGTGTGACATTTTGGTTGAACTGCACAAAACACTCTTAAAACAAAAGTGTTTTGTGCAGTGCAACAAAAGGTCACAATGGCAACAAGGTGAAGCAGATAACCCTGTTTACACAGAGGTGCAAAGGAAACAATTAGTGGTCAATAATGGTGGATGACACAGAAGCCAACAAAAACAAGCATCTACCTTATCTAAATGGGAAAGAAAGCAAGACAGTAGCATTTCTCAAACGGTGGCATTGACTAATATTAACATAGAGATTATATTAACAGTAAAATTCGTTAAACATGTAATTTGATTTTAACTGTGGCATTGCATCAATTTTCTAGCGGCATTTTTAGAGGGTGTTTGTTTACAGGGACATTTTGGTGTTGGGACTAAAAAAAACCCATGTCAGTCCCATCTAAACCAAAGAGGAGGGACTTTTAGGGACTAAAAGTGGGCATTTGGGACTAAAGAAAGAAGACCCCGAGGGAGTCTTTTTGGGACTTTTTCCAACAGTTGCCCCTGCCACGCATCACACCTTGTCTCTATTTGTTCATTACTAGGGGTAACATGGTCTTTTAGCATGTCATTTAATAACCTCTAGTCCATGTTTAGTCCCTAGAACCCAGCAGGTAGGGACTAGGGAGTTTTTAACGAAATAGGGCCTTATATTAACAACAGCTAATGAGTTGCACGGGACAGTGGACGCACCAGCACCATGTGCATCTACCGATGTACTGTGGTCATGCACAGTCTGTTGCAACAAAGAACAAACAACCAAGGAGCATATTTGTGTTGGCCCCAGTTTTGTTATCTTTAGACGCCTTTCCCTATGTGAGCGCAGAAAATCTAGTCCTTCTCCAACTCTACAGCCTTGTCCCTTCCTTTCCTTTTTGAACTAGTACTTTCGCCCCTTCCTTTCCTCTTTGAACCATGTCCTAGATTTATGTGATACAACTTTCCACACTACTTTCCCCCATTCCTTTCCTCTTTGAACCACGTCCTAGATTAATGCTATACAACTTCCCCCCTTCATTTCCTCTTTGAACCATGTCCTAGATTCATGCTATATACAACTTTTCCCACTACTTTCCCCCACTCCTTTCCTCTTTGAACCACATCCTAGATTCATGGTATACATGCAGCTAGAGCAATGCATGTGGAGTAAGTAAATTATACCTTAAGGTTCTCGGGGCGTGGTTCGGTGGGCGATGAGACGGCGGCGAAGAAGAAGGGGTCAGAGGCCCTCCCGCGCCACCGCTGGGTGGAAAGTGAACAGCTGCGCCGGTAGTCCCTCGCTGACGGCGACAACGTTAAGCCTCCTTCCCTTCCTGGCGGACGGATCCTGCCGGCTCTTTGAGCAGCAGTGAGGGGAGAGAGAGGCCAACGAAGTCTTGTTTAAATCTGGAGAGGGCGAGAGAGTGTGAAGAGAGCAACTACAAGCGCTGAGGCTCCAGCGGGAGAGGGCGAGAGAGTGTGAAGAGAGCAACCAAGTTTGATGAGCGAACAGGCTAACCAGCTACACAACCCTCCCGTTATGTTCAACGAGAGGGAAATAACCTTTTATACATTCCTGCATTCGTGTGACAAGCATGCCGTGTTTTTGTGTGTGTGTGGGAGTCATTGGGATTTCAATCATAATCGTGTCATGTGGCTTTGGTGGTAAGACTATCCACAGTGGTGCAGAAATAATGCAGCCTTAGTCACCTTACCTCTCTCCACGTAGTACATTGGGTCCCACCAGTCAGAGGGTGAAACAAACAAATTAATAAGAAAGATTAAAAGCGCCATCGGTGTATCTTACCTCACACATCTCGCTACTGCTCGGGAACACTGTCCAATTGATCCCTCTATTCGCTCACGTACTATTTTAAGTGAATCCTTATTATAACATGCACACAAATTTTGGGCACTTGTATTCGACTTAAGTCAGTGTGCCACCGTATCTTGTATACTTACTACTCCCTCCGTATAGGTGTAATAAGTCACGTTAGAAGGTGCAACAGGACCAAGGTGCGTGTGTGTGTGTGTGTGTGTTTAACACCATGTGTGTGTTAGAGAGAGCGATAGATCGACCTACTCCTACACAGAGATGTTGTGTAGTGTACGATTTTAGCCGCGAGAGTTGGTGCATCCTCTCGTTTCCGAGCGTGTCTGGTAGTGACATGCGGACAGCTGCCACGCCCGCTCTTGACCAGCCTGGCCCACCCAAAGCCCCTCCATCGCTCGCGCGCGCTTCCCGCCCGAAACGGTCAGCGCCGCTCCAAAGAATCGGTGCCGCATTCATGCCCTGGCAGAGCGGACGCGGCCTCTCACTGGCGCAAGAGTGATGGTTGCTTCGTCCGTCCAACTTACTGCTGGGTCTATGTGATTTGATGGCTCATTGGTATTTATTACTGAGGTGGTAGGACTGCTGGATGTCCCACGCTTTTGGCGAAAGGAGGTATACTACTACTAGATTACAATTTTCTCCATTCTTACAGCGGAGGCGTGCAAGAGCAGTGAAAACACGCAGTCTTAGTGATTACATGGCCCACCTCACACTATCATCGTGCGACACCTAACTCTTTACATAGTACTCCCTCCGTTCCTAAATATTACTAGATGAGTCCCCGCGAGTTGGCGCGGAACAACGGTATATCTCTCTGCGCAAAATTATCGATTTCATAGAACAAAAAAAACTCTATAACCACATGACAAATGTGGTAGCCAAACTAAATAAACTCCCATCATCATTTAGATCATCCCACGTAAGGAAAAAAGATCAGCCAACTCCTATTGCATAATGGGATTATATTTTTCTTTTTGACATGTTAATGGGACTTAGAAGCTCACTTACATGCATGCTACCGGTGCATGCTTGCATGCAGACATGTTGATGTGATTTAAAACCCACTCACATGCATGTGGCACGATATTTCTGCATGCTTGCATGTGTCTTAGTGCGGAGCCTCTCAACGTCAAGATCAGACGGCTATTATGGACTGATTTACTTCATCTAACGGCTACATCAACTTTCATGACGTGGCTCAAGGAGAGGATAGAGAATTCCTAGTAGTGGGGGCTAGCTATTACTAGTAGATATAAGTCTTTGTAGAGATTCCACTACATATGGAACAAAATGAATGAATCTACACTTAAAATGCATCTATATACATCCGCATGTGGTTCATGGTGAAATCTCTACAAAGACTTATATTTAGGAACGGAGGAAGTACTAGTATAGTACGTACTATAATTTATCAGCGAGATAAATTTTTACAATGCTATGAAGTTTCTAACTTCTGTTACATGTATCTTGTGTCCAAGGTTGCCCGTTGCAACATTTCATCAAATACAAAGGAGACTAACATGCATGCTATTGCATCTCAATGATTGACAGATCATAGCAAATATGTACTCCCTCCATTCTAGAAATAAGTTTCTCAACTTTGTGCAAACTTTAGTACAAAGTTGTACTACTACTAAAGTTGACACTTATTTTGGAACAGAGGCAGCTAAAGAAAAAAAGATCCATGCAGTCCCTAGCCCTTGAACCGTGAACCCTGACCAGGCTTCAATTTGCTGGCAACGTTTGAGCTTCCTAATAAATGAAGTTTGCAACCTTTTGACCATCGGATCATTTTGTGCAGTTTCACCAAAATCGAGATGAGCATCCCTGTGGCAAAGAAATTAAACAAGCGTGATTAGAATAAGATTACTGGGACTAGTTGATGAGACATAAACTCATCACAAATACAGTACGTAGAAGCCAGTAGAGGTATGTGCAGGGCAAAGAAGTAGAGAAATATCCACAGGGAGTGATGTGGGCAGCTAGAGCAATGGTGCAAGCCGGCTGTAAAGGGAGTTGTACCTGAGGGACGTAGCTCAAACTTGAGGAGGGTGGCGGGAGGCGGCAACTGCCCACGTCATGGCAGTGAGCAAGGGACGAAGGCAACCTCACCGGCTTTGTGAGAGAGAACGGCGGGGACCCCTGACCGGGACGTGCTGACAATGGGTTTTCACCGTCGGCGACGGCCACCGCATCTACACTAAGCATCCACCCCTTCCCCAAAGCAGACGTGATCCGCCGGGATGTTAGAGATGTGGCCACAGTCGTTTTGTGCCAGAGAGTGTGAAGAGAGCAACCCCATCAAGCAACCGTGTAGGCTGGCCCGTCCTGACTATGTATATAGTGGAGCGGTTTCCTCGTCCTTTCTCTCCATATGAACCTATCATATTGCGTGCGTGCCACTGAAAAAAAACTTTATTTATAAATGACACGGCACCTACTACTCGTTCTCCTATAACCTTGTGCTTGGCATATCCAAAATATTAACCTTGCGATTGGCTCTTCGCCTCTTCGGGAAGTCGAGCAATAATGGTAGTGCAGTATATATCGTTCTGGCTATATGAGACGAATGAATTGCTGCACATCCACCATGTGGGCGAGGGTCGAGGGGCGAGGGAGAGTGCTACATACGGAGCAAAATGAGTGAATCTACACTTTAAAATACGTCTATATACATCAGTGTTTGGAGTATGTACTAGTAGTTCATATTGAAATCTACTAAAGGACATATATATTTCAAACAATATGATATAATCTCTATAACCAAGGTAGTAGGGACGAGGAGTAAACGGAGGGAGTAGTAAATTTTTCTCCTCGTCCTGCGAGCCACCACGCGCATGGGCGAGGGAGCGGGCGTAAGGCGTAGTAAGCAAGCTTCACCTCATCCTGCAAGCCACCGCGCCCGTGGGCAGGGGAGACGGCGTACTAAGCAAGCTTCTCCTCGTTCTGCGAGTTGACGGGACACATCAAAAGTACTCCAGTGTATAGAGCCTTGCCTCTAAGGTAGGCCCCACATGGTTTGCCTCTTTTTTTAACATAACACGTCAAGTCGCAATTTGTTTGTTCACCCGTGGTAGATGATCCTCCCTCCACCAAGTGGACAACCAGTACACGTGCCAAATTACCACGTGGGCTGACTTTTTCGTACAGAAATGAGCTCCACCGTGTACCCGCGCGGGTGTGGTTGGGAAAGAGACGGGAGTACGTGCGCCGTGCATACACCTCTTCTCTTCGTGCATGCCCCCCACCTACGTGTGTGTGTGAGAGAGATACAAACCGTGTTCGTGAGTGTTTTTTGTTTTGGGGTGGGGGTGGGGTGGGGGGTTGATTTTGTGAATTATTTGTGGGAATATGTGTCGATGACATCTCAAACAAAATTTTGCATGCAATGTGTGTGAAATGGAGGCCTATCCATATCATACACAGTGGGTCGGGCAATCCACGAGAAGAGAGGGAGGGGTCATAGCTATCGATAGAGTGGAAGAGAGGATCAAGTGGGTGGGTGTGAGATCGATGAAGAGAGCCATCGAAATTGTGTGTGTACAAGTCAAAGATATAGGGCGACTAGCCTACCGGAACGTTAGAGGGCACACGTCAAGTTTGTGTGTGGCAGGGAGACATGACTAGAGCGCTCGATGTATCAGTGTGTGTGGGGGGAGGGGGTGGTGGGAGGGGTAGGCAGAGGCCTAACTATAGAGGTAGAACAACTCGTATATGTGTTGAGAAGGAGAGACCCAGCTATGTCTTGAGGGAGATCGGTCGACATCCATACATAACTGAAGGACGGGAAATATGATGGGAGAGAGAGAGAGGAGAGAGAGAGGGAGGGAGAGGGAGGGAGAGGGGTAGAGTGCTGGATGGGTGATGGAGTTGCTTCTCGAAGATGGTGGGAGAGGCCTACTAGACAAACTGAGGGTGGAACTGCAATGTTATCAATAAGAGTGGGGATGTGTTTTTGTGTGTGCCTGTGCGTGATAGATCTGTTGGGACGCATCCATGGATGATGAAGGGGAACCATGTGTTTGGTAAGCAAACGTAACTAGATCGGTAGATCAATTGTTGTTTGTCGGAGGAAGGGAGAGACACAACTAATGAGGTAGATCGATTGACGTGTGGGTAAAAACGAGTTATAAGGACCTAGCTAGCTATATGTATAGCTAGAGATCGGTCGGTGTACGTCCATTTGTTAGAGGCAAATAAGGCCTAGCGAGACGGATAGACAGAGAGAATGGAGCTAGGAGGTGGTGCGAGAGGCCCAACTACTAGCTAGATAGGGGAAGGAGTGTGCGGTTGTGAGAGCGATGAAAACAGGGGCGAGAGTTTACACGTGTGTCTGACCGTATGAGAGACACGAGGCAAGGACACATAAAGGAGGAGATTGAAGGTGTGTTTGTATGTTGTAGGCAGGCATCGCTGGAGATGTTTATCGATCGGTGTGTGTCGGAAAGGAGTTGTGGAGACTCTGGGAGAACGACCTAAGGAAAAAAATGAATGTGCCCGATGGATAGAATGCCGAGGGAGGGGGAGGGCGAGGAGGGCATGTGCATGCACGAGAGAAAGTTAGTGGTAGCTACAAAGGTTAGAGGATTGTGTGGGTGTAAGAGACTAACAAAGATCATAATTTGATATGAAAGCGGATTCATATATTTGAATAGGAGATCATAGTGTTTTAAACATTGCATGCATGAATATAGCAGTGATACACGTGCTGTGCACATGTTATACCATAATGTGATAATGCATAGTGTTTGCAACTCATAGCTAAATGCCGAACAATCTAAACCATATTATACATCAAACAATCTCACATTTTATTTGAATTTGTGATAATGTGTGGCATTTGCAGCTTACAACTAAATATCGAACAATCTAAACAATACTGTATATCGAACATTCTCACATTTTATTTGAATTTGTGGTGATGTGTGGTGTTTGCAACTCACATCTAAATACTTGTAGGCGTAGGGGGCGGGGCACCATAGATAATGTGATAAACACATTATACATATGAGACATGGTTTAGATTATGAAGATCTAGCTAGAGCTAGAAATGTAATGTGATTTGAAATCAAAATAAAGTGGATTCAAAAAATCTAGTTCGAGCTCATATAGTACACATAGTTCATATGTAACTCGAGACTAATCATGTGGTGTGCTGTGAAGATAATACACAAACGATGGTTTAACTTGACAATAATGATGATTGTAGATCTTATTAAAATAAAGAAACGAATTCAAATGCTTTGACTCCGCAACAATCATTACTGTAGATCTTATAAAGAATTCAAATTTAGTTCATATTGAAGCGGTAGTATATACGTTTGGAATGCACTAAAATGTTCATTTGAGTAGTAAGTTGCATGCATTATACACATAGCGAAATATTTTAATTGAACATAATATGAATTCAAAGTTTCGAATGACATTTGTAAGGCGCATTGATTTGGTACAGTACATGTTAGGCTTGTCCGGAAATTTCAACCCGCGCCTTGTTAGCCCGAAATATTTAAGATATATCTTTGTCTCGTTGTGCTCCGACAACTCCCTCCATCTCAACCCGCGCCTTGCTATTCCGAAATTACATTGCGCGCGAAAACTCCCACCTCCTGTGAAATCCCGACACGCGAAATGCCCGTGGTACCCCTGAACCGAAAGAACCACCTCAAATCGGTGGGGGTACTTTCGTAACTTACCCCACATTTCGAACAAGCGCGTCTCTAAGCCATGGTTCCCCACTGCCATCCCATCCGCCCACCCATTCGTACACCGAGGCCGTGAAAACCCGCGACGAAACCCCACACCCTGCTCAGTTCACCACCCAGCCGGAGCCTCTTCCCCGACGACGTCGTCCACAGCAACACCTCGACGTCCCTCATCCACCGTACCGGATGAGGATCTGCCGTCAATCTCATCATCCAGCCGGTTCAGCCACCCCGTCCTCCACCTCCAAGGAGCTGCCCCGACGTTCCCCTCGTCTTTCACGCCACCTCCATTCCCACACCGCCGTCTTCACCTGCACCAACGGAAGAGCATCATCATCACCATTTCATCGGATGAAGTTGTGGCCTAATCGGCGCCACCAAAGAGGTTGTACACTAATCGCCGCATTTTCTTCTTGATTCGATCTCACGGTGCTTCCTACGCTCGGTCCCGAGCCGACACGGCGCAGCTCCATCCACGGCGGCATCGTCGGCCAGTTCCTCCATGATGTCGCTCCCTCGGCGGCGACGTCCACATCAGTAGGACCTGCTGCTGCTTTAGCTCTCGCTTGCGCTGCTGCTCTGCTCTTGCTCTCGGTCCCCTGCTTGGTCTTCTCTTGCTATTGCTCTTGCTCGCACTGCTGCTCTCGCTCTTGCTCTTGCTAGCGATGCTGCTCCGATTTAGCTACACTTCACTCCGATGCCGCCGGGGTGAAGGAAGAACCAGCCGCAGCGGGGAGGGGGGCTCGCCAGAGAGATACCCCACTATCTATCTTAGGGTTCAGGATGGGGGCGGTGGTTGCCGGCGGTGGCAGGGCGTTGGCGGGGCGGTGGCGTGGGGATCGCCGGAGAAAAAGCTCGGCACAGGGGGACCTAGAGGGATGGCCGGGGCGGGGTGGACTGGTGGTGGGGAGTGTTTTCGGGGCGGGCGAGGCGGCGGGGGGCTGCTGTTTGGCCGGCTCAGGGGGGTGGAGGTTCAAGATGAACCGCATGCCCTTGATTTTGTATGCAACAGCTGCAAAATCTACTGACCAGAGATGAAAAAGTTAGTCGACCAACGTGTAGCCTCACCTTGCTAGTGAATTCAGTTTCGATAGCAAAATTCAGTTTCGACAGTTAAGTTCAATTTGGACAGTTAAATTCAGTTTCGACAGTTAAGTTCAGAGATGAGCGGCTGATGTATTTTACATCTAGCACTTTGTGTTTATGTATTTTACGTCATGTATTGGAGATGCTATTAGAATTCCACTCAGGTTAACATTGTTCGTTGTCTCTCTTGTCCTGCTTCAGCCTCGGTGTCGTACAACTCATCGGAGCTGCTCCAACGACGAAACCCTCCATCACAGTGGAGCAGTACCTCGGGCTCCATCTCCAGACACCTAAGATCTTCTTCGCCTCCTGCTACAGCCAAGTCAGCCAGAGCATCCTCACCGGCCAACCCAATCACGCTGAGATCGACATGGCTTCGCCAAAGAGGTTGTACACTTGTTGCATCTCTTTTTTACTCTACATGTTATATATATTGTCCACTGAGCACACGGATTTGTTCCTTTAGTGTCTCCTTGAAAGAAAAAACATAGGAATTTTAATTTTCACTTGTCCTCCTTTTCAAATTCCTATTCATGAAGCACAAGACTAAGAGATAGTAGCATAATAGCATTATAACCGTACATTTTCTTGTGGTTTGACATAATCTCACCATGCTTCTTTGCATCCTGTGATCTTCTAATTGTTGTGAATCAAACACCCAGATTGGCAGAAATCCTGTGTTTTTAAATTCTCTATTTTGCACGTGCATTCCTATCCTATTCCTGTCTATTTCCTATCCCTACATTATTGGAATCCTCCAATTCAAACGAGCCCTTACAGAATTACTTCTCTTACAGATAGTTGTCAAAGAAAACCTTGCGTGGTTTGTCCCGCTCCTGCTGCGCCGTCGTCCACCCCAGCTCAGCTGCTCCAACGACAGAAGGGTCCAGCACAGCAGGGATCCGGCCTCCAGACTCTCTTTCGCCGCCTCAAATCTTGTTCCCCGCCGCTGGCAGCCATGAAAACTGCACTACCATCATCAACCGAGTAGATGACCTCGAGGACTACACGGGTCTGCAAGAGAGGTTGCACTCTTTCGTGTCTGCTTACGTTATGCATCGCTTAATATTACATGCTACTTTATCGTCCTGTTCACCGATTAGACTTTGAGTCAGCTCCAAATTAATGGTCAAACTTGAGTTTTTAAATGGTTGTGGGTACATATCGGGGCCGCTATCAATAGTATCTATATACTATCTGGTTAATCTCCGGTGTCTACTATGAGTTTCATGTTGGGTGGGAAACAAATAGTAAAGAAGCCATTATCTGTATTTTTTAACTGAAGCCATTATCTGCCTGCTATTATTGGTTTTGGGTCTATCCACAGGTTGCTACCATCACTCTAGATTTCTGCATGCACTCCTTACATAATCATGTTTTATTCCTATGCATGACAGTTATTGTAAACAATGGAACTGAACATGTAGAGCAAAAGAGATGATCCTTGCGTGCCAATAAAATTTCATGCAGACGTCGCTCCATGGTAGGCTCAAAGGCAGCCCCCCTCCACGCATTTCGGATTGTAATCGAGAGGAAGATATCTGTTCTGAGGGGATTCAGAAGGAGAAGACAACTCCTATTTACCCCCTGAGGTCTTCGCTCTAACTTGGCATGCTGATGTTGGTTATATCATGCATATGGTGTCTTGCATTGCTTACTTTATACATCAAATATGTCATCTGCTTAGTTTAGACATCCTTTGTGTGAATGCCATCTGTTTAGTTTATTCATCGTTTATGTGAATTATGCAACGCCATCTTGTTTAGCCAGGCATCATATATGTGAATTTTGCAATGCCATCCTGCTTAGCCAGTCATCTTATATGTAAATTATATCAGGCCATCCTTTTTTCGTTACATATTACATTTGTCAACAATGTTGTTACATTCAACTGCTCTTCGTGTGCATCAGCCATTTGACACGGTGATGGCAAATTCTGGAGTGAAAACAAGGTCTTCAGAGCAGACTATGCTATCTGACGAAGCGCATATCTCGCTGGTTATGGATAGCTCCTCAGAGGAGGATTCAGAGACAGATGACCAGTCCTATTTCCCCCCCCCCCCCCCCGAGGTGTATGCTCAAACTTGGCAGGGTTATGTTGCTCATATTGTGCGTATGGTGTCTCGCATTGCTATGTCATTTGATTAGTTTAGACATGCTTTGTGTGAATGCCACCTGTTCAGTGTCTAATTTCCATATATGTGAATTATGCATTGCCATCTTGTTGCAAGACATTATATATGTGAATTATACAATGCTATCTTGTTGCAAAGGCATTATATATGTGAATTATGCAATGCCATGCTGTTTAGCCAATCATCATGTATGTGAATTATATCATGCTATCATTTTTTTGTATTACGTGTTCCATTTGTCGACAATGTTTGTATATTCAACTACTCTTCCTGTGCATCAGCCATTTGAAGCGGTGATGGAACTATCTGGAGTGAAAACAAGGTATTCAGAGCAGACAATGCTACCTGCTGAAGCAGACATCTTGCTGGTTACAGAGAGCTCCTCAGAGGAGGATTCAGAGACTGATGACCAGTCCTATTTTCCCCCTGAGGTCTATGCTCAAACTTGGCAGGGTTATATTACCCATGTCATGCATGTTGTCTTGCATTGCTTAGTTTTTACATCATATATGGATTGCCATCTGCTTACTTTCTTACTATATAAATCATATATTTGAATTATATCATGCCATCATGTTTACATAGTACATACACATCATCTATCTGAATTATGGCATGGCAACCCATTTAATAAAGACATCATATAGTTATATCATCTCATCCTGTTTAGTGTTTATAGTCATCATATTTTGAATTATGGCATTCTATCCGTGAATGTATGTGAATTATGGCATGCCAACCTATTTAATAAAAACATTATATAGTTATGTCATGTCATCCTGTTTACATAGTCTCATATTTTGAACTATGTCTTTCCATCTTTTTTAGTTAGCCATCATAATGTGAAATTGTGTCATGCTATCCTGTTTAGTTAGCCATCATATATGTGAAATTGTGTCATGCTATTATGTTTGGTTAGACAACATAAATATGAATTATTTCATGCCCTGTTTTATTCCCCACTATCCATTGCACCTGTCTATCATACAATGTCTATACTTTCAATTACTTTTCTTGTTTATCAGCCATTTGAATTGGAGAGCTTGATGGCAGTATCTAAGGGAGTAACAACACGGTCTTTAGAAAAGATAGTGCTACCAGTTGATGCAGATAGAACCACAGTTGTACTTGCCCAAGGACAAGATCCACCACACATAACCCAGACTCTGGCAGATTGTACCCCTACCCAGTTGGATAGAGAACCAGCTACACCCCTTCTAACCCCAACCACGGCAAATAGTAACCCAGTTCCAGTTGACACAGCACCATCTCCACCACAGAGCACCCAAACACGAGCAGTTAGTAAGGGAACTGCAGTGCCCAATGCACGAGGACCACCACTCCGAATCCCAACTCAACGCTTAAAGGAGAAGAGGATTTGTTCTCAGGTCAGGTTCTATAGCTATGGTTCATACTCCTTTGCTCTTGCATGACTGTATTTACTCATACCAACTATTTTCAAATTTGAAGGATGGAATTGAAACTCCAATGGCGCAACAGGTATGTTTTAAACCTGTTTCTTTAACTAGTTTGCCGTTGTAACCTGCTCTATGTTGATTTCAGTTTCAATTGAAAAAACAGTTATGTTCTCATGTCACGCACATTACAAGTGTTGTTATTGCTCTATAGTTACCCACACTTATATTATGTCTATTCTGCTTTGTCTTGAACAAATATTATTTGAACTGTGTCTCTATCTTGATTTGGCAACAAAAACTAGAATGATATAGACCATAAAGTGACCGTGGTACATAGATATATGTTTGTTTCAAGCTGTTATCCTGTCCACTTTACTACTGAACTCATTTACCAAAATGAGTTTCATATACAACATGGTAAACATGTGATATGTCTGTTTGTTTCTCTTTTAGAATGCGGACAAAATATTGGAGAACAGTACCATGTTATCCAATGGTAAAGGAAGCAGTGCAGATAAGGTTCAAGATAGTGAGAAATCCCTGTTGGTCTCCAAGAAAGCTGATAAAAACTATCTTGACAACAGTGAGGGAACCCAAAAGTCCTGTCTTGATGTAGTGTTCGAGTTACTGGCCACTACTGCTGGAACAAGCTCTTCGAACTTGCTGCCTGAATCAGTTCGCCTTCTTAAGTCTCAACTTCAAGTTGAAAGACATCGATCAGATGTGCTGCGACAGGAAGCTGAAGGACTGAGGAAGTCCCTGCAGAATTCAGATGCATATTTTCTGGTGCAACAGCAAGCGCTGGAGGATTTAAGCGCCAAACAAGAGAAAGTTAATAAGCTTGCTAAGAATCTTGCCAGCATTATGGGTACCCAGGATATTGTTTCTTGAGATCTTCTGAAGTGGTTTCAGTTCTGGATTTGTTTTGCCGCGGCGTTTATTTGCGCTGGTCGCCAACTTTGACAACCAGTGTATATGATATGCTGCTTTGTTCCCTATATTTGCACTGGTGGTGAACTTTGATGCCCAGTGGATGTAATATGTGTAATAGCCGTGATAGCCTAGCGTTAGTTGCTTCCTTATTTATTTCCTTGTTGTCTTGTTTATTTGTTTGCTTGTAGTCATTGCAGTTCTTTTTCCGCGGTTAGCTAGTGGCTGCAATAACCTATTTTTTAAAACTAGGCCACAATAACCATGGGTTAATATTTACTGTAATGACACTGGGCCTCCTACTGGCCGTAGAAACAGTGGGCCTTCTACGGGCCATAGAAACAATGGGACTTCTATGGGCCATAGAAACAATGGGCCTTCTGCGGGTCGTATTATCAATGGGCCTTATACGGGCCGTATAATCGATTGGCCAAACATGGGCCAAACAGACCGCATTATGGTCGTAAACGGGCTAGAGTTGGAATCGTTCGTTCATGGGCCGACCATAACGGGCCATCGTTAATAGGCCGTATTTGATGACGCTATGAAATCGTCCCAACGTATTAACGGACCACAAACGGGCCGACTGTAACCATGGGCTGAATTTGGCCCACAAGCAGAAAATGACAGTAACGGGCCGTAAGTAAACGAATGCTGGAAATGAGGCCAAGAATAAATGGGCTCTGAGAAGGTCGAAAGATAACATGGGCTAGAAACGGCCCAACGGGATAACGGGCCGTTAATTGGTATAAAGTGATACACTGTTCATTACGGGCCAGTTTCACCACGGGCCGTTAATGGGTGTAAAGTGATACACTATTCATTACGGGCCAGTTTCACCACGGGCTCTTAGTAGGCCAAGAGTTACATATGGCCTCATATAGGCCGAAAGACAGCATGGGCCATACATGGGCCAGAAGTGAAAACGGGCTGGAATCATATTGGATGGCCCAGATGACGCTACTGGGCCTAATTCGGATAGGGCGTAACGGGCCTTGGGTTAGCGGGCTGTAAATGGGCTATATTCGAATAGGCCGTTAACAGGTTTTCCATGGGCTGGCCCGCCAGCTTTTGACCAAGTCAAACGGGCCAGCCTTTTCACAGGAATGGGCCTCTATTGGGCTGTGCCACGTGTCGACGTATCATAGGCGCCTTCCATCCAATGAGTGGTTGACATCTGTCCCAACGATGAGCCGACACGTGTTTCCTCCAGCCAATGATGATTTTACATGTGGAAAATCCCCATTGGTCGGGGCTGTTAATGGGTTATCGGATCCAAAACCCGACCTGATAGATTAACGGCGTTCCGTTACGGTGGATGCCACGTGTCGGTCACCCTTGAAGAAAGCACTTATGTGACGCGCGATTTGTCATCATGGAAGTGGACACTTCCGTGATGATAATTTTGGTAATGTCATGCAACACTTCTACGACAGCACAGGTATGACTATCTTGATTCTGTCATAAATTTGTCATGGATGTACATGCATGACAGAAAACGCGACCTACTGTGACAAACACGTATCATCATGGAAGTGTATTTTTTTGTAGTGACTGCACACTGGAGCTCTAACGACATGACATGAGACACATCCAGATGTTCCTGAGAGCCCTTCTCCTTCTGGGAAAAGAGAAGAAGATCCACCAGATAGGAATGCACCATGTCCTGATTGCCAACACGAGGGAACAGAGTGTTCCTGAAGATCCTATGCATGATATCTAGAAACGACCAAAGCTCATAGGAGACATGTCCAATATCAGAAACCTTTCAGGTGGAAAACTGCCACAGAGCCTCCTTGTGAGTAGCAGCGGCCTCCCGGTGAGGGCGAAACCCAACTGGGGTCTGGGCGCCCTTATCCTCATATGACAAGAGGGCCATAAAGTTCGCCAAGAGGCACACAAGCACCGTCCATTGGTCATCCAGGAGAGGGTCTTGTCCTTATTATGCCCAAAGTGAATCGTGGCATAGAACTAAGCTACAAGCTCTGCATCAAAATACTTGTAGAATGATATGATCCTCTTGATATCCATCTCCTCGCACCTCTAAAGAGCCTCTCCAAAGTAAATCAAGTCCCTCTCCATGTGAGAGAGATCAACTAACTTTACCTTCACATACATATTCTTGGTCTTCAACACATCATGGAATATGGACTACTGAAACTTGTTCCAGAACATACAGTGAACCAGAGCAAGATCCCGAGGCTCCTGATATGGATTGCGCTTCCGTGCCATAACAAACTCCAAAGGAGACATCTGATGAGCGCCCTCAGGCCCCTTGTTCTTGGTTGCAATCACTTTGACTCTCTGACGGGGCTCCTCGCCTGAGGCACGAGCAGGCACATGATTCATCTCCAACACATCTATAATTTTTGATTGTTCCATGTTGTTATATTATCAATCTTGGATGTTTTATAATCATTTTATAGTCATTTTATATCATTTTTTGGTACTAACCTATTGGCATAGTGCCAAGTACTAGTTGTTGTTGTTTCCATGTTTTTTACATCGCAAAAATCAATATCAAACGGAGTCCAAATGCCACAAAACTTTATGGAGATTCTTTATGGGCCAGAAGGAACACAATGGGCCCTGGCTGCGCCTGGGGGGTGCCCCGAGGGGAGCACAACCCACTAGGGCGCGCCAGGAGGCCCAGGCGCGCCCTGGTGGGTTGTGCCCTCCTCGGGTGCCCCCGGGCCGCCTCTTTGCTCTATAAATACCCCAATATTCCCAAAACCCTAGGGGAGTTGATGAAATATTGATCCAGCCACCGCAGAGTCCAGAACCACCAGATCCAATCTAGACACCATCTCGGATGGGGTTCGCCATCTCTATTGGTGCCTCTCTGATGATGCGTGAGTAGTTCTTTGTAGACCTTCAGGTCCATAGTTAGTAGATAGATGGATTCCTCTCTCTCTTGATTCTCAATACAATGGTCTCTTGGAGATCCATATGATGTAACTCTTTTTGCGGTGTGTTTGTTGGGATCAATGAACTTTGAGTTTATGATCAGATCTATCTTTTTATATCCATGAAAGTATTTGGGTTTCTTTGATCTCTTTTATGCATGATTTCTTATAGCCTCTTATTTCTTCTCTAACATTTGGGTTTTGTTTGGCCAACTTGATCTATTTATCTTGCAATGGGAAGAGGTGCTTTGTAGTGGGTTCGATCTTACGGTGCTTGATCCCAGTGACAGAAGGGGAACCGACACGTATGTATCGTTGCTACTAAGGATAAAACGATGGGGTCTATCTCTACATAGATATATCTTGTCTACATCATGTCATTGTTCTTATTGCATTACTCCCTTTCTCCATGAACTTAATACACTAGATGCATGCTGGATAGGGTCGATGTGTGGAGTAATAGTAGTAGATGCAGGCAGGAGTCGGTCTACTAATCTTGGACGTGATGCCTAAGTAATGATCATTGCCTGGATATTGTCATGAGTATTTGAAGTTCTATCAATTGCCCAACAGTAATTTGTTCACCCACCATTTGTTATTTTTCTTGAGAGAAGCCACTAGTGAAACCTACGGCCCCCAGGTCTCTTTCTCATATTATTTTCCTTTGTGATCTATTTTCCTTTGCGTTTATTTTCAGATCTACTAAACCAAAAACCAAAAAATACCTTGCTGCAATTTATTCTTATTTATTTGGCATTCGATCTATCAATCTACTACAAATTTACCTCACGTCTATTTTCATATCTTTAGGCGCTGTACCCCGGAAGGGATTGACAACCCCTTTAACATGTCGGGTTGCGAGAAGTTGTTATTTGTGTGCAGGTGCTGTTTACGTTGCGTTGCTTGGTTCTCCTACTAGTTTGATAACCTTGGTTTAACATCTGAGGTTAATACCTACCGCCGCTGTGCTGCATCATCCCTTCCTCTTTGGGAAAATATCGACGTAGCTTCAAGTGACATCAAAAGGAATTTCTGGCGCCGTTGCCGGGAAGGATCTTCAACATATACCAGGTTCCTAATCGCAAATATCATCTCCTTGCAATTTACATTATGTGCCATTTGCCTCTCGTTTTCCTCTCCCCCACTTCACAAAAATTTGCCATTTATTGTCCCCTCTTTTTCGTTCGTCGTTTTCTCGTCAGATCTCATGTTTGCTTGTGTTACCATGTGCCTTCTATATGCTTGCATCTTTTCTTGCTAATAGTCTATTGATATGGATCCTCATCCACTTGCTAATCTTTTTAATATATCCAATTATGATGAACCAATTGCTAGTGAGTTGAGTGCACTAGATTATCTTTATGAAGTTTTGCTTGAGATTCGTGAATCTGAAAATTGTGATGAAGAAACTTATGAAGTGATTCATGATAGCTCTGTGAATGAAAAGCATTATTGCAATGATTTTAATATAAATTCTATTAATGTCAATTGTGCTAATAATTTGCAAAACCCCAAGATCGGGGATGCTAATTTTGCTATGACCCCTATTTGTTGCAATGATCATGTTTGGGGTGATTCTTCTTATGATCTTGAAAATTTATTTAAGCCTCCTGATGACTATGTTATTTGCAATAATTTTGAAAGTGGGTTTGGAAGAGTGTCTACATTAGGTAAAAATAATCCCACATATTTGGAGAGTGTTCAATCTTATGAAATTTTTGATGAAAGTGGGTTTGGAGAGGTCATGATTTTAGTTGATCCCACTATCTTGGAAAATCATAAAACTTTTATGCATGTGGATCATGAAGAGAAAATTTTATATGATAGCTATATTATTGAATTTGATTGATCCTACACATAATTATTATGAGAGAGGAAAATATGATGGTAGAAATTTTCATGTTACTAAATTTCCTCTCGTTATGTTGAGTTTGTCAATGTTTTATTCCTCTCCTTTGCGTATGCTAGATATTTCTTGTCTTGACAATTTGTTTCCCTATAAAATTCCTATGCATAGTAAGCATGTTAGACTTAAATGTGTTTGTCGCATGTTTCATGATGGTCCTGTTGTGTTTCAATTATTATCTTTCGTGTGAGCATCGTTGAAATCTTGTGCCTAGCTAAGGGCTTTAAACTATAGCGCTTGTTGGGAGGCAACCCAATGAAAAAAAATTATTTTTGCTTTTTTTTCTTCCTGTTTTTGAGTGTTTGCACAATTATGCTACTGTTATGATTGTGTTTTTGTGTTTTAATTAGTGTTCGTGCCAAGTAAAGCCTTTAGGATCTTCTTGGGTGATAGTTGTTTGATCTTGCTGAAAAAACATAAACTTTTGCTCTCACAGAAATAATTTTCATTTTTTACTAGAGAGCGATAAAATACCCATTCCTTTTGCAGTAGATCAATATACAAATTGCTCAGGCCATCCTAATTTTTCAGAATTTTTGGAGTTACAAAAGTATTCGAAACACCCAGATTACTAGAGACTGTTATGTTTTGACAGATTCTGTTTTCTTTGCGTTGTGTGATTATTTTGATGGCTCTATGGTTTTCTTTGATGAGTTTTTGCCATAGAAAAGTTTGAATACAGTAGATATAATGCAAGAACAAAATATGAATTGGTTTGATACAACACTTATAGTAGTGATTTATTATTTTCTTATACTAACGGGTCTCACGAAGGTTTTGTTGAGTTTTGTGTGATTGAAGTTTTCAAGTTTTGAGTTATCTTACGATGGATGAAGGAATAAGGAGTAGAAGAGCCTAAGCTTGGGGATGCCCCGGCATCCCAAGCTATTATCCGAAAATGAGAAACCAACTAAGCTTGGGGATGCCCCCGAGTGGCATCCCCTCTTTCTTCTAACAACCATCGGTATTTTACTCGAAGCTATATTTTTATTCGTCACATACTATGTGTTTTGCTTGGAGCGTCTTGTATGATATGAGTATTTGCTTGTTTTATTTTGTGTTTTAAGTCTTGATCCCTGTGACGCCCCCAATTCAACCGTACACTAATCATACATGCAAACGTGTACGATCAAGATCAGGGATTCACGGGAAGATATCACAACACAACTCTACAAATAAAATAAGTCATACAAGCATCATATTACAAGCCAGGGGCCTCGAAGGCTCGAATACAAGAGCTCGATCATAGACGAGTCAGCGGAAGCAACAATATCTGAATACAGACATAAGTTAAACAACTTTTCCTTAAGAAGGCTAGCACAAACTGGGATAGAGATTGAAAGAGGCGCGGGCCTCCTGCCTGGGATCCTCCTAAACTACTCCTGGTCGTCGTCAGCGGGCTGCATGTAGTAGTAGGCACCTCCCGAGTAGTAGTAGTCGCCATCGACAGTGGCGTCTGGCTCCTGGACTCCAACGTCTGGTTGCAGCAATCAGGTATAGGAAAGGGGAAAAGGGGGAGAAAAGCAACCGTGAGTACTCATCCAAAGTACTCGCAAGCAAGGAGCTACACTACATATGTATGCATTGGTATCAAATGGAATAAGGCTATCATATATGGACTGAACTACAGAATGCCGGAATAAGAGGGGGATAGCTAGTCCTATCGAAGACTACGCTTCTGGCCAGCTCCATCTTGTAGCATGTAGAAGAGAGCAGACGGTAAGTTCACCAAGTAGCATCGTGTAGCATAATCCTACCCGGCAATCCTGTCCTCGTCGCCCTGTTAGAGAGCGATCACCGGGTTATATCTGGCACTTGAAAGGGTGTGTTTTATTAAGTAACCGGTTCTAATTGTCATAAGGTCAAGGTACAACTCCAAGTCGTCCTTTTACCGAAGATCACGACTACTCGAATAGATTAACTTCCTTGCAGGGGTGCACCACATTTCCCAACACGCTCGATCCCCTTTGTCCGGACACACTTTTCTGGGTCATGCCCGGCCTCGGAAGATCAACACGTCGCAGCCCTACCTAGGCACAACAGAGAGGTCAACACGCCGGTCTAAATCCTATGGCGCAGGGGTCTGGGCCCATCGCCCATTGCACACCTACACGTTGCGAACGCGGCCGACGAGCAGACCTAGCAACCTCCATTACAAAGGAAGTTGCGTTACGCGGTCCAACCCGGTGCGCGCCGCTCAGTCGCTGACGTCACGAAGGCTTCGGCTGATACCACAACGTCGAGTGCCCATAACTGTTCCAGCGTAGTTGGTTAGTGCGTATAGGCCAGTAGCCAGACTCAGATCAAATACCAAGATCTCGTTAAGCGTGTTATTTTGAAATAACCACGGATGCCGACCAGGGCCAGGCCCACCTCTCTCCTAGGTGGTCTCAACCTGCCCTATCGCTCCTCCACAAAGTAACAATCGGGGGCTGTCAGTGTCAAAACTGGCGGATCTCGGGTAGGGGTCCCGAACTGTGCGTCTAAGGCGGATGGTAACAGGAGGCAGGGGACACGATGTTTTACCCAGGTTCGGGCCCTCTTGATGGAGGTAAAACCCTACGTCCTGCTTGATTTATTCTTGATGATATGGGTATTACAAGAGTTGATGTACCACGAGATCGGAGAGGCTAAACCCTAGAAGCTAGCATATGTATATCCTCTATCGACTAGCCTGGCCTCGGTTTATATAATGCACCAGAGGCCTAGGATAACAAGAGTCCTAGCCGAATACGCCGGTGGGGAGGAGTCCTTGTCTTGATCACCAAGTCTTGTGGAATCTTCCATGTATGCGACAGCTGTCCGAACTGGCCCATGAGTATACGGCCATGGGGGTCCTCGGCCCAATCTAACAGACCGGGAGACGACGTGGTGAGTACCCCCTAGTCCAGGACACCGTCAGTAGCCCCCTGAACCGGTCTTCAAGTTAGGGATGCTCCTCGATTCTTCTGAACTGTTCTCCATCTTCAGTTGTCGGTCTTGAAAACTGGTTCAACAAATCTTCTCATCTTCGATCTTGAGGATCGCCGAAATGTATTCGACGAGTTTGCACGTCGGGTATCCGAGGAGCCCCTTTAAGTTTCCGGCCTTTATCAATGCCTTGTTATTTTTATGCCACACCTCGGGTTTGAAGTTGTTCCCGGGAGGCAGTGTCCTCTTGCGTCCGATCTCTAACACCGGACTGCATTCGAGGTATCTTTTGTAGCCGAGCACCAATGCCGGACTGCTTCCGAGATCCACCACCGGAATGTATCCGAGCTCCAACGCCGGACTGTGTCCAAGCTCCAACGCCGGACTATATCCAAGATGTCATAGATCATCTTGGTCCAAAAAAGTTGAAGGAGTTTAGCCAAGCTTAATGCTGGAAATGCCCTCTATGGAGCCACCCACTAGCGCCCGAGCTTTATGCCGGACTGCTTCCGAGGTGGTGCACCAACCCGACCGTGGGCCAATTTTTTGTCAATATTTTTGATTGGTGCAATTTATTCTCTGCCGAGATATATAGCCATTAGCCCTCAAGGTGTGTATCGAACTAAAACCCGAGATGCACCTGAAGGATGATGTAAGACCGCTGATCCCAGTAGCCGCTGAGACTCAGGTTGATTTGTAAAATCGGCCTGAGGATCAAGTCCTAGCCCGGCAGAACACTTCGGGACACAAAAAGCGGCATGCTTAGTCCTCGAGACTCAGGTTGGGTGCGGCCGACCAGCCTGAGGATCAAAATCTCATCGGAAACTGTATTGCACTTAAAATTTTCTGCATTGAACAGGCAATGCAGTAGACCCCGAGACACTGGTCGGGTGGCAACGCCAGATCTGGGGATCGATGTGCCCCTTTAATATTTGTAAATAATAAGCCCGAAGCCCAGTAGCCCCCGAGCCTTAATGCAGGCACGGGTGGCCAAATTAAGGATCGATATCCATAGTAAAATCACAAATTATGTGTAATGACTCTATGTATCCAAGTACTTTACGTCATTAATGCTTGAATCCGCATTGTACAAAACTTTGTTGACCGACCATCGGCTTCCACCTCCTCGGCCAGTAGCCGAGGAGTGTTTGTCCTACTTTATAAAGCCTTTATGAGGGCAAGACAAACAAGGCAATCTGGCCGTACGGTTTTATAAACAAAGGTACGCAGAGAGATATGTTATATTTCTGTTTAACATAAGAAATGTCTTCCAAAGAAAATAGTCCCGCTATCGGTTCCTTTCTTTGGGCTGTCATGTTAAGCATGATCATGAAACCTCATCTCTAATGTAAGAGCAAAATATCGAGCATTTTGTTTGGGAGGCCAGTTAATAGCCCCCGGTAGTGTTCGGTGACAGTCGAGGTCAAGCCATAAACACATCGGCCATTATTATGAATGGCCCTTCATTTAACATAGTCATCAGATCGCTGACCAGTTTACGCTTATTGTGATAGACAGTTTTCGGCTTTCTCCACTAAGGTGCTTAACCATGTGAGCTGGAAGCACAATCGCAGTGGTTCTCCCTTTGCACGCCTAGCCGAACAAAGCGGAACTTAGGAAGAAAGTGCAGGAGCCGGGCAACCCAACTATTGACCGAAGACACAATTCGAAACCGATGCATATATAGCAATATCCGAGAATGTTTTCGCCGAATCTATAAAGGTGTCCGGCATTGCACTATGAGACTTGTGCTGGAAACACACAAATAGTTGAAAAGTGCCATAAGCTTGGAAAACCAAAAAACGTCAGTAAAAACTTGACGTCCGAACAAGATCAAGTGTTCGGTGCCAATCTGAAAATTGGACTTCAGAAAAAAAGTGCTTCTGTCGTGCTTTAACATGACACATCCTATCTCAAGACTTCAAGCGGGTCAGCTTACGGCTTCAACCTCCTATCCCGAAGGCGGAGTACTTCCCATTAGGCCAGTTTAGCAAACTAAACTCTAGCGGCTTTGAGAGAGAAATTAGGCTCCCCGGCTAGTGACCACACACTCGTGTCGAAAAAGGGAGTGGTAAATAATAATTAAAAAAAATTTGCGATGACTAAGAAGAAGAACACTTATTATAAAACGGCTCATATAAATTTAAGAGCCCCCAAGTGACTTGGGTAAAAGAATTTTATGTATAATGATTGTATGTACCGAAGTACTAATATCATATCTTCGTTCACCCGAACTTTAAACGCGTCTTAACCGACCGTCGGCTTCTCCCTCTTCGGCCAAGGGCCGAAAAGTGTCATGTACTCCGCCTTTCAAGAGTGTCGACAGTGTTTTCGATGACCAGGCAATCAGGCCATAAGGCTGTAACAGACAAAGCGCGCTCAGGGGACTTATGCTATATTACTAACGAAGTGTAAGAAGCATCTTCGAAGAAAATAGTACCCCCACTGATACCTTTCTTCGGTGCTCATTATTACTATGAGACTTGTGCAATAGATTTTTGTACTCATGAGTTCCGTTGTGTGCCGACCATGATTGAAAACAATAAGAGCGCTAGCTTTCGGCTTCACCCAGTCTGAGGTCAGAACTCGAAGGACCCGGTCATGACAATAGCAGAGGTGCTCCCTTTACTCCCTAGCCGAACAATCGGGAACGTAGGGGTAAGCACAGGAGCCAGGCAACCCAGCTTGCAAATCGCTTAAGTCAATATGGTGCATATTGTGGCGTAATACACGAACAAGGAACAAAGCCGTACAAGTATAATCATATGCAAGAGGAAAAGCTTCATAAAGGAAGCCCCCAAATAAACGGGGTATTTGAATTTGTGCGTCACAAACAAAGTTTGGACAAGGAAATTTTTTAGAAGCAACTTTTTTCCAAAAAAGTATAATGCTTGGTCGAACCGAACACAAGTTAAAAATTCAAAACTTTGAGCATGAAGGCAACTTAGCTGGTTAATGTGTTCGGTATTGATGATGCGGTCCGAGCTTGATGCAAGACAAGGTTCCATCCCCCAAGCCGGTCCCGAGGTGGCGGAGCAAAGAGCTCGGCACTCCGAAGTGGTGACATAGCACGATCAATGCAGGCCGGCAGAGTGATGCCGAAGTCCCCGGCAAGGGGTAATGAAGTGTTGACGAAGCCCCACGTCCGGCCGAGGTGACACCAAAGGATATAGTCCGGCTAGATCATTTTCCTATGCACAAAAAATAGTGCAAACCAGAGATAATAGTAATAAAAAATTGTTGCATAATAAATAATTTATGCAAAGTGAGTAATAAAAGAAATATGGCCTGGCGCCGAAGTCAATGTCGATGCAGGGCGTCGGCGTGATGCGGTAAAGGCATGGCGAAGCCTGAATTTATAGGTCGGTCCGAGTTCTGGATGCGGCGTTGGCTGGACTATGTACGGAAACTGACCGAACCGCCATGCGACCGTCGTTAATGCGGCCACCATTTGATAGACCTAGTTGAATATAATGGACAAACCAGAGTAATAATTCCTTGGGAAAAATGAACCCAAACAAGCAAAAAGGACTAGGATTAATAGCACCTGATTTATTTGTTGTAGCAATCCACAGAAAGGTGATTCCAAAAATTGGGACTCGATCCGCACACCCATTGCCTGATGGGCGATAAAGCGACGGTATGGCGATGCTGGCAAAGGTTGGCTCACCAAGGCAAAGCCCTCGGTCCAGCTAACGTGACTGAGCTGGTCGGCTAGTGACGCTGAAGTCTCCGGAGTAGGTTGATGAAGAGATGGCAAAGCCCCCGGTCCAGCCTCGATGTCGAAGCCTCGATGTCAGCCGATGAGTCGAAGTAGGTCGGCGTGATGGACACCAGCTTGAAGAAGCAATAGTGCGGCCCTGCCGATGCAGGTCGTGGCGTGGTCGATGCCGTCTTGATGAAGTGACTATGCGGCGATGCCGGTATACCCGCTCCGTGTAATCCATGGGGTGGCGATGTTGGTGATGATTTATCCTTCGCGAAGCCGGACTCTTGTTCGGCTTGCCGAGACGATGATCCAAATTAGCCCAATACCCACCTCCGTGTAATCCATAGGCATCGTGTGTGTTGCATCCCAACACCCCTCCAATTTGGCCCAATACCCACCTAAACCCTCTCCATCATCTAGAGCGTTCGATCACGATCGCGTGGCCGAAAACCGCATCTCATTTGGACTCTCCTGGATCCCTCTATCTATAAATAGGTGCGCTCCTATGAATTTTCGGGTCCAAACCCTAGCCTCTTCTTCCCCGTGCCACCGGACAAAAACCTCGCCGCCCGGACATGTCGGCCCCGCCTCCGGCTAGATCCGAGCAGGAGCGCCCGGATCCGCTCCTCGCCGCCCCCCTCCGCGGCCGTCCTTGCCGGAGAAGACCTCCCCACTCGCCGGAGTTGCGTCAAGCTCGCCAGAGTTGCCTCGGTTCGCGTGCACGAACCCTAGATCTGTTCTTGGAGTGAGACATTTCACTAAGTCCCCGAGTTTTCCATGTTTCATATGCCCTTGTTCATCTTGTCGTAACTTTGCATCCGTAGCTCCGATTCGGGCATATAGCATATCAAAATGTTCGCCTCAGAGAGCAGATCATTTCATCTCATTGCATCATTTTCATTTGAGCTCATCTTGATGCCTGAAATGCTGTTGGAAGAGTGCTATTTGAGATGATTGTCAGATCTGCTGCTCCAATTAGCTATTTGTCATTTTTGCCATGATTATTGTGTGCATGATATGCCCCTGAGCTCTACATGTATTTTGTTATAAGTTTTGCCATCTTTCTAGAGGTGCAACCCATGTATTTTTGTGATGTGTGTGGTGACTAGCACAAGCTTGCAAAGTGGTGCATTCGTTAATGCTGATTTCAGGGACTTAGCAATTCCACTAAGTCCTTGATCTGTTTATCTCAATATGCCATATGTTCATGTTGTTTCCTAGTGATCCGTGCCTCTTTTGAGGATGATCAGTAAGGATGTTTTGTTAATCTTGTAGTGCTCTATCCATCCATGTCTTTGTTTGCATTTATGGAGCACCCTATCTTGAGTCAATCGAGCTCTACTTTTGCTATTTCGTGAATCTAGGCAGATTGTCTACTTGTTAGCGATTTTGCCGAGGATGTTGTAGTTGATCCGTGCATGCTATGTCATTGTTCTTGCCATGTCTAGCTTATATAATGTGTATTCTTGATAGGTGTATGCTTAGATTGTCATGACTTGCTCTGTAGTGAGTGCATCGAGCTCGTAAACATGCCTACTTGATATCTGTTTCAGCATGCTCCAGTTTCTCTAAGTCTGTGATCTGATTATGTTTTGCCATGGTCACATGCTTGCAATTGTATTTCCTGATCCCTTTTGGCTCAAGGTCACTAAGGGACTTTTGTTAAGCTCTTTGAGTAGCTCCATGCCATGCTTTACTTTGCCATGTTCAGGCCTTGTAGAATATAGTTTTCATGCTCCAAAGTGTGCTACCTGATCTGAAATTCCAGACAAGTGTTAATTTCACTAAGTCTGAGACCTGTTTACCGTTTGCATTTTTGCCATGCTTGTTTGAACCTGTTAATGGATGAATTGGCCGTAGCTCAGTGTTCATCTTTTGTTAAGCATCATGAATGGATCCCTGCCATGTATTTTGTTGCCATGATTGAGTGCTGTAGCATGTCCATCTTGTTGCATTTAGATGGCTACTTGCTGTATATCGCAGACCGGTGCCATATTTGAATTGCTTGCCATTTCCAAACCGTGACTCCGATTCCGGCGTTCTTTATATCGTTTTCACGCGATTTCACCTCAGCTTTCCAGTGGCACATTTGGATTTCCAAGTTGAGGCCAGGTTCAATCATTCCTTGTCAAATCATGCATATGCATCGCATACCGCATCCCGCATATCATATCATGTTCATGTGTTGGTTGTTTACTATGTTGTGTGCTTCTTTCCGGTGTTTGCTTCTTCGGGTTGGTTCCGGTAACGTCGCGTTTGTGAGGACCCGTTCGTCTACGTCTGTTTGTCTTGTTCATGGACTCGTTCTTCTTCCTTGCGGGATTTCAGGCAAGATGATCATACCCTCGAAATCACTTCTATCTTTGCTTGCTAGTTGCTCGCTCTTTTGCTATGCCTATGCTGCGATACCTACCACTTGCTTATCATGCCTCCCATATTGTTGAACCAAGCCTCTAACCCACCTTGTCCTAGCAAACCGTTGTTTGGCTACGTTACCGCTTTGCTCAGCCCCTCTTATAGCGTTGTTAGTTGCAGGTGAAGATTGAAGTTTGTTCCTTGTTGGAACATGGAGATGTTGTTCCTCGTAGGAACATGTTTACTTGTTGGGATATCACAATATATCTTATTTAATTAATGCATCTATATACTTGGTAAAGGGTGGAAGGCTCGGCCTTATGCCTGGTGTTTTGTTCCACTGTTGCCGCCCTAGTTTCCGTCATATCAGTGTTATGTTCCCGGATTTTGCGTTCGTTACGCGGTTGGGTAATAATGGGAACCCCTTGACAGTTCGCCTTGAATAAAACTCTTCCAGCAATGCCCAACATTGGTTTTACCATTCGCCGCCTAGCCTTTTCTTTTCCCTTGGGGGTCGCGCGCCCAAGGGTCATCATTATCTTATACCCCCGGGCCAGTGCTCCTCTGAGTGTTGGTCCAACTTGTCAGCCGCCGGTGGCCACCAGGGGCAACTCTGGGCTGGCCTACCGGAAGTTTGGACAATCCGGTGTGCCCTGAGAAAGAGATATGTGCAGCTCCTATCGGGATTTGTCGGCACATTCGGGCGGTGTTGCTGGTTTAGTTTTACCTTGTCGAAATGTCTTGTAACCGGGATTTCGAGTCTGATCGGGTCTTCCCGCTAGAAGGAATATCCTTCGTTGACCGTGAGAGCTTGTGATGGGCTAAGTTGGGACACCCCTGTAGGGATTTGAACTTTCGAAAGCCGTGCCCGCGGTTATGGGCAGATGGGAATTTGTTAATGTCCGGTTGTAGAGAACCTGAAGATGACCTTAATTAAAATGCATCAACCGCGTGTGTAACCATGATGGTCTCTTTCCGGCGGAGTCCGGGAAGTGAACACGGTGTTGGAGTTATGCTTGACGTAGGTTGTTCTAGGATCACTTCTTGATCATAGTTTTATCGATCGTGCTTTGCCTTCTCTTCTCGCTCTCTTTTGCGAATAGGTTAGCCACCATATATGCTAGTCGCTTGCTGCAGCTCCACCTCATACCTTTACCTTACCCATAAGCTTAAATAGTCTTGATCGCGAGGGTGTGAGATTGCTGAGTCCCCGTGACTCACAGATACTTCCAAAACCAGCTTGCAGGTGCCGATGAGACCGTGCAGGTGACGCAACCAAGCTCAAGGAGGAGCTCGATGAAGATCATGTCCTTTGTGTTGTGTCCTTCTAATTGATCAGTAGTGGAGCCCAGTTGGGGTCGATCGGGGATCTGTGTAGCATTTGGGGTAGTCTTCTTTTATTTTGGTTCCGTAGTCGGACCTTGAGTGTATCTGGTTGATGTAATGCTTTATTCATGTAATTGTGTGAAGTGGCGATTGTAAGCCAACTATGTATCCCTTTTCCCTTATGTATTACATGGGTTGTGTGAAGATTACCTCACTTGCAACATTGCTTTCAATGCGGTTATGCCTCTAAGTCGTGCTTCGACACATGGGAGATATAGCCGCATCGAGGGCGTTACAGGAGGCGCCAGTGAGGTGGTCTCGGCGAGTTCAGGTGATGGCGCGCGGTGGCGGCGACGCGGTCACCAGGGTCGGGGGGGAGCGCCCCTGATCCAGATCGGGTCGTGGGGTGGGGAGAGGAGCGAGTGGGGGAGTGGTGTGCGTGGGGGGTTAGAGTTTCGGGTGAGAAGGGGGATATGAGGAGTGGCCGGCCTGGTTGCCCGGTTGGGCTGCAGGCCTGCTGGGCCAGAGCCCGGGGTTTTTTTCCCTCTCTTTTTTAGTTTTGTTTCTTTTCTATTTTATTTTTAGTTCTATAAATTACAAGAACTACACCTAAACTAGTAACACCAAGCATTCCACCGGCACAATAAATTTTGGTAGTTAACTAAATAGTTTACAACAATTTTAATTATTAAGGGGCATTTATATAATTGTTTTAGTTATATTTATTTATTTTGGACTATTTAGTTACTTTATAAAAGTGTGGTTTATCAACCACTATTACCTATGCATTATCCGGCATGACCCGAACATTTTAGTTTCATTATTTGAAAACTTTTATTGTTGCATAATTTTTAATTTGAATTCGAATCGGTTTCGAACTAACGCGAGATTAGCAACAATAATCGAGGTGACGTGGCATCATTAGCAGAGGTTCACTGTAGCTTAAGTATACAGGCATCACAATCCCTTGCTGGACACACCTATTTGAGAGAGCCAAAATTATGTCATGACTTGTTAGAATTGCTCTCTTTGCTTCACTTAATTTTTTTAATGAGCTATGGACTTGCTCTAGTGCTTCACTTTTATATTTTTGAGCATGGCGTGCTTAGTATTTTTGAAGAAATGCTCTCTTGCTTCACTTAGATTTATTTGAGAGTTATTAAAATTTTCAAGAAATTCTCTCTTGCTTCACGTAAATTAATTTGAGAGAAAGAAGAAATTATGCTCATGATCTTCACTTATATTTGCTTGAGCTTATGAAAATCAACATACGAAAATTAGTTCCAAAGTGATAGATATCCAAGAAATATATAATAAAAACTTTCATGAAGATCATTGGACAAAATAAACTTGATTCTTAGTAATAGTTTTGAGATATGATGATGTGATATGTGAGTCATCTTGATGAGTAATTATGCTTTAGTAAGGATATTGGTGTTAAGGTTTGTGATTCCCTATGCAAGCACGAAAGTCAATAATTATGCAATGAAATTATATCCAACTTGTGGTGCATTATTTCGGTGTTAGTTATGCTTAATGCTCGCTTATGAGATTATTCGTTTCTTGGTTGGTCGCTTCTCAATCTTTTGCTAGCCTTCGTTTTGCACTATGTATGATCACTACTTGTGCATCCAAAAACCATTAAACTAGTTTTGCCACATGAGTCCACTATATCTACCTATATGCGGTATTCTTTTGCCGTTCTAAGAAAATTTGCATGTGCCATCTCTAATTTTCAAAAATAAACTTCTCTTTCGTGTGTTTGTTTCGCTCACAGAGCGGTGAGGGGTGGCTAATATTTTCCATGCTAGATGTGTTATTCTCAAGACGAGTGTTTATTCACTTGTCATTGCAGGAGAGTAAGGCAAAGGTATTAGGGATGCCTAGTCCCGAAATGAAAAATGTATTTACTTTATGTTGTCAAATAATGAATTCCTTGGAAAGTGTTGTGACGCTCTCGATTCAATCGTACACTAATCATACACGCAAATGTGAACGATCAAGAGCATGGACTCACCGGAAGATATCACAACACAACTCTAGACACAAAATAAATAATACAAGCCTTATATTACAAACCATGGGCCTCGAGGGCTCGAATACATAAGCTCGAATACACAAGAGTAAGCTGAAGCAACAATATCTGAGTACAGACATAAGTTAGACAAGTTTGCCTTAAGAAGGCTAGCACAAAAGCAACAACGATCAAAAAGGCAAGGCCTCTTGCCTGGGAGCCTCCTAACTACTCCTAGTCGCCGGCAGCCTCCACGTAGTAGTAAGCACCCTCGGTGTAGTAGTAATCGTCGATGGTGACATGTGGTTCCTGGGCTCCACCATCTGGTTGCGACATCCGAAAAGAAAGGAAAAGGGGAAAAAGAGGGAGCAAAGCAAACGTGAGTACTCATCGAAAGTACTCGCAAGACTTACATCAGATCTAAACTACTTATGCATTTGTATCAAAGGAATGGGTTGTATCTGTCGACTAAACGTCGGAATGCCAGAAGAGAAGGGGAAAGCCTAGCCTATCGAAGACTAGCATCTTCAAGCAGCTCCTAGCATCTTGCAACATTCAGAAGAGTATAAGATGGCAGCTTATATTTAGCAAACATTTGGTAACATTAGCGCCCAGAGATCACTTCCTCGACTCCCTGCGAGGAAACGATCCCGGAGCCATCATATCCATTACATGCCTCAGCATCCAGTATCCAGTTCTAGTTGTATCGATCGGGATACAACTCCAAGTGTCCGTTACCGTAGGACAGGCTATCGATAGATGTTTTCTTCCCTTCAGGGGTGCACCAACTTACCCAACATGGTCAATCAACTCCAGCCGGACACACCATCAGTCCATGACTGGCCTCGGCCAATCAACACACCGCAGTCCTACCTAGGATCAACAGAGAGGCCAGCACGCCGGTCTACATCCTAAATGCGAAGGGGTCATGGGCCATCGCCCTTTGCAATCATGCACGTTGCGTACGCGGCCGGTGAGCAGACCTAGCCTCCCTTATACCAGGCGAGATGTTCCAGTCCAACCCGGTGCACGCCGCTCCATCGCTGATGTTCGTTGAGCTTTCGGCTGATACATACGGCGCAGAGTGTTCATACTTATTCCCACGTGGTGGTTAGTGCGAAAAAGGCCAGAGGCCTACTCGGATCAAATATCCAAACCGTTAGTGTCTTGATAGTGTGGTAACGATCAATGATCCACGATATGTGTTCCCGTCGCCCCGTCTCACGGACTTGCGGTAAGGGCTAAGAATGCCCGGCCACGCCGCGTGGAAAAACTTACAGCTATCCTCCAGACCAACCCGACTTCACATCACTCACGGGTACCCCTCGGGGCCGACCCGATGTCATCATGGTTCTATGGTAAGTCAAAGTAATCGTGCGTCTGAAACAACAAGGGGGGGAACCTGAGGAACCACCCTCGATGGATTCCCACTCGATGTAACCGTCAAGGTGGACTTGGAGGAATCACCCTCGTTGGTCCACACTTGAGGGGTTGCACGACAGAGTCTTTATCGGGAGTGGTCAAGGAGGAATCACCCTCGATGACCACGACCGAATAGCTACACTACAGGGTTAACATCAGAAGTGATGATGAGGTACCACCCTCGGCACTCGATAGTAAATCTACAGAGTCATACAACTAAGGGGTGTGATGTGCGGTGTCGGGGCCTGGATGTCGATCACGTTGATCGAGTCATTGAACGTAAAGCAGGGGCAACTGGGACAAGGTGGGGGTCACTGATGGATCTCTAACCAACCTATACTAGGCAGTTTAGAATAAGCAGGCAACAAAAACAGGCTATGCATCAAAGTAGGATCATACAGAAACCAGTAGCAGTTCTAATGCAAGCATAAGACAGAAAGAAATGGGCGATATCAGAATGCTCAAGGGGTTTTTGCTTGCCTGGAAGCTCTATTGAAAAGGAAGAAGTGTCGTCGTCGATGTAGTCGATCACCGGGGCATCATCGGCCTCGGGGTCTACCGGAGAGAAGAGGGGGAAGAAACAGTAAATATAAGCAAATAGATGCAACACTAAGCATGCCAAGACAATATGCAGAGCTAGGGGTGTTCTAACGCAGTACTACACATTGCAGACGGAGAGGGAAAACATCCGAAGGGGTTTTCCCGCGTTTGGCTTTTTTCGGACAAATGAAAGAGAGGGGACAGTTCCAAGTTTAGCATGCTAGGGTCTTGTGACAGATGAACGGACCGCGCCTTCAGATTCGTTGGATTTTTCTGAGCAACTTTCATATAGAAAACATTTTCATCTGAGATACGGTTTATTTTCTATGAATTTTCAAAGTTTTAAACATATATGGAATTATCTTTAATTCAAAAATAAAAGCATAATACACTTTTGCTACCTAGTGCTACACTAGCCTAGGTGTATGACAGTGGGGTCCAGGGGGCCTAGTGAGCAAGTCCAGTCAGTGTTGACTAGGTCAATCTTGACCAGTCAACGGGGTCAAAGGGGCCCGCATGTCATGGACTATAGTTTTAACAGGTTTACTTAACTAGTTAAATTACCAGTGGGGCCCACATGAAGTGTCTAATAGTGGACATATTAGTGCCAACGGGGGGGTTAGTCCACACTAATTAGGACTGGTCGGGGCCTCACCGGACAGAGGCGCGGCGCCCAGGGTGGCTGGGCGCGCCCGGGAGCTCCGGCGGCCATGGCCGGTAGCAGCAGCGAGTAGGCGTTGCAGGGCGACGGCCGCGTCGGTGAACAAAGGCGGGTGCGTGACCAGGCGGCGAGGCGGTAGTGGGTGAGCGGCGGCGAGGCGGTAGTGGGCGAGCGGCGGCGGTTGCAGAGGTGTAGGGCGAGGGCGGGCGCGGGCATGGGCGCAGCCGGGCGACGGAGGGGGGGGGGGCGACGACGCACAGCGGGGCAAGGGTGTGGCCGGCGGAGCGGCCTCGGTCGGGCATGGTGCTGGGGCAGCAGCGGCGAGTGGGGCGAGGCGGACAGGGGCAGTGATAGTGGGCGCGCACGCTATGGCGCTGGAGGGCGCTGGGCGTGGCCCCGAGGCAGCGAGGCGCAACAGGGAGCGCAGGTGTGGCCGGGACCGGCGGCAACAACGGTGAGCGTCGGTGGCCGTGACGAGCGCAAGTGACATGGAGCTACGACAAGAATTCGATGGGGAAAACAGAGGGGAAATCGAGGGGAGCTCACAGCGGCGGTTGCCAGCGAGGAGGGAGGACACGGGGTGGTCCGGGGGCATCGGGAGCTTCGAGGGAGATGGCGAAGCAGAGGAGCGTGCACAGGGAAGAACGATGATGTCGGCGAGCTGCGGGGCGGTCCGGCTCATCCTTGTAGAAGGACAAGTTATGGGCTGTGCAATCTCCATGTATTGATCGGTGCACCAGGCACGTATATATAAGTACAGAGGTGGGCCACAACCTCAACTACACAAAGGAAACATGAGGTGGGCCCTACACACAAATATACACGTACACAATATACTCAACACCCCCTGCAGTCGAAGCGGCGCCAGTGACGCAAAGACTGGAACGGAACTCCTCAAAGGTAGAAGTCGGCAGTGCCTTCGTCATCATATCGGCGAACTGTTGTGCAGTCGGCACATGGAGAACCCGGATACGTCCAAGAGTGACCTGCTCGCGCACAAAGTGAATGTCCAGCTCAATGTGTTTAGTCCAGTGATGATGAACGGGTTTGGCGGAGAGGTACACCGCAGAAACATTGTCGCAGTAGAGAACCGTAGCCTGGGAGACATCATGATGCAGCTCCTGAAGTAACTGTCGTAGCCAGGTGCACTCGGCAACAGCGTTGGCCACAGCTCGGTACTCAGCCTCCGCGCTGGAGCACGAAACCGTGGGTTGTCGCTTGGACGACCACGAGACGAGTGAAGGACCGAGGTAGACGCAGTAGCCAGAGGTGGACCAACGAGTATCGGGGCAGCCAGCCCAGTCTGCATCGGAGTAGGCCACCATCTCCAGAGAAGTAGACACCGTGATTGTCAATCCGAGGGACATCGTGCCGCGGATGTAACGAAGGATCTGCTTCACGAGAGTCCAATGGGAGTCACGGGGGGGGGGGGCGTGCATGTGGAGACACACCTGCTGAACATCATACTGAAGATCCGGTCTGGTGAGAGTCAAATACTGAAGAGCGCCGATGATAGACCGGTAGAAAGGAGCATCCGACGCAGGCGAGCCCTCAAGAGCAGAGACCTTGGCCTTCGTGTCAACAAGAGTAGCAACAGGGTGACAGTTGAGCATGCCAGCACGCTCAAGAAGCTCATGTGCATACTGCTGCTGATGAAGAAAGAAACCATCCAGGCGCTGAATGACCTCAATGCCAAGGAAATAATGTAGAGTACCCAAGTCCTTAATGGCAAACTCGTCACGTAGCCGGAGAGTAATCTGCTGAAGAAGAGCTGCGGAGGAGGCTGCCAGGATGATGTCATCGACATAAAGAAGCAAATACGCAGTCGTGTCACCGTGGCGATAGACAAACAGTGAGGCGTCCGAGCGAGTGACGCTGAAGCCCCGTGTCTGAAGAAACCCGGCGATCCGCTGGTACCAGGCGTGGGGTGCCTGCTTGAGCCCGTAAAGAGAGCGGGACAGCAGACACACATGGCTAGTAAGTGAGGCGTCGACGAAACCGGTGGGTTGCTCACAATACACCTGATCCTCAAGATGGCTGTGGAGAAATGCATTGGAGACATCCATCTAGTGAACGGGCCAGCTGCGGGACACGGCAAGCTGGAGGACGGTGCGGATCGTGCCCGGTTTTACAACCGGGGCAAACGTCTCAGTGAAGTCCACTCTAGCACGGTGGCGGAATCCACGGACCACCCAACGAGCCTTGTAGCGCTCGAGAGTACCATCCGAGCGGGTCTTATGGCGAAAGACCCACTTGTCAGTGATGACGTTGGCACGAGGAGGCCGGGGAACCAGTGTCCAGGTGCGGTTCCGTAGAAGAGCATCGAACTCTTCCTGCATCGCCGCAAGCCAGTGAGGATCACGGAGGGCGGCGCGAACGGACGTGGGAAGAGGCGACGGCTCCGCGGTGGAGGCTGCGAGGACATACTCGTCGCTCGAGTACCGGAGGCTTGGACGATGAACGCCGGTACGAGCCCGTGTGACTGGGCCAGCCGGAGCCGTTGGAGCCACCGGCGAGGCAGCCGGCGAGGCAGCCGGCGTCGGAGCCGGTGAGGAGGCCGGCGTCAGGGCCGACGAGGAGGCCGGCGTCAGGGCCGGCGAGGTGGCCGGCGTCGGAGCCGGCGAGGAGGCCGGCGTCAAGGCAGCTGAAGAAGCGGCCGAGCCAGCAGTGCCCGACCCCGTGGCGCCCGAGTCGGGGCGACGGGTGAAGGAGGGACACCAGCTGCGCCGGCAGGGTCGGCCGAGGAGGCCGAGGGGGCCGGCGCCGGCGTGAGGGCGTGAGGACCGCCAAAGCCCGGAGGCGGTCCATGGGCCGAACGAGACCGTCCGCCTGACGTAGTCGTCGAAGAGCCACCGGTGGCCGGCGGTGACGAGGTGAAAGGAGGTACCTGCTGCTGAAACGGAAACACCATCTCATCAAAGTAAACGTGTCGGGAGGTGAAAACATGATGGGAGACGGGATCATAGCAGCGGTAGCCCTTAGTGTTAGGTGGGTAGCCGAGAAAGATGCAGGCGACGGAGCGGGGTGCAAGCTTATGAGGCGCAGTAGCGACGATGCTAGGGTAGCAAAGGCAGCCAAAGATGCGAAGCCCATCATAAGAGGGGGGTTGCACCGAAGAGAAGATGATGAGGTGTAAAGTTCCCGCGAGTATGACATGGGCAGATGTTGATCAAGAGAGAAGCAGTGGCGAGAGCGTCAGGCCAAAAGCGCGGAGGCACATTGGCATGAAAGAGAAGAGTCCTAACGCAGTCAATGAGAGTGCGAAGGATGCGCTCAGCGTGACCGTTCTGCTCCGAGGTGTACGGGCAAGTGAGACGAAAAATCGTGCCATGTGTGGTGAGAAGATTACGAACAGCGAGGTTGTCAAACTCCTTCCCGTTGTCTGTCTACAATGCGAGAATGGGACGACCAGACTGCGTGAGAACATAGGAGTAGAAAGCGGCTATAGTGGATATAACATTCGACTTGCAGCGCAACGAGAAGGTAAACACATAATGCGAAAAATCATCAAGGAGGACAAGATAATAAAGAAAGCCCGTATTACTGGCAACAGGAGAGGTCCAAACATCACTATGAATTAACTCAAACGGGTACGATGCAACAAAAGAAGAAGCCCTAAACGGAAGACGAGCATGTTTGCCGAGGCGACATGCATGACACGAGTGATCCTCGTTCTTATTACACATGAAAGAAAAACTCCAAAGTATGTGGCGAAGGGTGGCAGGATTAGGATGACCCAAGCGAGCATGCCAAAGATCCACTCCGGTGGCGAGAGCGACAGGGCGGCGGAAGTGGTGGAGGTGGCGGAGTGAACCAGGTAGAGCTCATCGGGGCTGTCACATTGGTGGAGCACCATCCGCGTGCGAGCGTCCTTAACAGAAAAACCATATGCGTCAAATTCAACGGTAACCAGATTTTCACGTGTAAGAGAACGAACAGAAACAAGATTTTTAATAAGTTCAGGAGAAACTAGGATATTAGACATGGATATTGGAGTGGAGTTAGACGGAAAATATGCATGACCAATATGGGTGATAGGAAGAGAAGATCCATCACCGACGGTGATGCGGTTGGAAGTGTGGACAGGATGGGCGGTGTGGAGGTTACCGGGGTACGCCGCCATGTGAGCGGTGGCGCCGCTGTCCATGTACCAGTCGCCGCCGCCGGTGTAGCTGGACGGTGAAGGAGTGTTGTGGAGAGCCGCCAGAAGGGCCGGGTCCCACGGTGCCAGTGGGAGAGGCGGCGCGGCCGTCAGGGGCAGCAGCGGCGGCCCACCTGGCTGCGGCTGCTGGCCATAGGGCGCCGCGTAGGGCTGCGACGCGGCGTAGAACGCCTGGTGTGACTGTGGCCGGGCGACGAGAAGTCCCGGAGTAGGTGCCCGAGGTACCGGCATGGAGTAGGCGTGCACAACGCCGGTCCATGGGTTCTGGCCGGCGTACCACGGGGCCGGCTGAGAAGCCTGCTGCGGTGGGCGGGGTGCTCCTCCCTGAGTGCCTGCGCCCCCTGCTTGCGGCCACCAGGACGGCCGCCACGACGACGCCCCCATTGGCCGCTGGCTGGGGCGGCGGGAAGGGGGCGGGCGGGAAGCCTGGCAGGAAGGCGGGCGCCGCCGGCTGTGGCGGCGTCGGGTGCGGCGGTGGCGGGGCTGAACCCCCGCGAGTGCCGGTGATGAGGGCGGTGTGGGTCACGCGAGTCCGCGCCACCCGCCTCCGGCGCTCCTCCAACTTGAGGTACGCGACTACCTTAGCGAAGGTAGGCTCCGGGATGAGGGTGAGGTTGGAGGCGGCGTTCCCGAAATCCTAGTTGAGGCCGCCAGAGAGGGTGCTGATGAGGAGCTCGTCACTGATCTTTTCCCCGAGATCGCGGAGCTCATCGACGAGCTTCTTGAGGCGCATGCAAAAATCATCAATGGATGAGTCAAGTTGCTGGCACCCGTAAAACTCACCGTAGAGCAGGACCTTGCGCTGCAGCCGGTTGTCGGTGAAGAGGCCGTTGAGCTTGGTCCAAACCGCATGGGCGTCGTCCTTGTCGTCCACCATGGTGTGGAAGAGGTCGCTGGAGATGGTGAGGTAGAACCAGCGGATGATGGTGGCTTCAAGGATCATCCACTCCTCGTCGTTGATCATGAGCACCGAATCCATGGTGGTGTGATCAAGCTTGACCAGAACACGCTCATGGATGTTGAGGTCGCGGACGAGAGTGATATCGGGACCGGCGAACGGGTTGGAGATGGTGGTCGAGGAGGAGCTCATGGTGCGGGTTAGGGTTTGGGACTCGGCGCGGGCTGAGGGAGACGGGGTGTGGCATCGCAGGAGGAAGGGTGGTGTGGGTGCGGTGCGGGGACTCGGCGCGGGCGGAGGGAGACGGGGTGCGGCGGTGCAGGTGGCAGGGTGGTGCGGGTGCGGCGCGGGTGGGAGGGGAGGGTGCGGGAGAGGGAGGGCATAGGCGGAAGCGGGAGTAAGAGGCGGCGGCGGCCTCGGGAAGAGGCGGCGGCAGCGGCGGGCTAGTTGGTGGAGAAAGGCGGCGGCGGCTGGTGGCGGCGGGGAGGAGTAGCGGTGGCGGCGCATAGAGGCGGTGCGGCGGCTTTATGGTTTAGGATCGTGCTACGATAGATACCATGTAGAAGGAAAAGTTATGGGCTGTGCAATCTCGATGTATTGATCGGTGCACCAGGCATGTATATATAAGTACAGAGGTGGGCCACAACCACAACTATACAAAGGAAACATGAGGTGGGCCCTACACACAAATATACACGTACACAATATACTCAACAATCCTGGTGCTCGGGAAGGACGAGGACGAGGGCGTCGGTCCTCCTGGAAGCCTTGGCGCATCTCGAGAAGGAGGGTGGCCGCGACGACTCCAGAGCCACGGCGACCGCGACGCTCGGCTCCAATCCAGATCGAGAGAGAGGCGAGCGAGGGAGGAAAGCAAAGGGAGAGTGTTCTAGGGTTTGGTAGGGGACTCGTGACGATGCTCTTATCCAACTGCACGGCCGCGGGATGGTCGACACGGCGACTTCCGCGGCGTCGACGGGCGTGTGGAGTCCATGCCATGGCCTCTGTTCCCTCTATACAGAGGTTGAAGGAAAAGGCCCTGGTAGTGGGCTAGGCCGTTTACTGTAGTAGGTAGAGCCCATTAGCATAGTAGCTAGTTTGTCTTTTCCCTTTTGTGACATTTAAAATAGCCACTGTCTGCAATTAAATAAGCCACCAAATGACTTAGCAAAATTATGGAGTCTGGTTATTTAAATATATTCCAATATCTTGCATTGCCACAAAAAGTTTGGGGGCAATTTGTTTCCCCTAGAATTTATGGTGGAATTTAAATGAGATAAAAGGGGTTGTTTGGTCCAGTTTAAAACAGGCCAAGGGCATTTTAATAATTCAAATAATGTTGGTATATTCAGGACAACTAGTTAGTGAATTCTCGTAAACCAGCGAACATTTTTGTTTTACCGGTTGAAGAAATAATAATTTGACTTTATTTTAATTTGAATTTTATTTCGGTTTGGATCAGAGTGAGATTAGAAACTTAATAGCGATGGCATGGCACCATTAGGATGTGTGGTTACTGTAGCTTAACTACCGAGGCATTACAAATCTCCTCCACTACAAGAAATCTCGTCCTGAGATTTAAGAGGTGGAATAAAGAAGAAAGTTTTGGTTACAAAAATCTAACGGCTCTACTCGTGCTTGGTTGCTCTTCTCGAAGAAGTCGACCCCTCTCGCTGATGTCTTCATTTCACTGCATCAGGGCATCATGGTAAAGTCATCATCCTTCCTTTAGGATCTTCACTGTACTTACGAAAGGATCAGAGGTGAAAACTCTATAAGGACGGATTTCTAACAAGATTGAGCTTCAGATGCTTAACTCAGGGGAAGAAGCATAAACTATCTCTTGAGTTGAATACTTGAAACACATCGAGAGCATTGTAAGAGGGTACGAAAGTTTCAGACGGGTAAGCAACCATTCGATGCTTGGAGTAGAGTGTGAAGGGGGTTCAGACCAACGGAATGAGTAATGCGGCTGAAACTTGAATAGATCATCTCTAGGAAGGTGGCTCGTGATCTACATATGAAGCCAAGCGTGAGGAATAACCTTGGGAACGGGGGTGTACAGGAGAGTCAGGTTTCAATCCTATGGAACTGTTGTTTATGGGCCCACCATGTGGTTCAAAAGTAGAAGGATGCTGACATATTGCATGGTCATGGTAGCAAGGCATGTCAAAGGATAGCCTGTCAGTTATGTTGGCAACAACGTTGGTACCAAGGACGAAGAGAACTATTATCCTGCTCATTGAAACGAGGCAGACCATAGGCAAAGTTCTCGTCCATCAGTGGCTACCGGAATGTCAACAACAATAATAACAGGGTCTTACTGACAAATTGTACACTGAGGTGTTTACATAAGCAAGGAACTATTACGGTCTCATAAATCACAAGAAAGGTTAAACCTACCAATGGAGAGGGAAACAAAATCTTCAGAGTAAACAAACCAATGGAAAGGAAAATGTGTTTACCCTCAAGAATTGGAAGTATATCCTTCCCAAGGAAAAGTGGAGCATGGTATACATGATAGGACAGCAAGTTCAAAAGCATTTAGATAAAGGGACAAGGGGAGAATCATGATAATACCCATACAACGGTGTTTTGATAATTGATCAAGAATCATGTAGCATTGCGCTTCCACTATTCTCAATGATATTCAGAACACCATAGTCATGCTCCGAGGTAGCGATAACATGGTGTTTCAAGTAAGGGTTGGATCTAAAGATCACAAGAGATACAAAGGAACACTTCCAAGATTATCTCGGAACGTAAGGATTTACCAAACACAACTAGGTCTGTGTTGGAAGAAAGTCAAGGATGTCATCGAAGATATCACGAATCATCGAGGGGCAGGGATGGTATTTCTAGTCATGAATTCAATGGACATCTCCGAGGGAGTCAAAAAAATGGTTGGTGATCATGACACATTTATCGAGGGATTTAAAGAAGATGAAATCGATTGGTGATAACAACTAGTCAATGGGAGGATGAAGCGAATTATTGAAGCCACGAATACTACACAACTTGAAATCAAGCTTGTTGTTCAAGGCGAGATGATAGGACGAGGAAGATCGACGTAAGCTTAGCTCATTGTCAAAAATTGTGCTCCGGGAAGAAGGACCAGGTAGCACAATTAAAATTTGGCATGATAATGATATTGCCGATCAGGCTAGGAATGACTTGAAGGAATATTAAACTAGTAAGCAACAAAAATTACTTAAGAGTTATTGAATCGGAGTGTGGAATCGATTCACCTATCAGTGTTCTCGGCTCACAACCAACCCAGAACCCATGAAGTGACTAAGATAGGGTAAGGTAGTACTTCATCAAAAGTTCATAAGATGTAGTGCAATGCATGACATCCTCGAGATACTAGAGGGTAATTCTCGAAGATAGGGCATAATAGAGTTTGGACATGTGTATTCATCTGCAGAAGACCAGTACTTTAACTTGTCCAAGAAATGAGATCAAAGAAGAACAATATGGTCGGAACCACGTTTGCAAAAGACCAAATCCTAGATATAAGAACTTATACCAAGGGGACAACTAATTTTTAGGAGAAGCTTCCATGATAAGACCTACATCGTTTCCATGGGCATGAACATAAAGTTCAAGGTCGACTCCCACTTCGCCAATACATAACCTTTCATTCACTTCTCACTTTGAAAATGGCATTGGTGTTGAAAGTTTTAACTGGTGAAATATCAGATGAGTATGACCCGTGAAATCTTTCGGGTTCAACCAAATGGCAAAATAATAGATTCAACCCATAGGGGCATCTTGGGAACATATGCCACAAACTCCAAGAGTAGATGACACAAGCTCGGAAGGTAGAGCATGGTTGACAAAAACAGAGGATACAAATTGTCAAAGACATTATGTAGCATGGGAATAAATCACAAGAATTTTGAATGTGAAGGATACTATCGGATAATAACCCCTCAATAGGCCTGGCGGTCCACAATGGAGCTGATGTGAGTATCGGTACTCAATCAGAGGAAGAAAGAATGCAAGGGCATCGGATTATAGAGCATCTGAATAATTTGATGCTTAGATAACAAAGGAATTATGATTTCCAAAATGAAGGATCAGAAGCAGACGCTTTGATCAAGGATGAATAAGTTGAATAGACCTAGGGGTACAATTGATGACAAATAGATTGCTTGAGAACTGGCTCATGTTCAAAATGACGTTTGAGCCGAAAAGATAATTTAAATGATTGCGTGCATGTGCACACCTGTTGAATCAATAGGATCAAAATGGGAATCACAAAGGATTTTAAGGAATATTGCTAGACATATGGAATTAACCATCATTCAAGTAGGCAAGAATTTCAAGAGCAATATGTTACTAAGGATTTTGGAAGATCGAATAGTATTTCAAAGAATTTTGTGAAACACATGAACAGATGGGGATGAGCGGATACTCGGTAAGTGCGAGGAATTATCCGTAGAGGTATTCATGTGACAAGGAATTGTAAGGCAGTAGGCACAAAGTATTCTCGGGACAATCGGGAGGATTTTCGGGTATCTTGTAGTAACAAGAGCAATTGGGGACGAATGTAAGAATGGCAAGTGTATGTAGTAATCCATAGGGGTTGACGGTGGAAGAGAATTGCAAACGCGACGAGGACAAGATATTGGGATAACATCAGAGAGTATCTTGGGGTCTTCTGATGAATCAAGCCATCATCTGGACTGAAGGGGCTCTCCAGGAGGAAATGTCTACGAGATCCTAGAGTCAGAGTTAGTAAAATATTTAACCCGAATAGACGAGAGATCAGAGTCCCAGAGTATAGACGAGGAATAAAAAGATCCTAATACCACCCAATGGCGACATGGGCCCGTAAGACACACAACCATGTTAGTAAAAGTTTTTCATTGACTAAACTCAACTTCGGCCAAGGAGTTGGAAAGAGGGCTACCTACAGGCAGTCGGCTCTGATACCAACTTGTGACGCCGTCGATTCAATCGTACACTAATCATACACGCAAATGTGTATGATCAAGATCAAGGACTCACGGGAAGATATCACAACACAACTCTAGACACAAAATAAATAATACAAGCCTTATATTACAAGCCATGGGCCTCGAGGGCTTGAATACATAAGCTCGAATACACAAGAGTCAGCGCAAGCAACAATATCTGAGTATGGACATAAGTTAGACAACTTTTCCTTAAGAAGGCTAGCACAAAAGCAACAACGATCGAAAAGGCAAGGCCTCCTGCCTGGGAGCCTCTTAACCACACCTAGTCGCCGGCGACCTCCACGTAGTAGTAAGCACCCTCGATGTAGTAGTAATTGTCGTGGTGACATCTGGTTTCTGGGCTCCACCATCTGGTTGCGACATCCGGAAAGAAAGGAAAAGAGGAAAAGGAGGGAGCAAAGCAACCGTGATTACTCATCCAAAGGACTCGCAAGACTTACATTAGATCTAAACTTCTTATGCATCTGTATCAAAGGAATGGGCTGTATCTGTCGACTAAACGACAAAATGCCAGAAGAGAAGGGGAAAGCCTAGCCTATCGAAGGCTAGCACCTTCAAGAAGCTCCCAGCATCTTGCAGCATTCAGAAGAGTATAGGATATCAGCTTATATTTAGCAAACATTTTGTAACATTAGCGCTCAGAGATCACTTCCTCAACTCCCTGCGAGGAAACGATCCCGGAGCCATCATATCCATTACATGCCTCAGCATCCAGTATCCAGTTCTAGTTGTATCGATCATGATACAACTCCAAGTGTCCGTTACGTAGGACAGACTATCGATAGACGTTTTCTTCCCTGCAGGGGTGCACCAGCTTACCCAACACACTCGATCAACTGCGACCGGACACACCATTAGGCCATGACCGGCCTCGGCCAATCAACACACCGTAGTCCTACCTAGGCTCAATAGAGAGGCCAGCACACCGGTCTACATCCTAAATGCGAAGGGGTCATGGGCCATCACCCTTTGCAATCTTGCACGTTGCGTACATGGCGGTTGTGTAGAGCTAGCCTCCCTTATACAAGGCGAGACGTTCCAGTCCAACCCGGCGTGTGCCGCTCCATCGCTGACGTCCGTTGAGCTTTTGGCTGATACATATGATGCAGAGTGCCCATACTTATTCGCACAGGGTGGTTAGTGCGAAAAAGGCTAGAGGCCTACTCGGATCAAATACTCAAACTATTAGTGTCTTGATAGTGCGGTAACATCAATGATCCATGATATGTGGTCCCGTTGCCCCATCTCAAAACTTGCGGAAAGGGCTAAGAATGCCCGGCCGTGCCGCGTGGAAAAACTTGCGGGTATCCTCCAGACCAACCTGACTTCACATCACTCGCGGGTACCCCTGGGGGCCGACCCGATGTCATCATGGTTCTGTGGTAAGTCAAAGTAACCGTGTGTCTGAAACAACAAGGGGGAAAACCTGAGGAACCACACTCGATGGATTCCCACTCGATGTAACCGTCAAGGTGGACTTGGAGGAATCACCCTCCTTGGTCCACACTTGAGGGGTTGCACAACAGAGTCATTATCGGGAGTGATCAAGGAGGAATCACCCTCGTTGACCATGACCAAATATCTACACTACAAGGTTAACATCAGAAGTGCTGATGAGGTACCACCCTCGGCACTCGATAGTAACTCTATAGAGTCGTACAACTAAGGGGGGGTGATGTGCAGTGTCAGGGCCTGGACGTCGACCACGTTGATCGAGTCATCGAACATAAAGCAGGGGCAACTGGGACAAGGTGGGGGTCACTGATGGATCTCTAACCAACCTATACTAGGCAGTTTAGAATAAGCATGTAAGGTATGAAAGCAGGCAACGAAAATAGGCTATGCATCAGAGTAGGATCATACAGAAAGCAGTACCAGTTCTAATCCAAGCATAAGAGAGAAATAAATGGGCGATATCGGAATGCTCAAGGGGGTTTGCTTGCCTGGAAGCTCTGTTGAAAAGGAAGAAGTGTCGTCGTCGACGTACTCGATCACCAGGGCATCATCAGCCTCGGGGTCTACCGGAGAGAAGAGGTGGAAGAAACAATAAATATAAGCAAATAGATGCAACACTAAGCATGCCAAGACAATATGAAGAGCTAGGGGTGTTCTAACGCAGTACTACACGTTGCAGACGGAGAGGGAAAACGTCTGAAGGGGTTTTCCCGATGTTTGGCTTTTTCGGACAGACGAAAGAGAGGGGACGGTTCCAAGTTTAGCATGCTAGGGGCATGTGACAGATGAACGGACCGCGCCTTCGGATCCGTTGGATTTTTTTGAGCAACTTTCATATAGAAAACATTTTCATCCGAGTTCCGCTTTATTTTCTATGAATTTTCAAAGTTTTAAACATATCTGGAATTATCTCTAGTTCAAAAATAAAAGGGGAATACACTTTTGCTACCTAGTGCTACACTAGCCTAGGTGTATGACAGTGGGGTCCAGGGGGCCCAGTCAGCAAGTCCAGTTAGTGTTGACTGGGTCAATCTTGACCAGTCAACGGGGTCAAAGGGGCCCGCATGTCATTGACTATAGTTTTAACAGGTTTACTTAACTAGTTAAATTACCAGTAGGGCCCACATGCAGTGTCTAATAGTGGACATATTAGTGCCAACGGGGGGCGGTTAGTCCACACTAATTAGGACCGGTCGGGGCCTCATCAGACCGAGGCCCATGGCGCCCAGGGCGGCTAGGCGCGCCCGGGAGCTCCGGCGGCCATGGCCGGTAGCGGCAGAGAGCTGGCACGGCAGGGCGACGGCCGCGTCGGTGAACAAAGGCGGGCGTGCGAGCAGGCGGCGGAGTGTAGGGCGGCGAGGCGGTAGCGGGCGAGTGGCGGCGGTTGCAGAGGTGTGGAGCGAGGGCGGATGTGAGGCAAGGCTCGGCGGGCGCGGGCCTGGGCGTAGCCAGGCCACAGGGGGGGCGACGATGCATAGCGGGGCAAGGGTGTGGCCGGCGGAGCGGGCTCGGTTGAACGTGGCACTGGGGCAGTAGCGGCGAGCGGGGCGAGGTGGACATGGGCAGCGACAGCGGGCACACGCTATGGCACTGGAGGGCGCTGGGCGTGGCCCCGAGGCAGCGAGGCGCAGCAAGGAGCATAGGTGTGGCCGGGACCAGTGGCAACAACGATGAGCGTCGGTGGCCGTGACGAGCGCAAGCGACATGGAGCAACTACACGAAATCGATGGGGAAAACAAAGAGGAGATGGAGGGGAGCTCACAGCGCCGGTTGTCAGCGAGGAGGGAGGACGTGGGGTGGTCCGGTGGTGTCGGGAGCTTTGAGGGAGATGGCGAAGTAGAGGAGCGTGCGCGGGGAAGAACGACGATGTTGGCGATCTGCGGGGCGGTCTGACTCATCCTGGTGCTCGGGAAGGACGAGGACGAGGGCGTCGGTACTCCTGGAAGCATTGGTGCAGCTCGAGGAGGAGGGTGGCCGTTGCGATTCCAGAGCCACGGCGACCGCGACGCTCGGCTCCGATCCAGATTGAGAGAGAGGCGAGCGAGGGAGTAAAGGAGAGGGAGAATGTTCTAGGGTTTGGCAGGGGACTCAGGACGATGCTCTTATCCAACTTCATGACCGCGGGGTGGTCGACACGGCGAGATCCGTGGCGTCGACGGGCGTGTGGAGTCCATGCCATGGCCTCTGTTCCCTCTGCACAGAGGTTGATGGAAAAGGCCCTGGTAGTGGGCTAGGCCGTTTACTGTAGTAGGTACAGCCCAACAGCATAGTAGCTAGTTTGTCTTTTCCCTTTTCTAACATTTAATATAGCCATTGTTTGCAATTAAATAAGCCACCAAATGACTTAGCAAAATTATGGAGTTTGGTAATTTAAATATATTGCAATATCTTGCATTGCCACAAAAAGTTTGGGGGCAATTTGTTTCCCCTAGAATTTATGGTGGAATTTAAATGAGATAAAAGGGGTTGTTTGGTCCAGTTTAAAACAGGCCAAGGGCATTTTAATAATTCAAATAATGTTGGTATATTCGGACAACTAGTTAGTGAATTGTCGTAAACTAGCGAACATTTTTGTTTTATCGGTTGAAGAAATAATAATTTGACTTTATTTTAATTTGAATTTGATTTCGGTTTCGATCAGAGTGAGATTAGAAACTTAATAGCGATGACATGGCACCATTAGGATGTGTGGTTACTGTAGCTTAACTACCGGGGCGTTACAAATCTCCTCCACTACAAGGAATCTCGTCCCGAGATATAAGAGGTGGAATAAAGAGGAAAGTTTTGGTTACGAAAATCTAACGGCTCTACTCGTCCTTGGTTGCTCTTCTCGAAGAAGTCGACCCCTCTCGTTGATGTCTTCATTTCACTGCATCAGGGCTTCATGATGAAGTCGTCATCCTTCCTTCAGGATCTTCACCGTACTTATGAAAGGATCAGAGGTGAAAACTCTATAAGGACGGATTTCTAACAAGATTGAGCTTCAGATGCTTAACTCTGGGGAAGAAGCATAAAGTATCTCTCGAGTTGAATACTTGAAACACATAGAGAGCATTACAAGAGGGTACGAAAGTTTCAGACAGGTAAGCAACCGTTCGATGCCTAGGGTAGAGTGTGAAGGGGGTACAGACCAACAGAATGAGTATTGCGGCTAAAACTAGAATAGATCATCTCTAGGAAGGTGGCTCGTGATCTACATATGAAGCCAAGCGTGAGGAATAACCTTGAGAACGGGGGTGTACAGGAGAGCCAGGTTTCGATCCTGTGGAACTGTGGGTTATGGGCCCACCATGTGGTTCAAAAGTAGAAGGATGCTAACATATTGCACGGTCATGGTAGCAAGGCATGTCAGAGGATAGCCTGTCAGTTATGTTGGCAACAAAGTTGGTACCATGGGCGAGCGACGAAGAGAACTATTATCCTACTCATTGAAACGAGGCGGACCAATAGGCAAAGTTCTCGTCCATTAGTGGCTACCGGAATGTCAACAACAATAATAATAGGGTCTTACTGACAAATTGTACACCGAGGTGTTTACATAATCAGGGAACTATTATGGCTTAGTCTCATAAATCACAAGAAAGGTTAAACCTACTAGTGGAGAAGGAAACGAAATCTTCAGAGTAAACAAACCAATGGAAAGGAAAATGTGTTTACCCTCAAGAATTGGAAGTATATCCTTCCCAAGGAAAAGTGGAGCATGGTATACATGATAGGACAGCAAGTTCAAAAGCATTTAGATAAAGGGACGAGGGGAGAATCATTATAATACCCATACAACGGTGTTTGGTTAATTGATCAAGAATCAAGTAGCATTGCGCTTCCACTATTTTCAATGATATTCAGAATACCATAGTCATGCTCCGAGGTAGCGATAACATGATGTTTCAAGTAAGGGTTGGATCGAAAGATCACAAGATATACAAAGGAACACTTCCAAGATTATCTCGGAATGTAAGGATTTACCAAACACAACTAGGTCTGTGTTGGAAAAAAGTCAAGGATGTCATCGAAGATATCATGAATCATCGAGGGGCAGGGATGGTATCTCTAGTCATGAATTCAATGGACATCTCCGAGGGAGACAAAAAAATGGTCGGTGATCATGACACATTTATCAAGGGATTTAAAGAAGATGAAATCAATGGGTGATGACAACTAGTCAAAGGGATTATGAAGCAAATTATTCAATCCACGAATACTACCCAACTTGAAATCAAGCTTGTTGCTCAAGGCGAGATGATATCACGAGGAAGATCGACGTAAGCTTAGCTCATTGTTGAAAATTGTGCTCTGGGAAGAAGGACCAGGTAGCACAATTAAAATTTGGCACGATAAGGATATTGCCGATCAGGCTAGGAATGACTTGAAGGAATATTAAACTAGTAAGCAACAAAAATTACTTAAGAGTTATTGAATCGGAGTGTGGAATCGATTCACCTATCAGTGTTCTCGGCTCACAACCAACCCAGAACCCATGAAGTGACTAAGATAGGGTAAGGTATTACTTCATCAAAAGTTCAGAAGATGTAGTGCAATGCGTGACATCCTCGAGATACTAGAGGGTAATTCTCGAAGATAGGGCATAATAGAGTTTGGACATGTGTATTCATCTGCAGAAGACTAGTACTTTAACTTGTCCAAGAAATGAGATCAAAGAAGAACAATATGGTCGGAACCATGTTTGCAAAAGACCAAATCCCAGATATAAGAACTTATACCAAGGGGACAATTAATTTTTAGGAGAAGCTTCCATGATAAGACCTACATCGTTTCCATGGGCATGAACATAAAGTTCAAGGTCGACTCCCACTTCTCCAATACATAACCTTTCATTCACTTCTCACTTTGAAAATGGCATTGGTGTTGAAAGTTTTAACTGGTGAAATATCAGATGAGTATGACCTGTGAAATCTTTTGGGTTCACACAAATGGCAAAAGAATAGATTCAACCCATAGGGGCATCTTGGGAACATATGCCACAAACTCCAAGAGTAGATGACACAAGCTCGAAAGGTAGAGCATGGTTCACAAAAACAGAGGATACAAATTGTCAAAGACATTATGTATCATGGGAATAAATCACAAGAATTTTGAATGTGAAGGATACTATCGGATAATAACCCCTCAATGGGCCTGGTGGTCCACAATGGACCTGATGTGAGTATCGGTACTCAACCAGAGGAAGAAAGAATGCAAGGGCATCGGATTATAGAGCATCTGAATAATTTGATGCTTAGATAACAAAGGAATTATGATTTCCAAAATGAAGGATCAGAAGCAAACGCTCTGATCAAAGATGATAAGTTGAATAGACCTAGGGGTACAATTGATGACAAATACATTGGTTGAGAACCGACTCATGTTCAAAATGACGTATGAGCCGAAAAGATAATTTAAAAGGATCGACTGATGATTGCGTACATGCGCACACCTGTTGAATCAATAGGATCAAAATGGGAATCACAAAGGATTTTAAGGAATATTGCTAGACATATGGAATTAACCATAATGCAAGTAGGCAAGAATTTCAAGAGCAATACACTACTAAGGATTTCGGAAGATCGAATAGTATTTCAAAGAATTTTGTGAAACACATGAACAAATGGGGATGAGAGGATACTCGGTAAGTGCGAGGAATTATCCGTAGAGGTATTCATGTGACAAGGAACTGTAAGGCAGTAGGCACAAAGTATTCTCGGGACAATCGGGAGGATTTTCGTGTATCTTGTAGTAACAAGAGCAATTAGGGACGAATGTAAGAATGGCAAGTGTATGCAGTAATCCATAGGGGTTGACGGTGGAAGGGAATTGCAAATGTGACGAGGACAAGATATTGGGATAACATCAGAGAGTATCTTCAGGGTCTTTTGATGAATCAAGCCATCATCTGGAATGAAGGGGCTCTCCAGGAGGAAATGGTTACGAGATCCTAGAGTCAGAGTTAGTATAATCTTTAACCCGAATAGACGAGAGATCAGAGTCCCAGAGTATAGACGAGGAATAAAAAGATCCTAATACCACCCTGTTGGGGATATAGCTTCCAGATATGACCCGCCCAGGAGGGGCCCGGTCAACCCCAATGGCGGCTTACAAAAGAAGCCCAGTAATATTCTAGGTGATAGTCTTTTAAGACTTGTAGAAGGCCTAAGCCCAGAGGCGGCTTAAGGACCAATATTGTAAACCGCCGTATGTAAAGAAATATTTGTAAAGAAAGGCATATAAAAGAATTCACCGAGCCGGACACGTTTTATGAGCCGGCTGAGCCTCTGTAGGCCGCCAGGCGTCAACCCGTGTATATAAGGGGACAGCCCGGTGATGGCTTAGGACAAGAAACAAGAGATCGATAGCTAAGCTAGCGGATTCGCTCCTTGGCCATCGAAACCTAGCAATACAACATCAACTGGACTAGACCTTACCTTCACCGTAAGGGGCCGAATGAGTATAAACCTCTCGTGTCCTTTGTCCCGATTAACCCCTTTAAGCTTCCTAGTTGCGATGGACCTACGCCTAAGTCCTTTCGCTAGGACATCTATCGTGTCAATTCCACGACAGTTGGCGCCCACCGTGGGGCCAGTGTACGGTGGATTTGAGTTCTTGAAGGGCAACTTTGAAGGGCTCAAGGGATACGTTGTGGGCCGGATGACCAAGAGTCGTCGCGGCAAGCTCTACATCGACGACGAAGGCTGGGGCCCCGAGGCCGGCTCAATTGAGTACGGGTACCGGGTCCCCTTTGGCGGAATCCATGTCTTCATCGGCCGGATCGACGAGTCGGGCCCTGAGCCGGACGTCTGCACCAACCTCATCGAGACGGCTCAGCGCGCGAGATCCGCCCGGGCTCAGCCGGCCGTGAGGCATGCCTTCGTGGGTTGCATCCATGGAGGTGAATTCTCTGAAGGATCAGTGGATGGCAGTGAGACGGCCATCTGTTCCGACGGTGAGTCATCCTCTGGCGAGACAGATTCTATGTATCAGCTACAAGATGGCGTGCTTGGGGGCTGTTCCGATGGCAGCAGTATTCTGGACGTCTCTGAGCCACCGAATAGAGCCGGAGTTTTCATGGCTGGCACTCAACCCGGGCAGAACTCTACGGCTGTGATAACCCACAAGTATAGGGGATCGCAACAGTTTTCGAGGGTAGAGTATTCAACCCAAATTTATTGATTCGACACAAGGGGAGCCAAAGAATATTCTCAAGTATTCGCAGCTGAGTTGTCAATTCAACCACACCTAGAAACTTAATATCTGCAGCAAAGTGTTTAGTAGCAAAGTAATATGATAGTAGTGGTAACGGTAGCAAAAGGTAACAATGGCAAAAGTAGTGTTTTTGGTATTTTGTAGTGATGATAGCAATAGTAACGGAAAAGTAAATAAGCGAAGAACAATATATGGAAAGCTCGTAGGCAATGGATCGGTGATAGAGAATTATGCCAGATGCAGTTCATCATGTAACAGTCATAACCTAGGGTGACATAGAACTAGCTCCAATTCATCAATGTAATGTAGGCATGTATTCCGAATATAGTCATACATGCTTATGGAAAAGAACTTGCATGACATCTTTTGTCCTACCCTCCCGTGGCAGCGGGGTCCTAGCGGAAACTAAGGGATATTAAGGCCTCCTTTTAATAGAGTACCGGACCAAAGCATTAACACATAGTGAATACATGAACTCCTCAAACTACGGTCATCACCGGTAAGTATCCCGATTATTGTCACTTCGGGGTTAATGGATCATAACACATAATAGGTGACTATAGACTTGCAAGATAGGATCAAGAACTCTCATATATTGATGAAAACATAATATTTTCAGATCTAAAATCATGGCACTCGGGCCCTACTGACAAGCATTAAGCATAGCAAAGTCATAGCAACATCAATCTCAGAACATAGTGGATACTAGGGATCAAACCCTAACAAAACTAACTCGATTACACGATAAATCTCATCCAACCCATCATCGTCCAGCAAGCCTACGATGGAATTACTCACGCACGGCGGTGAGCATCATGAAATTGGTGATGGAGGAAGGTTGATGATGACGATGGTGATGGATTCCCCTCTCCGGAGCCCCGAACGGACTCCGGATCAGCCCTCCCGAGAGGTTTTAGGGCTTGGCGGCGGCTCTGTATCGTAAAATGCGATGAATCCTTCTCCTTGATTTTTTTCTCCCCGAAAGCAAATATATAGAGTTGGAGTTGAGGTCGGAAGAGCTCCAGGGGGCCCACGAGGTAGGGGGCGCGCCCCCACCCTCGTGGCTAGGGTGTGGGCCCCCTGGTCTTCATCTTTTGCAAGGATTTTTTATTATTTCCAAATAGACGTTCCATTAAGTTTCAGGTCATTCCGAGAACTTTTGTTTCTACACATAAATAACACCATGGAAATTCTGCTGAAAACAGCATCAGTCCGGGTTAGTTCCATTCAAATCATGCAAGTTAGAGTCCAAAACAAGGGCAAAAGTGTTTGTAAAAGTAGATACGACAGAGACGTATCAACTCCCCTAAGCTTAAACCTTTGCTTGTCCTCAAGCAATTCAGTTGATAAACTGAAAGTGATAAAGAAAAACTTTTACAAACTCTATTTGCTCTTATTGTTGTAAATATGTAAAGCCAGCATTCAAGTTTTCAGCAAAGATTATGAACTAACCATATTCACAATAACGCATAGGTCTCATGTTTACTCATATCAATGGCATAATCAAATAGCGAGCAATAATAATAAATCTCGGATGACAACACTTTCTCAAAACAATCATAATATGATATAACAAGATGGTATCTCGCTAGCCCTTTATGAGACCGCAAAACATAAATGCAGAGCACCTTTAAAGATCAAGGACTGACTAGACATTGTAATTCATGGTAAAAGAGATCCAGTCAAGTCATACTCAATGTAAACTAACAGTAATGAATGCAAATGACAGGGGTGCTCTCCAACTGGTGCTCTTTAATAAGAGGAGGATGACTCAACATAAAATTAAATAGATAGGCCCTTCGCAGAGGGAATCAGAGATTTGTAGAGGTGCCAGAGCTCGGTTTTGAAATAGAGGTGAATAATATTTTGAGCGGTATACTTTCATTGTCAACATAACAACCAAGAAATGGCGATATCTTCCATGCTATACACATTACAGGTGGTTTCCAAATAGAATGGTAAAGTTTATACCCCCCCTCCACCAACAAGCATCAATCCATGGCTTGCTCGAAACAACGAGTGCCTCCAACTAACAAGAGTCCCAGGGGGAGTTTTGTTTGCAATTATTTTGATTTAATTTGCATAAATCATGGGACTGGGCATCCCGGTGACCAGCCATTTTCTCATGAGTGAGGAGCGGAGTCCACTCCTCTTGAGAATAACCCACCTAACATGGAAGATACAGACAGCCCTAGTTGATACATGATCTATTCGAGCATACAAAACAGGATATTTATTTGAAGGTTTAGAGTTTGGCACATACAAATTTACTTGGAATGGCAAGTAGATACTGTATATAGGTAGGTATGGTGGACTCATATGGAATAACTTTGGGGTTTATGGGATTGGATGCACAAGCAGTATTCCCGCTTAGTACAGGTGAAGGCTAGCAAAAGAGTGGGAAGCGACCAGCTAGAGAGCGACAACAGTCATGAACATGCATTAAAATTAATCAACACCAAATGCAAGCATGAGTAGGATATAATCCACCATGAACATAAATATCATGAAGGCTATGTTGATTTTCTTTCAACTACATGCATGAACATGTGCCAAGTTAATTCACTTAAATCATTCAGAGGAGGATACCACCCTATCATACCACATCACAACCATTTTAATAGCATGTTGGCACACAAGGTAAACCATTATAAACTCCTAGCTAATAAAGCATGGCACAAGAAACTATGATCTCTAGTTGTCATTGCAAACATGTTTATTCATAATAGGCTAAATCAGGAACGATGAACTAATCATATTTACAAAAATAAGAGAGGTCGAGTTCATACCAGCTTTTCTCATCTCAGTCAGTCCATCATATATCGTCATAATTGCCTTTCACTTGCACGACCGAATAGTGTGAATAATAATAATAATAGTGCATGTGCATTGGACTAAGCTGGAATCTGCAAGCATTCAATAAACAGGAGAAGACAAGGCAATATGGGCTCTTTTGTCAGATCAACAATAATGCATATAAGAGCCACTTCAACAATTTAAGCATGGTCTTCTCCTATCGACCCCAAAGAAAAGAAAAGAAATAAAACTATTTACACGGGAGAGCTCCCAACAAGCAAAAGAAGAACATGAAATCTTTTTGGGTTTTCCTTTTTTAATTACTACTACAAGCATGGAAAGTAAACTAATTAAAAGCTACAACTATTTTTTTTTGGTTTTTCTTAAGGTTTATTAAACACATAAGAAGAAAGCATAAATGGAAAATAAACTAGCATGTATATTACAATGAAAAAGTATGAGCACCGACATCTAGCAATGAGTGTGTGAACATGAATATAATGTCGGCGAGAAATATGTACTCCCCCAAGCTTAGGCTTTTGGCCTAAGTTGGTCTATGGCCACGGCTGGCCTGGCGGATATCCATAGTAATAGTTGGGGTCATAGTGAGAAGAAGAAGACTCTGATTGCCACTGGTTGGCAATCATCTCCGGATCCCACTAGTAATTAGACTGTCGTGGAGGATCAACTTGTGGTTCCGACTCTAGCTCTGTGGCTGATGTAGGGTTCCGGTAGGCGTGAATAGCCTCTAATGGAACAAGGTACTGGCCTGCAGATAAATCAAACAAGGAAGGAGCAGGCAGGGTAATAGTCTCAGGATGATGTTTATGAAAGAACAATTTGTATTTAAGCTCCCCTTCCCTATTCTTAACAATAAAGTCGCGTGCCACTATACTCTTATAATCTAAATAAACAGGAGGCAGCAATTTTTCTTCCTTCTCATAATGCCTAATGGGTATGTTAAAATGTGCAGCTAGGCGTGAAGCATAGATGCCTCCAAAGATGGGGCCCTTTGTATGGTTCAGACTTAACCGTTTAGCAATAATACCACCCACACTAACAGAGTTATCACAGAATAAACCGTGGAACAAAATAATAATATTAGGAACACTAAGGTTTCCACAGTTTCCGCGACCAATTAAGCAACGACTAGCAAATATTGCAAAGTAGCGTAAAACAGGAAAATGTATGCTAGTGATTCGTGCATCAGAAACCTTCCTCGTTTCCCCTACAGTGATGGTATCAATAAACCCATCCACATCGCCGCGATGTGATTCCTCTATCGTGCCCTCGAAAGGGATCAAACAAACCCGACAAAAATCATAAAGTGACATCTCCTTATGCTCATCATATAAATTAAATTCCACCGTAGGTGGTGAGCTCCTAGCATGGAAATGAAAGTTTTGCACAAAGATATTGGTGAGTAAGAGATACTGTTCACGTTGGTCATGGAGGAAGGCGGTGAGGCCTGCATTCTCAACCAATTCATAAAAATCATCATAAATACCGGCTGCTCTCAAGAAATCATTGGAAGGCCATTCACACAGCCGAACCTCCGCGTTGCAAGGCAGATTATACTTGGGCTTCTCTGCTTTTTCATTTTGGTTTTCCTTCGAGCTTCGGCTCGATGAGCCCCTCAAAAATATCTTCATTATTTTCTGAAAAATTCTAAAACTTTTAGTAACTTCAAAATAAAAGTAAACCAAACTCAACAAAATTGATAGCAACTACTCCTACAAGTGCCTAGAGCCTATGTCATGCAACAAAACTACTTGGAACCACATAAATTTGACATCCAAGCTCAAGAACAGGGTCACCTAGGCAGCACAAATTTGCAATGAATAAAGCACTAGAACAAAACTAATTGGACCAATGGAGGAGTCACAAACCAAGGAACAATCCCCCCAAGCAGTTTTGTGAGAGATGCTTTGAGCAAGGAGATCGAAAATCACAGCAAAATGAGCTAGAACTCGTGCTTGAGATGGATATTCGTGTTTGTGGGAGGAAGAAGGAGTGTGTGGATGCAGGAATAAGTGGAGGAGGGCCACCGTGGGCCCACGAGGCAGGGGGCGCGCCCAGGGGTGTAGGGCGCGCCCTCCACCCTCATGGCGAGGTGGATGCCCCCCTGCTGTGTTCTCAGTGCCAAATATTCTCAAATATTCTAAAAAAATCATATTTAAATTTCAGTGCATTTGGAGAACTTTTATTTTTGGGGTATTTTTATATTGCACGGATAATTCAGATAACAGATAAAAAATACTTATTTTCATCCTATTTAAAATAAATAACAGAAAGTAAAAGGATGGTACAGAAGGTTGTGGCTTCTAGTTTCATCCATCTCATGCTCATCAAAAGGAATCCACTAACAAGGTTGATCAGGTCTTGTTAACAAACTCATTCCAAATAACATGGAACAGGAGAAATTTCGAATAACACTATGTTACCTCAACGGGGATATGCACATCCCCAATAATAAGAATATCATATTTCTTTTTGACAGTAGGAAGAGGAAATTCAAAACCTCCAAATATAATCGATGGAATTTTTCCAATAGAGTTGATACTATGAACTTGAGGTTGTTTCCTCGAAAAGTGTACCGTATGCTCATTACCATTGACATGAAAAGTAACATTGCCTTTAGTGCAATCAATAACAACCCCTGCAGTATTCAAAAAGGGTCTTCCAAGAATAATAGACATACTATCGTCCTCGGGAATATCAAGAATAACAAAGTCCGTTAAAATAGTAACGTTTACAACTACAACAGGCACATCCTCACAAATACCGACAGGTATAGCAGTTGATTTATCAGCCATTTGCAAAGATATTTCAGTAGGTGTCAACTTATTCAAATCAAGTCTACAATATAAAGAGAGAGAGGCATAACACTAACACCAGCTCCAAGATCACATAAAGTAGTTTTAACATAGTTTCTTTTAATGGAGCATGGTATAGTTGGTACTCCGGGATCTCCTAGTTTCTTAGGTATTCCACCTTTAAAAGTATAATTAGCAAGCATGGTGGAAATTTCAGCTTCGGGTATCTTTCTTTTATTAGTAACAATTTCTTTCATGTACTTAGCATAAGGATTCATTTTAAGCATATCAGTTAATCGCATACGCAAGAAGATAGGTCTAATCATTTCAGCAAAGCGCTCAAAATCCTCATCATCCTTTTTCTTGGATGGTTTGGGAGGAAAAGGCATGGGTTTCTGAACCCATGGTTCTCTTTCTTTACCATGTTTCCTAGCAACAAAGTCTTTCTTATCATAACGTTGATTCTTTGATTGTGGGTTATCAAGATCAAAAGAAGGTTCAATTTCTATATCATTATCATTACTAGGTTGAGCATCATCCTAAACCATCATTAACATTATCACTAGTTTCAGGTTCATTACCAGATTGTGTTTCAGCATCCAAAATAGAAATATCATTTGGATTCTGAGGTGTATCAATAACAGGTTCACTAGAAGCATGCAAAGTCCTATCATTTTTCTTTTTCTTCCTTTTAGAAGGACTAGGTGCATCTATATTATTTCTCTGAGAATCTTGCTCAATTCTCTTAGGGTGGCCTTCAGGATACAGAGGTTCCTGAGTCATTCTACCAGTTCTAGTAGCCACTCTAACAGCATAATCATTATTCTTACTATTCAATTCATTGAGCAAATCATATTGAGCTTTAAGTACTTGTTCTACTTGAGTGGTAACCATAGAAGCATGTTTACTAATAAGTTTAGTTTCACCTTTGACATTGGCCATATAATCACCCAAGTGTTGAAGCATATTTGAATTGTATTTCAATTTTCTACCAAAATAAGCATTGAAGTCTTCTTGCTTAACCATAAATTTATCAAACTCATCTAAGCATGGGCTAGCAATCTTAGTAAATGGGATTTTAGCTTTATCATATCTATAGAGAGAATTTACCTTTACTACCTGTGTCGGGTTATCAAGACCATGAGTTTCTTCAATAGGTAATGGATTAAGATCATATGTTTCTTCAACAGGCGGTAAATTAACACCGTGTATTTCTTCAATAGGAGGTAAATTCTTAACATCTTCAGCTTCAATACCTTTTTCTTTCATAGATTTCTTTGCCTCTTGCATATCATCAGGACTGAGAAATAGAACACCTCTTTTCTTTGGAGTTGGTTTAGGAATAGGCTCAGGAAGTGTCCAATTATTTTCATTTGTCAACATATTATTCAATAGAAATTCAGCTTCATCCGGTGTTCTTTCCCTGAAAACAGAACCAGCACAACTATCCAGGTAATCTCTGGAAGCATCGGTTAGTCCATTATAAAAGATATCAAGTATTTCATTTTTCTTAAGAGGATGATCAGGCAAAGCATTAAGTAACTTGAGAAGCCTCCCCGAAGCTTGTGGGAGACTCTCTTCTTCAATTTGCACAAAATTATATATATCCCTCAAAGCAGCTTGTTTCTTATGAGAAGGGAAATATTTAGCAGAGAAGTAATAAATCATATCTTGGGGACTACACATACAACCAGGATCAAGAGAATTAAACCATATCTTAGCATCACCCTTTAATGAGAACAGAAATATTTTAAGGATATATAGGTAGCGAGATTTCTCGTCATTAGTGAACAGGGTGGCTATATCATTTAATTTAGTAAGATGTGCCACAACAGTTTCAGATTCATACCCATGAAAAGGATCAGATTCAACCAAAGTAATTATATCAGGATCAATAGAGAATTCATAATCCTTATCAGTAACACAGATAGGTGAAGTAGCAAAAGCAAGGCCAGGATTCATTCTAGCATTAAGAGATTGCTGCTTCCATTTAGCTAATAACCTCTTGAGCTCGTATCTATCTTTGCAAGCTAAAATAGCTAAAGCAGCTTCTTTTTCAAAAACATAACCCTTAGGAATAACAGGTGATTCACATTTATTAGGGGAAGAGTCTTCATCATCACTTTCATCAATATTATCAATTTCACTAACCCTAGCAAGTTGTTCATCAAGAAATTCACCAAGTGGCATAGTAGTATCAAGCATAGAAGTAGTTTCATCATAAGTTTCATGCATAGCAGAAGTGGCATCACCAATAACATGCGACATATCAGAACAAATAGCAGAAGAGGGTTTAGGTGTCACAAGCTTACTCAGAACAGAAGGTGAATCAAGTGCAGAGCTAGATGGCAGTTCCTTACCTCCCCTCGTAGTTGAGGGATAAATCTTGGTTTTTGGATCTCTCTAGTTCTTCATAATGATAAGCAGATATAAATCCCAAGTGACTCAAAGAATAGAGCTATGCTCCCCGGCAACGGTGCTAGAAAATAGTCTTGATAACCCACAAGTATAGGGGATCGCAACAGTTTTCGAGGGTAGAGTATTCAACCCGAATTTATTGATTCGGCACAAGGGGAGCCAAAGAATATTCTCAAGTATTAGCAGCTGAGTTGTCAATTCAACCACACCTGGAAACTTAATATCTGCAGCAAAGTGTTTAGTAGCAAATTAATATGATAGTAGTGGTAACGGTAGCAAAAGGTAACAGTGGCAAAAGTAGTGTTTTTGGTATTTTGTAGTGATGATAGCAATAGCAACGGAAAAGTAAATAAGCGAAGAACAATATATGGAAAGCTCGTAGGCAATGGATCGGTGATAGAGAATTATGCCGGATGCGGTTCATCATGTAACAGTCATAACCTAGGGTGACATAGAACTAGCTCCTATTCATCAATGTAATGTAGGCATGTATTCCGAATATAGTCATATGTGCTTATGGAAAAGAACTTGCATGACATCTTTTGTCCTACCCTCCTGTGGTAGCGGGGTCCTAGCGGAAACTAAGGGATATTAAGGCCTCCTTTTAATAGAGTACCGGACCAAAGCATTAACACATAGTGAATACATGAACTCCTCAAACTACGGTCATCACCGGTAAGTATCCCGATTATTGGCACTTCGGGGTTAACGGATCATAACACATAATAAGTGACTATAGACTTGCAAGATAGGATCAAGAACTCTCATATATTGATGAAAACATAATAGGTTCAGATCTGAAATCATGGCACACGGGCCCTAGTGACAAGCATTAAGCATAGCAAAGTCATAGCAACATCAATCTCAGAACATAGAGGATACTAGGGATCAAACCCTAACAAAACTAACTCGATTACATGATAAATCTCATCCAACCCATCACCGTCCAACAAGCCTACGACGGAGTTACTCACGCACGGCGGTGAGCATCATGAAATTGCTGATGGAGGAAGGTTGATGATGACGATGGCGATGGATTCACCTCTCCGGAGCCCCGAATGGACTCCAGATCAGCCCTCCCGAGAGGTTTTAGGGCTTGGCAGCGGCTCCGTATCGTAAAACGCGATGAATCCTTCTCCTTGATTTTTTTGTCCCCGAAAGCAAATATATAGAGTTGGAGTTGAGGTCGGAGGAGCTCCAGGGGGCCCACGAGGTAGGGGGGCGCGCCCTAGGGGGGCAGGCGCGCCCCCACCCTCGTGGCTAGGGTGTGGGCCCCCTGGTCTTCATCTTTTGCAAGGATTTTTTATTATTTCCAAATAGACGTTTCGTGAAGTTTCAGGTCATTCCGAGAACTTTTGTTTCTGCACATAAATAATACCATGGCAATTCTGCTGAAAACAGCGTAAGTCCGGGTTTGTTCCATTCAAATCATGCAAGTTAGAGTCCAAAACAAGGGCAAAAGTGTTTGGAAAAGTAGATACGACGGAGACGTATCAGGTGTGGCAGCAATAACCACCGGGTCGGCAGCAGCCGGGTCAGGAGACCCCGCGCGCCCCTGGCTCAGGTGCTAATGGACCTCATGGATAAGTTGACGGCTCTGTTGACTGATGTAGTGGAGCAGGCGGATAAGACTCAGAATGACGCGAAGGTGGCATGGCTACGCGAGGAGATGGCACAGGCCAAGGAAAATTTAGCAGTAGAAGAGGTCAGGATGGCCGCGGAGCGGGCGGCTTTAGATGCTCATGCTCAGCAGCTTGAAGCGGAGACTTTCTAGCTCTCGGTGGATCTGAACGCGTCAAACGAGGTCATGAGGAGAAGGCACCAGAAAGCTCAGTCATGTCTGCCTCTGACTTACGATCCTAGGAACCTTTTCCACACACCCGGGGCTGGTCCAAATAACCCGCCGGAGGCAAACCGGATCACAACACCCAGGGCTGGGGCGCCGATTCAACCGCGGGCCATGGAGCCACCCCGTATGAATACTGCTCCACCTCATTACACACCAATACCACCGCGTCACTTTTCTAACCCTTTGGAGAATCTCATTGTTGCGTCGGCTCATTTGGCGGCTCTCCCGATGGAAGGCGACTCTCCGGCAGCAGTTGAAACAAGAAGGGTGAGAGAACTTCTTCAGATGGCTCTGGCACAGCAGGATGCGTACTCTTACAGTCAAGATAGAATCCATTCAACCCCTCGCCCAAGCCGGAGCCCAAGCTATAGCAGGCATATGGACTCAACCGCTATGTCGAGCAATGCTCAACGCTGTAACCAACCGCGCAAGCATGAGCCGGCGCAGGGTGGAGCCCTTAACTTGGCGGATCAGGAGATAATCCATCAAGAGGCTGAGCGGGCGGTTCAACTGGCATCTGAGCAGGCAGGTCATCAGGCTTTTCCGGTTTATCCGGCAACCTCTGTTGAGGCAGGAGTAGCCACAAGAACAGGAGGTGTCCCTTGCCTGGTGCCAGCTATACGTAATGAGCGCTTGCCAAAATACTTTAAGGGGCCTCGGAAGGTGCCCAATTACACGGCAGACTTGCAGCCTAGGGCATGGATTGAAAGTTATGAGATGGCGATGGAGCTGTTGGAGGTCAGCGATGCAGCAATGGCTAAGTATTTCACTATGATTTTGTATGGAACGGCTCGCACTTGGTTGAAAGGGTTGCCACCCAACTCCATCGGCTCATGGGCGGAGTTAAAAGCCCGGTTCATTCAGAACTTCAAGGACACATGTAAACAACCTATGTCAATCGTGGACCTGACTAATTGTAAGGAAGAGGAAGGTGAGTCCACGACCCATTGGGTGCGCCGGGTCAAGGAGATAATATATTCATCTGATAAGATGGATGCCGGCTCTGCGGTCTTAATGTTGGAGAAAAATTGCCGTTTTGAACCTCTGAAACAGAAGCTGGGGCGGCTCAAGCGTGATTGTAATGACATGGGCCAGTTGATGGCGGCCCTGGTCAAATACGCTGATTCTGACAGTACCAAGGATCCTGTGTCTGATGAAGAAAAAACAGGGAAGGGAAAGAAGAACGGCAACGACAAGGGTCACCAGCATAACCCGATGAATCAAGGAGGTAATAAACGTAAGGCTGATGAGTTTGTGGCTAACACCAATACACAGGGCAACAACCAACAGCGCAAGGGTAGTCCACCTCCTCGGTCAGCCGGGTCAGGTCCCACCCTCGAGCAACTACTGAATGAACCTTGTCCAAGACATGGCACCGGGAGAAGCCAGCTACCCATCTGTGGAAGGACTGTATGATCATGAAGGCATTTAAAAATTCCAACATGTTTGATGGTAGCCACAGACCTGACGGCGGTTCAGGCGGAGGCGGCTTTCATGGCCCGGGCGCCAGTTCAGGCGGGGGCAGTTTTCACGGTCAGGGCCATCCGGGTAACCAGGGTGGCTATAATCAGCAACCCGGCCAAAGTAATCAGCAGCAACAACAGCAACAGTCCGGGTATCAGAGTAATCCAAAATAGTTGAATAGTGAGCAGTACCACGTATTTACCACTAGTTTATGCAAGAGGGACCAGAAGCTTCATAAGAGGGCTGTCAATGCTGTTGAGCCGGCGATTCCACGTTATTTGAGGTGGTCAAAACAGCCTATTGTGTGGAGTAGGGAAGATCACCGTCCCCGGATTGATAATCCGGGTCACTTGGCCTTGGTGGTGGCACCTCAGGTTGGTGGATATAAGTTCACTAAGGTGCTCATGGACGGAGGCAGTAGCATCAACATCCTCTATTATGAGATGTTTCGTCGGACGGGGTTGAATGATAAGAGTCTTAAACAATCCAACACTGTTTTCATGGTGTTGTGCCTGGTAAGTCGGCATACCCAGTTGGTAAGATTGAACTAGAAGTAGCCTTTGGGGATGAATATGATTCCAGGGCTGAGAAGTTAACTTTTGAGGTGGTTAAGATCAAAAGCCCATATCATGCTCTGTTTGGACGGCCGGCTTATGCCAAATTCATGGCTCGGCCGTGTTATCTGTATCTGCAGCTCAAGATGTCGGGTTATAAAGGAACCATCATAGTACATGGAAGCCAAAAAATAGCCCTGGAATGTGAAGAAGGTGATGCCGCTTATGCTGAGTCTGTTTGTGCGACAGAGGAGTTAAAGTTTTATAAAGATAATGTTGACCCGGCAGACATGACGTCTTTGAAGAATCCAACTACGGAGCATGAACCGGTGTTGAAATTCAAGTTAGCTGATGACACCAAGATGGTTGATTTTGTGCCTGGCGACTCATCCAAACAGTTCATCATCAGTGCCAACTTGGATCCAAAATAGGAAAGCGCGCTCATCGAGTTCATCCGTGAGAACGGGGACATCTTTTCATGGAAACCTTCTGACATGCCGGGTGTCCCGAGAGAACTCCCTGAGCACACTCTTAATATTGTTCCAAAGTTTAAGCCGGTCAGGCAGTTTCTTCGACGGTTTAACGAGGAAAGGCGCAAGGCCATTGGAGAAGAGGTGGTTGGGCTCTTGGCGGCCGGGTTCATTGTTGAAGTTTTTCACCCAGAGTGGTTGGCTAACCCGGTGCTTGTACTCAAGAAGAATAGCACCTGGCGTATGTGTGTGGATTACACCGATTTGAACAAGGCTTGTCCGGCTGATCCTTTTGCTCTCCCTCGTATTGATCAGATCATTGATGCTACGGCAGGTTGCGAGCGTTTGAGTTTTTTGGATGCATATTCAGGTTATCATCAGATCAAGATGGTAGTTAAAGACCAGGAGAAGACGGCTTTCATCACACCATTTGGAGCCTTCTGCTATGTGTCTATGCCTTTTGGACTGAAAAGTGCCGAGGCGACTTATCAACGATGTGTACAGAATTGTCTTCACAGTCAGATTGGGCATAATGTTCATGCTTATGTGGATGACATAGTGGTGAAACCCAGAGAGAAGGAAACCTTGGTAACTGATCTGAAGGAGACCTTTGATAACCTCCGGGTCTACAAGATGATGCTTAACCCGGCCAAATGTGTTTTTGGAGTCCCAGCTGGCAAACTTTTGGGTTTTTTGGTGTCTAACAGAGGTATTGAGGCTAATCCAGAGAAAATTAAGGCAATTACATCTCTGGCCAAACCGTTGTGCATCAATGACATTCAGCGTTTGGCGGGACACGTCGCTACCTTAAGCCAGTTCATAAGCCGGTTAGGGGAGAAGACAATGCCTTTGTATCAAATGATGAAAATGGGGGATGACTTTGTCTGGAGTGACGCTGCTAACTCTGCTTTTGAGGATCTGAGGAAACAGCTCGCTGAGCCGCCGGTTCTTGCTGCTTCGGTTGAGGAAGAGCCATTGTTGTTATATGTAGCTTCTAACTCACGTGCTGTCGGTGTGGCCATTGTTGTGGAGCGCAAGGAGGCTTGCAAAGAACATCCGGTCCAACGGCCGGTTTACTATGTCAGTGAGGTGCTCATTGAATCTAAACAAAGATATCCACATTGGCAGAAGCTCATTTATGGGGTGTTCATGGCAAGCCGGAAGCTCAAACATTACTTTCAGGGTCACCCAATCACTGTGGTTAGCTCTGATCCTCTAGGAGACATCATTCAAAATAGAGAAGCCATAGGACGAGTCGCCAAGTGGGCTATTGAACTTGGGTCTCATGGTTTGAAGTATATGCCACATACTGCGATCAAATCTCAAGCGCTGGTTGACTTCATTAATGAATGGATAGAGTTGCAGATGCCAGAGGAGAAACCATACAACACATATTGGACGATTCACTTTGATGGGTCCAGACAGTTGGAAGGCTCGGCGGCTGGAGTTGTTTTAACTTCTCCTCGAGGGGAAAAGTTTTGTTATGTGTTGCGATTGATGTTTCCTTGTACTAACAACACAGCAGAATATGAAGCCTTGCTGCATGGTCTTCGAATGGCTAAAGAGATGAGCCTGAGCCGGGTCCGGTGCTTTGGCGATTCAGATTTGGTGGCTCAACAGGTGTCAGGCAAGTGGGATTCCAAGGATCCGCTCATGGCGGCTTATCACCGCGAGGTCGACGCTGTTGCGGGGCATTTTAAGGGTTATCAAGTGGAACACATTGACCACAGAAAGAACGAAGCGGCTGATGCCTTAAGCCGGTTGGGATCTCAGCGTAAGCCGGTACCACCTAACACCTTTTTGGATGTTTTACATAACCCGTCTGTTAAGTTGCCTACAAAGGAAGATTTGGCCATTCCTGACCCGGAGGCACAGTTAGTGGCGGCCATTCATGTTATTCCAGATTGGACAATACCGTTCCTTGCTTACATGACCCGGGGCGAGTTGCCAGAGGACGAGACCCTGGCTCGACAGATAACCCGACGGTCCAAGTCAATGACGATTTCTGATGGAGAGTTGTATCATCGCAATGTCACTGGAGTGTTTCAGCGTTGTGTTTCTCCTAAAGAAGGTCAAGGAATACTTCGTGAGATCCATGAAGGGGATTGTGGTCATCACGCCGGGTCAAAGTCTCTTGTGGCCAAAGCTTTTCGTCATTGTTTTTACTGGTTAACGGCTCATGCTGATGCAGAGGATCTGGTCAGTAGGTGTGATGGATGTCAAAAATTTGCACGATGAGCGCATGTGTCGGCTCAAGAGTTGTGGATGATTCCAATCACTTGTCCATTTCCAGTTTGGGGGCTTGACATGGTTGGACCTTTCAAAAGGTCCAAGGATAAAAAGACACATCTTTTAGTGGCAGTTGACAAATTCACAAAATGGGTTGAGGCAGAGCCAGTGAGTAAGTGTGATGCAGCCACGGCGGTTCAGTTCATGAAAAAAGTGATTTTTCGCTTTGGTTTTCCACACAACATTATCACTGACAATGACCCTAATTTGTCCCAAGGTGCTATGGAGGAGTTTTGTCAACATGAGCATATCTGGCTTGATGTTTCTTCCGTAGCTCACCCTCAATCTAATGGTCAGGCTGAGACAGCAAATTAGGAAATCTTAAAAGGTCTCAAGCCCCGGCTTATGGTTCCCTTACAACGGACGCCGGGTTGTTGGGTAGAGGAATTACCCTCGGTGATGTGGAGTATCAACACCACTCCTAACAAGTCTACAGGTTATATACCTTTCTTCATGGTTTATGGAGCGGAAGCGGTGCTGCCTAGTGACATCCGTCATGACTCGCCTCGCGTGGCGGCTTACGTTGAAGATGATAATGAACAAGCCCGAAAGGATGCACTTGACTTGTTAGATGAGGAGAGAGACTTGGCGGCGGCTCGATCAGCAATTTATCAACAGGACTTGCGCCGTTATCACAGCCGCCGGGTTAAGTCCAGGACCTTTCAAGACGGTGACCTGGTGCTCTGGCTCATCCAGGATCTGTCATATGCACACAAATTATCCCCGCCTTGGGAAGGACCCTCTGTGGTCAGCAAGAATTTAAACAACGGGTCATATTACCTCATTGACGTTCGAGAGCACAAAGACTCCGTAAGTCGGAGGAGGAGACCCGTCGGTCGTGGAACATTGCTCAGCTTCGGCCATACTACACCTGAGCTACCGGCTCTTGTCATGTACATACGTTGACATTGTATATATTATGATAAGTAATAAAACAGGACCTCTGTCTTTTTCCTCTTCAAAGGTCATATATCTTTACTATTTTCATTATTTAAATAACTATTAAGGAGCTGATCATATTTGAATCTAGCTTAACCTTTCTGGTCCGACTTCTGATCGTATTCGAATCTAGCTGTAAACCTCATGATCACTTGGGGGCTTCCTCTTCAAACATAGGTCGTATTCGAACCAAAGAGAACATAGCTGTCGTAACCCTCTTGATCGGCTCAAAGCCAAACTCACTAGGGGGCTTCTTCATCGCATCCGAATCATAGCTTAACCCCTTTTGGGTCCGACTTGGATCGTATTCGAATCAGGGTCGTTAAAAACCTCTCAAGTTCATTTGGGGGCTTCCTGTTCAAATAAAGGTCGTATTCGAACCAAAGAGAACATAGCTGTCGGTACCCTCTTGATCGGCGCAACGCCAAAGCTACTGGGGGCTATATGATCGTATTCAAATCTTAGCTTAACCCCTTTGGTCCGGTTTACTGATCGTATTCGAATCATAAACCCCCATATTTATGTTGTTTGAAATCTTATATTTTGTCTTACTGGTTTTTATTGTCTCAAATCTAAACTATCAGTATGGTTTTTATTTAACCCGGCTTGACTGTTTGACAATAAGCTGCCAAAGCATGATAGTCATCAGGTATATGGAAGCATTGACTTCCCAAAAAGATTGTATCATGAAAACCGACAGTCCAAAAACACAGGTATGACAGTGTTGTTCACGAACAGGTTTTCCAGCCTTGTTTATCTTTTCCAATATGACAATTTTATAAAGACATATACCGGGTGCTTTTGACCCGTCCGGTGTTAAACCGCCAGGCCAGCTTTTTCACTTTTTGCAGGAGCAAAGTTAAAACATTGCAGATGTAATCAAAGATGTGCTGGCAAAGAGTAGTATGCAACATTTTGTGTGCGATGGCATAAGCAACACATACAGTTTCAAGCTAAATATATTACAAGGCTTTGAGAGCCCACAAGATGGTTATGACTCTCCCCTCGCCGGTTCACCTCCTTCTATTGATTGGAAGCTGGGATTGGACCAGTCAAAGCCGTTCAGAGCAATGAACTCCACTTCATCATCAATCTGGCCGGCCGGATCAACTTCCGGAGCAAAAGTGTGTTGACGAACCGGCGGGATAAGATCTTTCACCTTATAAGAGTGAGTCGCCATCCCACTACTAGGGAAAAGGCTAGCAGCAGCACAGGTTTTAGGTGTATCAGTAGCGCGGGGACCCCTTAGCTACTCCGCGGGTTACGCCAAGCGCGCTACTGCTAAGCACTTGTCAGTAGCGGGTTTTCCACACCCGCACTACTGCTAATTAGTAGCAGCGCTCCTTTTTGAGCCACGTTGCTGCTAAGATTCTGTGTATAGGGTTTTCCCTAGTAGTGTCCTCTTATTCTCCATATCAAAACCGGCTGATATTTATCGATGTTGGTCTCATCTCCAAGAATGGTACCTTGAGGTCGAACTCCCCTCACACAGGCAATGAAGTCATCTTGCTCAAATAGAGTCCCGTCTTCCTTCATGGTAGGGTACCCCTTAGCTACATCTGCCGGGTCTAGATCTGGCACCCAGGCTTTGGAGCGGCTCAGGGCAGTCAGGGCTCCGACTCTGGCACATGATCGTTTGACCTCTTGAAACCTGGTGGGTAAGATTGATAACTTCTTCAAGACATCGCTCAACCGATTGGGTCCTTGGTTGGTAGGGGAGATGGTGGCAAGTGCTCATTGAGCGCCAGTATACAATTGGTCCACCAAGGTATAAACCGCCTTCAATTTGGTCACACTGTCTTGGCTCAGATTTTTGCTTCGTGGACCTGCGAGTGTTTTTTAAACAAAGGCTCAGCAGGCGACTTATATTCCGGGTCAAAAGAAGGTATAAGTGATTAATACAGATGACTTACCAAAGATGGCGGAGACCATTTGAGACACCCGGTTCTTTAAGCTGGTGAGCTCTGTGGTAACCTCCTCAAGAGCCGCCTCAGCTGTTTCGGCACGTTGTATCATGGTGTCTACTACACGACCTTATTCTTGTAGACGTTGTTGGGCCTCCAAGTGCAGAGGTTTGTAGGACGGTAGCAAATTTCCCTCAAGTGGATGACCTAAGGTTTATCAATCCGTAGGAGGTGTAGGATGAAGATGGTCTCTCTCAAGCAACTCTGCAACCAAATAACAAAGAGTCTCTTGTGTCCCCAACACACCCAATACAATGGTAAATTGTATAGGTGCACTAGTTCGGCGAAGAGATGGTGATATGAGTGGTATATGGGTGGTAGATAAAGGTTTTTGTAATCTGAAAATATAAAAACAGCAAGGTAACTAATGATAAAAGTGAGCGTAAATGGTATTGCAATGCATTGAAACAAGGCCTAGGGTTCATACTTTCACTAGTTCAAGTTCTCTCAACAATGATAACATAATTGGATCATATAACTAGTCCTCAACGCGCAACAAAGAGTCACTCCAAAGTCAGTAATAGCGGAGAACAAACGAAGAGATTATGGTAGGGTATGAAACCACCTCAAAGTTATTCTTTCCTATCAATCCATTGGGCTATTCCTATAAGTGTCACAAACAGCCCTAGAGTTTGTACTAGAATAACACCTTAAGACACAAATCAACCAAAACCCTAATGTCACCTAGATACTCCAATGTCACCTCAAGTATCCGTGGGTATGATTATACGATATGCATCACACAATCTCACATTCATCTATTCAACCAACACATAGAACCTCAAAGAGTGTCCCAAAGTTTCTACAGGAGAACCATGACGAAAACGTGTGCCAACCCCTATGCATAGGTCCATGGGCGGAACCCGCAAGTTGATCACCAAAACATACATCAAGTGAATCACGTGATATCCCATTGTCACCATAGATACGCACGGCAAGACATACATCATGTAACACCCCAGATGTAATTTACCTTATATGTATCCCAACTCTTGCCGTTTCCGGCGCTAAGTTATTTTATTTTCCTCGAGTTTGGGTTTTTGTCTCCGTGTGTTGTTGCCTTTGTCATGCATCTCATATCATGTCATCATGTGCATTGCATTTGCATACGTGTTCGTCTCATGCATCCGAGCATTTTCCCTGTTGTCCGTTTTGCATTCCGGCGCTCCTATCTCCTTCGGTGGTCCTTTCTACCTCTTTTCGTGTGTGGGGGTTAAACATTTCCGGATTGGACCGAGACTTGCCAAGCGGCCTTGGTTTACTACCGGTAGACCGCCTGTCAAGTTTCGTACCATTCGGACTTTGTTTGATACTCCAACGGTTAACCGAGGGACCGAGAAGGCCTCATTTGTGTTGCAGCCCAACACCCTTCCCATTTGGCCCAAAACCCACCAAAAACCTTTCCATCATCTAGAGCGTTCGATCACGATCGCGTGGCCGAAAACCGCATTCCATTTGGAGCTTCCTAGCCTCTTCTACCCCGTATATATAGTTCATCTCCCGAAATTCGTGGATCATCCTACCCTAACCCTAGTCCCGCTCCTCTCCACGCGGCCGGACAGGTCCATCGCCGCCCGGACGCACCGCCACCACCAATAGGAGCCCGCCACCTGTCCCTCCGCCGCCGTCTCTCTCCTCCGGCCCGCCGGGCCCGAGGCCGGCCCTCCTCGCCGCACCACCGGGCCGCGCCCTCCCGCGCCCGACGCCGCTCCAGCCCCGCCGCTGACTTCACTGACCGGCTGCCGCCCCGCCACCGACGTCCGCCGCCCCGGTCGCCGGCGCGCGCCGCCCCGGCCACTGGCGCCCGCCGCTCCGGCCGCCGCGTCCGCCGCTCTCCGCCGCCTTCCTCCCGCGCCGGCGAGCGCCGCCAAGTCCGGCCACCGCGCTGCTCCTCCCCTCCGGCGAGCTACAGTTGCAACGGCGGTGAACCTCGGGATCCGTTCCAGCCAGATCCAGATCTGGATCTGAAACTTCTCGGTTGACCTTTTTACCCGCGAACCCTAATCTTTTTGCAAACTTTGGCATGCTATAACTCTCTCATCGTAAATCCGATTTGTGCGTGTAGCATATCAAAATGTTCGCCTCCGAGAGTACATTATTTCATCTCATTGCATCATTTTCATTTGAGCTCATCTTGATGCCCTAAATGCTGTTGGAAGAGGGCTATGTGATAAAATTGTCAGATCTATTTCATCAAATAGATATTTGTCATTTTTGCCATGTTTAATGTGTGCATGATATGCTCCTGAGCCCTACATGAGTTTTGTTATATGCCATGCCATCTTTACAGAGGTGCTTACCATGTATTTTTGTGATATGTGTGGTGACTAGCACAAGCTTGCAAAGTAGTGCAATCGGTAATGCTGATTTCAGGGACTTAGAATTTCTCTAAGTCCTTGTCCTGATTTCGTCATTATGCCATATGTTCATGTTGTTTCCTAGTGATCCGTGCCTCTTTTGAGGATGATCAGTAAGGATGATTTGTTAACATTGTGGTGCCCTATCCATCCATGTCTTTGTTTGCATTTATGGAGCACCCTAGCTTGAGTCAATCGAGCTCTACGTTTGCTATTTCGTGAATCCTGGCAGATTGTTGTCTTGTTAGCGATTTTGCCGAGGATGTTGCTATTGATCCGTGCATGCTATGTTGTTGTTCTCGCCATGTCTAGCTTCTATGCCATGTATTCTTGATGGGTGTATTCTTAGTTTGTCATGCCATGCTCTGTAGTGAGTGCATCGAGCTCGTAAACATGCCTACTCGTTAACTGTTTTGCATGCTCCAGTTTTTCACCAAGTCTGAGATCTGTTTATGTTTTTGCTATGTTCACATGCTTGCAATTTTATTTTCTGATTCCTTTTGGCTCAAGGTCACTAAGGGACTTTTGTTAAGTGCTTTGAGTAGCTTCATGTCATGCCTTGCTTTACCATGTTAAGTTCCTATAGCATGTAGTTTTCATGCTCTAAAGTGTGCTACCTGATGTTAAATTCCAGACTTGTGTTAATTTCACTAAGTCTGAAGCCTGTTATCGTTTGCATTTTTGCCATGCTTGTTTGAACCTGTTAGTGGATGAATTGGCCGTAGCTTAGTGTTCATATTTTGTCAAGCGTCATGAGTGGATCCCTGACATGTATTTTGTTGTCATGTTTGAGTGCTGTAGCATATTTATCTTGATACATTTAGATGGCTACTTGCTGTTTATCGCAGACCGGTGCCATATTTGTTTTGCTTGCCATTTCCAAACCGTGCATCCGATTCCGGTGATCTTTATATCGATTTCAACTGAAATCACCTCACCTTTCCAGTGGCACTCTTGGATTTCCAAGTTGAGGTCAGGTTCAATTATTCCTTGTCAAATCTTGCATATGCATCACATATCGCATCCCGCATAGCATACCATGTTTGCATCATGTTGTTCGAGCATTGCACGTGGTTGATTGTGTTACTTTTGCTTGTTTGTCTTGTTTGGGTAGAGCCGGGAGACGAATTCGCTAACGAGGAGCCCGTTGAGTTTGCTTGCGAGGATCAAGTCAACTCTGACAACTTTGCAGGCAAGATGATCATACCCTCGAAATCACTTCTATCTTTGCTTGCTAGATGCTCGCTCTTTTGCTATGACTATGCTACGATACCTACCACTTGCTTATCATGCCTCCCAAATTGCCATGTCAAACCTCTAACACACCATGTCCTAGCAAACCGTTGATTGGCTATGTTACCGCTTTGCTCATCCACTCTTATAGCGTTGCTAGTTGCAGGTGAAGATTGGAGATCGTTCCTTGTTGGAACATTGTTTATTGTTGGGATATCACTATAATATCTTGTTATCTTAATGCACCTATATACTTGGTAAAGGGTGGAAGGCTCAGCCTTATGCCTAGTGTTTTGTTCCACTCTTGCCGCCCTAGTTTCTGTCATATCGGTGTTATGTTCCCGGATTTTGCGTTCCTTACGCGGTTGGGTGATAATGGGAACCCCTTGACAGTTCGCCATAAATAAAACTCCTCCAACAATTCCCAACCTTGGTTTTACCATTTGCCACCTAGCCTCTTTTTCCCTTGGGTTTTCGGAGCCCGAGGGTCATCTTATTTAAACCCCCCGGGCCAGTGCTCCTCTGAGTGTTAGTCCAAACTAGAGCCCTGTGCAGCGCCCCCTCGGGGAAACTCGAGGTTTGGTTTTAGTTGTATGGAGCGCTCATCTGAGTGTGCCCTAAGAACGAGATATGTACAGCTCCTATCGGGATTTGTCGGCACATTCGGGCGGTGTTGCTGGACTTGTTTTACCATTGTCGAGGATGTCTTGTAAAATCGGGATGCCGAGTCTGATCGGAGTGTCTCGAGAGAAGGAATATCCTTCGTTGACCGTGAGAGCTTGTGATGGGCTAAGTTGGGACTCCCTTGCAGGGATTTGAACTTTCGAAAGCCGTGCCCGCGGTTATGGGCAGATGGGAATTTGTTAATGTCCGGTTGTAGATAACATGAAACTTAATTAAAATGAATCAACCGCATGCGTAACCATGATGGTCTCTTCTCGGCGGAGTCTAGGAAGTGAACACGGTGTTGGAGTAATACTTGACGTAGGTTGTTCTAGGATCACTTCTTGATCATAGTTGTTCGACCGTGCTTTTGCCTTCTCTTCTCGGTCTCTTTTGCGAACAGGTTAGCCACCATATATGCTAGTCGCTTGCTGCATCTCCACATATTACCTTGCCTTACCTATAAGCTTAAATAGTCTTGATCGTGAGGGTGCGAGATTGCTGAGTCCCCGTGACTCACAGTTTACTTCCAAACCAGATGCAGGGACCGATGATACCGTTCCAGATGATGCGCTTGAGCTCAAGTGGGAGTTCGACGAAGACTCTCGCCGTTACTATGTGTCTTTCCTAGATGATTAGTAGTGGTGCCCAGTTGGGGCGATCGGGGACCGTGTCGCTTGTTGGGGTGATCTTTTATTTTGGTACCGTAGTCGGACCATGAGTGTATTGGATGATTGTAATGTTATTCATGTATTTGTGTGACGTGGCGAGTGTAAGCCAACTATGTATCCTTTCCCCTTTTTATATATATTTACATGGGTTGTTGTGAAGATTACCTTACTTGCGACATTGCTTTCAATGCGGTTATGCCTCTAAGTCGTGCTTCGACACGTAGGAGATATAGCCGCATCGAGGGTGTTACAAGTTGGTAATCAGAGCCTTCCCCGACCTTAGGAGCCCCCCTGCTTGATCGAATAGCTGGCGTTGTTGAGTCTAGAAAAATGTTTTGAGTCATTTAGGATTATATATATCGGAGAGTTAGGACTTCTTTTTACTCCCTAGTCCCTTCATCGCTCTGGTAAGGCATCCTGACGTAGAGTTTTGACACTTCTCTTCTCAAATTTCACTAAAAAAAATTTAGGATCACGCGGGTATCTTGGAATCGTTCCGATCGATTTGTGACAAGAACATTGTTCTTGGTGCCTCCTGTCATTTAGGGGTTGTGGCAGTGTCCCGGGGAGTTGAGCTCCGAGGTGTTGTCGTTACAATTTTATCATTGCAGTTCTGGAATACCTGAGTTTAGTTTCGCCGACATCGAAATTCTGTTTTATGCAGTTGTTGGTGAGATAACCTCGACGCCACCCAATACTGGGGTGGGAGTTCGGGAGTATTGCCATAACTTGTATAACGGATGCTTTTCGAAGGTTGAGGTAGACGATTTCTGTAGTTTTTCTCGGTTATGTGTTGAAGGATGGATACAGCTGGATGTAGGATTTGCTAGATTTGGGTGAGATATTATGCTTCCCCTGTATCCCCAACACCTGATTGCATAACCAGAAAGGTTCGGGAGTTTCATAGGTGGGAATTCTTGTAGCTCTAGTTCTTCTTCCACGGATATTTGGTTTGAGATTGGGTGATCCTTACCGAGTATTCGTTCTTGCTCCATACCTTGTTGGTTTTATTCTTCCACATCAATTCTAAGTGCCTTCCCAATTTATGGATATGTGACCATTTCAATTGGAATGCATTCGTTCATTTTGTTCGGATGTGAAGACTATATGTTGCAATTTCAACCCGTTTGATTCAGCTTCAATATTTGTCTGTCAATGTGCTAATGGATGTCAACCTCTTCAGGATGGCTCCTCCAACGCGCATGACTCCGAATCCTGATCCGCCACCACCACCTCCACCTCCGGAGGCATGGCAAGCTGTGATGGCCGCTACCAATGCAAACACGCAGCTGATCATGCAACTTCTTCAAGAGCGCAACCAAGGGAACCAGGGCCAAGGCAACAATCAGAATCACTTTGCTACACTCAACTAGTTCCTTGCTAACCATCCAAAGACCTTCAGCGATTGTGTTGAGGCAACTGACACTGATGATTGGCTCGTGGACATATGCAAGCATTTCGAGTGTAGTAACGTTAGGCCTGAGGACTTTTTCAAGTTCGCTTCCTTCCAACTCAAAGACCAAGCTGCAGAATGGTTTCGGCAGTACAAAGATTCCAGAGGAGGCTGTGTGATTACCTAGGATGAATTCCGTCAAGACTTCAAAGCTCATCATATTCCTCAGAGCGTGGTTGAAAGCAAGCGTGAGGAATTCCACAACCTGAAGCAAGGCTCTATGTCTGTCAAGTACAACAAGATGTTTCAGAAGCTCGCCCGTTTTGCTAAGCAGGACGTCCCTGACGAGAAGAGCATGATATATCAGTTCAGGGGTGGTCTCAGAGAAGAAATCCAGCTAGCTCTCGTTCTCTTTGAGCACAAGAGGTACGATGAGTTTTACAACATGGCAATTGAAGCAAGAGACTGCTCAACTGAAGTGCGATGCTTCCAAGAAGCGAGTCAGAGATGCTACTCCTTCTTCCTCAACTCAAGTGGCTAAGCAGCAGAAGTATTGGCTTCCTCCTCCTCCGTTCCGTCAGCCTTATCAGCATAAGAGCAAAGGTGGCAGTGGATCTTCCCCCCCCCCCAACCCCGGTTTTCAAAACAAGACTTCGTCTCAAGCTCCAAGATCGAGTGCTCCGTAGCACCGTCCGCTTTTAGAAGTCACGTGCAACAAGTGCCAACAAAAGGGTCACTATGCCAACAAATGCTTCAATCAGAGGCGTCTCCCTCCTCCTCCTCCTGTGAGATCGGCAAGTACAGCTGTGGTCAAGCATAACCCCAAGCACACCAAGGTCAACATGGTGAATGCAGCTCAGGCAGAGGACTCGTCAGATGTCATCATGGGTAAACTTTCTGTTAACGATGTTCCTGCAAAAGTTCTTTTTGACACTGGTGCATCGCATTGCTTCATTTCTAAACCTTTTGCTTCAAAGTATGAGTGCGATTATCAGTATTTGCAAAGATCTTTGCAAATCGTGTCACCGGGCAAGCAAATGACAGCTAATATCTGCGTCCCGGATGTTACTATCACGTTGGGTGACTAAAAATTTCTAGCTTCTCCTATTGTTCTGGGCGACTCGGATATTGATCTTATTCTTGGAATGGATTGGCTTTCTAAGCACAAGGCTCATCTTAATTGTGCTACCAGGCAGATTCAATTGACTCATTCGTCTGAGGATGTAATTGTCTTTGCCGTTCGTGATGATACCATCCGTCTGTTTTCTCTCAATGAGAAGGGTGAACTGGATGCCATCTCTCAAATTCCAGTCGTTTGCGAATATCAAGACATCTTTCCAGAAGAGCTTCCAGGAATGCCTCTGCACCGGCCAGTTGAATTCGTCATCGATCTTGAGCCTGGCACGGAACCTGTTTGCAAACATCCTTACAAGCTTGGACCTGAAGAGTTGAAGGAGCTGAAGAAACAACTCTATATTCAAGAGCGAATGGGTCTCATCCGACCTAGTTCTTCTCCGTGGGGTTGTGGAGTTCTTTTTGTGAAGAAGAAGGATGGAACGGACCGACTTTGTGTTGACTACCATCCATTGAACAAGAAGACTATAAAGAACAAGTACCCACTTCCCAACATCAACGAGCTGGTTGAACAACTCAAAGGTGCTCAAGTATTCTCCAAGCTTGATCTCCGCATGGGCTATCACCAGATCCGAATCCGTGAGCAAGATATTCCCAAGACGGCATTCAAAACAAGCTATGGCTCATATGAATACACTGTCATGTCTTTTGGTCTCGTCAACGCTCCTCCGACTTTCTCTCGCATGATGAACTTTATCTTCAACTCCTACACAAATGACTTCGTCTTGGTCTACCTCGATGACATTCTGGTCTTTTCGAAGAACAAGGAAGATCATGCCATGCACTTGCGTTTGGTGCTCGATAATCTCAGAGAACATCAATTCTACGCCAAGTTCTCAAAGTGCGAGTTTTGGCTCGATGAGGTTCTCTATCTTGGGCATATCATCTCTGCCAAGGGCATAGCGGTGAATCCTGAGAAAGTGTCTGCAATTGTGAATTGGGAACCACCTCAGAACGTGAAGCAACTCCGCAGCTTCCTTGGTCTCGCAAGCTATTGTCGAAGGTTCGTTGAGAACTTCTCAAAGATCGCGAAGCCGCTTTCCAACCTTCTCCGGAAGCACGTCAAGTACGTTTGGTCTCCTGAATGTGACATCGCTTTCAACACCCTGAAAGATAAATTAGTCACTTCTCCAGTTCTGACTCCTCCTGATGAATCCAAACCGTTCGAGGTCTTCTGCGATGCCTCTCTTCAAGGTCTTGGTGCAGTGTTGATGCAAGAGAAGAAAGTTGTGGCTTATACCTCTCACCAATTGAAGCCCAACGAGAAGAACTACCCCACTCATGACCTCGAGTTGGCGGCAGTTGTGCATGCTCTTTTGACATGGAGACATCTCTTATTGGGAAGAAAAGTGGACATTTTCACTGACCCCAAGAGTCTCAAGTACATCTTCACTCAGCCTAATCTTAACCTCAGGCAGACTCATTGGGTCAAAATGATTCAAGAGTATAATCCGAGCATCGAATATACTCCAGGCAAGGCCAATGTGATTGCTGACGCTTTGAGTAGGAAGGCTTATTGCAACAGTCTGATTCTCAAGCCCTACCAACCCGAGCTTTGTGAAGCTTTCCGCAAACTCAATTTGCAAGTTGTTCCTCAAGGTTTCCTCGCCAACCTTCAAGTCTCTCCTACTTTGGAAGATCATATTCGCGAGGCTCAACTTCTTGATGCTATGGTGAAGAAGGTGAAGATTGGGATTGCCAAGAGTCAACCCAAGTACAAGTGCTATCGCCTTGATGACAAGGATACTCTCTTCTTCGAGGATCGCATTGTTGTGCCTAAAGGTGACCTTCGTAAAGTCATTATGAACGAGGCTCACAATTCTCTCCTCTCCATCCACCCTGGGAGTATGAAGATGTACCAGGACCTCAAGCAGGCTTATTGGTGGACTCGAATGAAGCGCGAGATTGCTCAGTTCGTGAATGAATGTGATGTCTGCAGAAGAGTGAAGGCAGAACACCAACGACCAGCTGGTCTCCTCCAACCTCTTGCCATTCCTGAATGGAAGTTTGACCACATTGAGATGGACTTCGTGTCGGGTTTTCCAAAGTCCAAGCGTGGCAATCATGCTATATTCGTTGTCATCGACAAATTCACTAAAGTGGCTCACTTTCTGCCTATCAAAGAGTCTATCACTGCAGCTCAATTGGCGGAGCTGTATATGTAACACCCTCGATGCGGCTATATCTCCCATGTGTCGAAGCACGACTTAGAGGCATAACCGCATTGAAAGCAATGTCGCAAGTGAGGTAATCTTCACACAACCCATGTAATACATAAGGGAAAGAGATACATAGTTGGCTTACAATCACCACTTCACACAATACATGAATAAAGCATTACATCATCCAGATACAATCAAGGTCCGACTACAGAACCCAAATAAAAGAAGACTACCCCAAATGCTACACAGATCCCCGATCGTCCCAACTGGGCTCCACTACTGATCGACTAGAACGAAACAATACAAAGGACAAGATCTTCATCGAGCTCCTCTTGAGCTTGGTTGCGTCATCCGCACGGTCTTATCGGCACCTGCAAACTGGTTTTGGAAGTATCTGTGAGCCACAGGACTCAGCAATCTCGCACCCTCGTGATCAAGACTATTTAAGCTTATGGGTAAAGTAAAGGTATGAGGTGGAGCTGCAGCAAGCGACTAGCATATATGGTGGCTAACATACGCAAATGAGAGCGAGAAGAGAAGGCAAAGCACGGTCGATAAAATATGATCAAGAAGTGATCCTAAAACAACCTACGTCAAGCATAACTCCAACACCGTGTTCACTTCCCGGACTCCGCCGAGAAGAGACCATCACGGTTACACACGCGGTTGATGTATTTTAATTAGGGTGAAGTTCAGGTTTTCTACAACCGGACATTAACAAATTCCCATCTGCCCATAACCGTGGGCACGGCTTTCAAAAGTTCAAATCCCTGCAGGGGTGTCCCAACTTAGCCCATGACAAGCTCTCACGGTCAACGAAGGAATAGACCTCCTCCCGAGACATTCCGATCAGACTCGGTATCCCGGTTCTACAAGACATCCTCGACAATGGTAAAACAAGTCCAGCAAGACCACCCGCCGTGCCGACAAATCCCGATAGGAGCTGCACATATCTCATTCTTAGGGCACACCGGATAAGCTAAGCGTACGGGAGCCAACGTAACCCAAGTTGCCAAGGGACGGCCCCGCACGGTGCTCTGGGTTGGACCAACACTTAGACAAGCACTGGCCCGGGGGTTTAAAATAAGATGACCCTTGGGCTGGCCTAACCCAAGGGAAAAAGAGGCTAGGTGGCAAATGGTAAAACCAATGTTGGTCCTTGCTGGAGGAGTTTTATTCAAAGCGAACTGTCAAGGGTTTCCTATTATAACCCAACCGCGTAAGGAACGCAAAAATCCGGGAACATAACACCGATATGACGGAAACTAGGGCGGCAAGAGTGGAACAAAACACCAGGCATAAGGCCGAGCCTTCCACCCTTTACCAAGTATATAGATGCATTAATTAAATAAAATATATCATGATATCCCAACAAAATATCCATGTTCCAACAAGGAACAAACTTCAATCTTCACCTGCAACTAACAACGCTATAAGAGGGGCTGAGCAAAGCGGTAACATAGCCAAACAACGGTTTGCTAGGACAAGGTGGGTTAGAGGCTTGGTTCAACAATATGGGAGGCATGATAAGCAAGTGGTAGGTATCGCGGCATTGGCATAGCAAAAGAGCGAGCAACTAGCAAGCAAATATAGAAGTGATTTCGAGGGTATGATCATCTTGCCTGAAATCCCGCAAGGAAGAAGAATGAGTCCATGAAGAAGACAAACGGACGTAGACGAGCGGGTCCTCACAAACACGACGTTGCCGGAACCAACCCGAAGAAGCAAACACCGGAAAGAAGCACACAACATAGTAAACAACCAACACATGAACATGGTATGATATGCGGAATGCGGTATGCGATGCATATGCATGATTTGACAAGGAATGATTGAACCTGGCCTCAACTTGGAAATCCAAGTGTTCCACTGGAAAGATGAGATGAAATCGCTTGAAAACGATATAAAGATCACCGGAATCGGAGTTACGGTTTGGAAATGGCAAGCAATACAAATATGGCACCGGTCTGCGATATACAGCAAGTAGCCATCTAAATGCAACAAGATGAACATGCTACAGCACCCAAACATGGCAACAAAATACATGGCAGGGATCCATTCATGATGCTTAACAAAAGAGGAACACTAAGCTACGGCCAATTCATCCATTAACAGGTTCAAACAAGCATGGCAAAAGTGCAATTGGTAAACAGATCTCAGACTTAGTGAAATTAACACAAGCCTGGAATTTCAGATCAGGTAGCACACTTTGGAGCATGAAAACTACATGCTACAAGAACTTAACATGGCAAAGTAAAGCATGGCATGGAGCTACTCAAAGAGCTTAACAAAAGTCCCTTAGTGACCTTGAGCCAAAAGGGATCGGAAAATACAATTGCAAGCATGTGAACATGGCGAAAACATAATCAGATCACAGACTTAGGGAAAAACTGGAACATGCAAATCAGATATCAAGTAGGCATGTTTACGAGCTCGATGCACCCACTACAGAGCAAGGCATGACAATCTAAGCATGCACCCATCAAGAATACACATTATACTAGCTAGACATGGCAAGAACAATAACATAGCATGCACTGATCAACTACAACATCCTCGGCCAAATCGCTAACAAGTAGACAATCTGCCCAGATTCACGAAATAGCAAAAGTAGAGCTCGATTGACTCAAGCTAGGATGCTCCATAATTGCCAACAAAGACATGGATGTGTAGAGAACTACAAGATTAACAAAACATCCTTACTAATCATCCTCAAAAGAGGCACGGATCACTAAGAAACAACATGAACATATGGCATAATGAAATAAACAGATCAAGGACTTAGTGGATTTGCTAAGTCCCTAAAATCAGCATTAACAAATGCTCCACTTTGCAAGCTTGTGCTAGTCACCACACCCATCACAAAAATACATGGATAGCACCCCTGAAAAGATGGCATGGCATATAACAAAACACATGTAGAGCTCATGGGCATATCATGCACACAATACTCATGGAAAAAATGACAAATAGCTATTTGGTGCAGCAGTTCTGACAAATAACTCAAATAACACTCTTCCAACAGCATTTCGGGCATCAAGATGAACTCAAATTAAAATGATGCAATGAGATGAAATGATGTACTCTCTGAGATGAACATTTTGATATGCTACATGCCCAAAAAGGAGTTACGAATGCAACGTTAGGATGCGATGAACATGGGCATATGAAACATGGAAAACTCGGGGACTTAGTGAAAATATAGACCTCCAGATCTAGGGTTCATCCGGCGTGCGAACCGAGGCGGCGGCGGATCTCGCCGGAGATGGAAGGAAGAGGAGTGGACCTCGCCGGAGATGGCGGATCCGGCCGGATCCCGGCGCGGGCGGCGTAGGGAGGTCGGCGGCGGCCGTGGCACGGGGTCCGGCGACCCAAGGCGACGGCGGTGGCTCACCGGCGGCGAGGGCGCGAAGGCGGCGCGGGCAGGTTGCTGGCGAGGTAAACGGTGGCGAAGGCGAGCGTGGCGGTGGAGAGAGGCGCGCGGGGGCTCGGGCGCTCGGGCCCGGTCAACGCGGAGGAGGGCCGGGCGCGGGCCGCGGCGGGCCTCGGCGGCGCGCGAGAGAGGAGAGAGAGGCGGCGCCACATGGCGCACCGCGAGTGGATGTGGGCGGAGCAGCGGCTGAGCTGGCGGCTCGTGATAGGTCCTGGTGAGGTGGCGGCGGCGGCGGACATTGTCCGGCGGCGCGCGGGGGAGTTTTAGGGTTTCGTCTGCGCGAATTTCGGAGGGGATCACATATATATAGGTAGAGGGAGCTAGGAGAGTCCAAATGAGGTGCGGTTTTCGGCCACGCGATCGTGATCGAACGACCGAGATGATGGAGGAGGTTTTGGTGGGTTTTGGGCCACTTTGGAAGGGTGTTGGGCAGCAACACACACGAGGCCTTTTCGGTCCCTCGGTTAACCGTTGGAGCATCAAACGAAGTCCAAATGGTACAAAACTTGACAGGCGGTCTACCGGTAGTAAACCAAGGCCTCTTGGCAAGTCTCGGTCCAATCCGGAAATATTTAATCCCCACACATGAAAGAAAGGTAGAAATGACCACCGGAGGAGAACGGAGCGCCGGAATGCAAAACGGACAACGGGGAAAATGCTTGGATGCATGAGCCGGACATGTATGCAAATGAAATGCACATGATGACATGATATGCAATGCATGACACGCAAGCAATGACAAGGCAACAACAGCGAATAACTGGATGACACCTGGCACATCGGTCTCGGGGCGTTACAGTATACCTCTCGGATTGTCTCTCTGCACGGCATTCCGCAGTTGATATCTTCAAACCGTGGCAGCATCTTTACCTCCAAGTTTTGGGATTCTTTTCAGAAGGCCATGGGCACCAATATCCGTTTCAGCACAGCTTTTCATCCTCAAACTAGCGGCCAGTAGAGCGTGTCAATCAGATTCTCGAAGATATGCTCAGGGCTTGCGTTATCTCTTTCGGTATGAAGTGGGAAGATTGTCTTCCATATGCCGAATTCCCCTACAACAACAGTTTTCAAGCAGGTTCGGGCAAGGCCCCATTTGAAATTCTCTATGGCAGGAAGTGCCGTACTCCTCTTAACTGGTCAGAGACCGGTGAACGTCAACTTCTTGGAAATGACTTGATCACAGAGGCAGAGGAAATGTGCAAAGTCATTCGTGGTAACCTCAAAGCAGCGCAATCGCGCCAGAAGAGCTACTATGATAGTAAGCATCGTGATTTGGCTTTCGAGATCAGAGACCATGTGTACCTCCGCATCTCTCCAATGAAAGGTACTCGTCGCTTCGGTATCAAAGGGAAGCTTGACCCTAGATACGTGGGTCCTTTCAAGATCGTCAGCAAGAGAGGCGATCTTGCCTATCAACTCGAGCTTCCTTCAAACTTTGCAAATGTGCACGACGTGTTCCATGTCTCTCAGCTCCGCAAGTGCTTCAAGACACCTGACCGCATCGTCAACTTCGAAGACATTGATCTCCAAGAAGACCTCTCTTATCGTGAGCACCCAATTGCTATTCTTGAAGAGACTGAACGCAAGACTCGTAATAAGTCAATCAAATTCCTCAAAGTCAAGTGGTCACACCATTCCGACCGTGAAGTCACCTGGGAACGTGAGGATCACCTCCATTCTAAGTATCTGGCATTTTTCCAGTCCTAGATCTCGGGACGAGATCCTTTCGTAGTGGAGTGTTGTAACACCCCGGATGTAATTTACCTTATATGTATCCCAACTCTTGCCATTTCCGGCGCTAAGTTATTTTATTTTCCTTGAGTTCGGGTTTTTCTCCGTGTGTTGTTGCCTTTGTCATGCATCTCATATCATGTCATCATGTGCATTGCATTTGCATATATGTTCGTCTCATGCATCCGAGCATTTTCCCCGTTGTCCGTTTTGCATTCCGGCGCTCCTATCTCCTCCGGTGGTCCTTTCTACCTCTTTTCATGTGTGGGGGTTAAACATTTCCGGATTGGACCGAGACTTGCCAATGGCATTGGTTTACTACCGGTAGACCGCCTGTCAAGTTTCGTACCATTTGGACTTCGTCGGATACTCCAACGGTTAACCGAGGGACCGAGAAGGCCTCGTTTGTGTTGCAGCCCAACACACTTCCCATTTGGCCCAAAACCCACTGAAAACCTTTCCATCATCTAGAGCATTCGATCACGGTCGCGTGGCCAAAAACCGCACTCCATTTGGAGCTTCCTAGCCTCTTCTACCCCTATATATAGTTCATCTCCCGAAATTGCGGATCATCCTACCCTAACCCTAGTCCCGCTCCTCTCCGCGTGGCCGAACATGTCCGTCGCCGCCCGGACGCACCGCCGCCGCCAATAGGAGCCCGCCACCTGTCCCTCCGCTGCCGTCTCTCTCCTCCGGCCCGCCGGGCCCGAGGCCGGCCCTCCTCGCCGCACCACCGGGCCGCGCCCTCCCGCGCCCGACGCCGCTCCAGCCCCACCGCCGACTTCGCCGACCGGCCGCCGCCCCGCCACCGACGTCCGCCGCCCCGGTCACTGGCGCGCGCCGCCCCGGCCACCGCGTCCGCGGCCACCTCGCCGCCGACGTCCGCCGCCCTCCGCCGCCTTCCTCTTGCACGGGCGTGCGCCGCCAAGTCCGGCCACCGCGCTGCTCCTCCCTTCCGGCGAGCTACAGTTGCAACGGCGGTGAACCCCGGGATCCGTTCCGGCCGGATCCAGATCTGGATCTGAAACTTCTCGGTTGACCTTTTTACCCCCGAACCCTAATCCTTTTGCAAACTTTGGCATGCTATAACTCTCTCATCGTAGATCCGATTTGTGCATGTAGCATATCAAAATGTTCGTCTCAGAGAGTACATCATTTCATATCATTGAATCATTTTCATTTGAGCTCATCTTGATTCCCAAAATGCTGTTGGACGAGGGCTATGTGATAAAATTGTTAGATCTGTTTCATCAAATAGATATTTGTCATTTTTGCCATGTTTAATGTGTGCATGATATGCTCCTGAGCTCTACATGAGTTTTGTTATATGCCATGCCATCTTTACAGAGGTGCTTACCATGTATTTTTGTGATATGTGTCGTGACTAGCACAAGCTTGCAAAGTAGTGCAATCGGTAATGCTGATTGCAAAGTAGCACAAGCTTGTCCTGATTTTGTCATTATGCCATATGTTCATGTTGTTTCCTAGTGATCCGTGCCTCTTTTGAGGATGATCAGTAAGGATGATTTGTTAACATTGTGGTGCCCTATCCATCCATGTCTTTGTTTGCATTTATGGAGCACCCTAGCTTGAGTCAATCGAGCTCTACGTTTTCTATTTCGTGAATCATGGCAGATTGTTGTCTTGTTAGCGATTTTGCCGAGGATGTTGCTATTGATCCGTGCATGCTATGTTGTTGTTCTCGCCATGTCTAGCTTCTATGCCATGTATTCTTGATGGGTGTATGCTTAGTTTGTCATGCCATGCTCTGTAGTGAGTGCATCGAGCTCGTAAACATGCCTACTCGTTAACTGTTTTGCATGCTCCAGTTTTTCACTAAGTCTGAGATCTATTTATGTTTTAGCCATGTTCACATGCTTGCAATTGTATTTTCTGATCCCTTTTTGGCTCAAGGTCACTAAGGGACTTTTGTTAAGTGCTTTGAGTAGCTTCATGTCGTGCCTTGCTTTGACATGTTAAGTTCCTGTAGCATGTAGTTTTCATGCTCTAAAGTGTGCTACCTGATGTTAAATTCCAGACTTGTGTTAATTTCACTAAGTCTGAAACCTGTTATCGTTTGCATTTTTGCCATGCTTGTTTGAACCTGTTAGTGGATGAATTGGCCGTAGCTCAGTGTTCATATTTTGTCAAGCATCATGAGTGGATCCCTGCCATGTATTTTGTTGTCATGTTTGAGTGATGTAGCATATTTATCTTGATGCATTTAGATGGCTACATGTTGTTTATCGCAGACCGGTGCCATATTTGTTTTGCTTGCCATTTCCAAACCGTGCATCCGATTCCGGTGATCTTTATATCGATTTCAACTGAAATCACCTCACCTTTCCAGTGGCACTCTTGAATTTCCAAGTTGAGGCTAGGTTCAATCATTCCTTGTCAAATCTTGCATATGCATCACATATCGCATCCCGCATAACATACCATGTTTGCATCATGTTGTTCGAGCATTGCACGTGGTTGATTGTGTTCCTTTTGCTTGTTTGTCTTGTTTGGGTAGAGCCGGGAGACGAGTTCGCTAACGAGGAGTCCGTTGAGTTTTCTTACGTGGATTAAGTCAACTCTGACAACTTTGCAGGCAAGATGATCATACCCTCGAAATCACATCTATCTTTGCTTGCTAGATGCTCACTCTTTTGCTATGCCTATGCTACGATACCTACCGCTTGCTTATCATGCCTCCCAAATTGCCATGTCAAACCTCTAACCCATCATGTCCTAGCAAACCGTTGATTAGCTATGTTACTGCTTTGCTCAGCCCCTCTTATAGCGTTGCTAGTTGCAGGTGAAGATTGGAGATCGTTCTTTGTTGGAACATTGTTTATTATTGGGATATCACTATATTATCTTGTTATCTTAATGCACCTATATACTTGGTAAAGGGTGGAAGGCTCGGCCTTATGCCTAGTGTTTTTTCCACTCTTGCCGCCCTAGTTTCTGTCATATCGGTGTTATGTTCCCGGATTTTGCGTTCCTTACGCGGTTGGGTGATAATGGGAACCCCTTGACAGTTCGCCTTGAATAAAACTCCTCCAACAATTCCCAACCTTGGTTTTACCATTTGCCACCTAGCCTCTTTTTCCCTTGGGTTCCCGGAGCCCGAGGGTCATCTTATTTAAACCCCCCCGGGCCAGTGCTCCTCTGAGTGTTGGTCCAAACTAGAGCCCTATGCAGCGCCCCCTCGGGGAAACTCGAGGTTTGGTTTTAGTTGTATGGAGCACTCATCTGAGTGTGCCCTAAGAACGAGATATGTGCAGCTCCTATCGGGATTTGTTGGCACATTCGGGCGGTGTTGCTGGACTTGTTTTACCATTGTCGAGGATGTCTTGTAAAACCGGGATGCCGAGTCTGATCGGAATGTCTCGGGAGAAGGAATATCCTTCGTTGACCGTGAGAGCTTGTGATGGGCTAAGTTGGGACTAATTTGAACTTTCGAAAGCCGTGCCCGCGGTTATGGGCAGATGGGAATTTGTTAATGTCCGGTTGTAGATAACATGAAACTTAACTTAATTAAAATGAATCAACCGCGTGTGTAACCGTGATGGTCTCTTCTCGGCGGAGTCCGGGAAGTGAACTTGGTGTTGGAGTAATGCTTGACGTAGGTTGTTCTAGGATCACTTCTTGATCATAGTTGTTCGACCGTGCTTTTGCCTTCTCTTCTCGCTCTCTTTTGCGAACAGGTTAGCCACCATATATGCTAGTCGCTTGCTGCAGCTCCACATATTACCTTGCCTTACCTATAAGCTTAAATAGTCTTGATCGCGAGGGCGCGAGATTGCTGAGTCCTCGTGACTCATAGTTTACTTCCAAACCAGATGCTGGGACCGATGATACCTTTCCAGATGATGCGCTTGAGCTCAAGTGGGAGTTCGACGAAGACTCTCGCCGTTACTATGTGTCTTTCCCAGATGATCAGTAGTGGTGCCCAGTTGGGGCGATCGGGGACCGTGCCGCTTGTTGGGGTGATCTTTTATTTTGGTACCGTAGTCGGACCATGAGTGTATTGGATGACTGTAATGTTATTCATGTATTTGTGTGACGTGGCGAGTGTAAGCCAACTATGTATCCTTTCCCCTTTTTATATATATTTATATGGGTTGTTGTGAAGATTACCTTACTTACGACATTGCTATCAATGCGGTTATGCCTCTTAGTCGTGCTTCGACACGTAGGAGATATAGCCGCATCGAGGGCGTTACACATCAAGTGTTCTCAAATCTTTAAAGAATCAATCTGATAAGATAACTTCAAAGGGAAAACTCAATCCATTACAAGAGAGTAGAGGGGGAGAAACATCATAAGATCCAACTATAATAGCAAAGCTCGCGATACATCAAGATCGTATCACCTCAAGAACACGAGAGAGAGAGAGAGATCAAACACATAGCTACTGGTACATACCCTCAGCCCCGAGGGAGAACTACTCCCTCCTCGTCATGGAGAGCACCGGGATGATGAAGATGGCCACCGGAGAGGGATTCCCCCTCCGGCAGGGTGCCGGAACGGGTCTAGATTGGTTTTCGGTGGCTACGGAGGCTTCTGGCGGCGGAACTCCCGATCTATTGTGCTCCCCGATCGTTTTAGGGTATTGTGACGCCCCTGATTCAATCGTACACTAATCATACACGCAAACGTGTACAATCAAGATCAAGGACTCATGGGAAGATATCACAACACAACTCTACAAATAAAATAAGTCATACAAGCATCATATTACAAGCCAGGTGCCTCGAGGGCTCGAATACAAGAGCTCGATCATAGACGAGTCAGCGGAAGCAACAATATCTGAGTACAGACATAAGTTAAACAAGTTTTCCTTAAGAAGGCTAGCACAAACTGGGATACATATCGAAAGAGGCGCATGCCTCCTGCCTGGGATCCTCCTAAACTACTCCTGGTCGTCGTCAGCGGGCTGCACATAGTAGTAGGCACCTCCGGTGTAGTAGGAGTCATCGTCAACGGTGCCGTCTGGATCCTGGGCTCCAACATCTGGTTGCGACCACCAGGTAGAAGGGATAGGGGAAAAGAATGAGAAAGCAACCGTGAGTACTCATCCAAAGTACTCGCAAGCAAGGAACTACACTACATATGCATGGATATATGTGTAAAAGGGCCATATCGGTGGACTGAACTGCAGAATGCCAGAATAAGAGGGGGATAGCTAATCATGTCAAAGACTATGCTTCTGGCAGCCTCCGTCTTGCAGCATGAAGAAGAGAGTAGACTGAAGTCCTCCAAGTAGCACCGCATAGCATAAACCTAACCGATGATCCTCCCCTCGTCGCCCTGTGAGAGAGCGATCAGCGGTTGTATCTGGCACTTGGAAGGGTGTGTTTTATTAAGTATCTAGTTCTAGTTGTCATAAGGTCAAGGTACAACTCCAAGTCGTCCTGTTACCGAAGATCACGGCTATTCGAATAGTTTAACTTCCCTGCAGGGGTGCACCACATAACCCAACACGCTCGATCCCATTTGGTCGGACACACTTTTCTGGGTCATGCCCGGCCTAGGAAGATCAACACGTCGCAGCCCTACCTAGGCACAACAGAGAGGTCAGCACGCCGGTCTAAATCCTATGGCGCAGGGGTCTGGGCCCATCGCCCTTTGCACACCTGCACGTTGCGAACACGGCCGGAAGCAGAACTAGCCCCTTAATACAAGAGCAGGCTTACGGTCCAATCCGGCGCGCGCCACTCAATCAGTAACGTCACGAAGGCTTCGGCTGATACCAGGATGTCGAGTGCCCATAACTGTCCCCGCATAGATGGTTAGTGCGTATAGGCCAGTGGCCAGACTCAGATCAAATACCAAGATCTCGTTAAGCGTGTTAAGTATTCGTGAACGCCGACTAGGGCCAGGCCCACCTCTCTCCTAGGTGGTCTCAACCTGCCCTGTCGCTCCGCCATAAAGTAACAGTCGGGGGCCGTCGGGAACCCAGGCCCACCTCTACCGGGATGGAGCCACCTGCCCCTTCAGCCCCCAACTCCGAACAGTACCACAAGTAATGTAACAGTGTAAAGTATGTAGTATATGCCCGTGATCACCTCCCGAAGTGATCACGTCCCAGTAGTATAGCATGGCAGACGGACAAGAGTGTAGGGCCACTGATGGAACACTAGCATCCTATACTAAACAGTAGGATAGCAGGTAATGGTAACAACAGTAGTAGCAAGGACAGGCTATGCATCAGGATAGGATAATGGAAAGCAGTAACATGCTACACTACACTAATGCAAGCAGTAGAGATAAGAATAGGCGATATCTGGTGATCAAAGGTGGGGGGCTTGCCTGGAAGCTCTGTTGCACAAGAAGGGTTGTCGGTGACGTAGTCATACTCAGTCACACCAATGCCGGTCTCGGGGTCTACCGGGGAAGAAGAGGGGGAGGAAACAATAAATACAAAGCAAACAAATGCATCACAAAGCATAACTATGACAATACGCGGTCCTAGGGATGACCTAACGCGGTGCTACACGTTACAAACGGAGCGGGAAAATATCTATGGATATTTCCCGGGCTTTGGGCATTTACCGATCGGACGATCCGAAGGGGGAGGTTCCATGTTTGTTGTGTTGGAGGCATGTGACGGAAGAACGTGAAGCGTATTCGGACTCGTCTTATTTTTCTGATTATTTTTCATATATAAATCTTTTTCATCCGAGCTACGGTTATTTTTGTATGAATTTCCAAAGTTTTATCAATATTCTAGAATTTTTTGTTTAATTTAAATCCGAATTGACCAAGTCAATGTGACTAGTCAAAAGGAGAGGTGGTGGCCCATATGACACTGATTTAATAATTTTCAAAATATTTATCTAATCTATTTAGATGGGACCCACTTGTCATTTGCTAAAAGGGCTAGTTAGCACCAAACTAATCCTAAGCTAAACATAGCCTAATTAACAAGGGTCGTCCATTAGTGGACAGAGTCCAGCCGGCCACACACGCGCTACACACACGCGCGCTGTACACACAACACACATACATACACAACACACGCACACACAATGCTAGGGGTTAATTCTGTTCTCTGTTTAGAAAAGTAGCATTTTGTGATTTTCATAGGAATTAATCCCTGCATCAAATTGATTTGGTTCAATGGAAACATTTGAGCTTTGACAAGTGTACTACCTAGAAATATTATTCTTTCTCCTGTTAACAGTGTTTACCCGCAGTTTAGGGGCTGTCCAGATGGCTAATCAATATAGAATTAGAAAAGCTAGCAATAGCTATAGTAACTGAACGTTACCTGTAACAAAGCGGCAGCAGAGTGCAACGGCGCGGTGCAGGCGCTAGGCAGCGGCGGCGAGGCCACGCGCGGGAGGAGCAGCAGCGAGCAGAGGGAGTGGGCGGCGCGGCGCGGTGGCTAGCGCGCAGGCGCGGCTGCGGCGGCCATGCGCGACAGCAACAACAGCAGTGAGCAGCGCGGCGGCGGTCAGCGGCAGGAGGAGGCACTGCGTGCGGACGAGCAGCAGCAGGCCAGCGGGGGCAGCAACATAAGCGCGCATGGGGACGCGGGGAGGAGCTAGAGGTACGTGGGCGCGGCCATGGCCGGCCAGAGCCAGGGCGTGCACGTTCTCGGGCGCAACGGCGCAACTCCAGGCAGGGGAGGCGGGACGCGACCTACGACGACAAGGAAAAAGGGAAGCGGGGCGCGGGAGCTCACCGTGTGGGCGCACAGGGGCCCAGTGACGAATTAGTAGTAGCAGCGACGCGACGTAGACGGGAGGATGGCGGTGGCCGGAGTCGATGGCGACAGCGGCGACCCGAGGAAGACGACGAAGGGGATCCGGCGCTGTAGAGCTCCCCGGATACAAATTGTCGGCGTGGAGGACGTAGAGGAGGATGACGACGCTCAGGGACTAGTCGGAGGGGCTCGGGGACGATGGTGGCCGGGCTTAGCACGGCGGCGCGGCCATGGGCGCGCTCGGGCGCTGCCGATCTGGAGGGGGGAGAGAGCGAGTGGGAGAGCGAGGGGCAAGTGGGGAGGGGAGCCCGAGGGGGCGCGGTGTCGGCGTCCTTATCCACTCGCCGGTGCCGTCGAGCTGGTCCGGCGGGGCGCCCCCTGTAGCGACCCCAGTCGGGGGAACAGGAGGTCGACCGAGGGAGGGGGTAGTGGGCCGGCTGTGTGGGAGTGGGCCAAGTCCCAGGGGAGCCAGGGGGTTTCCTTTTTTTTGTAAGTTTTGTTTTTCCGTTTTATCCTTTTCCCTTTTCTTTATTTTATTTTCTATTTTTGCTAATTGTTTGGGCACCAAATGAGTTTGGTAAAACATGAGAGCTCGACCACAAATCATAGCACAATATATCCTGCCACCAAAAACTAGTTTGGAGTAAATATCATTTCATATTTATTTTGTATTAATAAAAAGGTTAATAATTAATGTTTTTAGCCACTATTTGAGGTTATTTATGTTACTTATCAAATTTGAATAATGTTGTTTACAACTTTATCATAGCCTCTGATTTATCTACTATTTATTGAACATTTTAGTTTTAATATTTGAAAACTTTTATTGTTTGCTTGATTTTTTTAATTTTGAATTTGAATCGGTTTCAAACTAACGTGAGATTAGCAACAATAACCAAGGTGATGTGGCATCGTTAATGTGGGATTACTATAGCTTAATTATCCGGGCGTCACAGGTATATGGGTATATATAGGAGGAAGAAGTACGTCAGGGGAGCCACGCGGGGCCCACGAGGGTGGGCGCGTCCCCTACCTCGTGGCTTCCTCGAAGCTTCCTTGACGTGGACTCCAAGTCTCCCGGGTTGCTTGCGTTCCAAAAATAAGTTCCGTGAAGTTTCACGTCAATTGGACTCCGTTTGATTTTCCTTTTCTGCGATACTCTAAAACAAGGAAAAAAACAGAAACTGGCACTGGGCTTTGGGTTAATAGGTTAGTCCCAAAAATCATATATAATAGCATATAAATGCATATAAATCATCCAAGGTTGATAATATAATAGCATGGAACAATCAAATATTATAAATACGTTGGAGACGTATCAGCATCGCCAAGCTTAATTCCTGCTCGTCCTCGAGTAGGTAAATGATAAAAACATAATTTTTGATGTGGAATGCTACCTAACATATTTGTCCATGTAATTCTCTTTATTATGGCAAGAATATTCAGACCCATAAGATTCAAGACAAAAGTTTAATATTGACAGAAAAATAATAATACTTCAAGCATACTAACTAAGCAATTATGTCTTCTCAAAATAACCTGGCCAAAGAAAGCTATCCCTACAAAATCATATAGTCTAGCTATGCTGCATCTTCACCACACAAAATATTTAAATCATGCACAACCCCGATGACAAGCCAAGTAATTTTTTCATACTTTTGATGTTCTCAAACTTTTTCAATCTTCACGCAATACATGAGCGTGAGCCATGGATATAGCACTATAGGTGGAATAGAATGGTGGTTGTGGGGAAGACAAAAGGGAGAAGATAGTCTCACATCAACTAGGCATATCAATGGGCTATGAAGATGCCCATCAATAGATATTAATGTGAGTGAGTAGGGATTGCCATGCAACGGATGCACTAGAGCTATAAGTGTATGAAAGCTCAAAAAGAAACCAAGTGGGTGTGCATCCAACTCGCTTGCTCACGAAGACCTAGGGCATTTTGAGGAAGCCCATCATTGGAATATACAAGCCAATTTCTATAATGAAAGATTCCCACTAGTATATGAAAGTGACAACATGGGAGACTCTCTATCATGAAGATCTTGGTGCTACTTTGAAGCACAAGTGTGGTAAAAGGATAGTAGCATTGCCCCTTCTCTCTTTTTCTATCATTTTTTTATTTTTTTTATTTGGGCCCTTTCTCTTTTTTTATGGCCTCCTTTTTTTCGTCCAGAATCTCATCCCGACTTGTGGGGGGATCATAGTCTCCATCATCCTTTCCTCACTGGGACAATGCTCTAGTAATGATGATCATCACACTTTTATTTTCTTACAACTCAAGAATTACAACTCGATTCTTAGAACAAAATATGACTCTATATGAATGCCTCCGGCGGTGTACCGGGATGTGCAATGACTCATGAGTTACATGTATGAAACAATTATGAACGGTGGCTTTGCCACAAATACAATGTCAACTACATGATCATGCATATCAATATGACAATGATGAAGCGTGTCATAATAAACAGAACGGTGGAAAGTTTCATGGCAATATATCTCGGAATGGCTATGGAAATGACATGACAGGTAGGTATGGTGGCTGTTTTTAGGAAGGTATATGGTGGGTTTATGGTACCGGCGAAACATGCGCGGTAATAGAGAGGCTAGCAATGGTGGAAGGGTGAGAGTGCGTATAATCCATGGACTCAACATTAGTCATAAAGAACTCACATACTTATTGAAAAAATATATTAGTTATCGAAACAAAGTACTACGCGCATGCTCCTAGGGGGATAGATGGGTAGGAAAAGACCATCGCTCATCCCCGACCGCCACTCATAAGGAAGACAATCAATAAATAAATCATGCTCCGACTTCATCACATAACGGTTCACCATACGTGCATGCTACGAGAATCACAAACTTTAACACAAGTATCTCTCAAATTCACAACTACTCACTAGCATGAATCTAATATTACCATCCTCATATCTCAAAACAATCATCAAGTATCAAACTTCTCATAGTATTCAATGCACTTTATATGAAATTTTTTATTATATCCCTCTTGAATGCCCATCATATTAGGACTAGTTCCATAAACAAAGCAAACTACCATGCTGTTCTAAAGACTCTCAAAATGATATAAGTGAAGCATGATACTTCGTTAATTTCTATAAAATAAAACCACCACCGTGCTCTAAAAAGATATAAGTGAAGCACTAGAGCAACAACAAACTACTCTGAAAGATATAAGTGAAGATCAATGAGTAGTCGAATAATTATGAAACTATTTTAAGACTCTCCCATTTAATAATTTCAGATCTTGATATTTTATTCCAACATCAAGCAAAACAAAGTAAAATAAAATGACGCTCCAAGCAAAACACATATCATGTGGCGAATAAAAATATAGCTCCAAGTAAAGTTACCGATGAACGAAGACAAAAGAGGGATGCCATTCGGGGCATCCCCAAGATTAGGCTTTTGGTTGTCCTCGAATATTACCATGAGGTGCCTTGGTAATCCCCATTCTTAGGCTCTTTCCACTCCTTATTCCATAGTCCATCAAATCTTTGCCCAAAACTTGAAAACTTCACAACACAAAACATAACAGAAAACTCGTAAGCACCATTAGTATAAGAAAATAAATCACCACTTAGGTAATATAATGTGCTCATTCTTTATTTATATTAGTGTTAAACCTACTGTATTCCAACTTCTATATGGTTTATAAACTATTTTACTAGCCATAGATTCATCAAAATAAGCAAACAACACACGAAAAACAGAATCTGTCAAAAACAGAATGGTCTGTAGTAATCTGGATCAAACATATACTTCTTGAACTCATAAAATTATCAAATAAATTTCTGGACGTGAGTAATTTATCTATTAATCATATTCAAAAATAATTAACTAAATATCATTTTCCAATAAAAAATGTCAGCAATTGTCGTGAGCGCTAAAGTTTCTGTTTTTTACAGCATGATCAAAAAGACTTGCCCCAAGTCTTCCCAACGGTTCTACTTGGCACAAACACTAATTAAAAGCATAAAACCACATCTGAACAGAGGCTAGATGAATTATTTATTACTAAACAGGAGCAAAAATCAAGGAACAAAAATAAAATTGGGTTGCCTCCCAACAAGCGCTATCGTTTAACGCCCCTAGCTAGGCATGATGATTTCAATGATGCTCACATAAAGGATAAGAATTGAAACATAAAGAGAGCATCATGAAGAATATGAATAGCACATTTAAGTCTAACCCACTTCCTATGCATAGGGATTTTGTGAGCAAACAACTTATGGAAACAAGAATCAACTTGCATAGGAAGGTAAAACAAGCATAACTTCAAAACTTTAAGCACATAGAGAGGAAACTTGATATTATTGAAATTCCTACAAGCATATATTCCTCCCTCATAATAATTTTCAGTAGCATCACGAATGAATTCAACAATATAACCAGCACCTAAAGCATTATTTTCATGATCTACGAGCATAGAAAATTTACTACTCCACATAAGCAAGATTGTTCTCATTCGGAATAGTGGGAGTATCATAAGAGACTCGAATACTATAAATTGTTTCCACATTAAAAGAGTAATGTTCAGAAAAGGGGTAATCATAAGCATGGCAAGTTTTATAAATATAATCACTACTTTTTGTAGAATAAGTATCATCACAATAATCATCATAGGTAGGAGGCATGCTATCATCATTGTAAATTTGCATATCAAAACTTGAGAGACTAAAAATATCATCTTCATTAAACGTAGCATCCCCAAGCTTGGGACAAACATTAATTGCAGAAAATATATTCTCAAAAACATCATCTTCATCAAACATAGCATCCCCAAGCTTGGGCCTTTTCATATCATAAGCATAATCACTCTCATCATTAATAGTATGGATAGCACCAATAGTATAGCAATTATCATATTCTTCCAAGCAAGTGCCAAAAAGATTTTCAAGATCATAAGAAGTATCATTATCTTCCACCATTATATTTTCATGAGGCACAATAGTAATAGGAGCAGCATTATTTGGCGGAGATATCTTTTTACCTCTCTTCCTTTTTCTTTTCTTCTTCTTCACCACATCATGTGTGGGTTCAATCCTCTTTTGGAGCTCCTTATTAATGAGATTGGTTGAATAGAAGGCTCCTCCTCGTTACCTGATTCATCATAAGAAATAATAGAAGAATATTGGGAAGTCTCTTCCCTTTCATTAGTGTTCTCTTCATCTTCTATTTGTTTTCTTTTCTTTATGTAGTTGGCAATATAAGGGTTTTCAATACAATTCACCGCACAATATATATAAATTTCCTCTAGATCAAAACCAAGAAGTTTATAACGAGCAAATTCTGGAAGATGCTTAGTTATACGTTTCATTTCTTCGTAGCCCATAAGCAAACTAAGTTCATTATAATGTGCAAGGGAAATCAAGTCATCACAATTTTTGGACACGATTATATCATGAAACAATTTGCATCAGATAGCTAAATGACCCTCTTCATTGCAAAGTCCACAAGTACGGCCAAGAAAATTTAAATCTTTAGCACAAACATCTAGCCTTTCCTGCAACAATTTAGTTTCTAAGTGCTTATGCCTCTTGCAATATCTATCTTCCCTATTTGGTGTGTATTTGCAAACCCAATGCACTCCATAAAAATTGACATGTTTATAGGAGACATTTTCATCATAACTAGTGCAATCATCATTAGTACTATGGATATTCAAGGAGTTCATACTAACAACATTGCAATCATGCTCATCATTCAAAGATTTAGTGCCAAAAATTTTAATGCATTCTTCTTCTAACACTTTGGCGCAATTTTCCTTTCCATCATACTCACGAGAGATATTAAAAAGATGAAGCGTATGAGGCAAACTTAATTCCATTTTTTTGTAATTTTCTTTTATAAACTAAACTAGTGATAAAACAAGAAACTAAACTACTCGATTGCAAGATCTAAAGATATACCTTCAAGCACTCACCTCCCCGGCAATGGCGCCAGAAAAGAGCTTGATGTCTACTACACGACCTTCTTCTTGTAGATGTTGTTGGGCCTCCAAGTGCAAAGGTTTGTAGGACAGTAGCAAATTTCCCTCAAGTGGATGACCTAAGGTTTATCAATCCATAGGAGGTGTAGGATGAAGATGGTCTCTCTCAAGTAACCCTGCAACCAAATAACAAAGAGTCTCTTGTGTCCCCAACACACCCAATACAATGGTAAATTGTATAGGTGCACTAGTTCGGTGAAGAGATGGTTATACAAGTGGTATATGGATGGTAGATAAAGGTTTTTGTAATATGAAAATATAAAAACAGCAAGGTAACTAATGATAAAAGTGAGCGTAAACGGTATTGCAATGCATTGAAACAAGGCCTAGGGTTCACACTTTCACTGGTGCAAGTTCTCTCAAATATAATAACATAATTGGATCATATAACTAGTCCTCAACGTGCAACAAAGAGTCACTCCAAAGTCACTAATAGCGGAAAACAAACGAAGAGATTATGGTAGGGTACAAAACCACCTCAAAGTTATTCTTTCCAATCAATCTGTTGGGATATTCCTATAAGTGTCACAAACAGCCCTAGAGTTCATACTAGAATAACACCTTAAGACACAAATCAACCAAAACCCTAATGTCACCTAGATACTCCAATGTCACCTCAAGTATCCGTGGGTATGATTATACGATATGCATCACACAATCTTAGATTCATCTATTCAACCAACACATAGAACCTCAAAGAGTGCCCCAAAGTTTCTACCGGAGAATCACGACGAAAACGTGTGCCAACCCCTATGCATAGGTTCATGGCAGGAACCCGCAAGTTGATCACCAAAACATACATCAAGTGAATCACGTGATATCCCATTGTCACCACAGATACGCACGGCAAGACATACATCAAGTGTTCACAAATCTTTAAAGACTCAATCCGATAAGATAACTTCAAAGGGAAAACTCAATCCATTACAAGAGAGTAGAGGGGGAGAAACATCATAAGATCCAACTATAATAGCAAAGCTCGTGATACATCAAGATCGTATCACCTCAAGAACACGAGAGAGAGAGAGCGAGAGAGAGAGAGAGAGAGATCAAACACATAGCTACTGGTACATACCCTCAGCCTCGAGGGAGAACTACTCCCTCCTCGTCATGGAGAGCACTGGGATGATGAAGATGGCCACCGGAGAGGGATTCCCCCTCCGGCAGGGTGCCGGAATGGGTCTAGATTGGTTTTCGGTGGCTACGGAGGCTTCTGGCGGCGGAACTCCCGATCTATTGTGCTCCCCGGTCGTTTTAGGGTATATGGGTATATATAGGAGGAAGACGTACGTCAGGGGAGCCACGAGGGGCCCACGAGGGTGGAGGGCACGCCCAGGGGGGATGGGCGCGCCCCCTACCTCGTGGCTTCCTCAAAGCTTCCTTGACGTGGACTCCAAGTCTCCCAGGTTGCTTTCGTTCCAAAAATAAGTTCCATGAAGTTTCAGGTCAATTGGACTCCGTTTGATTTTCCTTTTCTGTGATACTCTAAAACAAGGAAAAAAACAGAAACTGACACTAGGCTCTAGGTTAATAGGTTAGTCCCAAAAATCATATAAAATAGCACATAAATGCATATAAAACATCCAAGGTTGATAATATAATAGCATGGAACAATCAAAAATTATAGATACGTTGGAGACGTATCATATCAGCAGCGTCTTTTCTTCGGCCCAGGATTTCTTCTTTGCAGTCAAGCTGGTCTTCAATTTTTTTGTCTTAGAAAGACTCAATTGGAGTTTAGAGTCGACAGTCTTGATTTCTGCCTGTTGATCCGTCAGCCGGGTCTTTGCATCAGTTAATTGAGAGCCCAATTCAGATAGGGTGTTCTACAAAACATACACAGGTGTGTCAAGGCTTAAACTAAAAGTTATAAGGGTTCAAGTCTCAAGTACTATGCACCACAATACCACTTGACACTTGGGGGCTAATGTCTGCGAAAGCAAATTTTTATGACTCTTATATGTTTCAAGTCCCAAGTGTTTTACAAAGTAACAACACTTGGCACTTGGGGGCTAATGCATGATATTCGGAAAGTTTCTCAAGATTAAGCCGGATTGCAATACTTATTGGGACTAGTAAAAGACAGTTATGAAGTTAAGTACCTGTTCATTTATGATAAATTGAGCCGGCCCTTGGGGACTACAGGTGAAGTTTACGCTACTTTGTTGGACTTTCGAAGAAGCTTAGAGACAAAGTATCAATCTATATCATAAAGTCTACAGATCATTCAGGTTCATCATCTGAAGACTTGGGGGATGGTAGAGTATAAGTGAACCAGAGAACATACCTCATATTTTAGCTGCAATTGCTTGACCATCTCAATTTCCAACTCACGGCTGGAATGAACATGACTGAGATAGCCGGACAGTATGTCACTAGCATTCAGATGAGTGTAGTGAGAGATATCGAAACACACATTCTACTTCTCCAAGGCTTCTTGCGAAGATAAGCACGGTCTGTGCGACAGGCCTCACTTGGTAGAAGGTCGGCGCTTCAGCATCAAGCTCCAAGAGACCTTCGATGTTGAAACAGTACGCAACGACGACAAGTGTTTTTTGTTATTTTTTGCACGACTTCTTTGCTTCTTCTAAGTGTAATTTCCGTCTTTTATAATTCAACTAGCTTATCCCATGCCACGCAAGACACTATGTCTTGGAGAAGATGGGTTTTGAAGATCATGAAAGAATGGAGACAAAGATAATTCAACTAAGGACCCATCATGGTTATGATTTTGCTGTAAATCTATACAATTCTATGAACTCATCCAATTTTGGTTGCCTGAATTGGGAAGCCCATTGCAAGGCGTATGATTTTCATGAGGGTATGCTTCTCACCTTCGATCTTGGTGATCCTGACATCGACAAAAATGATATGACAATTTGGGTCCTTGTTGACACGCTTCCAGTTCTACCGTTGTGTGAGTTTCTTAAACATATTTACTAAGTAATTTATATTGTTTATTTCAAAATATTTGTCAGTTTATTTCCATTGATAGCTTATTTTCATTCTTCAAAAATGTATGGAAAATGCTAGACAGAACCTACTACTACAATGATGAAGCACAATTAACTTATAAGGAGCAAGATGGTCTTATCGCATTTTTTACTGATATTGAGAATTACAATAGCTATTATCAAACTCCTCCACATTATGGTCAATACGTGCCACTAGTGCACGTGTTAAACTACGGTAACATCAATGGAGATATCATGGTAAGAGTTTCAACTATTACGACATTCGTGCATCTTTTGCATAAATTCTTCTAAAACTAAACTATATTGCTAACTACAAAGTTATTACTATGTTTTTGAACAGAAAATACCGATGGATTGTGTGCCTCATCTGATGTTGACGAGAGGTCGCGTTAATGTTATGAGCTTACTGCCACCACGGCCAGGTCAGCCGCAGTATCCACATCACTCCTGTCCATACCGGATTTCTAAAAGCGAGGAAGCCATGATAATAGATGATTTCAAAAAATGTTTGAACCATCGTAGAGAGAGCTACTTGGAAGCAACATTGTGCGTAGGCCAAGACTTGGAAACAAGATGATCTCCGTTCTTTATTATGGAGAGTCAATTTTCCTTAATGCAGTGTCAATTTTACCTAAGAGAGGGTAGAGTATGTGTTATTATGTGCTACAATGTGTTAGAGTTGATGATGATGAGGAGGAGTTGTGATTATGACTAGTGACCAACTTGTTATATGATGTCTCATTGACGAGCATTGTTTGATGGTGATGACAAGTGGTAATGAATATGCTATTTAAACAGACTAGTTCATGATGAGTTGTTATTGTATAAAAGATATATCTGTTTAAACATGTACATCGCCAAAATGCTAAAAAAACATAAATGTTAGCAGTAGCGTGGGCCTGAAAACGCGCTACTAGTACTTGAACTTACCAGTAGTGCTGGCCTAAAAACACGCTACTACTAAAAAATAGCTGTAGCGCCGTAGCAGTAGCGCTGGTGCCCGCGCTACTGGTAGCTCAAAAACCAGCGCTACTGGTAAGCATTTTCCTAGTAGTGGCAGTGTGCCGGGCTAACACAGTGGGGGTCCCCGGTTCAACAAATCGGCTACCAGTAATCAACAAGTCAGTATCAGAAGTTGTTGGCGGGTTAGCTGAACTAGATGGTTCAGTGATAGTCGGATTAAGGGTGATCTCATCGGCTGACAACTCAGGAGGATCTAATTGAGTATGAACAGCTGGATCTTCAGGTGCTTCAGTTTCAGAGGGAGGAGTTGGCATGGCTGGCTCAGGTGTAGGAACCTTCGGGTCCTCTGACAGCTTAATCACCTTGGCCTTCTTGGATTTGGCTTGGCCGCTAAGAAAAGTTTTATGAGACAGTTAGTGTAAGAATGCAGTTTTTAAAGATACAGAGGAAAGCTGATTTTTCCTTACCTAGGAGTAGTTTTGAAAGCCAGAAACTGAGTCCGAGATGAGTCGCCAGAAGAGCGAGAAACCTCCTGTAAAAGGTAAAATAAAGTAAGTAAGGCAAGGGAATAGATTCATTAATGAAAGCAGAAGATGAAGATGAAAGAAACCACATTCGGGCGTTTTCAAGGAGTTTGTGGTAAAATGGAAGGCGGTTCATCGTCGTCATTATTCCAGGCCTGACGGCGGCTCTCATGTTGCTACTTTTTCAAAAGAAAATGAGGGTCCAAATAAGCCAAAGGGTGCGAAAACCTTACTTTCCGGGTTACCAGTGGAAGTTTCTGTCTTAGCAAATGGGCTGAGTCGGAGGAAATAGTTACCTCTTCTTCTATGGCCTGGCTGGCCCCCGTGTCGTCCTGGCAATAGTCAGTGTCAATAAGGTTATTAAAAAATTGACCAAGGGAGTCAAGGGCTACCTGCGACTCAGTATCATCGTCAAGCTTTAATAGGTCCGAAGCAGTGCTTCTTTTCTTCTTGGACCTCCGGGTCATCTTCCGGGCGGCTATGGCGGTGGCTCTAACCTTCTTGGCAGCTTCATGGTTATACTTGGCCTTCTAGAAGTCAGATTTGGCCTGTAAACAAATAAACAGGATAAAAGGTCATGCAAGTATTTAAAACTACTAAGGAAAATACAAAAAGAGAAAGAGGTCAGGGGTTTTTCACCTCTGGTGCCGAGTTAGGTTTGCAGAAGGGGTTTAACCCAACCTTACTGCAGTCCTCATATTTTCCTTTCACAAGGATGGTTGACATTGCAACAACGTCTTTTTCAGTTAGTTGTACAGAGCTGTGACGCGGAGAGTCATTTGGGCCTCCGACATACTCATACATCAATTTGTATCGGCGGCTTAGAGGGATGACCCGCCACGAGATCCAGCAACGGATCAAGTCAACTCCGGTTAAGCCATTCCTCAATAGGGCATTAATCCTTTTAATAGATGGAATAAGCTTCTTGCGTTCAGCAGCAGTAAGTTTATCAGGGAGCACAAACTTGGAATCCAGACGCTCCGCGCGGTAACCCGGCAGTGGTTTTTCATTGGCTGGAGACGTATCTTGGCAATAGAACCAGGTCTGATTCCAATCTTTGGGATGACTCGGTAAGACTATTAAGGGAAAGATAGCGCCGTGTCAGTGCTGAATTGAGATTCCACCAAGTTCCAAGCTAGGGCCATTGGTACACTCATTCTGGCGGTTCAAATAAAAGTACTCTCTAAAGAGTTCCACAACCGGCTCTTCTTGAAGATACACCTCACAGAGAACTTGAAAATTGTAGATGTTGGATATGGAATTGGGTCCAAGGTCTTGAGGGTGAAGTTTGAAAAAAATGAAGGACGTCTCTGAAGAACTTTGAGCTGGGTGGTGAAAACCCCCGATTCATATGGTCAGTGAAGACAATAACTTCATCATCGTTGGGATTAGGCCGTTCCTTGTCCGGGTCAGGAGCACGATAAGACATAACGTTTTTCTCTGGCAAAAATCCAATGGTGACAAACTCTTTCAAGTTATCCTCAGTTACTGTGGAGGGGAACCAGTTGCATACTGTCGGTGCTTTTGACGGCATGATGAAAAAGGGGAAGCTGAAAAGAAAGTAATTTGCCGGTTCAATTTATTTGATGAAGTTACAGGATCATGATATAGATGAATCATGGTGGCTTAAATAAGGGCTAATGACATATAAAGGAAAGCCGGAGTCATAAGCCGCCATGACTAAAGATATTCAAAGGATGCAAGAAACGGAAAATGGCTAAGTGTTGGCACAAACAAGTTTACTAAGCCGTTATTATTATTTTGGATCAAATGGCCGTTCCGAAAAGAAAATATTCTAGACCTAAAAATCTAGTACAGATGAGTCTGTGAGTTATAATGAGGCATCTGTACAGAAAAAAGGGATCTACTGGTATCAAAAATGGATGCAAAACAACTACCGCATGAGTTATGTGTTCCTTTCTGGATCAGAAGAGGCTGCGAAGGAAGAACTACAAGAAGATCCGTGATGAACAGTGAAGAACACCGATGAACTCGCAACCCTAATACAGATCTAAGTGCATCAAAAAGAAGGAACTTACGAGATGCAGATCTACTGCGAAGAATCATCGCGGTTCTCTGGATGAGCTCAGGGTGACGCAACGGCTGACGTTCAGGGCAACGGTGAGTGCTACGGCAGCGGTGGAGCTCGAGAAGCAGAGAGGTAGCGAGAAGATGGAAGTAAGAAGAAGAAAGAAGAAGGGCCGGCCAAGCCTATTTATAAGGGGATAAGTGAACAGGCAGGTGCGAAAATTGAGGAAGACCAAAATAATGATTATCCAACTAAACGGACGCCTCGATTCTCGAAAGACATTAAAAGATAAAAGATCCATTGAAGATGACATCATAGCAGGCTTTCATGTTTTCAGAAGATGACGTCATGGCGGGTTACAGAGTTTTTTTCAGACAGAGGAAGATGGATTTTGTCTAAGTGTTGAAGATTGACAAAGAACAAAGTTCAAGTCAACCTGGGGCCTAATGTTGGGGATATAGCTACCAGGTATGACCCGCCCAGGAGGGGCCGGGTCAACCCCGATGGAGGGTTACAAAAGAAGCCCGGTAATATTAAAGGTGATAGTCTATTAAGACTTGCGGAAGGCCTAAGCCCAGAGTCGGCTTAAGGCCCAATATTGTAAACCGTCGTATGTAAAGAAAGACTTCAGAAGAAAGGCATATAAAAGAAGTCACCGAGCCGGACACGTTTTATGAGCCGGCCGGGACTCTGTAGGCCGCCAGGCGTCAACCCGTGTATATAAGGGGACGACCCGGTGGCGGCTTAGGACAAGAAACAAGAGATCGATAGCCAAGCTAGCGGATTTGCTCCTTGGCCATCGGAACCTAGCAATACAACATCAACTGGACTAGGCCTTACCTTCACCGTAAGGGGCCAAACCAGTATAAACCTCTCGTGTCCTTTATCCCGATTAACCCCTTTAAGCTTCCTAGTTGCGATGGCCCTACGACTAAGTCCTTTCGCTAGGACATCTGCCATGTCAATTCCATGACACACCCAATGGCGACGTGGGCCCGTAAGACACACAACCATGTTAGTAAAAGTTTTTCATTGACTAGACTCAACTTCAGCCAAGGAGTTGGAAAGGGGGCTACCTACCGACTTGTGACGCCCTCGATTCAATTGTACACTAATCATACATGCAAATGTGTACGATCAAGATCAAGGACTCACGGGAAGATGTCACAACACAACTTTAGACACAAAATAAATAATACAAGCCTTATATTACAAGCCATGGGCCTCGAGGGCTCGAATACATAAGCTCTAATACACAAGAGTCAGCGGAAGCACCAATATCTGAGTACAGACATAAGTTAGACAACTTTTCCTTAAGAAGGCTAGCATAAAAGCAACAATGATCGAAAAGGCAAGGCCTCCTGCCTGGGAGCCTCCTAACTACTCCTAGTCGCCGGTGGCGTCCACGTAGTAGTAAGCACCCTCGGTGTAGTAGTAATTGTTGATGGTGACATCTGGTTCCTAGGCTCCACCATCTGGTTGCGACATCCGGAAAGAAAGGAGAAGGGGAAGAAGAGGGAGCAAAGCAACCGTGAGTACTCATCCAAAGTACTCGCAAGACTTACATCAGATCTAAACTACTTATGCATTTGTATCAAAGGAATGGGTTGTATCTGTCGACTAAACGGCAGAATGCCAGAAGAGAAGGGGAAAGCCTAGCCTATCGAAGACTAGCATCTTCAAGCAGCTCCCAGCATCTTGCAGCATTCAGAAGATTATAGGATATCAGCTTATATTTAACAAACATTTTCTAACATTAGCGCCCAAAGATCACTTCCTCGACTCCCTGCGAGGAAACGATCTCGGAGCCATCATATCCATTACATGCCTCAGCATCCAGTATCCAGTTCTAGTTGTATCGATCGGGATACAACTCCAAGTGTACATTACGTAGGATAGGCTATTGATAGACATTTTCTTCCCTACAGGGGTGCACCAACTTACCCAACACGCTCGATCAACTCCGGCCGGACACACCATCAGGCCATGACTGGCCTCAGCCAATCAACACACCGTAGTCCTACCTAGGCTCAACAGAGAGACCAACATGCCGGTCTACATCCTAAATGCGAAGGGGTCATGGGCCATCGCCCTTTGCAATCTTGCACGTTGCGTACGCGGCCGGTGTGCAGAGCTAGCCTCCCTTATACAAGGCGAGACGTTCCAGTCCAACCCGGCGCGTGCCGCTCCATCGCTGATGTCCGTTGAGCTTTTCGCTGATACATATGACGTAGAGTGCCCATACTTATTCCCATGTGGTGGTTAGTGCAAAAAAGGCCAGAGGCCTACTCGGATCAAATATCTAAACCATTAGTGTCTTGATAGTGCGGTAACGATCAATGTGTTGGGGAACGTAGCAGAAAACAAAATTTTTCCTACGGTTTCACCAAGATCCATCTAGGAGTTCATCTAGCAACGATTGATTAGATGCATCTACGTACCTTGTAGATGGCGAGCGGAAGCGTTCAAAGAACGGGGATGATGTAGTCGAACACGACGTGATTCAAATCACCGATGATCAAGCACCGAACGGACGGTGCCTCCGCGTTCAACATAAGTACGGAACGGATGACGTCTCCTCCTTTCTTGATCCAGCAAGGGGGGAGGAGAGGTTGATGAAGATCTAGCAGCATGACGGCGTGGTGGTGGATGCAGGGCGTCACAGTAGCAGGGCTTCGCCTATACTACGAGAGAGAGACGTAACGGGGAGAGAGGGAGGCGCCAGGGGCTGGTGTATGAAATCCCTCCTCTCTTCAACTATATATAGGAGGGCCAAGGGGGGGGTGGTGCGAAGCCTAGGAGATCCAATCTCCTAGGTGCGGCGGCCAAGGGGAGGTTTCCCTCCCCCCCCCCCAAGGCACCTAGAGGTGCCTTCCACCATTGGGAATCTTCCCTTTTGTGGAAACCTAGGCGCATGGGCTTTTGGGGCTGGTGCCCTTGGCCCATCTAGACCAAGGCGCACCCCCTACAGCCCATGTGCCCCCCCGGGACAGGTGGCCCCACCCGGTGGGCCCCCGGGACCCCTCCGGTGGTCCCGGTACAATAACGATAACCCCGAAACTTGTCCCGATGGCCGAAACAGCACTTCCTATATATAATTCTTTACCTCCGGACCATTCCGGAACTCCTCGTGACGTCCGGGATCTCATTCGGGACTCCGAACAACATTCGGGTTACTGCATATACATATCTTCATAACCCTAGCGTCACCGAACCTTAAGTGTGTAGACCCTACGGGTTCGGGAGACATGCAGACATGACCGGGACGACTCTCCGGTCAATAACCAACAGCGGGATCTGGATACCCATGTTGGCTCCCACATGCTCCACGATGATCTCATTGGATGAACCATGATGTCGAGGATTTAATCAACCCCGTATACAATTCCCTTTGTCAATCGGTATGTTACTTGCCTGAGACTCGATCGTCGGTATCCCAATACCTTGTTCAGTCTCGTTACCGGCAAGTCACTTTACTCGTACCGTAATGCATGATCCCGTGATCAACCACTTGGTCACCTTGAGCTCATAATGATGACGCATTACCGAGTGGGCCCAATGATACCTCTCCGTTATATGGAGTGACAAATCCCAGTCTCGATCCATGTCAACCCAACAGACACTTTCGGAAATACCTGTAATGCACCTTTATAGTCACCCAGTTACGTTGTGACGTTTGATACACCCAAAGCATTCTTACGGTATCCGGGAGTTACACGATCTCATGGTCAAAGGAAAAGATACTTGACATTGGAAAAGCTCTAGCAAATGAACTACACGATCTTGTGCTATGCTTAGGATTAGGTCTTGTCCATCACATCATTCTCCTAATGATGGTGATCCCGTTATCAATGACATCCAATGTCCATAGCCAGGAAACCATGAACTATCTGTTGATCAACGAGCTAGTCAACTAGAGGCTACTAGGGACATATTATGGTCTATGTATTCACACATGTATTACGATTTCCGGATAATACAATTATAGCATGAATATAAGACAATTATCATGAACAAGGAAATATAATAATAATAGCTTTTATTATTGCCTCTAGGGCATATTTCCAACAGTCTCCCACTTGCACTAGAGTCAATAATCTAGTTACATTGTGATGAATCGAACACCCATGGAATTCTGGTGTTGATCATGTTTTGCCCTAGGGAGAGGTTTAGTCAACGGATCTGCTATATTTCAGGTCCGTATGTACTTTACAAATCTCTATGTCTCCATCTTGAACATTTTCACGAATGGAGTTGAAGCGACGCTTGATGTGCCTTGTCTTCTTGTGAAACCTGGGCTCCTTGGCAAGTGCAATAGCTCCAGTGTTGTCACAAAAGAGTTTGATTGGCCCCGACGCATTGGGTATGACTCCTAGGTCGGTGATGAACTCCTTCACCCATATTGCTTCATGTGCTGCCTCCGAGGCTGCCATGTACTCCGCTTCACATGTAGATCCCGCCACGACGCTCTGCTTGCAGCTGCACCAGCTCACTGCTCCACCATTCAACATATACACGTATCCGGTTTGTGACTTAGAGTCATCCAGATCTGTGTCGAAGCTAGCGTCGACGTAACCCTTTACGACGAGCTCTTCGTCACCTCCATAAACGAGAAACATTTCCTTAGTCCTTTTCAGGTACTTCAGGATATTCTTGACCGCTGTCCAGTGTTCCTTGCCGGGATTACTTTGGTACCTTCCTACCAAACTTACGGCAAGGTTTACATCAGGTCTGGTACACAGCATGGCATACATAATAGAACCTATGGCTGAGGCATAGGGGATGACACTCATCTCTTCTATATCTTCTGCCGTGGTCGGACATTGAGCTGAGCTCAATTTCATACCTTGCAACAGGCAAGAACCCCTTCTTGGACTGATCCATTTTGAACTTCTTCAAAATCTTATCAAGGTATGTGCTTTGTGAAAGACCTATGAGGCGTCTTGATCTATCTCTATAGATCTTGATGCCTAATATATAAGCAGCTTCTCCAAGGTCCTTCATTGAAAAACTTTTATTCAAGTAGGCCTTGATGCTGTCCAAGAGTTCTATATCATTTCCCATCAAAAGTATGTCATCTACATATAATATGAGAAATGCTACAGAGCTCCCACTCACTTTCTTGTAAACGCAGGCTTCTCCATAAGTCTGCCAAACTTTGATCATCTCATCAAAGCGAATGTTCCAACTCCGAGAATGCTTGCACCAGCCCATAAATCGAGCGTCTGGAGCTTGCACACCTTGTCAGCATTCTTAGGATCGACAAAACCTTCCGGCTGCATCATATACAATTCTTCCTTAAGGAAACCATTAAGGAATGCCGTTTTGACGTCCATTTGCCATATTTCATAATCATAGAATGCGGCAATCGCTAACATGATTCGGACGGACTTCTAGCTTCGCTACCGGTGAGAAAGTCTCATCGTAGTCAACCCCTTGAACTTGTCGATAACCTTTAGCGACAAGCCGAGCTTTATAGATGGTCACATTACCATCCGCGTCTGTCTTCTTCTTAAAGATCCATTTATTTTCTATGGCTCGCCGATCATCGGGCAAGTCAGTCAAAGTCCATACTTCGTTTTCATACATGGATCCTATCTCGGATTTCATGGCTTCTAGCCATTTGTCGGAATCCGGGCCCGCCATCGCTTCTTCATAGTTCGAAGGTTCACCGTTGTCTAACAACATGATTTCCAAGACAGGGTTGCCGTACCACTCTGGTGCGGAACGTGTCCTTGTGGACCTTCGAATTTCAGTAGGAGCTTGATCAGAAGTATCTTGATCATTATCATTAACTTCCTCTCTAGTCGGTGCAGGCACCTCAGGAACATTTTCTTGAGTTGCGCCATTTTCCGGTTCAAGAGGCAATACTTCATCAAGTTCTACTTTCCTCCCACTTACTTCTTTCGAGAGAAACTCTTTCTCTAGAAAGGATCCATTCTTGGCAACAAAGATCTTGCCTTCGGATCTGAGGTAGAAGGTATACCCAAGTTTCTTTAGGGTATCCTATGAAGACGCATTTTTCCGACTTGGGTTCGAGCTTTTCAGGTTGAAGTTTCTTGACATAAGCATCGCATCCCCAAACTTTTAGAAACGACAGCTTAGGTTTCTTCCCAAACCATAATTCATACGGTGTCGTCTCAATGGATTTCGACGGAGCCCTATTTAAAGTGAATGCGGCAGTCTCTAAAGCATAGCCCCAAAAAGATAGCGGTAAATCGGTAAGAGACATCATAGATCGCACCATATCTAATAGAGTGCGATTACGACGTTCGGACACACCATTACGCTGAGGTGTTCCAGGCGGCGTGAGTTGTGAAACTATTCCACATTTTCTTAAGTGTGTGCCAAATTCGTGACTCAAGTATTCTCCTCCACGATGTGATCGTAAAAACTTGATTTTCCTGTCACGTTGATTTTCAACCTCACTCTGAAATTCCTTGAACTTTTCAAAGGTTTCAGACTTGTGTTTCATTAAGTAGACATATCCATATCTACTCAAGTCATCAGTGAGGGTGAGAGCATAACGATAGCCACCGCGAGCCTCAACACTCATTGGACCGCACACATCAGTATGTATGATTTCCAATAAGTTGGTTGCTCGTTCCATTGTTCCGTAGAACGGAGTCTTGGTCATTTTATACCCATGAGGCATGGTTCGCACGTGTCAAATGATTCATAATCAAGAGACTCTAAAAGTCCATCTGCATGGAGCTTCTTCATGCGTTTGACACCTATGTGACCAAGGCGGCAGTGCCACAAGTATGTGGGACTATCATTATCAACCTTACATCTTTTGGTATTCACACTATGAATATGTGTAGCATTACGCTCGAGATTCATTAAGAATAAACCATTGACTATCGGAGCATGACCATAAAACATATCTCTCATATAAATAGAACAACCATTATTCTCGGATTTAAATGAGTAGCCATCTGTATTAAACGAGATCTTGATACAATGTTCATGCTCAAAAATGGCACTAAATAACAATTATTGAGGTTTATAACTAATCCCGTAGGTAAATGTAGAGGTAGCGTGCCGACGGCGATCACATCGACCTTGGAACCATTCCCGACGCGCATCGTCACCTCGTCCTTCGCCAGTTTCCGTTTATTCCGCAGCTCCTGCGGTGAGTTACAAATATGAGTAACGGCACCGGTATCAAATACCCAGGAGTTACTACGAGTACTGGTAAGGTACACATCAATTACATGTATATCAAATATACCTTTGGTGTTGCCGGCCTTCTTGTCCGCTAAGTATTTGGGGCAGTTCCGCTTCAAGTGACCCTTCCATTTGCAATAAAAGCACTCTGTCTCAGGCTTGGGTCCATTCTTTGACTTCTTCCCGACAGCTTGCTTGCCGGGCGCAGCAACTTCCTTGCCGTCCTTCTTGAAGTTCTTTTTACCCTTGCCCTTCTTGAACTTAGTGGTTTTATTCATCATCAACACTTGATGTTCCTTCTTGACTTCTACCTCTGCTGATTTCAGCATAGCAAATACTTCAGGAATGGTCTTTACCATCCCCTGCATATTGAAGTTCATCACAAAGCTCTTGTAGCTTGGTGGAAGCGACTGGAGGATTCTGTCAATGACCGCGTCATCCGGGAGATTAACTCCCAGCTGAGTCAAGCGGTTATGCAACCCAGACATAGTGAGTATGTGCTCACTGACAGAACTATTTTCCTCCATCTTACAGCTGAAGAACTTATCGGAGACTTCATATCTCTCGATCCGGGCATGAGCTTGAAAAACCATTTTCAGCTCTTCGAACATCTCATATGCTCCATGTCTCTCAAAACGCTTTTGGAGCCCCGGCTCTAAGCTGTAAAGCATGCCGCACTGAACGAGGGAGTAGTCATCAGTACGTGTCTGCCAAGCGTTCATAGCGTCTTGGTTCTGTGGGACGGGTGGATCACCTAGCGGTGCTTGTAGGACATAATCTTTCTTGGCAGCTATGAGGATGATCCTCAGGTTCCGGACCCAGTCCGTATAGTTGCTGCCATCGTCTTTCAGCTTGGTTTTCTCTAGGAACGCGTTGAAATTGAATACAACGTTGGCCATTTGATCTACCAGGACATATTGTAAAGATTTTAGACTAAGTTCATGATAATTAAGTTCATCTATCAAATTATTAATGAACTCCCACTCAGATTAGACATCCCTCTAGTCATCTAAGTGTTACACGATCCAAGTCGACTAGGCCGTGTCTAATAACACGTGAGACGGACTAGTCATCGTCGGTGAACATCTTCATGTTGATCATATCTTCCATACGACTCGTGTTCGACCTTTCGGTCTCTGTGTTCCGAGGCCATGTCTTCACATGCTAGGCTCGTCAAGTTAACCCTAAGTGTTTTTGCATGTGTAAAACTGTCTTACACCCGTTGTATGTGAACGTAAGGATCTATCACACCCGATTAACACGTGATGCTTCGAAACGACGAACTGTAGCAACGGTGCACAGTTAGGGGAGAACACTTCTTGAAATTGTTGTAAGGGATCATCTTATTTACTACCGTCGCTAAAGTAAACAAGATGCAAAACATGATAAACATCACATGCAATCAAATAATAATAGTGACATGATATGGCCAATATCACATAGCTCCTTTGATCTCCATCTTGGGGCTCCATGATCATCCTGTCACCGTCATACTCATCGACATGTAAGTTGTGATTCCTGTAAATAGCATGAACATCTCATACATCACATAGATCATTCATCATTCATCACAAACTTTGGCCATATCATATCACAAAGCACTTGCTGCAAAAACAAGTTAGACCGTCCTCTAATTGTTGTTGCAGGTTTACGTGGCTGAAGTAGGGTTCTAACAAGAGACGTTTTCTACCTACGTGAAAGCCACAACGTGATTTGTCACTTCTATTTACCCTTCATAAGGACCCTGTTCATCGAATCTGCTCCAACTAAAGTAGGAGAGACAGACACCCGCCAGCACCTTATGCAACTTGTGCATGTTTGTCGGTGGAACCGGTCTCACGTAAGCATACGTGTAAGGTTGGTCCGGGCCGCTTCATCCCACAATTCCGTTGAAGCAAGATAAGACTAGTAGCGGCAAGAAAGTTGAAAACATCTACGCCCACAACAAATTGTGTTCTACTCGAGCAAGAAGAACTACGCATAGACCTAGCTCATGATGCCACTGTTAGGGAACGTTGCAGAAAACAAAAAAATTTCTACGGTTTCACCAAGATCCATCTAGGAGTTCATCTAGCAACGAGTGATCGGATGCATCTACGTACCTTGTAGATGCGAGCGGAAGCGTTCAAAGAACGGGGATGATGTAGTCGAACACGACGTGATTCAAATCACCGATGATCAAGCACCGAACGGACGGTGCCTCCGCGTTCAACACACGTACGGAACGGATGACGTCTCCTCCTTTCTTGATCCAGCAAGGGGGGAGAGGTTGATGAAGATCCAGCAGCACGACGGCGTGGTGGTGGATGCAGGGCGTCACAGTAGCAGGGCTTCGCCTATACTACGAGAGAGAGACGTAACGGGGAGAGAGGGAGGCGCCAGGGGCTGGTGTATGAAGTCCCTCCTCTCCCCCACTATATATAGGAGGGCCAAGGGGGGGTGGTGCGCAGCCTAGGAGATCCAATCTCCTAGGTGCGGCGGCCAAGGGGAGGTTTCCCTCCCCCCCAAGGCACCTAGAGGTGCCTTCCACCATTGGGACTCTTCCCTTTTGTGGAAACCTAGGCGCATGGGCTTTTGGGGCTGGTGCCCTTGGCCCATCTAGGCCAAGGCGCACCCCTACAGCCCATGTGGCCCCCCGGGACAGGTGGCCCCACCCGGTGGGCCCCCGGGACCCCTCCGGTGGTCCCGGTACAATACCGATAACCCCGAAACTTGTCCCGATGGCCGAAACAGCACTTCCTATATATAATTCTTTACCTCCGGACCATTCCGGAACTCCTCGTGACGTCCGGGATCTCATCCGGGACTCCGAACAATATTCGGGTTACTGCATATACATATCTTCACAACCCTAGCGTCACCGAACCTTAAGTGTGTAGACCCTACGGGTTCGGGAGACAAGCAGACATGACCGAGACGACTCTCCGGTCAATAACCAACAGCGGGATCTGGATACCCATGTTGGCTCCCACATGCTCCACGATGATCTCATCGGATGAACCACGATGTCGAGGATTAATCAACCCCGTATACAATTCCCTTTGTCAATCGGTATGTTACTTGCCCGAGACTCGATCGTTGGTATCCCAATACCTTGTTCAGTCTCGTTACTGGCAAGTCACTTTACTCGTACCGTAATGCATGATCCCGTGATCAACCACTTGGTCACCTTGAGCTCATAATGATGATGCATTACCGAGTGGGCCCAGTGATACCTCTCCGTTATATGGAGTGACAAATCCCAGTCTCGATCCGTGTCAACCCAACAGACACTTTCGGAAATACCTGTAATGCACCTTTATAGTCACCCAGTTACGTTGTGACGTTTGATACACCAAAAGCATTCTTACGGTATCCGGGAGTTACACGATCTCATGGTCAAAGGAAAAGATACTTGACATTGGAAAAGCTCTAGCAAACGAACTAGACGATCTTGTGCTATGCTTAGGATTAGGTCTTGTCCATCACATGATTCTCCTAATGATGTGATCCCGTTATTAATGACATCCAATGTCCATAGCCAGGAAACCATGACTATCTGTTGATCAACGAGCTAGTCAACTAGAGGCTTACTAGGGACATATTATGGTCTATGTATTCACACGTGTATTACGATTTCCGGATAATACAGTTATAGCATGAATAAAGACAATTATCATGATCAAAGAAATATAATAATAATACATTTATTATTGCCTCTAGGCATATTTCCAACACAATGATCCACGATATGTGGTCCCATTGCCCCCTCTCACGGACTTGCGGCAAGGGCTAAGAATGCCCGGCCGCGCCGCGTGGAAAAACTTGCGGGTATCCTCCAGACCAACCCGACTTCACATCACTCGCGGGTACCCCTCGGGGCCGGCCCGATGTCATCGTGGTTCTGTGGTAAGTCAAAGTAACTGTGTGTCTGAAACAACAAGGGGGAAAACCTGAGGAACCACCCTTGATGGATTCCCACTCGATGTAACCGTCAAGGTGGACTTGGAGGAATCACCCTCATTGGTCCACACTTGAGGGGTTTTACGACAGAGTCATTATTGGGAGTGGTCAAGGAGGAATCACCTTCGATGACCACGACCGAATAGCTACACTACTGGGTTAACATCAGAAGTGCTGATGAGGTACCACCCTCGGCACTCGATAGTAACTCTACAGAGTCGTACAACTAAGGGGGGTGTTGTGCGGTGTCGGGGCCTGGACGTCGTTCACGTTGATCGAGTCATTGAACATAAAGCAGGGGCAACTGGGACAAGGTGGGGGTCACCGATGGATCTCTAACCAACCTATACTAGGCAGTTTAGAATAAGCAGGTAGGGTATGAAAGCAGGCAACAAAAATAGGCTATGCATCAGAGTAGGATCATACAGAAAGAGTAGCAGTTCTAATGCAAGCATAAGAGAGAAAGAAATGGGCGATATAGCAATGCTCAAGGGGGGGTTTGCTTGCCTGGAAGCTCTATTGAAAAGGAAGAAGTGTCGTCATCGACGTAGTCGATCACCGGGGCATCATCGACCTCAGGGTCTACCGGAGAGAAGAGGGGGAAGAAACAGTAAATATAAGCAAACAGATGCAACACTATGCATGACATTACAATATGCAGAGCTAGGGGTGTTCCAACGCAGTACTACACGTTGCAGATGGAGAGGGAAAACATCCGAAGGGGATTTCCCAACGTTTGGCTTTTTCCAGACAGATGAAAGAGAGGGGACATTTCCAAGTTTAGCATGCTAGGGTCATGTGACAGATGAACAGACCGCGCATTTGGATTCGTTGGAATTTTCTGAGCAACTTTCATATAGAAAACATTTCCATCCGAGTTACGGTTTATTTTCTATGAATTTTCAAAGTTTTAAACATATCTAGAATTATCTTTAATTCAAAAATAAAAGCAGAATACACTTTTGCTACCTAGTGCTACACTAGCCTAGGTGTATGACAGTGGGGTCTAGGGGGCCCAATCAGCAACTCCAGTCAGTGTTGACTGGGTCAATCTTGACCAGTCAACGGGGTCAAAGGGGCCCGCATGTCATTGACTATAGTTTTAACAGGTTTACTTAACTAGTTAAATTACCAGTGGGGCCCACATGAAGTGTCTAATAGTGGACATATTAGTGCCAACGGGGGGGTTAGTCCATACTAATTAGGGCCGGTCGGGGCCTCACCGGACAGAGGCACGGCCCCCAGGGCAGCTGGCCGCGCCCGGGAGCTCCGGCGGCCATGGCCGGTAGCAGTAGCGAGCAGGCGCGGCAGGGCGACGGCCGCGTCGGCGAACAAAGGCGGGCGCTTGACCAGGCGGCAGAGTGTAGGGCGGTGAGGCGGTAGTGGGTGAGCGGCGGTGTTGCAGAGATGTGGGGAGGGCCTGGGCGCAGCCGGGCAACAGGGGGGGCGACGACACATAGTGGGGCAACGGTGTGGCCGGTGGAGCGGCCTCGGTCGGGCGCGGTGCTGGGGCAGCAGCGGCGAGTGGGGCAAGGCGGACAGGGGCAGCAACAGTGGGCGCGTGCGCTGTGGCGCTGGGCGTGGCCCCGAGGCAGCGAGGCGCAATAGGGAGCGCAGGTGTGGTCGGGACCAGCGGCAACAATGGTGAGCATCGGTGGCCGTGACGAGCGCAAGCGACATGGAGCTACGACACGAATTCGATGGGGAAAACAGAGGGGAAATCGAGGGAGCTCACAGCGGCGGTTGCCGGCGAGGAGGGAGGACACGGGGTGGTCCGGGGGCATTGGGAGCTTCGAGGGAGATGGCGAAGTAGAGGAGCGTGCGCGGGGAAGGACAACGATGCCTGCGAGTTGCGGGGCGGTCCGGCTTGTCCTGGTGCTCGGGAAGGATGAGGACGAGGGTGTCAGTCCTCTTGGAAGCCTTGGCGCAGCTCGAGGAGGAGGGTGGCCACGGCGATTCCAGAGCCACAGCAACCGCGATGCTCGGCTCCGATCCAGATTGAGAGACAGGCGAGCGAGGGAGGAAAGGAGAGGGAGAGTTCTAGGGTTTGGTAGGGGACTCGCGACAATGCTCTTATCCGAATGCACGACCGCGGGATGGTCGACATGGCGACATCCGCGGGGTGGGTGGGCGTGTGGAGTCCATGCCATGGCCTCTGTTCCCTCTATATAGAGGTTGAAGGAAAAGGCCCTGGTAGTGGGTTGGGCCGTTTACTGTAGTAGGTAGAACCCATTAGCACAGTAGCTAGTTTGTCTTTTCCCTTTTCTGACATTTAAAATAGCCACTGTTTGCAATTAAATAAGGCACAAAATGACTTAGCAAAATTATGGAGTCTGGTTATTTAAATATATTGCAATATCTTGCATTGCCACAAAAAGTTTGGGGGCAATTTGTTTCCCCTAGAATTTATGGTGGAATTTAAATGAGATAAAAGGGGTTGTTTGGTCCAGTTTAAAATAGGCCAAGGGCATTTTAATAATTCAAATAATGTTGGTATATTCAGGACAACTAGTTAGTGAATTCTCGTAAACTAGCGAACATTTTTTTGTTTTACCAGCTGAAGAAATAATAATTTGACTTTATTTTCATTTGAATTTGAATTCGGTTTGGCTCAGAGTGAGATTAGAAACTTAATAGCGATGACATGGCACCATTAGGACGTGTGGTTACTGTAGCTTAACTACCGGGGCATTACAGTGTTGGTATGAAGGGCACCCGTGGATACGGTTAGCCATGGAAAGTGAAAGTTTGGTCGAAAAAGGAATAAACTTTATTTTCTGTTTGGGAACCGCCTATGATATATCTATGCATGTAAAGTATTGGGAACTCTAAGTTGTTTTCGTTGGTGGGACGGATACACCTCCCAAAATGTTTTTATCTCTAAGTTTTTTGCTTTGAGCTCTGGCACCTCTACAAATCCCTACTTCCCTCTGTGAAGGACCTTTCTTTTACTTTATCCAATTTTTATTTTGAATTAGAGTCTCCATCTTTTCTTATATGATCATACATGAGTATTGAGTGTAGCTAATATGCGGATGTGTTTCATGAATGGATCAATGGTTGAGCATGATGGGCTAGGGATAACTTATTTTAGTGTTGATATTTTGAAAGACATGGTTGCTTGTTGATTTGCTTGAGTATTTAAATTATCATGTCAAAACTAGACTATTGCTTTGAACAATATAAAATTCCAAATGTCATTGCTATGAAGAAAAGAAATATGATATAACATGTTAGGCAGCATTCCACATCAAAAATTCTGTTTTTATCACTTCCATACTCGAGGGCGAGTAGAAGTTAAGCTTGGGGATGTTGATACGTCTCCAACGTATCTATAATTTTTGATTGTTCCATGATGTTATATTATCAATTTTGGATGTTTTATAATCATTTTATATCAATTTTTGGTACTGACCTATTGGCATAGTGCCAAGTGCCACTTGTTGTTTTTCCCATTTTTTTACATCGCAGAAAATCAATATCAAACGGAGTCCAAATGCTACAAAACTTTACGGAGATTTTTTATGGGCCAGAAGGAACACAATGGGCCCTGGCTGCGCCTGGGGGTGCCCTGAGGGGAGCACAACCCACCAGGGCGCGCCAGGAGGCCCAGGCGCGCCCTGGTGGGTTGTGCCCACCTCGGGTACCCCCGAACCGCCTCTTTGCTCTATAAATACCCCAATATTTCCCAAAACCCTAGGGGAGTCGACGAAATATTGATCTAGCCGCCGCAGAGTCCAGAACCACCAGATCCAATCTAGACACCATCTCGGATGGGGTTCACCACCTCCATTGGTGCCTCTCTGATGATGCGTGAGTATTTATTTGTAGACCTTCGGGTCCGTAGTTAGTAGCTAGATGGCTTCCTCTCTCTCTCTTGATTCTGAATACAATGGTCTCTTGGAGATCCATATAATGTAACTCTTTTTGCGGTGTGTTTGTTGGGATTGATGAACTTTGAGTTTATGATCATATCCATCTTTTTATATCCATGAAAGTATTTGGATTTCTTTGATCTCTTTTATGCATGATTGCTTATAGCCTCGTATTTCTTCTCTGATATTTGGGTTATGTTTGGCCAACTTGATCTATTTATCTTGCAATGGGAAGAGGTTCTTTGTAGTGGGTTCGATCTTACGGTGCTTGATCCCAGTGACATAAGGGGAATCAACACGTATGTATTGTTGCTACTAAGGATAAAATGATGGGGTCTATCTCTACATAGATAGATCTTGTCTACATCATGTCATCGTTCTTATTGCATTAATCCGTTTCTCCATGAACTTAATACACTAGATGCATGCTGGATAGTGGCCGATGTGTGGAGTAATAGTAGTAGATGCAGGCAAGAGTCGGTCTACTAATCTTGGACGTGATGACTATGTAATGATCATTGCCTGGATATCATCATGAGTATTTGAAGTTCTATCAATTGCCCAACAGTAATTTGTTCACCCATCGTTTGCTATTTTTCTCGAGAGAAGCCACTAGTGAAACCTATGGCCCCCGGGTCTCTTTCTCATATTATTTGCCTTTTCGATCTATTTTCCTTTGCGTTTATTTTCAGATCTACTAAACCAAAAACCCAAAAATACCTTGCTGCAATTTATTCTTATTTATTTGGCATTCGATCTATCAATCTACTACAAATTTACCTCGCGTCTGTTTGCCTATCTTGAGGCGTTGTACCCCGGAAGGGATTAACAACCCCTTTAACACGTCGGGTTGCGAGAAGTTGTTATTTGTGTGCAGGTGTTGTTTACGTTGTGTTGCTTGGTTCTCCTACTGGTTCGATAACCTTGGTTTCACATCTGAGGGAAATACCTACCGCTGCTCTGCTGCATCATCCCTTCCTCATTGGGCAAATACCGACGTAGCCTCAAGCGACATCAGCACAGAACCACACTCTGGAATGGTGCTCCCCACATATACATCGGCAGAACGGTAGCGCTTGGAGCCACCAGAACGGGAGGGGTTCTTGTGACGAGCCTGATGCCCGGAGCTACTACCACCTAAAACACACACACAAGTGAAGGAAATATGCCCTAGAGGCAATAATAAAGTTGTTATTTATATTTCCTTATATCATGATAAATATTTATTATTCATGCTAGAATTGTATTAACCGGAAACTTAATACATGTGTGAATACATAAACAAAACAGAGTCTCCCTAGTATGCCTCTACTTGACTAGCTTGTTAATCAAAGATGGTTAAGTTTCCTGACCATGCACATGTGTTGTCATTTGATGAACGGGATCACATCATTAGAGAATGATGTGATGGACATGACCCATCCGTTAGGTTAGCATTATGATCGTTTAGTTTTATTGCTATTGCTTTCTTCATGACTTATACATATTCCTTTGACTATGAGATTGTGCAACTCCCGAATACCGGAGGAACACCTTGTGTGCTATCAAACGTCACAATGTAACTGGGTGATTATAAAGATGCTCTATAGGTGTCTCCGAAGGTGTTTGTTGAGTTGGCATAGATCAAGATTAGGATTTGTCACTCCGTGTATCGAGAGGTATCTGTGGGCCCTCTCGGTAATTCACATCACTATAAGCCTTGCAAGCAATGTGACTAATGAGTTAGTTGCGGGATGATGCATTACGGAATGAGAAAAGAGACTTGCCAGTAACGAGATTGAACTAGGTATGAGGATACAGACGATTGAATCTCGGGAAGTAACATACCGATGACAAAGGGAATGACGTATGTTGTTATGCGGTTTGACTGATAAAGATCTTCGTAGAATATGTAGGAACCAATATGAGCATCCAGGTTCTGCTATTGGTTATTGACTGGAGATGTGTCTCGGTCATGTCTACATAGTCCTCGAACTCGTAGGGTCCGCACGCTTAACGTTCGATGACGATTTGTATTATGAGTTATGTGTTTTGGTGACTGAAGTTTGTTCAGAGTCCCGGATGAGACCACAGACATGACGAGGAGTCTCGAAATGGTCGAGAGGTAAAGATTGATATATTGGAAGGTTATATACGGACACCGGAATGGTTCTAAAGAGGTTCGGGCATTTATCGAAGTACCGGGAGGCTATCGGAACCCCCCGGGAAAGTTAATGGGCCTAATAGGCCATAGTGGAGGAGAGGAGGTAGGCCACTGGAGGTGGTGCGCCCCCCCCCCTTTTTATTTCTCCTTCTCCCTCCTTTCCCCTTTCCCCTCTCCGTTGGAAGGAAAGGGGGAATCCTACTAGGAACAGAGTCCTAGTAGGACTCCCCCCACATGGCGCGCCACCACTGGCCGGCCACCTCCTCCCCCTCATTTATATACAGGGGCGGGGGCACCCCAAAGGCACACCAAGATTTCTCTTAGCCGTGTGCGGTGCCCCCCTCCACAGTTTACTCCTCCGGCCATAGCGTCATAGTGCTTAGGCGAAGCCCTGCGCGGATCACATCACCATCACCACGACGTCGTGCTGACGGAACTCTCCCTCGACCCTCTACTGGAGCACACCAAGATTTCTCTTAGCCGTGTGCGGTGCCCCCCTCCATAGTTTACTCCTCCGGCCATAGTGTCATAGTGCTTAGGCGAAGCCCTGCGCGGATCACATCACCGTCACCACGCTGTCGTGCTGACAGAACTCTCCCTCGACCCTCTACTAGATCAAGAGTTCGAGGGACGTCATCGAGCTGAACATGTGCTGAACACGGAGGTGCCGTACATTCGGTACTTGGATCGGTTGGATCATGAAGACGTTCGACTACATTAACTGTGTTAATCTAACGCTTCTACTTTCAGTCTACGAGGGTACGTGGACACACTCTCCCCCTCTCGTTGCTATGCATCTCCTAGATAGATCTTGCATGATCGTAGGAATTTTTTTGAAATTCCATGCTACGTTCCCCAACAGTGGCTTCCGAGCCAGGTCTATGCGTAGATGATATGCACGAGTAGAACACAAAGAGTTGTGGGCGATAATAGTCATACTACTTACCACCAACGTCTTACTTTGATTCGATGGTATTGTTGGATGAAGCGGCCCGGACCGACATTACATGACTGCGTTCATGAGATTGGTTCTACCGATGTGCTTTGCACATAGGTGGCTGGCGGGTGTCTGTTTCTCCAACTTTAGTTGAATCGAGTTTGACTACGGCCGGTCCTTGTTGAAGGTTAAAACATCACACTTGACGAAAAATCGGTGTGGTTTTGATGCGTAGGTAAGAACGGTTCTTGCTAGTAGCCCGTAGCAGCCACATAAAACTTGCAACAACAAAGTAGAGGACATCTAACTTGTTTCTGCAGGGCATGTTGTGATGTGATATGGTCAAGACGTGATGAGATATAAATTGTTGTATGAGATGATCATGTTTTGTAAAAGTTATCGGCAACTGGCAGGAGCCTTATGGTTGTTGCTTTATTGTATGAAATGCATTCGTCATGTAATTGCTTTACTTTATCACTAAGCGGTAGCGATAGTTGTAGAAGCAATAGTTGGTGAGACCACAACGACGCTATGATGGAGATCAATGTATCAAGCCGGTGACGATGGAGATCATGACGGTGCTTTGGAGATGGAGATCAATGGCACAAGATGATGATGTCCATACATGTCACATATTTTGATTGCAAGTGATGTTTATCCTTTATGCATCTTGTTTTGCTTAGTATGGAGGTAGCATATAAGATAATCCCTCACTAAATTTCAAGGTATAAGTGTTCTCCCCGAGTATGTACCGTTGCTATAGTTCGTCGTGCCGAGACACCACGTGATGATCGGGTGTGATAAGCTCTACGTTCACATACAACGGGTGCAAGCTAGTTTTGCACGTGCAGAATACTTGGGTTAAACTTGACGAGCCTAGCATATGCAGATATGGCCTCAGAACACTAAGACCGAAAGGTCGAACGTGAATCATATAATTGAAAGCACAAGTGCTCCCCGGGTGATTTTGGTAATTAATGTCAACATATCTCTTGTTGGACTAATACTTTCATCTAGCATATTTCAGATAAGTCCAACAGTGGAGTGGCATGGACTAGAATATGTGGGACCCCTTCAAGATGATGAAGACAAATGATTGGCTCAAGCTCAAAGCTCAGGACTCTATATTTTTCATTTTAGTGATCCAAGATCACATTGAGTCCATAGGAAAGCCAATACTATTAAGAGGGGATGAGGTGTTGCTTAATGAGGTTCTTGCCCAAAGTTCTTAGTGATATGCTCCACAACCCTCAACCACTTTCTCATATCCAAATATATCCCAAACCAAAAGTCAAACTCGGCCCCACCGATTTGATCTATCCAGCGCCACCAAGTTCTCTTGACACAGCCACTGCCAGAAACCCTATTCAATTCGGTCTCATCGATGGGATCTCGGTCTCACTGAGATGGGCTTGCAAACTCTCTGTTGCCTATTGCATTAATTTTGGTCTCACCGAAACATGACATCGGTCCCAACAAGTTTGCTTGCCCAACTCTGTGTTTAGCTTATTACAAAAATCGGTCCCACCGAATTTGTGTAATCGATCCAACCGAGATGAGGCTTTACACTAACCCTAGCACATCGGTCCCACCGAGTTGATCAAGTCGGTCCCACCCAAAACCCTAACAGTCACATAATGAACTAAATCAATCTGACCGAGTTGTATGATTCGGTCCCACCGAGTTTGGTGATTTGTGTGTAACTGTTAGATTTGTGTGCAGGCTATATATACCCCTCCACCCACTCTTCATTCGTGGAGAGAGCCATCAAAACATACCTACACTTCCAACATACATTTTCTGAGAGAGAACCACCTACACTTGTGTTGAGGTGAAGATACTTCATTCCAACCACATAAATCTTGATCTCTAGCCTTCCCCAAGTTGCTGTCCACTCAAATCATAATTCCACCAAATCCTATCCTATGAGAGAGAGTTTAGTGTTGGGGAGACTATCATTTGAAACACAAGAGCAAGGAGTTCATCATCAACACACCATTTGTTACCACTTAGAGAGTGGTGTCACCTAGATTGGTTAGGTATCACTTGGGAGCCTCCGTCAAGATTGTGGAGTTGAACCAAGGAGTTTGTACGGGCAAGGAGATCACCTACTTCGTGAACATTTACCCTTGTGAGGCAAGTCCTTCGTGGGCTATGGCCATGGTGGGATAGACAAGGTTACTTCTTCGTGGACCCTTCGTGGGTGGAGCCTGATACGTCTCCAACGTATCTATAATTTTTTATTGTTCCATGCTATTATATTATCTGTTTTGGATGTTTATGGGCTTTATTATACACTTTTATATCATTTTTGGGACTAACCTATTAACCCAGAGCCCAGTGCCAGTTTCTGTTTTTACCTTGTTTTAGAATATCACAGAAAAGGAAAACCAAATGGAGTCCAATTGACCTGAAACTTCACGGAACTTATTTTTGGATCAGAAGCAACCAGGGAGACTTGGAGTCTACGTCAAGGAAGCTTCAAGGAGGCCACGAGGTAGGGGGCGCGCTCACCCCCCTAGGGCGCACCCTCCACCCTCGTGGCCCCCCTGACGTACATCTTCTGCCTATATATCTCCATATACCCTAAAAACATCCGAGAGCACAATAGATCAGGAGTTCCGCCGCCAGAAGCCTCCGTAGCCATCAAAAACCAATCTAGACCCATTCCGGCACCCTGCCGGAGGGGGAATCCCTCTCCGGTGGCCATCTTCATCATCATAGCGCTCTCCATGACGAGGAGGGAGTAGTTCTCCCTCGGGGCTGAGGGTATGTACCAGTAGCTATGTGTTTGATCTCTCTCTCTCTCTCTCGTGTTCTTGAGGTGATACGATCTTGATGTATCATGAGCTTTGCTATTATATTTGGATCCTATGATGTTTCTTCCCCCCTCTACTCTCTTGTAATGGATTGAGTTTTCCCCTTGAAATAATCTTATCGGATTGAGTCTTTAAAGATTTGAGAACACTTGATGTATGTCTTGCCGTGCGTATTTGTGGTGACAATGGGATATCACGTGATTCACTTGATGTATGTTTTGGTGATCAACTTGCGGGTTCCGCCCATGAACCTATGCATAGGGGTTGGCACACGTTTTCGTCGTGATTCTCCGGTAGAACTTTGGGGCACTCTTTGGGGTCCTATGTGTTGGTTGAATAGATGAATCTGAGATTGTGTGATGCATATCGTATAATCATACCCACGGATACTTGAGGTGACATTGGAGTATCTAGGTGACATTAGGGTTTTGGTTGATGTGTGTCTTAAGGTGTTATTCTAGTACGAACTCTAGGGCTGTTTGTGACACTTATAGGAATAGCCCAATGGATTAATTGGAAAGAATAACTTTGAGGTGGTTTCGTACCCTACCATAATCTCTTCGTTTGTTCTCCGCAATCAGTGACTTTGGAGTGACTCTTTGTTGCATGTTGAGGGATAGTTATATGATCCAATTATGTTATTATTGTTGAGAGGACTTGCATTAGTGAAACTATGAACCCTAGGCCTTGTTTCAACACATTGCAATACCGTTTACGCTCACTTTTATCATTAGTTACCTTGCTGTTTTTATATTTTCAGATTACAAAAACTATTATCTACCATCCATATACCACTTGTATCACCATATGTTCGCCGAACTAGTGCACCTATACAATTTACCATTGTATTGGTTGTGTTGGGGACACAAGAGACTCTTTGTTATTTGGTTGCAGGGTTGCTTGAGAGAGACCATCTTCATCCTACGCCTCCTATGGATTGATAAACCTTAGGTCATCCACTTGAGGGAAATTTTCTACTATCCTACAAACCTCTGCACTTGGAGGCCCAACAACGTCTACAAGAAGAAGGTTGTGTAGTAGACATCAAGCTCTTTTCTGGCGCCGTTGCCGGGGAGGTGAGTGCTTGAAGGTATATCTTTAGATCTTGCAATCAAGTCTTTTGGTTTCTTGTTTTATCACTAGTTTAGTCTATAAAAGAAAATTACAAAAAAATGGAATTGAGTTTACCTCATACGCTTCATCTTTTTAATATCTTTTGTGAGTATGATGGAAAGGAAAATTGTGCCAAAGTGTTAGAAGAAGAATGCATTAAAATGTTTGGCACTAAATATTTGAATGATGAGCATGATTGCAATGTTGTTAGTATCAACTCCTTGAATATCCATGGTACTAATGATGATTGCACTAGTCATGATGATAATGTTTCCTATAAACATGTCAATTTTTTAGGAGTACATTGGGTTTGCAAGTACACACCAAATAGGGAAGATAGATATTGCAAGAGGCATAAGCATTTAGAAACTAAACGGTTGCAAGAAAGGCTAGATGCGTGTGCTGAAAATTTAAACTTTCTTAGCCATACTTGTGAACTTTGCAATAAAAATGATCATTTCAGTACCCAATGCAAATTGCTTCATGATCGTATCGTGTCCAAAAATTGTGATGACTTCATTTCCCTTGTTCATCATAATGAACTTAGTTTGTTGTTGGGTTATGAAGAAATGAAACTTATAACTAAGGATATTCCAAAGTTTGCCCTTTATAGAGTTCTTCATTTTGATCTAGAGGAAATTTATATGTATTGCGCGGTGAATTGCATTGAAAATCCTTATATTGCCAACTACATAAAGAAAATAAAACAAATAGAAGATGAAGAGAATACTAATGAAAGGGAAGAGACTTCCCAATACCCTCCTATTATTTCTTATGATGAATCAAGTAACGAGGAGGAGCCTCCTATTCAACTAATCTCATTAATAAGGAGGTCCAAAAAGAGGATTGAACCCACACATGATGTGGTGAAGAAGAAGAAAAGAAAAAGGAAGAGAGGTAAAAAGATATCTCCCCCAAATAATGCTGCTCCTCTTACTATGGTGCCTCATGAAAATATAATTGCGGAAAATAATGATACTTCTTATGATCTTGAAAATCTTTTTGGCACTTGCTTGGAAGAATATGATAATTGCTATACTATTGGTGCTATCCATACTATTAATTATGAGAGTGATTATGCTTATGATATGAAAAGGCCCAAGCTTGGGGATGCTATGTTTGATAAAGATGATGTTTTTGAGAATATATTTGCTGAAATTAATGTTTGTCCCAAGCTTGGGGATGCTACGTTTAATGAAGATGATATTTTTAGTATCCCAAGTTTTGATATGCAAGTTTATAATGATGATAGCATGCCTCCTACCTATGATGATTATTGTGGTGATACTTATGCTATAAAAAGTAGTGATTATATTTATAAAACTTGTCATGATTATGGTTACCCCTTCTCTAAACATTACTCTTTTAATGTGGAAACAATTTATAGTATTCGAGTTTCTTATGATACTCCCACTATTCGAATGAGAACAATTTTGCTTATGTGGAGAGTAATAAAATTTCTATGCTTGTAGATCATGAAAAGAATGCTTTAGGTGCTGGTTATATTGTCGAATTCATTCATGATGCTACTTCAAATTATTATGAGGGAGGAATATATGCTTGTATGAATTGCAATAATAACAAGTTTCCTCTCTATGTGCTTGAAGTTTTGAAGTTATGCTTGTTTTGCCTTCCTATGCTAGTTGATTACTGTTCCCATAAGTTGTTTGCTCACAAAATCCCTATGCATAGGAAGTGGGTTAGGCTTAAATGTGATAGTCATATTCTTCATGATGCTCTCTTTATGTTTCAATTCTTATCCTTTATGTGAGCATCATTGAAATCATCATGCCTAGCTAGGGGCGTTAAACGATAGCGCTTGTTGGGGGGAAACCCAACTTTATTTTTGGTCCTTGCATTTTGATCCTGTTTAGTAATAAATAATTTATGTAGCCTCTTTTATGGTTGTGTTTTTGTGTTTAATTAGTGTTTGTGCCAAGTAGAACTGTTGGGAAGACTTGGGGAAAGTCTTGTTGATCTTGCTATAAAAAACAGAAACTTTAGCACTCACGATAATTGCTGCCATTTTTATTTGGAGAGTTATATTTAGTTAATTATTTTTGAAGATGATTAATAGATAAATTCCTCACGTTCAGCAATTTATTTGAGAATTTTATGAGTTCCAGAAGTATACGTTTGATCCAGATTACTACAGACTGTTCTGTTTTTGACAGATTCTGTTTTCATCGTGTTGTTTCCTTATTTTGATGAATCTATGAGTAGTATCGGAGGGTATGAACCATAGAGAAGTTGGAATACAGTAGGTTTAACACCAATATAAATAAAGATTGAGTTCATTACAGTACCTTATGATGGTGATTTGTTTTCTTTCGCTAACGGAGCTTACGAGTTTTCTGTTAAGTTTTGTGTTGTGAAGTTTTCAAGTTTTGGGTAAAGATTCGATGGACTATGGAATAAGGAGTGGAAAGAGCCTAAGCTTGGGGATGCCCAAGGCACCCCAAGGTAATATTCAAGGACAACCAAGAGCCTAAGCTTGGGGAGGCCCCGGAAGGCATCCCCTCTTTCGTCTACTCCCATCGGTAACTTTACTTGGAGCTATATTTTTATTTACCACATGATGTGTGTTTTGCTTGGAGCGTCAATTTATTTTGTTAGGATTTGCTTGCTGTTTGAATAAAATACCAAGATCTGAAATTATTAAATGTTAGAGAGTCTTCATATAGTTGCATAATTGTTCAACTACTCATTGATCTTCACTTATATCTTTCGGAGTAGTTTGTTGTTTGCTCTAGTACTTCACTTATATCTTTTAGAGCATGGTGGTAGTTTTATTTTGAAGAAATAGATGAACTTCCGTGCTTCACTTATATTATTTTGAGTGTCTTTAGAACAGCATGGTAGTTTTCTTTGGTTATGAAACTAGTCCTAATATGATGGGCATCCATGAGGGGTATAATAAAAACTTTCATATAGAGTGCATTGAATACTATGAGAAGTTTGATACTTGATGATTGTTTTGAGATATGAGGATGGTAATATTAGAGTCATGCTAGTGAGTAGTTGTGAATTTGAGAAATACTTGTGTTGAAGTTTGTGATTCCCGTAGCATGCACGTATGGTGAACCATTATGTGATGAGGTCGGAGCATGATTTATTTATTGATTGTCTTCCTTATGAGTCGCGGTCGGGGACGAGCGATGGTATTTTCCTACCAATCTATCCCCCTAGGAGCATGCGCATAATACTTTGTTTCAGTAACTAATAGATTTTTTCAATAAGTATGTGAGTTCTTTATGACTAATGTTGAGTCCATGGATTATACGCACTCTCACCCTTCCATCATTGCTAGCCTCTCTAGTATCGAGCAACTTTCGCCGGTACCTTGAACCCACCATATACCTTCCTCAAAACAGCCACCATACCTACCTATTATGGCATTTCCATAGCCATTCCGAGATATATTGCCATGCAACTTTCCACCGTTCTGTTTATTATGACATGCTTCATCATTGTCATATTGCTTTGCATGATCATGTAGTCGACATCATATTTGTGCCAAAGCCACCTCATAATTCTTTCATACATGTCACTCATGAGTCATTGCGCATCCTGGTACACCGCCGGAGGCATTCATATAGAGTCATATCTTGTTCTAAGTATCGAGTTGTAATTCTTGAGTTGTAAGTAAATAAAAGTGTGATGATCATCATTATTAGAGCATTGTCCCAATGAGGAAAGGATGATGTGGACTATGATTCCCCCACAAGTCGGGATGAGACTCCGGACGAAAATAAATAAATAAAATAGGCCAAAAAGAAGCCCAAACAAAAAAAAAAAAAAGAGAAAAAAAGAGGCCGTAAAAAAAAGAGAAAGTCCCAAATAAAAAAATAAAAAAATGATAGAAAAAGAGAGAAGGGAGAATGCTACTATCCTTTTACCACACTTGTGCTTCAAAGTAGCACCATAATCTTCATGATAGAGAGTCTCCTATGTTGTCACTTTCATATACTAGTGGGAATCTTTCATTATAGAACTTGTCTTGTATATTCCAGGTGATGGGCTTCCTCAGATGCCCTAGAGCTTCATGAGCAAGCAAGTTGGATGGCACACCCACTAGTTTCTTTTGTTGAGCTTTCATACATTTATAGCTCTAGTGCATCCGTTGCATGGCAATCCCTACTCACTAACATTGATATCTACTGATGGGCATCTCCATAGCCCATTGATACTCCTAGTTGATGTGAGACTATCTTCTCCTTGTCTTCTCCACAACCACCATTCTATTCCACCTATAGTGTTATGTCCATGGCTCACGCTCATGTATTGCGTGAAGATTGAAAAAGTTTGAGAACACCAAAAGTATGAAACAATTGCTTGGCTTGTCATCGGGGTTGTGCATGATTTAAATATTTTGTGTGGTGAAGATGGAGCATAGCCAGACTATATGATTTTGTAGGGATATCTTTCTTTGGCCATGTTATTTTGAGAAGACATGATTGCTTTGTTAGTATGCTTGAAGTATTATTATTTTCATGTCAATATTAAACTTTTGTCCTGAATCTTATGGATCTGAATATTCTTGCCACAATAAAGAGAACTACATGGATAAATATGTTAGGTAGCATTCCACATCAAAAATTCTGTTTTTATCATTTACCTACTCGAGGACAAGCATGAATTAAGCTTGGGGATGCTGATACGTCTCCAACGTATCTATAATTTTTGATTGTTCCATGCTATTATATTATCTGTTTTGGATGTTTATGGGCTTTATTATACACTTTTATATCATTTTTGGGACTAACCTATTAACCCAGAGCCCAGTGCCAGTTTCTGTTTTTACCTTGTTTTAGAATATTGCAGAAAAGGAAAACCAAACGGAGTCCAATTGACCTGAAACTTCACGAAACTTATTTTTTGGATCAGAAGCAACCAGGGAGACTTGGAGTCTACGTCAAGGAAGCTTCGAGGAGGCCACGAGGTAGGGGGCGTGCCCTCCACCCTCATGGGCCCCTCGTGCCCCCCTGACGTACTTCTTCCACCTATATATCTCCATATACCCTAAAAACATCCGAGAGCACAATAGATCGGGAGTTCCGCCGCCAGAAGCCTCCGTAGCCATCAAAAACCAATCTAGACCCGTTCTGGCACCCTTCAGGAGGGGGAATCCCTCTCCGGTGGCCATCTTCATCATCCTGGCGCTCTCCATGACGAGGAGGGAGTAGTTCTCCCTCGGGGCTGAGGGTATGTACCAGTAGCTATGTGTTTGATATCTCTCTCTCTCTCGTGTTCTTGAGGTGATACGATCTTGATGTATCGCGAGCTTTGCTATTATATTTAGATCCTATGATGTTTCTTCCCCCCTCTACTCTCTTGTAATGGATTGAGATTTCCCCTTGAAGTAATCTTATCGGATTGAGTCTTTAAAGATTTGAGAACACTTGATGTATGTCTTGCCGTGCGTATGTGTGGTGACAATGGGATATCACATGATTCACTTGATGTATGTTTTGGTGATAAACTTGCGGGTTCCGCCCATGAACCTATGCATAGGCATTGGCACACGTTTTCGTCGTGATTCTCCGATAGAACTTTGGGGCACTCTTTGAGGTCCTATGTGTTGGTTGAATAGATGAATCTGAGATTGTGTGATGCATATCGTATAATCATACCCATGGATACTTGAGGTGACATTGGAGTATCTAGGTGACATTAGGGTTTTGGTTGATGTGTGTCTTAAGGTGTTATTCTAGTACGAACTCTACGGCTGTTTGTGACACTTATAGGAATAGCCCAACGGATTGCTTGGAAAGAATAACTTTGAGGTGGTTTCGTACCCTACCACAATCTCTTCATTTGTTCTCCGCAATTAGTGACTTTGGAGTGACTCTTTGTTGCATGTTGAGGGATAGTTATATGATACAATTATGTTATTATTGTTGAGAGGACTTGCACTAGTGAAACTATGAACCCTAGGCTGTTTTTATATTTTCAGATTACAAAAACTATTATCTGCCATCCATATACCACTTGTATCACCATCTCTTCGCCGAACTAGTGCACCTATACAATTGACCATTGTATTGGGTGTGTTGGGGACACAAGAGACTCTTTGTTATTTGGTTGCAGGGTTGCTTGAGAGAGACCATCTTCATCCTACGCCTCCTACAGATTGATAAACCTTAGGTCATCCACTTGAGGGAAATTTGCTACTGTCCTACAAACGTCTGCACTTGGAGGCCCAACAACGTCTACAAGAAGAAGGTTGTGTAGTAGACATCAGAGCCCTCTGTGGACTCGCGCAACCGTCACCCTTCATGGGTTGAAGTCTCCATCAACTTGGATGTACGATAGCACCACCTATCGAAACCATGCCAAAAATCTCCGTGTCTCCAATTGCGTTTGCACACTCCAATCCCATCCCTTTACATTCTTGCAATTTGCATGACTTACTTTCCGCTGCTCATATACTCTTGTCATGCTTGCTTGAGATGTATTTTGAATGTTCAAACTTGTGCCAAAACTCCACTTCAACTTAAAGAAATTAAAAACTACAACTTTTCTTGCTAAGAGTCTATTCAACAACCCCTCTAGACACCTCTTCTCGATCCTACAATTGGTATCAGTGCATTGGTCTCCATTGCTTTGGTTTAAACACCTTTGGAGGAATATGGATGAGTCTACGTTGGGTAGTCTTAGACGTAGAGTGCCTATTCTTGATGGAGAGTATTTTCATGAGTGAAAAAATGAGATGCTTGAGATCTTCAATGAATATCATTTGACCAAGTACATTACTACTCCTTGTGCTCGCATTGTTGATCCTTTGCATCCTACCCTTGATGAGTCTATTTGCATCCTACCCTCGTTGATCCTTTGCCTAGAAACTTGCTTGCTAGCTTGCCTACTTTTGATTGTGCCTACAACTTATGGAGATTTCTTGAGGAACGATTCCAAAATTATTCCTTCAAAATCCTAGATGAGATTCTTCATAAGTCTATTGCCTTGAGTAAGATGAGTTCTAATGATCCCAAGTTTGGTGATTGGTTATTTGAGCTTACTAATCTTACGAGTGCAAAAGGAGATGTTGGAATTATTAGCAATATCATTTCCGAAGTCATTAGAATCCATAGAGATGAACATTGTTATGGTCATACTTCTAATGAATTACCCTCTCTAGGAGTTGATCCATCACATGACGATGTTGAACATGGATACTATGATGAGGATGATGATAGTGACTATGATCTTGATGATGCGATGAGACACTTTGGTCTTATGGCTAATCTTCGCGGCTACATGGTTGGAGGAAAGGAATGGGTCCTTGATAGTGGATGTACTGATCATATGACCAGAGACAAAGATATGGTTCACGAGCTTGCTGAAAACAACGACCCTTGAAAGTATGTCACTTTCGGTGATAACTCAAAGGGTAAGGTGGTTGGCCTTGGTAAGGTGGCCATCTCACAGGATAGCTCCATACAAAATGCTATGCTCGTTGAATCTCTTGGCTACAATTTACTTTCCGTATCTAGACTTGCTGACTTTGGATTCAATGTCCTATTTACTAAAGTAGATTGCCAAGTGTTTCATAGAGATAACCATAAAATGGTCTTTACCGGTGTACGTAGAGGTGATCTTTACATTGTTGATTTCACTAAAAAAGGCTCAACCTAGAACTTGCTTAATTGCTAAATCTTCTAAAGGCTGGTTGTGGCATAAAAGGCTAGGTCATGTGGGCATGCGAAATATTGATAAGCTTATTAAAGGTGATCATATCCTTGGAGTAAAAGATGTTATGTTTGACAAGGATAGACTTTGTAGTGCTTGTCAAGCAGGAAAACAAGTTGGAGTAAGTCACCCCGTGAAGAACATTATGACCACGAGAAGACCGCTTGAGCTACTTCATATGGATCTTTTTGGTCCCAATGCCTATAAAAGTCTCGGTGGTAACTCATTCGGTCTGGTTATAGTTGATGATTTTTCAAGATTTACGTGGGTGTTCTTTCTTGATGATAAATCGTAGGTCCAAAAGATCTTCAAGGACTTTGCTAGGAAGGCCCAAAATCAATTTGAGGTGAAGATCAAGAAGGTTCGCAGGGACAACGGAACGGAGTTCAGGAACGCAAATGTGGATACCTTCCTTGACGAAGAAGGGATCTCACATGAGTTCTCGGCTACGTACACGCCTCAACAAAATGGAGTTGTTGAGAGGAAGAACTGAACTCTTATTGAGATGGCTAGAATGATGCTTGATGAGTACAAGACTCCAAAACACTTTTGGGCGGAAACGGTTGAGACAGCTTGTCATGCAACAAATCGCTTGTATCTTCACAAGCTACTCGGCAAGACAACATACGAGCTCCTCACCGGTAACAAACCCCAAGTTGGATACTTTCGAGTATTCGGCTCAAAGTGCTACATTCTTGATAATCATCATCGTTCTAAATTTGCTCCTAAATCTCATGAAGGTTTCCTACTCGGTTATGGCTCAAACTATCACACTTACCGGGTCTACAACAATTTCACCCGAAAGGTTGAAGAGACGGTAGATGTGAAGTTTGATGAATCTAACGGCTCGCAAGTAGAGCAATTGCCAATTGATGTAGGAGACAAAGACCCTTCGGAAGCAATTCAAGACTTGTCTATCGGCAAGATTTGTCCAACGGAGGTGAAGGAGAGTACCTCGTCCGTCCAAGTGGAAGCTTCCACCTCACGACAAGTTGAACCAAGAGTTGACTTGGAAGCATCCATAAGTGGGGCACACCAAAACGAAGAAAACGAGGACGTACACCAAGATGAACCTCATCAACCTACTTATCCACCACGACAAGAGAATGGCAACGTCAACAATGAAGAAGGCCAAGAAGAAGAAGAACAAGATGAAGAAGATGTTCCACCCCGACCCAAGCAAAAGCTTCCACGAGTTCGAGCAAGAGTCGCCAAAGACCATCTCGTTGAGCAAATCTACAATGATATCCAAACCGGGAGAATCACTCGCTCTAAAACTCATTTGGCTAACTTTTGTGAACATTATTCATTCATCTCTAGCATTGAACCTATGAAGGTTGAGGAAGCATTGGAAGATCCGGATTGGATAATTGCCATGCATGGAGAGCTACACAACTTTGAGAGAAATCAAGTGTGCACATTGGTCTAGAAGCCCGACAACAACCACAACATCATCGGTATCAAATGGGTGTTTCGCAACAAGCAAGACGAAGATGGTCAAGTCGTCCGCAACAAAGCTCGTCTAGTCGCCGAAGGCTACACTCAAGTCGAAGGTATGGACTAGGTGAGACATATGCCCCCGTTGCTAGACTTGAGTCCATACGCATCTTACTTGCCTATGCTAATCACAATGATATCACTTTATACCAAATTGACATTAAAAGTGCTTTTCTAAACGGTGAAATTGAGGAGGAAGTTTATGTTAAACAACCTCCCAGCTTTGTCAATCCTAAGAAACCCAATCATGTTTACAAACTTCACAAAGCCCTTTATGGTCTTAAACAAGCTCCTAGAGCATGGTATAAATGCTTGACCAAGTTCCTTATTGAAAAAGGCTTTGAAATTGGAAAAATAGATTCTACTCTTTCTACTAAAAGGTTTAATGGTGAGTTATTTGTATGCCAAATTTATGTTGACGATATCATATTTAGCTCAACTAACCCTCATTTAGCGAGAAGTTTGGAAAGCTAATGCCGGAGAAGTTTGAGATGTCTATGATGAGTGAACTCAAGTTCTTTCTTGGTTTGCAAATCAAGCGAACTAAGGAAGGCACCTTTGTCTCTCAAACAACGTACACCAAGGACTTATTCAAGAAGTTCAACATGCAAGAAAGCAAAGGTATGAAAACTCCCATGCCTACTAGTGGACATCTTGACTTGACTAAGGACGGTGAACCGGTTGATCAAAAAGTTTACCGCTCTATGATCGGTTCATTGTTATATATATGTGCCTCTCGTCCCGATATTATGCCAAGTGTGTGCATGTGTGCACGATATCAAGCGGCCCCCAAAGAATGTCATCTTAAGGCTGTGAAAAGGATAGTGAGATACTTAATACATACACCAAATTTTAGCATTTGGTATCCTAAGAGGTCGTCTTTTGATCTTGTTGGCAACTCCGACTCGGACTATGCCGGAGACAAGGTTGATAGAAAGTCTACTTCGGGTACTTGCCAATTTCTTGGTAGATCTCTTGTGTCTTGGTCTTCCAAGAAACAAAACTCAGTATCCTTATCCACCGCCGAAGCGGAATACATTGCCGTTGGTTCATGTTGTGCTCAATTACTTTGGATGACCCAAACTCTTAAAGATTATGGGATCAATGTGAAACATGTTCCATTACTTTGTGACAATGAGAGTGCTATTAAGATTGCTCACAATCCCATGCAACATTCTCGAAGTAAGCATATTGAAGTTCGTCATCATTTCATTCGAGATCATGTTTCTAAAGGGGACATTGATCTTAAGCATGTTCGTACCGATAAGCAATTGGCGGATATATTCACCAAACCGCTTGACGAGAAAGTCTTTTGCCGTTTGAGAGGTGAATTGAACATCATTGATGCTTAAAACTTGGAGTGGAACTCCATTTGGATATATGCAAGGCATGAATCTATGACAAATCCTTGATATTTCTCTTATGATGATATTCATATGTCTTGGATATATTTGCACCCTTGCATGTTATCTAACCCTTGTAGGTACTTGGATGAATCTAAATCTATGAGATAGCAACCCACTCACATCTTGAGTGATCTCTACATCACCAAGTCTCTAAAATACGATGGTTGATGACAAGGAAGCACGAAACCCTTCAACATATCCTTTGACAAATTATATGTATCAAATTTCATGATTGTCATTTTGGATACACAAGTGCTATTTCTTGCAAAACTAAACCATGTAGGTAGATGAACTTAACTCCAAGTGGTTCTCCCAACCATTCTTGTGCTACATCAACCTTGAGCACCCCACGCAAGTTCAACTACATGATCAAGATCAACACCACCTGCCAAGGTATGCCATTCCATCTTAGAGAAGCTTTACCTCAAGACATAGGTTAAAGCAACTCAACAAGATGTGAATACATCAAATGCTTAAACGAAACATGGTAACCCCATTTTGAGCTTAAACAATGAGTAGGACTTATGATCAAGTGTTCTTACTTGACTCCTCAGTCAATATACTCTAACATAGGTGACTTTGTCACCGCCCAATTCTAGATGAAGTTCTCTAGTGTTTCCTTGAGTTTTTGCAAACTTCATCTAGATTTTGTTTTTCTTTGTTTTGTTATGCATTCCTTGCATCCAATTCCTTGCAAATCCTTGTGAGATCTTTCTTGTCTAGTGAGCTGAGGTGACAAGTGTTTTCTCTGTGATAAACTCGGTCACACCGGTTTGTTGTATTCGGTCCAACCGAACTCTTTCGGTGCAACCGGAACACACCACTCGGTGCAACCAATTTCACTACAGGAAAGACAACCTGTCACTTGTTCCCGCATTCTTTTTACTCCAGCTCCACTCAATGATTCTTGTCCTCTACCAGCATCACATTCGACTTGCTGCTTTGCTTTGTGACTCATGGACCGAACCCATTTGTAACAAACATCCAAAAGAGCCCTTCTTGGAAATTGATGTCAAAGGGGGAGAGAGAGATCACATCAAAGCTTAATCATTTCTATAGGGGGAGAGAGAATACTCAGGGGGAGAGAGTTCTTCAATGAGAAAGAAGTATCACATCAAAGACCCCGGATGCTTGGTGTTCAAGAGGAGAGAAGTTACATGTCTTTAAGAGGGGAAAGACATGTTCATATTTGATTGTTTGCATTTGCTTTTTTTCGTTGCTTTGATTTTCTGTTCCCTATCTTCTCCCAGTATCCCAAGCAAGATTCAGGGGGAGAAAGACATCTAAGGGAAGGAAATCCTTGAATTCATTGCATATCTTTACCTTTGGGGACATGTCTATATCCAATAGAGTACTTAGTACTCACTCTCTACATGTCATCCCAGTCTTGGTACTCTCGTGGTTTCTTTGTTTACTCTAGCTAGTAGATGTATCTGTGTTATCTAACCTTGTTTACTCAGGTTCATTTCTCCTAAGACAACTCAAGACCACAAGGTAAGTATATGCATCACACTCATGTGCATGAGGACTTTTTGCTGATGTACATATTGTTTGCAAGGAAGACTCATGAGCATGTAGGTACATTTCCTACATTTACATCTTTTGCTCTGATGCATATAGCCACGATACATGTAACACATTGCTTACTCTGTCATGCTATGCATTCACATGTTCTTATATTCCATATTTACATGATTGCATACATATAGGGGGAGCCTATGCATGTTACATGTCTTTCCAAAGCTTTACCTGTTATTCTCTATATCTTTATCTAAAGCTTTGATGTATGTTGTCATCAATTACCAAAAGGGGGAGACTGAAAGCACAAGTGCTCCCCGGGTGATTTTGGTAATTAATGTCAACATATCTATTGTTGGACTAATACTTTCATTTAGCATATTTCAGATAAGTCCAACAGTGGAGTGGCATGGACTAGAGGATGTGGGACCCCTTCAAGATGATGAAGACAAATGATTGGCTCAAGCTCAAAGCTCAGGACTCTACATTTTTCATTTTAGTGATCCAAGATCACATTGAGTCCATAGGAAAGCCAATACTATTAAGAGGGGACGAGGTGTTTCTTAATGAGGTTCTTGCTCAAAGTTCTTAGTGATATGCTCCACAACCCTCAACCACTTTCTCATATCCAAATATATCCCAAACCAAAATTCAAACTTGGCCCCACCGATTTGATCTATCCAGTGCCACCGAGTTCTCTTGACACAGCCACTGCCAGAAACCCTAATCAATTCGGTCTCACCGATGGGATCTCGGTCTCACCGAGATGGGCTTGCAAACTCTCTGTTGCCTGTTGCATTAATTTCGGTCTCACCGAAACATGACACCGGTCCCACCGAGTTTGCTTGGCCAACTCTCTGTTTAGCTTATTACCAAAATCGGTCCCATTGAATTTGTGTAATCGGTCCAACCGAGATGAGGCTTTACCCTAACCCTAGCACATCGGTCCCACCGAGTCGATTAAGTCGGTCCCATCGAAAACCCTAATGGTCACATTATGAACTAAATCGGTCTGACCGAGTTGTATGATTCAGTCCCACCGAGTTTGATGATTTGTGTGTAACGGTTAGATTTTTTGTGGAGGCTATATATACCCCTCCACCCACTCTTCATTCATGGAGAGAGCCATCAGAACATGCCTACACTTCCAACATGCATTTTCTGAGAGAGAACCACTTACACTTGTGTTGAGGTCAAGATACTTCATTCCAACCACATAAATCTTGATCTCTAGCCTTCCCCAAGTTTCTTTCCTCTCAAATCATCTTTCCACCAAATCCTATCCTATGAGAGAGAGTTGAGTGTTGGGGAGACTATCATTTGAAGCACAAGAGCAAGGAGTTCATCATCAACACACCATTTGTTACCTCTTGGAGAGTGGTGTCTCCTAGATTGGTTAGGTGTCACTTGGGAGCCTCCGTTAAGATTTTGGAGTTGAACCAAGCAGTTTGTATGGGCAAGGAGATCACCTACTTCGTGAAGATCTACCCTAGTGAGGCAAGTCCTTCGTGGGTGATGGCCATGGTGGGATAGACAAGGTTGCTTCTTCATGGGCCCTTCGTGGCTGGAGCCCTCTGTGGACTCACGCAACCGTTACCCTTCGTGGGTTGAAGTCTCCATCAACGTGGATGTACAATAGCACCACCTATCGGAACCACGCCAAAAATCTTCGTTTCTCCAATTGCGTTTGCACACTCCAATCCCATGCCTTTACATTCTTGCAACTTGCATGACTTACTTTTAGCTGCTCATATACTCTTGTCATGCTTGCTTGAGATGTATTGTGAATGTTCAAACTTGTGCCAAAACTTCACTTCAACTTAAAGAAATTAAAAACTGCAACTTTTCTTGCTAAGAGTCTATTCACCCCCCCCTCTAGACACCTCTTCTCGATCCTACAATAGTAGATATGATCGACATAGTGATGTTCACCATTGAAAACTACTCCATCTCACGTGATGACCGGACATGGTTTAGTTGATATGGATCACGTGATCATTTCGATGACTAGAGGGATGTTTATCTAAGTGGTAGTTCTTAAGTAATATGATTAATTGAACTTTAATTTATCATGAACTTAGTACCTGATAGTTTTTGCATATCTATGTTGTTGTAGATCAATGGCCCGTGCTACCGTTCCCTTGAATTTTAATAAGTTCCTAGAGAAAGCTAAGTTGAAAGATGATGGTAGCAACTACATAGACTGGGTCCATAACTTGAGGATTATCCCCATTGCTGCATAGAAGAATTACGTCCTGGAAGCACCGCTAGGTGCAAGACCCACTGTAGGAGCAACTCCGGACGTTATGAACGTCTGGCAGAGCAAAGCTGATGACTACTTGATAGTTCAATGTGCCATGCTTTACGGCTTAGAATCGGGACTTCAAAGACGTTTTGAATGTCATGGAGCATATGAGATGTTCTAGGAGTTGAAGTTAATATTTCAAGCAAATGCCCGAGTTGAGAGATATGAAGTCTCCAACAAGTTCTATAGCTGCAGGATGGAGGAGAATAGTTCTGTCAATGAACATATACTCAAAATGTCTGGGTATCATAACCACTTGACTCAACTAGGAGTTAATATTCTTAATGATAGTGTCATTGACAGAGTTCTTCAATCACTGCCACCAAGCTATGAAGGCTTCGTCATGAACTATAATATGCAAGGCATGGAAAAGACAATTCCCAAGCTCTTCGCGATGCTAAAGGCTGCGGAGGTAGAAATCAAGAAGGAGCATCAAGTGTTGATGGTTAACAAGACCACTAGTTTCAAGAAAAAGGGTAAAGGGAAGAAGGGGAACTTCAAGAAGAACAACAAGCAAGTTGCTGCTCAAGGGACCTAAGCCTGAAACTGAGTGCTTCTACTACAAAGGGACTGGTCACTGGAAGCGGAACTGCCCCAAGTATTTGGCGGATAAGAAGGATGGCAAAGTGAAAGGTATATTTGATATACATGTTATTGATGTGTACCTTACTAATGCTCGTAGTAGTGACTTGGTAATTGATACTGGTTCTGTTGCTCATATTTGGAACTCAAAATAGGGGTTACAGATTAAACGAAGATTGGCTAAGGACGAGGTGATGATGCGTGTGGGAAATGGTTCCAAAGTCGATGTGATCGTCGTCGGCATGCGACCTCTACATCTACCGTCAGGATTAGTTTTAGACCTAAATAATTTTTATTTCATGCCAGCGTTGAGCATGAACATTCTATCTGGATCTTGTTTGATTTGAGACGGTTATTCATTTAAATCAGAGAATAATGGTTGTTCTATTTATATGAGTAATATCTTTTACGATCATGCACCCATGATGAGTGGTCTATTTTTGTTGAATCTAGATTGTAGTGATACACATATTCATAATATTGAAGCCAAAAGATGCAAAGTTAATAATGATAGTGCAACTTATTTGAGGCACTGCCGTTTAGGTCATATTGGTGTAAAGCGCATGAAGAAACTCCATGCTGATGGGCTTTTGGAATCACTTGATTATGAATCACTTGATGCTTGCGAACCATGCCTCACGAGCAAGATGACTAAGACTCCATTCTCCGGAACAATGGAGCGAGAAACTAACTTGTTGGAAATAATACATACTGATGTATGCGGTCCGATGAGTGTTGAGGCTCGCGACGCGTATCGTTATTTTCTGACCTTCACAGATGATTTGAGCATATATGGGTATATCTACTTAATGAAACATAAGTCTGGTACATTTGAAAAGTTCAAAGAATTTCAGAGTGAAGTGGAAAATCCTCGTAACAAGAAAATAAAGTCTCTACGATCTGATCGTGGAGGTGAATATTTGAGTTATGAGTTTGGTCTTCATTTGAAACAATGTGGAATAGTTTCACAACTCACGCCACCTCGAACACGATAGTGTAATGGTGTGTCCGAATGTCGTAACCGTACTTTATTAGATATGGTGCGATCTATGATGTCTCTTACGATTTACCGCTATTGTTTTGAGTTTATGCTTTAGAGACGGATGCATTCACGTTAAATAGGGCACCATCTATATCCGTTGAGACGACACCATATGAATTGTGGTTTGGCAAGAAACCTAAGCTGTCATTTCTTAAAGTTTGGGACTGTGATGCTTATGTGAAAAAGCTTCAACCTGATAAGTTCAAACCCAAATTGGAGAAATGTGTCTTCATAGGATACCCAAAGGAGACTGTTGGGTACACCTTCTATCACATATCCGAAGGCAAGATATTCGTTGCTAAGAATGGATCCTTTCTAGAGAAGGAGTTTCTCTCGAAAGAAGTGAGTGGGAGCAAAGTAGAACTTGATGAGGTAATTATACCTTCTCCCTTACTGGAAAGTAGTTCATCACAGAAATCAGTTCCAGTGATTCCTACACCAATTAGTGAGGATGCTGGTGATGATGATCATGAAACTTCTGATCAAGTTACTACCAAACCTCGTAGGTCAACCAGAGTAAGATCCGCACCAGAGTGGTACGGTAATCCTGTTCTGGAGGTCATGTTACTTGACCATGATGAACCTACGAACTATGAGGAAGCGATGATGAGCCCATATTCTGCGAAATGGCTTGAGGCCATGAAATCTGAGATGGGATCCATGTATGAGAACAAAGTATGGACTTTGGTTGACTTGTCCGATGATCGGCAATCAATAAAGAATAAATCGATCTTCAAGAAGAAGACTGACGCTGACGGTAATGTTATTGTCTACAAAGCTCGACTTGTTGCGAAAGGTTTTCAAAAAGTTCAAGGTGTTGACTACAATGAGACCTTCTCACCCGTTGCGATGCTTAAGTCTGTCTGAATCATGTTAGCAATTGCCGCATTTTATGATTATGAAATTTGTCAAATGGATGTCAAAACTGCATTCCTTAATGGATATATCAAATAAGAGTTGTATATGATGCAACCATAAGGTTTTGTCGATCCTAAAGGTACTAAGAAAGTGTGCAAGCTCCAGCGATCCATTTATGGACCGGTGCAAGCCTCTCGGAGTTGGAATATACGCTTAGATAGTGTGATCAAAGCATATGGTTTTATACAGACTTTTGGAGAAGCCTGTATTTACAAGAAAGTGAGTGGGAGCTCCGTAGCATTTCTGATATTTATATGTGGATGACATATTATTGATTGGAAATGATACTGAATTTCTAAATATCATAAAAGGATACTTGAATAAGATTTTTTCAATGAAAGACCTCGGTGAAGCTGCTTATATATTGGGAATAAAGATCTATAGAGATAGATCAAGACGCTTAATTGGACTATCACAAAGCACATACCATGATAAAGTTGTGTAGAAGTTCAAAATGGACCAATCAAAGAAAGGGTTCTTGCCTCTGTTACAAGGTGTGAAGTTGAGTCGGACTCAATGCCCGACCACTGCAGAAGATAGAGAGAAAATGAAAGTCATTCCCTATGCCTCAGCCATAGGTTCTATCATGTATGCAATGTTGTGTACCACACCTAATGTGTGCCTTGCTATAATTTTAGCAGGGAGAACCACTAGAGGGGGCACAACCCACCAGGGCGCACCTGCCCCCTAGGCACGCCCAGGTGGGTTGTCCCCACCTGGTGCCCCCGCAGACCCTGAAACCAATGCTATAAAATCACATATTTCCAAAAATAACCAGGAAGAAAGAATTATCGTGTTCCATGAGACAGAGCCGCCGTCACCTCCTGTTCTTCATCAGGAGGCCAGATCTGGAGTCTATTTTCGGCTCCGGAGAGGGGGATCTTTGATCTTATTCATCACCAACCCTTCTCCATAGCCAATTCCATGTTGCTCCCCACCGGGAGTGAGTAATCCCTCTGTAGGCTCGTTGGTCGGTGAGGAGTTTGATGAGATTCATCATGTAATCTAGTTAGTTTTATTAGGGCTTGATCCCTAGTATCCACTATGTTCTGAGATTGATATTGCTATGACTTTGCCATGCTTAATGCTTGTCACTTTAGGCCCGGGTGCCATAATTTCAGATCTGAACCATTTATGTTATCACCATTATATCTATGTTGTAGATCCGATCTTGCAAGTTATAGTCACCAACTATGTGTTATGATCCGGCAACCCCGGAGTGACAATAGTCGGGACCACTCCCGGTGATGACCATAGTTTGAGGAGTTCATGTATTCACCATGTGTTAATGCTTTGTTCCAGTTCTCTATTAAAAGGAGGCCTTAATATCCCTTAGTTTCCAATTGGACCCCGCTGCCACAGTAGGGTAGGACAAAATATGTCATGCAAGTTATTTCCATAAGCACATATGACTATTTACGGAATACATGCCTACATTATATTTGTGAACTGGAGCTAGTGCCGCGCCCTAGGTTATAACTGTCACTTGATGAATATCATCCAACAAATCATCGATCCAAAGCCTACGAATTTCTCTTATATTGTTCTTGCTAAGTTACCACTGCTATCATTACTATTGCACTTGCTACAAAGTTACTGCTATCACTGTTACTGCTACTATTGCTACTGGTACTATTATCAAAACTATCATACTACTTTGATACTGATCAGTTTGCTGCAGATAATTAATCTCCAGGTGTGGTTGAATTGACAACTCAGCTGCTAATACTTGCAAATATTCTTTGGCTCCCCTTGTGTCGAATCTATAAATTTGGGTTGAATACTCTACCCTCGAAAACGGTTGCGATCCCCTACACTTGTGGGTTATCATGACCTTTTTCTGGCGTCGTTGCCATGAGCATAACTATATTTGTTGAGTCACTTGGGATTATTATCAATTTATCACTATGAAGAATCTGAAAGATGCTAAGACTAAGATTTTTCCCTCTAAGACGAGGGGAGGTAGGGAACTACCATCTAGCTCCGCTTTAGATTCACCTTCTGCTATAAGTAAACTTGCAACACCACCACATGCTATCAATCCTGATATGTCGCAAGTTATTGATGATGCTACCTCTGCTATGAATGATGCTTATGATGATGCTAGTACCTTGCTTGATGATAATGTGCCACCAGGTGATTTTCTTGATGAACAAATTGCTACAGTAAGACAACATGATATTGTTGAAACTGATGATGAGCTTGAAACTAAAAATCTTGAAACACCTAGTAGAACTAGCCCTCCTAGATATGAATTACCAAAGGTACCGAAAGGTTATGTTATGGGTGAAGAGGCAACTAGAGATATTCTTGCTTGTAAGGATAGAGATGATCTAGAGAAATTATTATGCAAGTGCAAAGAAAAATCTTTGAATGCTAAAATGAAATGTGATCCTAAGTTTGCTACTTCACCTATCTTTATTGATGATGAGGATTATGAATTCTATGTCGACCCAGAGTTAATTACTTTGGTTGAATCTGATCCTTTTCATGGTTATGAAACTGAAACTGATGTGGCACATCTTACTAAGTTGAATGACATAGCCACCCTTTTTGCTCATGATGAGAAAATTTGCTATTACTATATGCTCAATTTATTTCCATTCTCGTTAAAGGGAGATGCTAAATCTTGGTACAATACTCTTGCTCTTGGTTGTGTGCGTAGTCCCCAGGATATGATTTATTACTTCTCTAAAAAATATTTCCCTGCTCATAACAAACAAGCTGCCTTGCAGGAATTAACTTTGCGCAAATTGAAGAAGAGAGTCTCCCACAAGCTTGGGGGAGGCTTCTCCAATTGCTTAATGCTTTGCCTAAGCATTCCCTTAAGAAAAATGAAATACTTGATATCTTCTATAATGGACTAACCAATGCTTCTAGGGATTTCCTAGATAGTTGTGCTGGTTGTGTTTTCAGGGAACGAACTATTGGTCAAGCTGAAGAATTATTTAATAACATATTGAAAAATTATGATGATTGGACTCTTCTTGGACCACCGCTTAAACCCACTCCGAAGAGGAGGGGTATTTTATATCTCAGTCCTGAAGACATGCAAGAGGCAAAGAAATCTATGAAGGAAAAAAGGTATTAAAGCTAAGGATATAAAAAAATTACCTCCTATTGAATAAATGCATGGGCTTGATACACCACCACAACCTACGGTGGTAGAGGTAAATTCTCTAATGAAATTCAATGATAATGATAATCCTCACAATATGCACCCTAGCCAATGCCTTTATGAGTTTGAAAACTACATTAGAAAGCAAGATCACTTCAATCAAATGTTATGAAACAATTGAAATACAATTCTGATATGATTTCTCGCTTGAGTGACTTGTTATTTAGAATCTCAAATGATGTTAGAGGTGTAGGGAAGCATGCTTCTATGGTACAAACTCAGTTAGAACAAGTTGCTAAATCTCAAAGAGAGTTTCTTGATGAAATGAATAATAATATAAGTGACTTTGCTATTAGAGTAGCAACTAGAGGAGGTAAAATGACTCAGGAACCACTTTATCCCGAGGGAAACCCAAAAAGAATTAAACAAGACTCTCAAAGAGATAACACTGATGCACGTAGTCCTAAAAATAAAAAGAAGAAAAATGGTAGGACTTTGCATGCCTCTAGTGAACCTGAAGTAGAAAAACCTCCTGATAATGAAGCTTCTATCTCTGATGCTGAAACTCAACCTGGTAGTGAACACTCACCTTCTGATAATGAAAAATATAATGATGAGGTTCATAAAAACACTCAAACAAATAATAAAGAACCAAACAATGATGTTGAGATAGAACCTGCAGTTGATCTTGATAACCCACAACCTAAGAATAAAATATATGATAAAAGAGACTTTGTTGCTAGAAAACATGGCAAGGAAAGAGAACCATGGGTTCAAAAACCTATGCCCTTTCCACCTAAGTCAACTAAAAAGAAAGATGATGAAGAATTTGAACGCTTTGCTGAAATGTTGAGGCCAGTCTTTTTGCGTACTCGCTTGACTGATATCCTAAAGTGCCTCCTTGTGCAAAGTATATGAAAGACATCATCACCAATAAGAGAAAAATACCGGAACCTGAAATCTCCACCATGCTTGCTAATTACACTTTTAAAGATGGAGTACCTAAGAAACTTGGAGATCCGGGAATACCAACTATATGTTGCTCCATCAAAAGAAATTATGTTAAAACTGCTTTATGTGATTTGGGAGCTGGTGTTAGTGTTATGACTTTCTCTTTATATAAAAGACTTGATTTGAATAAACTCACACCTACTGAAATATCTTTGCAAATGGCTGGAAAATCAAATGCCATACCTATCGGTATTTGTGAGGATGTACCCGTTGTTGTTGCTAATGTTACTATTTTGACAGACTTTGTTATACTTGAGATGCCCGAGGACGACAACATGTCTATTATCCTTGGTAGACCCTTTTTTATACTGTAGGGGCTGTTATTGATTGCAATAAAAGCAAGGTCACTTTTCATATCAATGGTAATGAGCATACGGTGCACTTTCCGAAAAACAATTCCAAGTGAATGGTATTAATGTTATTGAAAAATCTCCGACAATCACTATTGGAAGTTTTCAACTACCTCTACCTACTGTCAAAAAGAAATATGAAATGCTTATTGTTGGGGACATTCATATCCCCGTTGAGGTAACTTAGTGATTTACGATAGTTTTTTGGTTTCATGCTAATCGAAAGTGGCTGCTAATAAGACTTGATCAACCTTATTAATGGACCAATTTTAGAGGTATGAAGTTGATGAATTTAGTGAGCAGTACCTTCTGTCCCTACCTTTTATTTTATGTTTTTTAGTTAAATAAAATAAAATGCCATGTTTTGTCTGTTTTCTGAATTTTCCGTGCAATAAAAAATGAGCCAAAATTAAAAGTTGTGAGAATGCCCTGAAAATTTAATACAATTTTCTGAATATTTAAGAATATTTGGTGAAATAACATCGGAGGGAGGTGCACCAGGTGGCCACAACCCACCTGGGCGCGCCAGGACCCCTAGGCGCACCTTGGTAGGTTGTGGTCCCCACATGGGCCCCCTCACTTATCTCTTCTTCCCACATCACCACCTACCTCCAAAAAAATCACGATTGCTCTCTCTCTCTCTCTCTCTCTCTCGTGTTCTTGCTCTCAAACCCACAGATTTTGATCTCTTTGCTTGAAGCTCCGTTTCTGAAACTGTTTCAGGGGATTGTTGCTTGAAAATTGTACGCGAATATGATGAACCTCTTCGGAAGGAGTTCTTCGAGGAGGAGATCCTCGGAGGCATCTTCTAGTAGCAGCTCCATTCGTCGGTCTTATGTTGAACCAAGCGAAAGTTCGATACAAGATGCCACCACCAAAACATGCTTATAGCCATGTGACGATTATATGGCGAGTGTGGCCATTAAGGAAGAATTTTAGCAATATGTTCACAATGCCGATCTCGGTCCCTACAATGCAGATAAGTGTAACCAACACCACACTCGCACTGAATCTTTGGTCAAAGGATTTAAATTCCATCCTCATGAGTCTAGGGTGTCATTTAAATTGTATGAAAATCCATTCACCATATCTTTGGAGAGATTTGATCACCACTGCAAAATCCCATTCTAGGGTTCGCTTGATGAACCGCCAAGGTCTGAGTTTGAGATGTTCCTGACTAGTCTTTGGTATGGTGAAACTAGGGGAGTGACACAAGGTAGAATAAAGAGCATCTGTTTTCCCGCAATACAGTACTTTGCTTTGTTTAATGGAAAATGTATTGTAGGCAAACAAGATTGTAGTACATTTTGTGCTCCGGACTTGCGCCTCATTCGTACTTCTCTCACTGGTGACAAGAGTTATAACCTTGGAGTGATTGTTGCACATAGGTCGCAACACAACGTTGGTAGTGGATATTTTTATGGTGCAATTTATGCCATGTCCCTAGCAAGAGAGTTGGGTGTTCCACCTTTGCCTTATGATCCTATTTTACCCACACAGTATTTAGACTTTGATGTTATGAAATTTCATAAGATCCTTAGAGGTGAACCCCATAATTTCACTTATAAATTGTTGTTTAATCAAGGTTCCATTGTGCACACATATTTACATGCGCCTGCTCTTTTTATGCTCACATTAGGGGAAGATATTTTGTTCTTAAGAGCGAGGCCCGAGCTCATAACGCGGAGGTTGTGGCCGCACGCAGGCTGAGGATCCGCACCGAGAGCCTCTGTGAGCTATCACTCCGACCACTATGCAGGCTACTGACTGATTACCAAGTTAGGCCAAAAGCCTAAGCTTGGGGGAGTACGTATTTCCACCAACTTTCCATTCATGTTCACACATTTCATTTGTCAGTGTCCACACTTTTTTATTCTATCATCCATGTTAAATTTATTTTCTTGCTTTCTTCTTGTGTGTTTGAAAAACTTTGAGAAAATCCAAAAATACTTCTTGCTTCTTTTTTATTTTTCTTTCTAGAGTAGTTAGTTGTAGCACTAAAAAGAAAATTCAAAAAGATTTCCTTGTTCATCTTTTGCTTGTTGGGAGCTTTCCCGTGTAAACAATTTTTCTCATTTTTGCTTTTCCCTTTTATTTACTTGTTCAAGAAAACCAAAAACTCCAAAAATGTTTTAGTGTGTTTCTCTGAATTTATTTTCTTTTTATTGAGTCCTACTGAGGAGAAGACCACGATGAAAATGTTGAGTGGCTCTCATATGCATTATTATTGATCTAACAAAAAGCCCATTTTACCTTGTCTTCTCTTGTTGAATAATTTTTTTGGAGATTCCAGCTTCGTCCATGGCACTCTTGCACTATTATTATTTTCATATTGTTCGGTCGTGCAAGTGAAAGGCAATAATGACGATATTTTATGAACTGGCCGTGGCAAAGAGAAATGGGTATGAACTCAACTTGTTCTGTTTTTGTAAATGTGTTTAACCTAGTATCCATGATTCAGCCCATTATGATTAAACATGTTTGCAATGAAAATTAGAGATTATAGTTTCTCATGCCATGCATAAGTAGCTAGAAGTGGATAATGATTTATCTTGGATGTCTACATTGCGTTAAAATGATTGTGATGTAGTATGACGATATGGTATCCTCCTATGAATGTTCGAGTGGCTTGACCTGGCATATGTTCATGCATGTAGTTGAATCAAAACCAACATAGCCTCTATGATATTTATGTTCATGGTGTTCATATCCTACTCATGCTAGTGTCCAATGTTACTTATGCATAATGCAAGTTCATGACTGTTGTTGCTCTCTAGCTGGCCGCTTCTCAACCTATTTGCTAGCCTTCGCCTGTACTAAGTGGGAACTCTACTTGTACATCCAGAACCTTGAACCCAAGTTATTCCAGATGAGTCCACCATACCTACCTATATGCGGTATTACCCTGCCATCCTAAGTAAATTTGCATGTGCCACCTCTAAAAACTTCAAATAAATATCCATTTTGTGGGCCTGGATAGTTCATGGAGCGATAGGAGGTAGTCGGTATCTTCCATGGTAAGCGGGTTATTCTCAGGATGAGTGTTTATTCACTCACCATCGCACGAGAAAGGTGCGGTAATAGGGATGCCCAGTCCCAAACTGCAAAAAGATTTCATCTTTCAAATAATCAAACAAAAACTCCTACAGAGTCATAACCTTCACTTCATCGCTTGGGAACCGCCACTAGCATGTTTAGCATGGAAGATATAGATAACTGATGGTCGCGAAGTAAACAAGAAGGGTGAATTTTTGAAAATATCATTTACCTTTGTTTTAAAAAAACTTGAGCTTTGGCGCCTCTGCAATTCACCGCTTCCCTCTACGAAGGGACTATCTATTTACTTTTATGTTGTGTCATCACCTTCTAAAATAAGCGCCAGAACCTGAGAGCATTGTTGTCATGCTGATGCATTGTGTGTAGCTAATGTTGGGTGCATCCAAGCTTTTAAATAGCGGATAGCGGGATGGTAGCGGATTGGGGTCGGCATAGCGGATTGCGGATTGCGGGCGATATTGTAGACGCTATGTCCGCATGAAAAATTTGTAAAGTTACTCATAAATTTCAAATTATTGTGTATATTTATATATCATTGGCGAAAAATATAACACTTAAATTAAATATTTATCATTTATATATAAGCGGATAGACTATAATTGGTCCCATTGAAGCATTCTTCAACATGCAACTTAGGCAGCAATGCAAACAACACACTATCACACAAAGTACATGAACCATCAGATCATGACCACCAATCCATCACATAATAAACAGAACAACAACATGAGTGCATGACACATTGGCATAATCAGTTTATCAGACCATGACCATCATAGAAAATATAAAACAAAATGCAATCCATTTCCATCCTCATCCCCCTCTTAAATTTTTGACCCTCCTTTCTTCCATTTCCTCTTTTTCTGCTACTTCCTCCTCTTCTTCCACATCAAAAACAGTGTGAGTTCTTTTCTTAGTAGCCTACTAGTGCCAAAAAAATAAACAGAGACAAGTTATTTGACTCAATTACAGGCATAGATAGTTGATTCCTTTAATGTAGAAATTACAAGTAAACCGAATTTATGAAAGCAGTACAAAAGAAATTAAAAGTAAACTAATTTAACACTCACTAGTAGAAAAAGGGTCAAACGTGAAGCACATTAGTGCCGGTTTGTATTTGAGCCGGCACTAATGTATACATTAGTGCCGGTTCCAACGGCTAGCCGGGCCGCTTTCATTAGAACCGGTTCGTGGCGAACCTTTAGCACCGGTTCGTGCCACGAACCGGTACTAATGAGAGTGGTGGCAGGATGTTGTCAGACTGGGGCCCCTCCAGCCCCTTTAGTACCGGTTCTTGGCACGAACCGGTACTAAAGGTCGTCCTACATAAACCCTTCGTCCACCCGAGCTCGCTCTGTTTTTCCCCTTTCCCCTCTCCTCTCTCTGTTCTTCCCCTCTTCCTCTCGAGCTCATCACACATTTTGCCCAAAATTTGTCAAGATTTGAAGGCCCCCGTCCATTCAAATGATCACAAAGGTTAGCAACTTTGTCCTTTCATCTCTCATTGCTAGATTAGCTCTTGCAATGCTTTATATAGTGATTAATTTGTGAGTTTAGTAATTTGGGAGGATATATATATATATATGTGCTAGTATTTGATTTATATGCAATTTGAGGTCAAAAATAACACTTAGTTTGCATATGTAGGTGTGGTTTACTTAGTGCCTTCTAAATCTCCGTCGTAACCACCGTCGATCGCCCGCACCGTCCCGTCGCCGGCACCACCTTGTGGTGAGCCTCTTGTTCATGAAATTTTATATAAAAATTGATGTTTGTGTGATTTGGATATATAGTTACTCGTATAATTATCTTACCCGTATGTTGTTTGTTATACATATAGTGCCATGGTTTTGATATCCGTCCCCGTCGGCCCTCGTCCTTGTTATGATTCGGATGTGGTATATATATTCTCTTTTAAAACTAGTTGCATTTCGTGTTTATGACAAATTATGCCCATCAAGTTGACATAGAAATTTTTTCTAGGAGGTATGTGAACCGGAAATTCCAACCGACCCTATTGTCGAGAGGTTAAATTTAGTTGAAAGAGAAAACGAGTACTTGAAAGAAAAATTGAAAATAATTGAGGGGAGAAGATGGAATTGGAGTTGCATGTTGCCGATGTCGTCGATGATCACAAGATCAAGATGGAGAAAATTCGCTTGAAGATTAGAAAGATTAGAAAATATGCCATCGATAGTGAGGCTTGGTATCATTATGCTGTTGGATCCACTGTTACCTTAGTTGCGATCTTGATCGCATTTGTTGTTGCATTTAAATGCTTTAGCTAGAGAGTTATTTATTTGTTGCATTTAAGTGTTGTCTGAACTTTATGTATGAACTTGTATTAATTTGGTCTATTCGGTGTTGTGTAATGAAGATGAGCCGGCAATGGATGTACGATGACCGATGCTCTCCCCTGTTCGTTGAGGGCGTGCATACTTTTCTGCTTGCGGCTGAGGCAAACAAGCGGGCGGATGGTTTTATGCCTTGTCCATGTGTTGGCTGTAAGAATGGTCACAATTACTCTACGTCAAGAACCATTCATGTCCACCTGTTTAAGTCCAGTTTCATGCCCCACTATAATGTTTGGACCAAGCACGGAGAAAGAGGGGTTATGATGGAAGAAAATGAAGAAGAAGAGGATGACGACAGCTATCCTGGCCATGGGTTCCCTGAATACGATGATACAACAATGGGGGAAGAAGCTGAGCCGGTAATGCGGGAAGAAGCTGAGCCGGCAATGCGGGAAGAAGCTGAAGAAGAGGCATCATATGAGCCCGTTGATGATCTAGGTCGGGCCATTGCCCATGCAAAGAGAAACTGCGCAAGTGATTTGGAGAAGAAGAAGTTGCAACGCATGTTAGAGGATCACAAAAAATTGTTGTACCCGAATTGCGTAGGTGACAAGAAAAAGCTGGGCACCACACTGTAATTGCTGCAATGGAAGGCAGAGAATGGTGTATCTGACAAGGGATTTGGAAAGTTGCTGGTAATGATAAAGGATATTGTCGGTGTCAAAACCGGCGGATCTCGGGTAGGGGGTCCCGAACTGTGCGTCTAGGCTGGATGGTAACAGGAGGCAGGGGACACGATGTTTTACCCAGGTACGGGCCCTCTTGATGGAGGTAAAACCCTACGTCCTGCTTGATTAATATTGATGATATGGGTAGTACAAGAGTAGATCTACCACGAGATCGGAGAGGCTAAACCCTAGAAGCTAGCCTATGGTATGATTGTATGTATATCTGATCTATCGACCAGCCTGGCCCTGGTTTATATAATGCAGCAGAGGCCTAGGTTAACAAGAGTCCTAGCCGAATACGCCGGTGGGGAGAAGTCCTTGTCTTGATCGCCAAGTCTTCGTGGAATATTCCTTGTATGCGGCAGCTGTCCGAACTGGCCCATGAGTATACGGCCATGGGGGTCCTCGGCCCAATCTAATAGATCGGGAGATGACGTGGTGAGTACCCCCTAGTCCAGGACACCGTCAGTAGCCCCCTGAACCGGTCTTCAAGTTAGGGATGCTCCTCGATTCTTCCGAACTGTTCTTCATCTTCGGTTGACGGTCTTGAAAACTGGTTCAACAAATCCTCTCATCTTCGATCTTGAGGATTGCCGAAATGCATTTGGCGAGTTTACACGTCGGGTATCCAAGGAGCCCCTTTAAGTTTCTGGCCTTTATCAATGCCTTGTTATTTTTATGCCACACATCGGGTTTGAAATTGTTCCCGGGCGGCAGCGTCCTCTTGCGTCCGAGCTCCAATGCCGGACTGCATTCGAGGTATCTTTTGCAGCCGAACACCAACGCCGGACCGCTTCCCAGATCTAACGCCGGAATGTATCCGAGCTCCAACGCCGGACTATGTATCCGAGCTCCAACGCCGGACTATATCCGAGCTCCAATGCCGGACAGTGTCCCAGCTCCAACGCCGGACTATATCCGAGGTGTCATATCACCTTGGTTCAAAAAAGTTGAAGGAGTCTAGCCGAGCTTAATGCCGGAAATGCCCTCTATGGAGCCAGCCACTAGCGCCCGAGCTTTATGCCGGACTGCTTCCGAGGTGGTGCACCACCCCGACTGAGGGCCGATTTTTTGTCAATATTTTTTTATTGCCAATTTATTCTCTGCCGAGATATATAGCCAGTAGCCCTCAAGGTGTGTATCGGTTTAAAACCCGAGATGCACTTGAAGGATGGCGTAAGACCGTTGATCCCAGTAGCCGCTGAGACTCAGGTTGATTTGCGAAATTGGCCTAAGGATCAAGTCCTAGCTCGGAAGAATACTTCGGGACACAAAAGGCGGCGTGCTCAGTCCTCGAGACTCAGATTGGGTGCGGCCGACCGACCTGAGGATCATAATCTCCTCGGAAACTATATTGCACTTAAAATTTTCTGCATTGGATAGGCAATGCAGTAGCCCCCGAGACACTGGTCGGGTGTCAACACCAGATCAGGGGATCGATGTGCCCCTTTAATATTTGTAAATAATAAGCCCGAAGCCCAGTAGCCCCCGAGCCTTAATGCGGGCATGGGTGGCCAAATTAAGGATTGATATCCATAATAAAATCACAAATTATGTGTAATGACTCTATGTATCCAAGTACTTTACGTCATTAATGCTTGGATCCACATTGTACAAAACTTTGTTGACCGACCATCGGGTTCCACCTCCTCGACTAGTAGCCGAGGAGTGTTTGTCCTACTTTATAAAGCCTTTATGAGGGCAAAGATTTACGACAAACAAGGCAATCTGGACATACGGTTTTATGAACAAAGGTACGCAGAGAGATATGTTATATTACTGTTTAACATAAGAAAATGTCTTCCAAAGAAAATAGTCCCGCTATCGGTTCCTTTCTTTGGGTTGTCATGCTAAGCATGATCATGCAGCCTCAGCTCTAATGTAAGAGCATAATATCGAGGATTTAGTTTGGGAGGCCAGTTAATAGCCCCCGATAGTGTTCGGCGACAGTCGGCGTCAAGCCGTAAACACTTCGGCCAATGTTATGAACGTGCCATCATTTAACATAGTCATCGGATCGCTGACCAGTTTACGCTTATTTGTGAAAGTCAGTTTTCGGCTTTCTCCACTGAGGTGCTTAACCATATGAGCTGGAAGCACAATCGCAGTGGTTCTCCCTTTGCACGCCTAGCCGAACAAAACGGAACGTAGGAAGCAAGTGCAGGATCCGGGCAACCCAACTATTGACCGAAGACACAATTCGAAACCGATGCATATATAGCAGTATCTGAGAATGTTTTTGCCGAATCCCTAAAGGTGTCCGGCGTTGCACTGCGAGACTAATGCTGGAAAAGCACAAATAGTTTAAAAGTGCCAAAAACCTTGGAAAACCAAGAAACGTCAGTAAAAACATGACGTCCAAACAATATCAAGTGTTCGGTGCCAATCCGAAAGTTGGTCTTAGAAAAAAGAAGTTCTTCTGTCGTGCTTTAACATGATATATCCTATCTCAAGACTTCGAGCGGGTCAGCCTACGGCTTCAACCTCCTATCCCGAGGGCGGAGTACTTCTCATCAGGCCAGTTTAGCAAACTAAACTCTAGCGGCTTTGAGAGAGAAATTAGGCTCCCCGGCTAGTGACCGCACACTCGTGTCAAAAAAAGGAGTGATAAATAATAATAATAAAACTTTGCAATGACTAAGAATAAGAACACTTATTATAAAGCGGCTCAAATAAACTTAAGAGCCCCCAAGTGACTTGGGTAGAAGAATGATTGCATGTACAGAAGTACTTATATCATATCTATGTTCAACCGAACTTTAAACGCGTCTTAACCGACCGTCAGCTTCTCCCTCTTAGGTCAAGGACCAAAAAGTGTTGTACTCCATCGGTCGAGAATATCGACGGTGTTTCCAATAACCAGGCAATCAGGCCATAAGGCTGTAACAGACAAAGCGCGCTCAGGGAACTTATGCTATATTACCGTGAAGTGTAAGAAGCATCTTCAAAGAAAATAGTACCCCCACTGATACCTTTCTTCGGTGCTCATTGTTATTATGAGACTTGTGCAATAGATTTTTTGTACTCATGAGTTCCGTTGTGTGCTGACCATCATTGAAAATTATAAGAGCGCTAGCTTTCGGCTTCACCCAGTCTGAGGTCCGGCTCGGGCGACCCGATCGTGACAATCGCAGAGGTGCTCCCTTTACTCCCTAGCCAAACAATCGGGAATGTAGGGGTAAACACAGGAGCGAGGCAACCCGGCTTGCAAATCGCTTAAGTCAATATGGTGCATATTGTGGCATAATACACGAACAAGGAATGAAGCCGTACAAGTATAATCATATGCAAGTGGAAAAGCTTCATGAAGGAAGCCCCCAAATGAAGGTATTTGAATTTATGCATCACGAACAAAGTTTGGACAAGGAAATTTTTTACAAGCAACTTTTTTCCAAAAAAGTATAATGCTTGGTCGAACCGAACGCAAGTTAGAAATTAAAGCTTTGAGCATGAAAGTGACTTAGCTGGTTAATGTATTCGGTATTGATGACGCGGTCCGAGCTTGATGCGGGGCAAGGTTCCATCCCCCAAGCTGGTCCCGAGGTGGCGGAGCGGAGAGCTCGACACGCCGAAGTGGTGACATAGCATGGTCAATGCAGACCGGCAGAGTGACGCCGAAGTCCCCGGATCATTTTCCTGTGCACAAAAAATAGTGCAAACCGGAGATAATAGTAATAATGATAATTAAAAAAATGTTGCATAATAAATAATTTATGCAAAGTGAGGAATAGAAGAAATATGCCTGGCGCCGAAGTCATTGTCGATGTAGGGCGTCGGCGTGATGTAGTAAAGGCGTGGCAAAGCCTGAATTCACTGGTCGGTCCGAGCTCCGGATGCGGCGTTCGCCGGACTATGTACGGAAACTGATCGAACCACCACGCGACCGTCGGTAATGCGGTCACCATTTGATAGACCTGTGTACATATCATGGACAAACCAGAGTAATAATTCCTTGGGAAAAATGAACCCAAACAAGCAAAAAATACTGGGATTAATAGCACCTGGTTTATTTGTTGTAGCAATCCGAAGGAAGGTGATTCCAAAAATTGGGACTCCCTCCGCACACCCATTGCCTGATGGGCGATAAAACGATGGCATGGCAATGCTGGTAAAGGTTGACTCGCCGAGGCAAAGCCTTCGGCCCGGCTAACGTGACGGAGCTGGTCGGCTAGTGACGCCGAAGTGTCCGGAGTAGGTTGATGAAGAGATGGCGAAGCCCCCGGTCCAGCCGAGATGTCGAAGCCTCGACGTCAGCCGATGAGTCGAAGTAGGTCAGCATGATGGACACCAGCTTGAAGAAGCAATAGTGCGGCCCTGTCGATGCAGGTCGTGACGTGGTCGATGTCGGCTTGATGAAGCGACCGTGCGGCGATGCCGGTATGCCCGCTCCGTGTAATCCGTGGGGCGGCGATGTTGATGATGATTTATCCTTCGTGATGCCGGACTCTTGTTTGGCTTGCCGAGATGATGATCCGAAGAAGTTGAGCTCGGCTAAAGTGACGACGTGTCTAGCGCAGGTCGGCAGCCGTGGTGTAATATTGCCGGACTGGTTTGACACTAGCATGATGTTGAAGATCATGTTCAAAAGATCTTAAAGTTAGTGGGATGTATTCGGGAACAAAACCCAATACCCCATACAAAACTTCCTTCAAAAGGGATGTCCGAAATCCCGTTCATAAAAAAGATGAACTCGGGTCGGATTCGTTTTCGCGCAGAAAACAGATCCGAAAAGTGATACACTAATCGGAAGGTTCCCGAAGTTTGGACGGTCGGATCGAGCTGAAATTTTGAGAGGTGGTAGATATAGGAATTCCGCAGCCGATCAACGGTTGGATCTTCCAAAGGACGTCCGAGCTAGAAGCTGGACACCACGCCCTAAACTCATCCAAATTCCCATCCAAATTTGACAGGGCTCCGGTATATCGTGGATTGCCAGAGATTCCTCCATCGGAACTCAACAAAATTTTCCAGGGTTGTTATAGACTCAATTCCGCACAATTACACCAAAGCGACCATCAAAGCGATACTCGAAGAGGTGGTGGCGGCAGATACGAGTTCGCTGTCCAAAAAAAACAGCACGGTCGCTTGAGGGCAATGTTGACGTTGAGCCCCCGAGCTCCATAGATGATTCCTCCATGATCTTGACAGAGATCGGAGTTGATGTTTGATGAAGGCCCTTGTCCGAACATGGTGATCCGAACACGGGGCGCAATTCATGGTCGAGCCAAGGTGACCAGTCGAACTGGTGACGGAGATGCCGAAGTCGCAGTTGATCTGCCAACGAGCCATCGATCCTTTTGTCGATCACACAGCGGAACTCTCAATGAAAGCAACAATGTCGGTGTCAAAACCGGCGGATCTTGGGTAGGGGGTCCCGAACTGTGCGTCTAGGCTGGATGGTAACAGGAGGCAGGGGACACGATGTTTTACCCAGGTTTGGGCCCTCTTGATGGAGGTAAAACCCTACGTCCTGCTTGATTAATATTGATGATATGGGTAGTACAAGAGTAGATCTATCACGAGATCGGAGAGGCTAAACCCTAAAAGCTAGCCTATGGTATGATTGTATGTATATCTGATCTATCGACCAGCCTGGCCCTGGTTTATATAATGCACCAGAGGCCTAGGTTAACAAGAGTCCTAGCCGAATACGCCGATGGGGAGAAGTCCTTGTCTTGATCGCCAAGTCTTCGTGGAATATTCCTTGTATGCGGCAGCTGTCCGAACTGGCCCATGAGTATACGGCCATGGGGGTCCTCGGCCCAATCTAATAGATCGGGAGATGACGTGGTGAGTACCCCCTAGTCCAGGACACCGTCAGATATGCTTCCAAAGGACAACGAATTGCCCGAGAGTACATACGAAGCAAAGAAGGCTGTCTGCCCTCTAGGGTTAGAGGTGCAGAAGATACATGCATGCCCTAATGATTGCATCATCTACCGCAGTGAGTACGAGGATTTGAACGCTTGCCCGGTATGTGGTGCATTACGCTGTAAGATCAGCCGCGATGACCCTGGTGATGTCGAGGGCGAGCACCCCAGGAAGAAGATTCCTGCCAAGGTGATGTGGTATGCTCCTATAATACCACGGTTGAAATGTTTGTTCCAAAACAAAGAGCATGCCAAGGCGATGCGATGGCACAGAGAAGACCGTAAGAAAGACGGAAAGTTGAGAGTACCCGCTGATGGGTCGCAGTGGAGAAAAATCGAAAGAAAGTACGGGAAGGAGTTTGCAGATGACGCAAGGAGCGTATAGTTTGGTCTAAGCGCAGATGGCATTAATCCTTTTGGGGAGCAGAGCAGCAACCATAGCACCTGGCCTGTGACTCTATGTTTGTATAACCTTCCTCCTTGGTTGTGCATGAAGCGGAAGTTCATTATGATGCCAGTGCTCATCCAAGGCCCTAAGAAACCCGGCAACAACATTGATGTGTACCTAAGGCCATTAGTTCAAGAACTCTTACAACTGTGGAATGGAACAGGTGTACGTGCGTGGGATGAGCACATGGGGGAAGAATTTGACATAAAGGCGTTGTTGTTCGTGACCATCAATGATTGTCCTGCTCTCAGTAACCTTTCAGGACAGACAAACAAGGGATACCGCGCATGCACGCACTGTTTGGACGATACCGACAGTATATATTTGGCTAATTGTAAGAAGAATGTGTATCTGGGACATTGTCGATTTCTTCCGAGCAGGCATCCCGTAAGAAAGAAAGGCAAGCATTTCAAAGGTGAGGCGGATCACCGGACGAAGCCTCGCCACCGTACTGGTGCTGATGTACATGATATGGTCAAGGATTTGAAGGTGGTCTTTGGAAAGGGTCCTGGTGGACAACCTGTTCCGAATGACGCTGACGGACGCGCACCCATGTGGAAGAAGAAATCTATATTTTGGGACCTGCCCTATTGGAAAGACCTAGAGGTCCGCTCCGCAATCGACGTGATGCACGTGACGAAGAATCTTTGTGTGACCCTGCTTGGCTTCTTGGGTGTGTATGGGAAGACAAAAGATACACCTGAGGCACGAGAGGACCAGCAACGTATGCACGGAAAAGACGGCATACATCAGGGTCATGCAAGCTACGCTCTTACCAAAGAAGAGAAGGAAATCTTCTTTGAATGCCTGCTCAGTATTAAGGTACAGTCTGGCTTCTCGTCGAATATAAAGGGAATAATAAACATGGCAGAGAAAAAGTTCCAGAACCTAAAGTCTCATGACTGCCACGTGATTATGACGCAACTGCTTCCGGTTGCATTGAGGGGGCTTCTACCGGAAAACGTTCGATTAGCCATTGTGAAGCTATGTGCATTTCTCAATGCAATCTCCCAGAAGGTAATCGATCCAGAAATCATACCAAGGTTAGAGAATGATTTGGTGCAATGTCTTGTCAGTTTCGAGTTGGTGTTCCCACCATCCTTCTTCAACATCATGACGCACGTCCTAGTTCACCTATGCGAAGAGATTAACGTTTTGGGTCATGTATTTCTACACAATATGTTCCCCTTTGAGAGGTTCATGGGAGTCTTAAAGAAATATGTTCATAACCGTGCTAGGCCAGAAGGAAGCATCTCCAAGGGCCGTCAAAATGAGGAGGTCATTGAGTTTTGTATTGACTTTATTCCTGACCTTAAGCCGGTTGGTGTTCCTGAATCGCGGCATAAGGGCAGACTGGATGGAAAAGGCACGCTAGGAGGGGAAAAAATAATATGTATGGACGGACATTCTATCACTGAAGCACACTACACAGTTCTACAGAATTCCGCCTTGGTGGCTCCGTATATGGATGAACACAAGAATTTGCTACGCTCCAAACACTCGGAGCGGTCTGATGACTAGATTACACGTGAACAAACCAGGAGTTTCGCCAGCTAGTTGCAGACACGTACCATGCATGACACCTCTATTGAAGATGACCTGTACTTGATGTCCCAGTTACCATCTTTGAATATAATGACTTTCAAAGGGTACGAGATAAATGGTAATACATTTTACACGATCGCCCAAGATAAGAAGAGCACCAACCAAAACAGTGGTGTCCGCTTTGATGCAGAAACCAAGACGGGAAAGGAAACATATTATGGTTATATACAGGACATATGGGAACTTGACTATCGACGTGGTTTGAAGGTCCCTTTGTTTCGGTGCAAATGGGTCAATATGACACGAGGCGGGGTAACGGAAGACCCGCAGTACGGAATGACAACAGTGGATCTCAACAATCTTGCATATGCAGACGAACCATTCGTCCTAGCCAATGATGTGGCACAGGTTTTCTATGTGAAGGACATGTCTATCAAGCCAAGAAAAAGAAAAGATAAGGAAGCGAATGCATCGTACGATGAGCCAAAGCGGCACATAGTTCTTTCTAGGAAGAGAAACATCATGGGAGTGGATGACAAGACAGACAAGTCAGAAGATTATGAAAAGTTTGATGAAATTGCTCCATTCACAGTGAATATTGACCCGAGCATCCCGTTAAATGATGAATATTTTCCATGGTTACGGCGCAAAGGGACACACGCGAAGAAAAAGTTTCACACCCAAAGATCTGGGATGTGATCGGCTTCACTATCATCACTTTCTTCTGTGTTTCACACCCAAAAGGGAATCTCTGTAATAGTTAGGGTAGTTAATTATGTGTTTTGGCATTTGAAACGCGAAGAAATTTTATGTGCAAACAAATTCTTTCATGCCTTTACTGATTTTTAAAGTTAAGTTATTCACAAACTAGTGATTCACACTAATTCAAAATAATTCAAAATTTAAACTATTCAAATTTGAAAACTACGGCCACTAACAGAAAGTTTCTAATTTTTTGTACCTAAAGCAAAAATATTCACAAAGAAACTCTAAATACACAAAAAAACAACTCAAAAATAAATAAAGCAAAAAAAATAAAAAAAAAGCCCGCCTACTAGGCCAGAGCGGCCTGCATACGACTAGAAACCCAACCTGTTGTTGGGCCAGGATGCAGGCCCGCAAAGGCCCAGTAGGCCAACAGGGCAGCACAGAACATGTAGGCCCAGTAGGTCTGCTTTGGAGAGGAGCTCGAGAGAGCTACCGCACAAGGGTTTATAAACCAGTGTGGTCGCCCCTCGGCTAGCGAGGTGGGACTAAACTTGCGCACCGCACCTGCGCCAGTGCACCCCCTTTAGTACCGGTTCGTGGCACCAACCGGTACTAAAGGGGGGCCTTTAGTACCGGTTGGAGCCACCAACCGGTACTAAAGGGGGTGCGGTTCCCGCCGCTTGGCCTGGCCAAAACAGGCCTTTAGTACCGGTTGGTGGCTCCAACCGGTACTAAAGGTGCCTTCTATATATACAACACTTACGAAAATTTCATTCTCCCTCTGTTTCTTCCTTTGTTTCCCCATTGAAGCACCGCCGGCGCGCCCCGATCAATCGACGCCGTCGCCGCCCCCGTCCCCGTCGCCGCCCCCGTCCCCGTCGCCGCCCTCGTCTCCGTTGCCGCCCCAGGCCTGTCCCCGTCGTGCCGCCCCCGCGTCACGCCCCGGCCCGTCGCCTCGCCGTTGCCGTCGCCCCGCTATGAGCTCTCCCCCTCTAACCCCTCTCCCTCGCCCCCGGCGGCCACCATGGGCGCCGCCCCTCCTCGAGCCCATACACACACACACAAGCATGATGAACACACACACACACACACACACGTATATATGTATGAATTAATGCATGTATATATTAGTATATACGTATTTTGTATGTTTAATTAGTTTAGATTTTTTAGATTATTATTTTTTCACTAGTATATATGTATGAATGCATGTTAGATGGATATAATTAGTGTTTAATTAGTATGGAATTTTTTTTATATAATGTTGTTTTTCAGTTTTTTAATGGATGTATAAAAGTTGTGTTTTCTGTTTTTAGTGTTAGATGCTTAATTAGTATGAAATAGCATATAGAATTTTGACATATGCAATGATAGCATAATTAGTGTTATATAGAAATGTTAGAAATTTTAGTTATCAAAATCCAATCATTAAAAAAATGTTACTTTTTGCGGGCATATAGCTAGTATTTGTTCTCGACGATGCCCGGCCCGCATCCTCGCCGTCGACCCGCTTGATAGGAACCCGGCCCCGGGTCCTGTCGTCGACCCTGATCTCGTTTGGTGGCGTTCGCGTGGGCCAGTTTCGGTGCGGAGGGAGCCGGCCCCGCCGGAGCTGGTACGTCGCCGTGTCAGGGTGGAGGACGAGCACGTCCATCGCTACATGGTTGCGTTAGAGGGCGGCAGGTTCTCCAATACCTGGCAGTTTCTTCAGGGATCTCACTTCAGCTATGATCCTGTGAGGGTTCCTTCTCTTTGGGTGTCCACCGCCCGCGCCGCAGGAACCGCGAGTGTCCTAGATTCTTCTGTAGTATTCGATCTTTAATTAGCTACCTAGCCAGTGATGTACTATTCAATATTATATATTATTCGAGACGATGTATTCGAGATTATATCTATTATTTGAGACGATGTATTCAAGATTATATCTATTATTCGAGACGATTTATTCGAGATTATATCTATTATTCGAGACGATGTAATTTGAATACTAAATTGTTTTATATTTCTTTTGTCATAGTTAAATAAAAGCTATGGCGGACAATACCGACAGAGAGGGAGAATAGACCATGTTCGACATAATACGCGGGCCAGATGATGATCAGAATGAAGAAGATTATGACAGCTCCGAATTTCTAAACAACACCGGAGAGGGTGATATGATATTCGATCGCGACGATCGAATTGATGAAGTCATGAACTACGATTATGGCAATGACGAAGAACATGTTGATCCTGAAACAACAAAGACCGGCGAGGTATATATATTTATATAAGCAGGCATCTGGTGATCATCACATGTTTTAAATGAGTTGAAGATATATTAACGAATCGATCTTTCTTCTTTCAGCCATCTGGATCAAGCAAATCTTCAGGCAACAGGGCGAAACGAGGCCCGAACAAAAAGTTGAAGGAGGGCGTAAAGTATAATATCGAGGCAATCAGACCTAATGGCGAACCATTAGTGCCTAAGAATATTGTGGACAGGTTCGTTCGTCAGTGCGGAGTTCTTGTGAAGGACCAACTCCCGATCTCCCTTCAAGAATGGAGAGAGCCAGCAAAGCCACGTCCAGATCTTACTTTTGTCGATGACAGACAAAAAAGTCTGCTTTGGGATACTCTCATGGAACATTTCACCCTACCAGATCATTTCACAGAAGCAGATGTGCAGAAAGTCAAGGACGCTGCTCTTAGGAAGATGGCGGTTGCATTCAAGAACCACAAGAATCGTGAATGGGACAAGTACGTCAAGGGAGGAAGGAAGACTCTAGTATTCGAGGGAACACTAGAGAATCAAAGTGCTCATTGGGACGATTTCCTGAAATTCAAGGATTCAGAATTAGCTAAGGAATGGTTGAGAATAAACAAGAAGAATGCCGAAAAAAAGGATAAGTTCCGTAAGCTGGGGACAGGTGGCTACGCGGTGGCAATGCCTAAGTGGGATAAGTCTGAGAAAGAGATGGAGGATGCAGGTGTCACTCCGGTTACTAAGAGCTGGCCCCCCAGGTGCAGGACTTGGTTCTATGTGCATCGGGGGGGAGCTGGACCCGAAGACAGGCAAAGTTTCGACGAAGGCATGTCTGAACGGAGCCGACGATAATATACTTGTTGCAATAGAAGAGGCTCGAATGGGGGTGTTCCAGCCCAACAGAGAGAACGACGAGCTTACGCGTGCCCTGGGAAATCCTGAACACCCGGGAAGAACACGAGGCAAGGGCGCTATTCCGTGGTATGAGGGGTTTTCGGACTGGAACGCCGACTACAGAACCCGCGCGAGAAGGAAGATTGCGGAGGAGAAGCAGAGGAAGATGGAGGAGGAGAAGAGGAAGTTGGACTATGAATGCCTTCAAGGCCTAGAATCAGCGCACGCGGACTTGGTAGTCAAATTCCAGCGGCAGCAGGAGCAGATCGACTCACTTAGCCAGCAAAGGGGGTCTCAGCAGCTGCAGCAGCTAGCGGATGATCCAGCATTGGATACCACCGCCCCATCAATGCCGAGAAGCAGCATGGGTTCCGCCCCGTTTGACGCAATGCTGGATAGATACCCCGTGGATGACATCGCGGAGAACACTAACTGCGAGCTACACTTCAAAATTAAGAACATATCCTTGAAGGTGGCGGACGGCGTTGCTTATACAAATTCCCCCGATGCAACCTTCCATTGCAACCCGATTCCAGCAGGCTATGCTCGTGTTGTGGTTGATGAGGTGGTGGACCAATATTCGGGGCTAGAGCTTGACATTCCTGGAGGTGACGAGGAGCACACACTCGGAGATGCCAAACATCGTATCATCCTATAGAGAAAGGATTGCATCATCTTTCGAAGGCCACCGACACCGCGTCACCCGACTCCTCGTCGAAGTCCACCACCGAGTCAGCAGACTCCCGCTCCTCCAAGTCCACCAACGCGTGAGGCCACTCCTCCTCCTCCAAGTCTGGCAAAGTGTCAGGCCACTCCTCCTCCAAGTCCGACACAGCGTCAGACGTCCACTCCTCCTCCAAGTCCGGCACAACCTCAGGCCACTCCTCCTCCAAGTCCGGCACAGCTTCAGGCCACTCCTCCTCATCCAACTCAGCCCCGTCAGCCGTCTCCGCCGCCTCAGCAATTGCAGAAGAGACACCCCGCAGCTATGGTGTGTAGCGGTACGAGTCGAGGTCATAGTACAGGAAGTACAGGCGGAGGCAAGCGATATAAATATGGTCCAAACCTCACTACTCCTCTTCCTGAGAGGGCTTACAACAGGACCGAGGAGCAAACCAATGCCATAGTGCGGGCAGAAGTCGACGCCCATTTTGGACCGAAACCGCCACTGCCGCCAAGGGAGAAAGTGCCTGTGGAAGTAGTTGACCACTTCATTCGTATGGCTCAACCACCAGCTCCTAAGCCTATTGACACAGACTATGAGCGCCACATCAGGAAGTTACATCGACAACGTCTACAGAAGGAGGCGATCTCGAGCTCGAGCAAACAACAAGCAGCTGTCAAAAAATGCGGGAAAACCGTTGCCCAGCTGGGAGAACAGGCGGCGCAATCGATCCCCCCGCTTGTTGTGCCGCCAACAACACGTGACAGTACACGCGCCCAATATTATTGTGGGCAAACAGTTTACGTTCCCGAGGTGGGCGATGTGGTAATAACCCAGGAGCATATAATGCGGGCTGAAACTCTCAACATCACTGTTGGACAACTCCTCGAGATCGAGGACATGCCTATGCTTATAGAGGAGGAAATAAAACGGAAATATGCCCGGGGCCAACCTTTGGTCAAGCCAGAAGAGGTCAAGAAGCTCCCAACGAGAATGTATGAATTGCATCAATGGTACATGGACATTACCAAGAGATCCGATCGAGAGTCCCTCATGGTGCAAGTCAAGAAGGATCATTACTACCATCAGAAACCTGTGACCGTTGAGTATTCTGAACTGTTTCAGTTATACAATCAAGACTCACTCGACAAATCTATCGTCAGTTGCTATTGTCTGTAAGTTATTTCTTTCTGTAATTTAAGTCTCAAGCTAGCTGTAGTGATCCTTTTGATCAATCATTACCTGTAATTATCCTCACTATATTCTTTTTTGTGGTATTATGCAGGATGAAGATGTATGAAATGAGAAAAGGTGGACGCTATGGCATTGGGTTCATTGACCCAAACACCGTTAATGAATACACATGGAAAATAAACAAGCATCATGAAAAGCAGGTAGAGGACAGCATGCTAGAGTTCTTGAAGCGCCTCAAATACAATGAAGATATACTACTTCCTTACAACTTCCAGTGAGTCACACTTTCTTGTACTACAAATTCTCTGTTTTTTCCTACTAGCTAGCTACATGTTTTTGCTTACATATGCCCGCTTAATTAAGACATGCAAACGTGTGTGCATGCAGATTTGACTGGATCTTGTGTATCATTAAAGTTGACGCCGGAACAGTTGAAATACTGGACTCACTACTCAAAGCAAATAGTGACTATAACATCTTGTTTGGGATAGTCAACAGGTAATTTCAATCATTATTAACTATATATCTCGGCCTATTTAGTTCGTCATTTCATGATATGAACTATTTAATAACCCCTTTATTCATTTTCTTTGTCGGCGGGCAGGGCTTGGGCAAGGTTCATCAGCGTCACAGAAGGCGAATGGAAACGACAGCTGAAATGGTTTCGACCCAAGGTAAGTAATTAAGTAGTACTAGCTAGCTAGCTAGCTGCCATCTCTTTAATTATCATGCTTGATTAATTATTATCTGATCAAATTAAATTCCATTCTCGTAATAAAGGCCCTGAAGCAGGCGCAGGGGACTGATCTGTGTGCATTCTGCGTTTGCGAGAACATTCGCATGATGGCATCCGAAAGGAGCATATCTCAAAGACAGGAATGGGTACGCTTGTCAGAACACTATTCACAATTTTTACACCATTATCGATATCTAGTCACACAACTAATACACATGCATATTGATCTCCTTCTTAACAGTTCACAGAGGTGCGGGACAAGCTCCTAGAAATGGAGCACGTAGAAGCACTTCAAGAGGAAATAGCGGGATTTTTGCTCGACCAGGTCATAAATCCGAAAGGAGAATACTATTACCCGCTACCGCCCCCATCGACCAGGTCATGAACCACTTCCAATTGTCATCGTGCTCCAAAGGCACCAATTAGGCTAATGCCACTGGCTCCGAAGGCAACATGCATATGCAGGAGAAATTGTATATAGCTATACATGTGTGTATGTGTGAATTAATATGGTGGTTTGTGAGACATTGATGATATATATATGATTGGTTCTACTAGAAATTCTATTTATATATATATATGTGCATAACGTGTACAATGTGTAGCATCGTAAAATACCAGCAAACAAAAAAGAATTAAAATGGAAAACACAAAATTAAATGAAAAAGAAATCATAAAACCAACCCCCCCAAACATTTTAGTACCGGTTGGTATTACCAACTGGTACTAAAGGGCTCCCGGCCCCCGGAGCTGGCTCGTGCCACGTGGTTGCCCTTTAGCACCAGTTCATGCTGAACCGGTACTAAAGGGGGGGGCTTTAGTGCCGGTTATGGAACCGGCACTAAAGGGCCTTATGAACCGGTGCTATTGCCCGGTTCTGCACTAGTGACTGCCTGTGCAATAGAAATCAGCGACATGCTTTTGAATAGCATGCGCATTGCACCTTGGGCATCATACAGGAAGAACAATATGCTTGCAGGCAAGGTCACATGGCTGTTATCGAACTTGAGAAAACTTGCAGACATGATATCATTGCTATGTATACTGCCTTAATCACTGGAATCATTAAGACAATTGTTTCATGAGCCGAGCTCCCCTAATTTTGTCTACTGTAACTCTGTACTACTACATGGCAACGGGATAATTTTATGATGGTGGAGCATCATCAGTATAAACAGAGCGCGAGATGCTCGAGACGCTCGGGTCAATGCTGCAGGGAGAGAGGGTGGTTGCCAGCGGCGACGCAGGTCGCCGGATCTGTTGATTGCCGCAGCTGCTGATTGGTGCCGGCGACGGCCATGGCCGAAGGCAGGGCAAGGCGGCGGCGAGGCCAGCACCAGTCCACAGGATCGAGGGAGCATCAAGGAGGCACCATCCGGTCAGCCTTGCTCTTCCTCTCCGTCCATCATCTGTCGCGCCGACACTGAGTACGACGTTGGTAGTGGGAAGCATCAGCCGCCAGCTGCCAAGACAAGAGGACAAGGAGTGGGTCGATTTAGGTCTAGGATTATACGCCGGGCATTTTATTAGTAGCAGTCCGCTACGACCGCAACCCAGCGCTACGAAAAGGCTCGCTATTGCGGCCTCACATGTGATATTGCACCCGCATCGTGTCAATCACGCTATTTCCTAGCGCAGCGTGCAACAAGTAGGACTAGGGCGGCGCTACCGCTATTGCGCCCGTAATAGCGGTCATAGAGGCCGCCATTTAAAATCTTGGGTGGATCTTGACTGAATCTTTTCTGCCATGAATTACAATGTTTAGCCACTGCTTGAACTTTGGAGGTGCTCTTCATTTGTGTTTTGCGATCTCAGAAAGGGCTAGCGAGATACCACTATTGTCATATTATATCATGGTTGTTTTGATAATGTGTTGCTGTTTGAGATATCTTATTATTGCTCGCTAGCTGATTATGTCATTGAGATGAGTTAATATAATTTTTAAGAGTTATTGTCGGCATGATTAGTTATATTATTGGCTGAAAACCTGGGTGTTGTTTAAGCTTATTTATGCAAACAATAGCAAAAGAGTTTGTGAAAGTTTTTATTTCTCACTTTCAGTTTATCAATTGAATTTCTTAAGGACAAACAAAGATTTAAGCTTGGGGGGGTTGATACGTATCCGTCGTATGTACTTTTCCTAACACTTTTCCTCTTGTTTTCGACTCTAATTTGCATGATTTGAATGCAACTAACCTGGACTGCATTGTTTTCAGCAGAACTACCATGATGTTTTTTTGTGCAGAAATAAAAGTTCTCGGAATGGAACGAAACTTTGCGACGATATTTTATATAATAAAAGATAATTTCTAAAGTTGAGAACCACCGTAGGGGGCACCTAGGTGGGCACAACCCACCAGGGCATGGCACGCGTGCCCTGGTGGGTTGTGCCCACCTGGTGGCCCCGCAGACCCTGAAACCGATGCTCTAAAATCACATATTTCCAGAAAAAATCAGGGAGAAAGAATTATCGTGTTCCACGAGACGGAGTCACCGTCACCTCCTATTCTTCATCGGGAGGCCAGATCTGGAGTCCGTTTAGGGCTCTGGAGAGGGGGATCTTCGATCTTCGTCATCACCAACCCTTCTCCATTGCCAATTCCATGATGCTCCCCACCGAGAGTAATTCCTTCGTAGGCTCGCTGGTCGGTGAGGAGTTGGATGAGATTCATCATGTAATAAATCGAGTTTTGTTAGGGCTTGATCCCTAGTATCCACTGTGTTCTGAGATTGATGTTGCTATGGATTTGCCATGCTTAATGCTTGTCACTTTGGGCCCGGGTGCCATGATCTCAGATATGAATCGGTACGTTATCACCATTATATCTAGGTTCTAGATCCGATCTTGCAAGTTATAGTCACCTACTACGTGTTATGATCCGGCAACCCCGGAGTGGCAATAGTTGGGACCACTCCCGGTGATGACCGTCGTTTGAGGAGTTCATGTATTCACCGTGTATTAATGCTTTGTTCCGGTTCTCTATTAAAAGGAGGACTTAATATCCCTTAGTTTCCAATTGGACCCCGTTGCCACGGGAGGGTAGGACAAAAGATGCCATGCACGTTCTTTCCATAATCATGTATGACTATTTATGGAATACATGCCTACATTATGTTTATGAACTGGAGCTAGTGCCGTATCGCCCTAGGTTATAACTGCCACATGATGAATATCATCCAACAAATCATCGATCCAATGCCTACGAATTTCTCTTATATTGTTCTTGCTAAGTTACCACTCCTATCATTACTTTTGCACTTGCTACAAAGTTACTGCTATCACTGTTACCTCTACTATTGTTGCTGATACTATTATCAAAACTATCATACTACTTTGCTACTAGTCACTTTGCTGTAGATAATTAATCTCCACGTGTGTTTGAATTGACAAATCAGCTGCTAATACTTGCAAATATTCTTTGGCTCCCCTTGTGTTGAATCTATAAATTTGGGTTGAATACTCTACCCTCGAAAACTGTTGTGATCCCCTATACTTGTGGGTTATCAAGAGATACGATGAAGAACTACAACAGCGGGAAGAGACACCTCAAGTTCGAAAGCAAGGGAAAAAGGAACCACACAAGAAGTGGCTCAAACCCACACAAACAACCTCAAGACCAACAACAACCATTGATCACGTGGGGGGGCGGTGGCCGGAGCCATCTATGTTTGAGTTAAAAGTTATGGCACCACGAAGATTTTAACTTTGGGCCCATGACCAAAACTCACCTTTGTAGCACAAGTACCATCATGAATGGCTAATGTGAAAGATTAGATTGATTTATGCAAAATGGGGGGGGATTCATTGAGAGAACACCACTCCCCCTATGTCCATGCCTACATCTAGAACAAGATATGATGATGAGTGTGGTGGGATGTGCCTAGATTCAAGCCATATTGCTCAAATCAATGATATTTAGCTCATGCCTTAACTTGCGAAATCTTGCTCACTGGTTTCCTCTTCATCCCCTTCATCACTCACATCATTACAGATTTCCTTCTCTTGACCCCTAGCGGGCTTTCCTTGGTTCTGAAAGGGTTTGCCGGTGCGATTTGCTTCACCGTGTCGGCTCTTACCGCCAGCGGTATTCTCACCTTTTTCCTTGTCACGCTTATTATATTCTGCCCTCTGTTTCTTGACAAGATGCTCAACTTGGTAACACTCCCGAAGGTCGTGGCCCTTGGTCCGGTGGATCTTGCAGTACGACCCATCGTCTTTCCTAGCTTTCTTGGTGGCAGCGGCTTCCGGCAGGCAGTGCAAGCGGCAGCTTCCTTGCCGAGGGCCTCAGCCTTGGCCTTCTTGCCAGTACTAGGTGTGCCCGAACCTTCCACAGTCATCATTTCCTTATCTCTTGGCTTCTTACTTCGCTTTTTGCCCTTTCTCTGACTGGTGGATTCATCCTCATCCTCTGAATCAACATTGGTGTAATCTTCCTCTCCGGGAAACTTCCTTCCTTCCTCCATCCGAGCACACTTATCCACCAGTGTGTATAGCTCCTTCATAGTCTTGGGCAACCGCACGTTCATCTTGGAATGAATGTGACGGTTGCGCACATTGCACTGGAAAGCTGCTATAATGGCTGCTGGATGGATATTTTTAATATTTCTATGAACTTTACGAAATCTTTGCCGATACTTACGGAGAGTTTCTCATTCCTTCTGCTGGAGAATTTGCAGGTCACTGGGCCTGTCGGGCTCTTGGTGGCCACCGGTGAAGGCACCGATGATCTCGTGGCACAGGTCTGCCCATGACGAAATGGAGTTCTCTGGCAGGTGCATCAGCCAAGACCTCACATTGGACTTGAGGGCCAAAGGGAAGTAGTTGGTGAACACCTTTTCATCTCTTCCCTCGGTAGCCTGAACAGCGATGGTATAGATGCTCAGGAACTCTGCCGGATTCAGCCTCCCATCGTACTTCTCGGGTATCTCTGGCTTGAACGTGAGAACGGATGGCCAACGGACTTGCCGCAGTTCTCGCGTAAAGGCCGGGCAGCCGACCTCGAAAGGTAGGCACCTGCCAACACTGAGCGCAGGCTCGTCGACGTTGAGGCTGTCGCACCTGTCGGCCTGGCGGAGGTCATCGTGGCATCGATCTACGATGGCGCACGCGTCTCCCCGCCGCCTATCCTTTGGGCCTCGACGTTGGCCTGGACGTGCTCGAGGGTCAGAAGAGGCCATTGAGACGTCATCGGAATCTTGATTCTGCTGCGCCCGCCCCGGCAGCCATGGTGGGGACTGCACCATGGGGATGGCCCTCTCCATACAGCCAGCAGTACGGGCGGTTGCTGTCGCTTGAGGAGGTCATGGCAGGCTAGCTTGTCGTGAGCCCCCAGCTTCGGCGAAACCGAGTAGGCTTTGGATGGTGGCACACCATTCATCCATCTGCTCGGCTGCTGGTGGAAACCTTAGTAGCAGCTGAGATCGTGCCATAGCCTCCGTGGTTGTGCTTGGCATAGATGTTGATGACATCGACCGCACTGTCGCCTGGCTCGTGACGCCGCGCCAACGCTGCTATGGGGCGACCACCTGGGTAGCGGGGTTGCGCGGCGGTGGTGCTAGAGGGTCAGCAGCTCCATCGAACGCAGCGGTCTGATTGGCTCGTCCGGGGAGGAGGCGCATGGGCCACGGTCGCTCCCATGGTGGGGGCGGACGAAGGGCGATGGCCTACTCTGGACCGAGCGACGTTGTTGTAGTTGTGCCCGTCGGTGAGAGGGGGTGCAGACGGAGTGACCCCCTCGCCTGCACCTTGCGGAGCGTGACCGTCGAGGTGTTGCTGATGCTGTTCTCCTCCAATATCTCCAGCCCCCATGTCGGCTGCGGGTGAAGTGATGATGGCGCCGCCTGCTCCAACCACGTTCCCAGCAGCGTGCACGTCCTCGCGTGCCTCCGCATCCCCCGCGGCATTGGAGGCTGCGGGCAGTGGAGCCTTCGAGGTGGATGGATGGGCTGAAGCACCGGACTTCTTCTTGGGCGCCATGGTCGATGGCATCGTCGAAGATGAATATGGTGATGGAGATGACGCGCTGCGCATGCTTTCAGGTTCGCGCAAGTGACCCCCTACCTGGCGCGCTAAATATTTCACAGGATATCCGCGGCCACCTATGGGACCGGAGGCCCCTTGCTGGTTTTCCTGGGGGACGTCGCGCTGCACAAAGAGAACACTAGCGTATGGCAGCACGACAGAGAGCACACAAGCAATTTACCAAGGTTTGGGCCGCCATGAGGCGTAAAACCCTACTCCTGCTTTGGTGGATTGATGGTGGAATGGAGGTGATGAAGCATAGTACACTTGCCCGGCAGGGGTTGCCTTAGGGTTGCAGCGACTACGCGCGTATGGGGATGTGGGTTCATCAACTTTCCAACCCTTTCTATGGTTGCCATGGGCCTCCTTTTATAGATCACGAGATCACCACAATGGCAAAGTAGTCATTATGCACTGATATGATAGGAAACAGTGCTATCATACCTAACTCTGCGGGCTGACAAGGCACATTAAATGCACCGCTTAGTGTCACATCACTGGTTTCCCAACAAGGCTTGTCAGGCTATCTTGCCAACTCCGCGCCTGTTCTCTTAACACATCGCAGGACGGGTGTCATCTATGGGTTTGTTTTGTAGGAAATGGCTGCCATGTGGCGAATGGCTGCCACTTAATCATCTTGCAGCTTGACACCGCATTGATTGACGATGTGGGTCGTGCTTGAGTGGTTGGTGAGGCGGTTTTTCCTCCGCGATCCCCGGCCGGCCCTGCCGGGGCGCTTGCTTCTAGGGGTAGCCTTGCCCCTTGCCGGGCTCGCCTGCTCGGCAAAGGAGGCCTTCTCTTGGTGATATCTTGCTTCTCTGGCTTGGCCTTAGTCTCTCTGAGATGCATGCTAGTTATTTTAATCTCTTGATTCTTTGAACTCTCGCTTGGGTTAGCGCATCAACCTTGCTCTTGTGCCTGTGCACAGTGTGGGCAACAGACCCAGGGTTTGTTGCACCGACACAGACCGTTCTCGACATGCCCAACAAAGGCTACATTAAGAGTCTTGCTCCACAAAAGGGCCACGGTATCAAGATCAAAGAATGTTGCAAAGCCCATAAGTGCAAGTTGATGAACGGAGAGTAAATTGTATGCAAGGGACTCAACAAGCATGACCTTCTCAATAGATAAATCTTGAGAGATGACCACCTTGCCAAGTCCCAATACCTTAGAAGTTGAAGCATTACCGAATTGGACACGGGTGGGCATAGATGGAATTGGATGCACATCTACCACCAAGTCCTTGCTGCCGATCGTATGATTTGTTGCTCCACTATCGAGCAACCATGACACCCCACCGGAAACAAACTCCTACAAGAGATCAATGCTTGGATTTAGGTACCCATTTTTGAATGGGTCCTTTGATGTTAGCAACAAGGCTCTTAGGAACCCAAATAGACCATTCAATGTACTCATAAGAAGAACCAACAAATTTGGCATAAACATGCCCATCACTAGCACGTCACAAAACATAAGAGGGGTTAAAGTCGCCGTCTTTGTTGTTAGGGGTGGTTTTGCCCTTCTTGGCATTACCATCCACTTCCTTGGTCTTCTTCTCATGAGCACCCCCACTCGCCTTGGCAAAGGTGTCATTGAGTGGGAGAGATAGCTTGGTCTTGTTCTTCTTCTTCTTTGACTTGGGTACAAACCCAAGCTCCTCCTTTCCTACAACTTCCTTTTGCTTGCTCAAAAGGTCATTGAGGTTCTTCTCGCCTTGTATGCAAGTCACAAGGCCCTTCTCAAGTTGCTCTTTCAACTTAGAATTTTCCTCCACAAGATGATCATGCTCACAACAAAGGTTGGTAGCATGGGCATTATCAATTAGAACGAAAGGAGGGCAAGTGGAAATCTCCTTAGTTAGTTTCACTTGTAGTTGATCATGAGACTCCTTGAGAGAAGCATGAGCACACTTCAAGACCTTGTGAGCCTTGTCAAGTGTATCAAACTCTTCCTTGAGTCTATCATGGCCAACCCCAAGTGCAAATTTCTCGAATTTAAGCACACGAGTAAGAACAATAGCATGATCAAGATCTTTTTGCAATTTATCATGATCAACATTGTGTGACTCCTCAAGAGTCAAATGAAGATCTCGCACTTCCTCGAGAGCAATGAAAAGATCCACAATCTCATTGGCATAGTCACGACTATGCCCCTCCAACTTGGAGATAGTATCCTCATGCGACTCAATGATATCATTGGCCTCACCAAGTTGTTCCAAGGGAGCAACAAAGTTCTTCTTGGACTCACCCTTGAGCTTGCTCACAAACTTGGTGAACTCATTCTCATCAAATTTCTCCACCTCACTATCATCAACATAATCTAACAATGAAGGAGTAGTAATGATGGTGGTTTTGATTTTAGGAGTTACCTTGTTGATACCTTTGGCCATGAGACACTTGGCAATGGTGTTTTCATTGGGGGCGCCAAAGAGAGACACCTTTAAGGGGGAAGATCTAGCAATGGCAATGGTTGTTGTTGCCATTCCTTCTCCACTTGTATCTTCCTCATCATCATCGGAGGGGTAATCTTCATGTGCCACCAAGCCCTTTGGAGGAGTCTTCTTGGTGAAGTTGTTCTTGCTAGGGAAGGACTTGGCTTTACCTTTGCGAATGAGTTTGCCACCATTGTCTTCCCTCTTCTCATAGGGGCAATCCACCACAAAGTGACTCACATTGCCACAGTTGTAGCAAGTCCTTACATGTTGCTTGTTCTTTAACCCACTTGAGTTGTTCTTGATGAAGTTGGGCCTTGAGTTCCTTTTATTGCTCCAAAATTGCCTTGATGCGAGAGCCATGTGCTCATGGTAGGCATATGTGGTGTGTTCTGGACCACACTCCTCTTCTTCTTCCTCTTCTTCTTCTAGAATGCCTTGGCTTTCAAAGCAAGGGTGGGAGTGCCTTTCTTTAATCGAACATGAGCAAGAGCATTGTTGGTGGTCTTGTTCATGATGTTCATGGCAATAAACTCATCGAACACTTCACTTGAGGTTAGGGTGTGAAAGTCCAACCACACTCCGCATCTTGAAGGATGAACAAAGCGAAGTGATTGTATTGACTGTCCACTTCTTATCTTGGGGTGAAGTTGTTTGGATCATGCAGATAAAAGCCTTGCTCAATGATTCTCCAAAGGTTAGTTGAGAAATGATTCAAATGAGACTTAGTGCGAAATACCCAATTAGCAAAATCACCCTTAACAAGCTTGGCGGGAGGACCATGAATATTAATGCGAGGTGTAGGGACCGGTCCTCCATAGACCGGGGAGGGGGAACTGAGGCAAAGGTTCCCATCCCATTCTTGTCATGAGGGGAAGGAACATAAGTACTTTTAGTCACTTCCTTGGCGGAATTGGCCTTCGACTCTGATGCTGTGGAGTAACGACAATCAAGGGATCGGGAGTGGATTTCATCCCCTCAAGTAATTCTTTAAGCATGGACTTGACTTCGGTCTCCATAGATATCTTAAGTCAAGCCATAGCTTCATTTAAGTCATCTCGAGTGATCGAAGTCAACTCCGCGGCCTCGGGCACTTCCTCCTCGGTGTCAACCATACTCTTCAGGTGGTGAAACCCTTAAAAAAGAGACGAGGCTCTGATACCAATTGAAAGGATCGATATGATTGACTAGAGGGGGGTGAATAGGCAACTACCATTTTTTTGCTTTTCTTAACAAAGTAGGTTTAGCAACAAATAGGTTGTCTAGATGTGCAACTAGGTGAACAACCTATATGATGCAAACAACAACAACAGCAACAAGTGCAAGCAAATGGTACAACACAATAATAGCTTGCACAAAGTAAAGGGAAGAGATAACCACAAGTGAAGCCGGTGGAGACGAGGATGTGTTACCGAAGTTCCTTCCCTTTGGGGGAAGGACGTCTCCGTTGGAGCGGTGTGGAGGCATAATGCTCCCCAAGAAGCCACTAGGGCCACCGTATTCTCCTCACGCCCTCAACAATGCGAGATGTCGTGATTCCACTAGTGGTGCCCTTGAAGGCGGCGACCGAACCTTTACAAACAAGGTTGAGGCTATCTCCACAACTTGATTGGAGGCTCCCAACGATACCACGAAGCTTCACCACAATGGAATGTGGCTCCGAGGTGACCTCAACCGTCTAGGGTTCTCAAACACCCAAGAGTAACAAGATCACAAGGGATAAGTGGGGGAATCAATTTTCTCTCGGTGGAAGTGTAGATCCGGGCATTCTCAACCAATCCCTAGAAAATCAACAAGTTTCATTGGGTAGGGAGAGAGATCGGGTGAAAATGAGCTTTGGAGCAACAAGGGAGCTTGGGGGAAAAGAGGTAAGGTCTTCTTGGGGAAGAAGACCCCCTTTTATAGTGGGTAGAACAAATCCAACTGTTATGCATCTCACAGCCTGCAGATGAGCGGTACTACCGCTCGCACGAGCGATACTACCGCACATATACAGGATGCAAGGAATAAAGAAGAACATGGGAAAAGCAGAGGGCCGAGCGGTGGTAGCCGCGGTAGTTGGGGCGATACTATTGCCCATAGGCGGTACTACCGTCCAGACTACCACTACTACATCCGCCCATCTCCTGGGGACAAACGAGAGGTACAATAGTAACCTAGAGGAACCACCATAGATCCGGACACGAAAAATCGATATCCCCAGCCACGAGCGGTAGTGCGAGCGGTGGTCACAACGGTACTACTGCCTATGGGCGGTACTACCGCGGTGGCCAGCGGTACTACCATTGTGGCTCTTCTCCCTTCCTTCGATGCAACATAGAGGACAACTCCAAAGAAACGGAAGTAGTTGATGGGTGCAATATGAGTGTGTACGTGTTAATTCCACCCAAACCTTTCTGATACGGACCCCCTCTTGATAGTACGGTTTTCCCAACGACTCAAGTCCACCAGAAAAGAATCATGAGAAAGAAAATTGTCTTCTGTTGAAACTCTGAGGGCAACAAATCATCTTGTGCCCTATGCTTGAAAGTCTCAAAGGCTCAATGCACACGATTAGTTCATAAACATGTTGTCATCAATCACCAAAACCACTTAGGGAGAAATATTCCCTCACATAATGCTTACTATAACCATTTATATGATTTGTATTGACCAATATAATCCTAGAAACTATAAAACAAGCAATCTATGCATTGGAAATAGAATATGTCAAAAATTATGTTAACACACAAAAACAGTAGGTATAGGTTTTGGGTTGTCTCCCAGCAAGCGCTTTTCTTTAATGTCTTTTCGCTAGCATGATGAGTTCAATGATGCTCACATAAAAGGAATGAATTGAAACAAAATGGGGGCATCATGACTAGCACATTTAAGCCTAACCCACTTCCTATGCATAGTGATTTTGTGATCAAACAATTTATGGGAGGAATAATCAACTAGCATAGGAAGGCAAAACAAGCAATACTTTAAAACTTTCAACATAAAGAGAGGAAACTTGATATTATTGAGATATGAAAAAGAACATGTTCCTCTCTCATAATAATTTTCAGTAGCATCATGAATGAATTCAACAATATAGCTATCACATAAAGCATTATTTTCATGATCCACAAGCATAGAAATTTTATTATTCTCCACATAAGCAAATTTCGTCTCATTAATAGTAGCGGGAGCAAACTCAAAAAATAACTATCATGAGATACTTGATTGCCATAATCAAATTGAACATTAAAATCATGATGACAAGTTTCATGGTTATCACTATTCTTTATAGCATACATGTCATCACAATAATCATCATAGATAGCAACTTTGTTGTCATAATCAATTGAAATCTCTTCCAAAATAGTGGATTCATCATTAAATGAAGTCATGACCTCTCCAAATTCACTTTTGTGATTATAATAAGATTCAACACCCTCCAAAATAGTGGACCATTATTATCTAAATTTTACACTCTTCCAACCCCACTTTCATAAATATTGCAATCGTCATAAATAGGAAGCATGCAATCATCATAAAAATTTGCACATCAAAACTTTAGGGACTAAAACTATCATCTTCATCAAACATAGCATCCCCCATCATATGACCCTGCATATCATTAGCATCCTGGATATTCAGATAATTCATACTAACATCATTGCAATCATGCTCATCATTCAAAGATTTTATGCCAAACATTTTATTGAATTCTTCTTCTAACACTTTGGCACAATTTTCCTTTCCATCATTTTCACGAAAGACATTATAAAGATGAAGAATATGAGGCAACCTCAATTCCATTTTTTGTTGTAGTTTTCTTTTATAAACAAAATTAGTGATAAAACAAGAAACTGGAAGATTCAGTTGCAAGATCTAAAGATATACCTTATATCACTCACCTCCCCGGCAACGGCGCCAGCAAAGAGCTTGATGTCTACTACACAACTTATTTTTGTAGACTCGTGTTGGGCCTCCAAGCGCAGAGTTTTGTAGGAAAGTAGCAATTTTCCCTCAAGTGGATGACCTAAGGTTTATCTATCAATGGGAGGCCTGGGATAAAGATGGTCTCTCTCAAACAACCCTGCAACCAAATACAAGAAATATCTTATGTCCCCAACACACCCAATACAATGAAAAACTGTATAGGTCCACTAGTTCGGCGAAGAGATGGTGAGACAAGTGTAGTATGGATAGTAGATATAGGTTTTTGTAATGCGAAAATATAAAAACAGCAAGGTAGCAAGTGATAAAACGGAGCACAAACGGTATTCCAATGCTTGAAAAAAAGGTCTAGGGTTCATACTTTGTCTAGTGCAATCTCTCAACAATGCTAACATAATTGAATCATATAACAATCCCTCAACGTGCGACAAAGAATCACTCCAAAGTTCTTATCAAGCGGAGAACATAAGATGAATTTTTTGTAGGGTACGAAACGACCTCAAAGTTATCTTTTCTGATCAATCTATTGAGCCATCCCTATAAGTGTCACAAACAACCCAAGAGTTCATACTAAAATAACACCATATGATACACATCAATCAACTCTGGTGTCACCTAGATACTCCAATGTCACCACGAGTATCCGTGAGTCAATCATACTATATGCATCAAACAAATTTATATTCATAATATTCAATCCAACACAAAGAACTTAAAAAAATGCCCCAAGATTTCTACCGGAGAAAGTAGGATGGAAGTGTGCATCAGCCCCTATGCATATATTACCCAATGTCACCTCGGGAATTTGCGAGTTGAGTTCGAAAACATACATCAAGTGAATCAATATAATACCCCATTGTCACCACGGGTATTCATATGCAAGACATACATTAAGTGTTCTCAAACGTAAAACTCAATTCATCACAACAAGATAGAGTGGGAGAAACACCATACGATCCAACTATATTAACAAAGCTCGCGGTACAGCAAGATCGTGCCAAATCAAGAACACGACAGAGAGAGAGAGATCAAACACATAGCTACTGGTACATACCCTCCGCCCGAGGGTGAACTACTCCCTCCTCGTCATGGGGACCGTCGGGATGATGAAAATGGCCTCCGGTGATGATTTCCCCCTTCGGCAGGGTCCTAGAATAGGGCTCCAGATGGGATCTCTTTGGTACAGAGGCTTGCAGCGGCAGAGTTGAGGTTCTAGGGTTATCTCTGGGGGTTTCCCTATTTATAAGAATTTTCAGAGTTGGAATCACATGAAAAGGAGCTAAGATGTGGCCACAAGCCACCAGGCCATAGCCACCCCCCGTGGCGCACCCTAGAGGCTTGTGGGGATCTCGTGGCTCTTCTGGTCCTCCCACGAAGCTTCATGGGTCTCTTTTTTTCCAAGAAAATCATCCAAAAGTTTTGCTTTATTTGGACTTAATCTGATATTTATTTTCTGGAAAACCAAAAACAAGCAGAAAATAGCAACGGGCACTGTGCACTAGGTCAATATGTTAGTCCATGAAAATCAAATAGAAGTTATATGAAAAGTGCACCAAAACCATATAAAACTATTGTAAACATGACATGAATACTTCATAAATTATATATACATTGGAGATGTATCATATTCCAATGATGGGCTTCCTCGAATGCCCAAGGTCTTCATGAGAAAGCAAGTTGGATGCAAACCTACTTAGTTTTCATTTTGAGCTTTCATACACTTATAGCTCTTAGTGCATCCGTCGCATGGCAATCCCTACTCCTTACATTGACATAAATTGATGGGCATCTCCATAGCCCGTTGATTAGCCTCCATGATGTGAGACTTCATCCTTTTTAGTCTACTCCATATCATCTCTACCACCATAGTCTATTACACACATAGTGTTATATCCATGGCTTGTGCTCATGTATTGCGTGGGGGTTTAAAAAGCTTAAGCGCATTAAAAAGTATGAACCAATTGCTTGGCTGACACCAGGTTAATGCATGATTTATATTTTGTGTTAAGAAGATGGAGCATGACAAGGCTATATTATTTTGTAGGGATAGCGTTCTTTAGTACTGATATTTTGAAAGGCATGATTGTTTGTTGGTATGCCTGCGTATTGATGTCTTTAAGTCAAATTATAAACTATTGCTTTGAATCATTCGGAACTAAATATTCATACCACAAAAGAGATTATATGATGAATATGATTGGTAGCATTCCACATCAAAAATTCTGTTTTTATCATTTACCTACTCGAGGACGAGCAAGAATTAAGCTTGGGGATGCTGACACGTCTCCAATGTATCTATAAATTTTTATTGTTCATGCTATTATAGTATCAATCTTCGATGTTTACTATGCAATTATATATCATTTTTTGGGATTAACATCTTAACCTAGTACCTAGTGCCGGTTGTTGTTTTTTTCTTGTTTTTTGGCATTTTAGAAAACCAGTACCAAAAGGAGTCCAAACACTACGAAACTTTTTGATGATTTTTCTGGACCAGAAGGGACCCTAGAAGCTTCAAGATAAGACCTGAAGAGTCACAAGGGAGCGACAAGTCTACCATCGTGCTGCAGGGGGCACGCCCCCCAGGCTTGTGGGTCCCTCGTGGCACCTCTTGACCTAATTTCAGCACTATAAATTACCAAATATTCCCAATACATCAGAGAGCCACCCAAAATACTTTTTCCGCCGCCGCAAGTTTCTGTTCTTTGAAGATCCCATCTGAAGACCTTTTCCCATACTCTGCCGGAGGGGGAATCGATCACGGAGGGCCTCTACATCAACCTTGATGCCCTTCCGATGATGTGTGAGTAGTTTACCACAGACCTACGCACTGGTACATCGAGGTGCTATACAATCAATTTTTAACCCCTTTCCATTACGGCGTTTAGAACCGTCTCCCAGAGAGTGACTGTGATACGGGGGTCCTTCCCACATGACCCAGAAACCGTCAGGGATAGGGAGCCTTGATGCATACAGTTGTCGCTACTCGTTTGTGCTCGCATTACCATCGCAGTCGGTATTCTGTGGTGCTACGTTTACGATGCACGATCCATCACAAACGGTTCACGATTATAGAACGTGTATGATAAGTAGACAATCACACATATTCACTTTTCCTGAACTGTGTGCGATAACTAATTAAGAAGATTAGCTAATCATCATATGAGTGTCGTATAGGATTACGAAACGTTAGACTGTCGTAACATCATCGTACATGATAACTACCGCACACGCTATTCTGTGGTGCAACATTTACAATGCATAACATAACAGAAATAGTTCATGGTTGCAAATCGTGTACGATAAGGAAACTAAATGTTTAGTTTGCCCACACCATTTGTGACATTGTCTGACATCACACACGGTTTGCAAATGACAATTGTGTGCATGCTCGCACACGTTTCCTCTCTGTGAACCATGTCGGATTATGGTTTATATCACAAACGTCTGTGTTTTACCGATCGTGTGCGCCGTAACGACCTGTGGAGCGTAATTTCACCGTAAATTAATTGCTGCCATTTCAAATTGTACTGGATTTGAATTTGAAAGTATGATATAGCTTTATTCATATCCATCAGGTTCAAACAACCAATGCATTATTCGATTCACAGGTACATATATTCAAGAATTGCATAAGCACCAAATAAAGAATGATGAACCACAGTTGTATACTTGTACTATTAAAGATGGTAAAGAAAGAGGTGAAATACATTCTGGTTGCTGAACAAGGTGAATCGGAATGCCCATATTGTGCCCTCCTCCATGCAGAAGGCACACACGGCTCTAGTCCAACCCTTGTGATGGCCGACCGCCCATCCTTCACTGTCTTCCTGAACACATCTAGATAATCATCGTGTTCTGGTAGAAATACTTTAACCTTTGCATGCCCACAAATCATGTAGTTTGAGAGTAACCTTGAGTAAACTTCTTTGGGAACCACTGCAAAGGAAAAAGATTCAGGCATTGTCATCTAACACAACTCATTATGGGCAGTAAAAAGAAGGCTGCAGGGTTCTTACTTACCATACTACAGTTCGCTGTTGTCTTGGATAAAGTGTAAAAAAATAGTTTAATTGCCATCTTTTGACCCACTTTACTAACTATCTTTATCAGCTTCCCCACTTGATGTTGGTTCATGAATATCTCATTGCCCCATATGCAGAAAGGGTCGAAGCGCAGATCTTTACCAATGACATATGTACCTAAAAGCACCAAGTTATTATTAGAAGCTAAACAGCAATTGCACAATGATGTAGTACAACATACCCTCTCCCTCGGTCACATATTAGATGAATTAACATCTTATATTATGGGACATAGGGAGTTTATTGCATTCTTATAAATTATCGGTTGATTAACTGCTGTTGTATCCATGGGTTAGAGTTAGTTTGAGCTAGTTTGGGCTTAAATAGCCCTGAAGTATATCCAAACATGAGGGCTAGTTTGAGCTAGTTGCATCTAACCCAGCCAAAAAAAACTATCCCACCCAAGAGGTGCTAATTGGAGCTAGTTCTCCTGGTGCATTTATTGTCAATCTAACCCTGTCATCCAAACACCTCTTTGGCTAGAGTTAGTTTAGGGTTAGTCATGAGCTAGAAACTTACTCTAACCTCTAGCTAAGTTAGAGTATCCAAACAAGGTTGTGTCGTTGCTGTTGTTGTTGCTGCTCTTCTACATATATCTAGACATCACCAGAACACTAAGGTAGCACTCTTCCTTGTTGGTATGTAGCCTAGGATTGCATATTTAGACATTCAGTACAGTGCATGTTGCTATGTAGCCTCAGATATATTACATATGGCCCTAGTTAACATAACAATAAATGGGTTATAGATATATTCAGTTAAAAGTCTGATTCACCGATTAGTCCCTTATCAGCCCCCGCCAACATGGTACCAACTACTGATATCCTGAACAGTGAGCGTATATAAGCCATTGGATGAAACTAACCTCGATGAAAAACAACAGTCATTCCCAAAATTGTCATGTGTAAGTACATCGAGAGGCATGTTAAGCACAACAGGCTAAACATCAACCAAATATATCCATGGCAGGCAAAATAATCTCCAAAAGATAGCTTCAGTGTGTAGGTTTAAGCACGCTAGTAAAGCAGAACAAGTGGAAAGGTGTGCTAACTGCAACAGGCCTAACATTTAACAACAAGCAAACATAGTCATTCAAACTGGTATTGTGCCGGTCTAAGTACACTAGTTATTATTAAATAAAAATGGAAAGGCGTGTTAAATACAAAATGCAGCAACCAAATGTAGTCATTCATAGTGGTATTGTTGAAACTGGTATTGATGAAATTGAACTGCACAGTTCTTACTTGCACATCTAGAACATCACGTTGTGAATAACTGGAATAAACAAGGCATACTGTGAACAACCAAAGATAGCATTTGAAACTGGACATGTGCTAACTACAAACAACCGAACAACCAAAAAACTTCAAAATAGGCATATGCTAGCTATAACAGGCTTAACAGCAAACAAATATATGCATTCCTATCAATATGTTTAAAACCGATATTGATAAAAATGTACTGCACATTAAATAGTTACACATATAGAGCATCACATTGTGAACAACTGAAATAAATAAGGCATACTGCAAACAACCAAATATATAGCAATTAAAATTGGACATATTCTCACTATACTACAAAAGGGACAAAGAAATCATGGGTTCCCCCTGTGAAGAGGCACGGCAAAACAAATCATGGGTTTCCTCACTTGTCACATATGGGCTCGTTCCGATGGGAGGAGCATGGACCCTGGGTGCGCTCCATGTTGTTGCAGATGGGCTCCTTCCCCTTGGAAGAGCACGACTGTAGGGTGCCCTCCCTGATGTCATATGTGGCCTCTTTCTCCTTGGAAGAGCAGATGGGCTCTTTCCCTTAGAAAAGTCGGATAGGGTGCCCTCCTTGTGGTCGTCGTCGATGGGGTCTGACTTGGAAGCTATGGATCCCAAGCCAGCTTCGTAGAATGTGTCCTTCAGAAATGATAAAAGGGGCTCGATGGCGATGTAGGATGGCAAATTCTTGACAGCGAGCCATAGGAGATCAGCGGTGGGGCCATGGATGAGATCGATGCCGGTTGAACCCGAGGGGTTGGGGGTGGGCCACTTAACTTGTGACATAGCCCGCGTCAGGCCATCGTTGTCGACGACCTCGATGTCGTAGCTGGTGTTCGCAACATAACCGCATACTCTAGCCCGCTGATTGAGTGTCTGCGGCCATTAATGGTCGTCAGCTTCCTTGGCGGCCACCTCGGCGACATTGGGCGAAGAGGCCGCGATACACCTCTTTTGGGCCAGTCGCTCCTCGAGCTCCATGGGAAGCATAGTTGGGCTTAGGCAGCCATGCTCTAGAGTGGATGATGGGGATGGGGATGGGGATGGAGATATGTGGGAAAGGGGGCGTTTGACAGGCATCATCTAAGAAACTCAGGGCGCCCTGGGTATGGAGATCGGTGGGTAAGCTGCACGGGCAAACTGATAGATGTTGACAATGGAGGCCTTGCGGCGGCGGCGGCGACCTTGCTAGGGTTTCGAGTGAGGGAAGGTTGTGGTGGGTGTGTGTGTGTGTGTGCGCGCGCGCGCATGTGTCCGTGGAGGTTTTGGGGTGTGTGTGTGTGTGTGGAGGGGGGGTGTTTGAAGAAATGATGCGGCTACTGAAAATTTTAAAACGTGGGAGTGAAATGCCGAGGCTATTGAAAATTTGGATGATGGTGCATCGCACACTTTCCGGAAATAACAACCGTGTGTTATGAAACACAAACACCCTCAAGCCGGGCAAATATTTTCAAGGGATGCAGGCAGGAGCGGGAACAACAAACATCACACATGGTCAAAACATAGGAACCGTGTGTTATCAAACAGAAAAAACATGCAGGCGGGTAGATATTTTTGAGAGGGGAAGCCTCATGGAGCCCAATGTACTATGCTGATGTGCGTGACAGGGGCACCAGCGTGGCACACGGTTAGTGTGAGTGAACTGCGTCTGTTGCGTCATCCGACTTGTCTAATGTTCATAAATTTGGCAAAAATGACGCGGGAAAGGGTTAGAACATGAACACACTTGCATGTGGACCAAATATATGTATGAAAAGGGTGGTTTGATGTTCAAATACCAAATGCAACTTCGATGTGGCACCTATCTCGCAAAGCGCACGGTATTGCTTGCCCCCTCATGTCGGCAGGAGGGGAATCCTAAGCTATGAATGCATGCCCGCCCACACGGAGGTTCACCTAGCAAAGTGAGAAGTAGCAGTCCCACCCCCCATCACACACACATGCACACACACACATGTACACACACACACACGCATGCGCGTGCACACACACACTTTCAGTCGGCTGGAGAGGGCATCTCAGCAAGATGTATCGTAAAATGGACCAACAATATTCCAGCTTGGTCGTACAACCTCTCTCTTATTGTTGGTCAAAGTGATGGCCGTCCATGCGACCCTAGAGATGGGCTAGCTCGCCAATAATCACGCAAGTAGCTAGTCCCCGAAGACAACCACTGCCTGCGTGTGGCCCAAACATATGTATGGAGGTGTTGATGTTTTAATACACAATGGAACAACTTTGATGTGGCACCGTGCTTTTTGGAACCAAAAATCCCCACACGGAGCAAGGGTTAGTTGATGATGCATATGTATGTCACACCACACTTCGAGCCAATGACGGGGATTCATGCATGCATGCATAGTATGCGCTCAAACTTAATTAGGCCTGAATATCACCATGACCTACTACGATAACACGAACCAAAGGAAGAATCCACCATGGTAACCTATCTTGTAGTCAGTCAAAGTGATCACGGATGTCCACGCGGGGCCACCAATATATAGGCTTGTCGGCGGTAACCACGCGAGGGAGTGTACCGTTCGAAGACAACCACTACACGCATATGTATGTATGGAGGTGATGCGTGCATGGATGTTTGAATACCATTCACAGCATTGATGTGGTGTGTGCGTCGAAAATTGTACAGTCCCCACATAGAGCGAGATCGGTTCATGACGTATCATGGTACTGGCCACTTCGACTCGATGGGAGAGGGATTCATGCGTACACATGCATGTGTAGAGCTCAAACTGTATCATGTCATCCCAGAGCATGACCTATATACCGTAATACAAAAAAAACTAATACCCTCCTAAGTCAAATTAACCTCTCTCATTATCAGGTAAAGTAGTGATGGACCAAGCGGGCCCACAGATGGAAATCATCGGTATCACTGATAACCTCGTGAGTGGGTGCGAGAGGACAACCACCATCGCTTTGCATGTGGGCCAAACATATGTTGAATACCCAAAATGCACAACTTTGATGTGGCACATGCCTCGAAAACCGTAAAGTCCCCACACAGAGCAAGGTTCATGAAGCGTACTACATATGTTGGTCCCCTTCCCCCTCTTTGTCGCATACTACTCCTACAGTAATACAACCCAAAAGAATCCTCCTTGATGGTGAAATTAATTAACCTATCCCGATGTAGGTCAAAGTGATGCATGCATCGACGATGACCTCGCGGGACCGTAGATGGAAGCGTCACACGTGAGTGTCCTAGGATAACCACCGCCTGCATGCATGTGGCCCAAAGAGGTGTTGTGTGATCTTTGAATAGCCAAATGCACAACTTTGATGTGGCAAGTGCCTCGGAAACCGAGAAGTCCCGACACTGAGCACGGACGCGTATGTAGTATATATGGTAGTCCCCTCCCACCTCTTCGACGCATACTATATATTCCCACCATAACACAAACAAAAAAAGATTCTACCTTGCTGGTCAAATTAACCTCTCTGCCGACTGTTGGTCAAAGTGATGGATAACAACCTCGCGGCCCCACAGAAAGTGTCATACGCGACTGAGGTATCATGTAGGACAACCACCGACTGCATGTAGCCAAAACATGTATGTATGAAAGGGTTGTGTAATGTTTTAAATAACGAATTCACGACTCTGATGTAGCACCTGCCTCACAAAACGGCTAACCCACATGGTCGCTCACAACTCGTAATACTGCCAGCCACCACCCCCAGATGCGCGCGTGCACACACAGGCACACGCACACACCGCACATCCACCGCAACTATGATGCATGTTAAATTTTCCCACGGTGAACATATGTTACCAAAGGAGGGACGTTTTGAAAAAAACAGAACCATTAAGACGTTTTAGTACATTGATTGATTTTCTAGGGGTATAATGTGTAAAAATCAAATTTGAGCTACATGCACACGTGACAGTGCACCTAAATGGATTGGAAAAACACATGTGTCTCACTGGGTGCATATGTTTACTCCCCGTGCAAGAAATTTCAAACATTGAGAATCTTGATTTTTAAAATCTAGTACATCCAAAACTTATTTGAAATTCATGAAACTTATCCTATTGTCATATGGACACCAATACACGGTGGCATTGTACATTTTTTGCCAAATTTGAGACAAGTTTTGATGTAATGTTTATTTTCTTACAAACGGGATATTATTAATAATTGGGAACCAATATCACAAATGGATTATTTATTTGAATCGTGGGCGTTAGACCAACAATGGATACGTGCCATGCTTCGGTTCAGTAATAAAGCGACATCATTAATCATCAAAATAGAAATACAATATACGTGCCGCCACGCAACCCGTGTGCCATGAGAGTAGGTGTGAGTTGACGGGACGCATGTGAGCAGTCTGCCACGCAGGCATACCGGGAGGCATGCGTGCAGGTGTGTGAATTGACGAGAGGCGTACTCGCTGCGCTGTGTCATCGGGAGGCGTGTGAGTAGCTGTGTGAAATGATGGTAGGCATGCCAGCAGTCCGGTGCGCAGGCTCATTGATACGTCCATTTTGCATCATGTTTACCAACTGTTATTTATAATGCTTTTATGCATAATAATGCTTTTTGGAGTAATTATAACGCCTTTTCTCTCATAATATGCAAGGTTCACACAAAGAGGGAGAATTCCGGCAGCTGGAAATCTGGACCTGAAAAAGCTACGTCAGGCTACCTATTCTGCACAACTCCAAATGAGCTGAAACTTTAGGAGGAATTTGTATGGAATAAATAATAAATACTGGAGCAAATAACTACCGAAAGGGCCACCTGGTGAGCAGAAGACACCAGGGCGCGCCTGGCCCCCCAGGCACGCCCTGGTGGGTTGTGCTCAGCCCAGCCCACCTCTGGTGCCCATCTTATGGTATATAAGTCATTTTTACCTAGAAAAATAATAAGGAGAGGTCTTTTGGGACGAAACACCGATGTCTCGAGGCGAAACTTGGGCAGGAGCACTTTTGACCTCCGGCGGAGCGATTCCGCCGGGGGAACTTCCCTCCCGGAGGGGGAAATCATCGTCATCATCATCACCAACAACTCTCCCATCTTGGGGAGGGAAATCTCCATCAACATCTTCAACAACACCATCTCCTATCAAACCCTAGTTCATCTCTTGTGTTCAATCTTTGTACCGAAACTATAGGTTCGTACTTGTGGGTGACTAGTAGTGTTCATTACATCTAGTAGTTGATATCTATATGGTTTATTTGGTGGGAGATTATATGTTCAGATCCATTATGCTATTTAATAACCCTATGATCTTGAGCATGATTATCATTTGTGAGTAGATACTTTTGTTCTTGCGGTCATGGGAGAAATCTTGTTGCAAGTAATCATGTGAATTTTATATGTGTTCGATATTTTGATGGTATGTATGTTGTGATTCCCTTAGTGGTGTCATGTGAATGTCGACTACATGAAACTTCACCATATTTGGGCCTAAGGGAATGCATTGTGGAGTAGTTATTAGATGATGGGTTGCGAGAGTGGCAGAAGCTTAAACCCTAGTTTATGCGCTATTTCGTAAGGGGCCGATTGGATCCAAAAGTTTAATGCTATGGTTAGAATTTATTCTTAATACTTTTCTCGTAGTTGCGGATGCTTGCGAGGGGGTTAATCATAAGTAGGAGGTTTATTCAAGTAAGAACATCACCTAAGCACCGATCCACCCACATATCAAATTACCAAAGTAGTGAACACAAATCAAACCAACATGATGAAAGTGACTAGATGAAAATCCCGTGTACCCTCAAGAACACTTTGCTTATCATAAGAGACCGTTTTGGCCTGTCCTTTGCCTCAAAAGGATTGGGCTACCTTTCTACACTTTTGTTACTATTATCGTTACTTGCTGATTACAAACTATCTTGCTATCAAACTACTCATTACTTACAATTTCAGTGCTCGCAGACATTACCTTGCTGAAAACCACTTGTCATTTCCTTCTGATCCTCATTGGGTTCGACACTCTTACTTATCGAAAGGACTACGGTTGATCCCCTATACTTGTGGCTTATCAAGGCTCTTTTATGGTGCCGTTGACGTGGAGTGAAGCGCTCTTGGTAAGGAAAAATTATTATTACGTGCTGAAATTTTCTGTCACTTGTTACTATGGAAAACAATCCTTTGAGGGGTTTGTTCGGGGCATCTTCACCTCGATCGGAACCACAATTAGTCACCCCTCAACCGACTATGCACACTGAAAATATTGAATATGAAATTCCTTCGAGTATGATAGAACAACTGCTAGCTAATCCTTATGTAGGAGATGGAACCGAACATCCTGATATGCACTTGATATATGTGGAAGAAATTTGTGGTTTGTTTAAGCTTGCAGGTTTTCCAGGAGATGAAGCTAATAAGAAGGTTTTCCCCTTATATTTGAACGGAAAAGCATTGGCATGGTATAGGCTATACGATGATATTGGATCTTGGAATTCAAATTGATTGAAATTGGAGTTTCAGAAAAAAAATATCCTATGCGTCTAGTTCATCGTGATCGGAATTATATATACAATTTTTGGCCTCGTGAAGGAGAAAGTATCGCTCCAGCTTGGGGGAGGCTTAAGTCAATGTTATATTCATGCCCCAATCATGAGATCTCAAGGGAAATTATCATTCAAAATTTTTATGCTTGGCTTTCTCATGATGATCGATCCATGCTTGATACTTCCTGTACTGGTTCCTTTATGAAGAAGACTATTGAATTCGGGTGGGATCTTCTAGAAAGAATTAAATGCAACTCTAAAGATTGGGAACTCGACGATGGTAAAGAGTCAAGTATTAAGCTTAAGTTTGATTGTGTTAAATCTTTTATGAATACCAATGCTTTTCAAAAGTTTAGCACTAAATATGGACTTGGCTCTGAGATAGTAGCCTCTTTCTGTGAATCTTTTGCTACTCATGTTGATCTCCCTAAGGATAAGTGGTTCAAATGTCAACCACCTATTAAAGAAGAAATTAAAGAACCAGTAATAGTTAAAGATGAAACTATTATCTATGATGTTGATCCTGTTGTTCCTACTGCCTATATGGAAAAACCACCTTTCCCTGTTAGGATAAAGGAACATGCTAAAGTTTCAACTATGGTCAATGAAATTTATATTAGAACACCTAAACCTGCTGAACAAATCAAGGTAGAACCTAGTGTTGCTATGGTTAAAGATCTCCTGGTTGAAAATATGGATGGGCATGTTATTTACTTCTGTGATGAAGCTGCTAGAATTGCCAAACCCGATGAAAAAGATAAACATAGACCTGTTGTTGGCATGCATGTTGTCTCAGTTAAAATAGAAGATCGTTGTTATCATGGTTTATGTGACATAGGTGCTAGCGTGAGTGCTATTCCTTTTACCTTATATCAATAAATTATGAATGATATAGCACCCACTGAAATAAAAGACATTGATGTTACTATTAAATGTGCTAATAGTGACACCATCACACCACTTGGGATTGTTAGAGATGTTGAAGTCTTGTGTGGGAAAATAAATTACCCTACTGATTTTCTTGTTCTTGGTTCCCCACAAGATGACTTTTGTCCCATTATCTTTGGTAGACCTTTCTTGAACACCATTAATGCTAAAATAGTTTGTGAGAAACAAATTGTCGGTGTTAGCTTTGGTGATGAGTCTCATGAATTTAATGTTTCCAAGTTTAGCAGAAAACCTCATAAAAAGAATTGCCTAGTAAGGATGAAATTATTGGTCTTGCTTCTATTGTTGTACCTCCTATTGATCCTTTTGAACAATATTTGCTAGACCATGAAAATGATATGCATATGCATGAAAGAAATGAAATAGATACGATTTTATTTGAATAACGTCCTCTGCTCAAACACAATTTGCCTATTGAAACTCTAGGAGGTCCTCCACCTAAAGGTGATCCTGTGTTTGAATTAAAATAGTTACCTGACACTTTGAAATATGCTTATCTCAATGAGAAAAAGATGTATCCTGTTATTATTAGTGCTAACCTTTTAGAACATGAATAAGAAAGATTATTGAAAGTTCTAAGGAAGCACCGAGCTACTATTGGATATACTCTTAATTATCTTAAGGGCATCACTCCCACTCTATGTCAGCACAAAATTAATATGGAACATGATGCTAAACCCGCTGTTGATCACCAACGTTGGTTAAATCCGAAGATGAAATAAGTGGTAAGAACGGAAATATTAAAACTTCTGGAAACAGGTATAATCTATCCTATAGCTGATAGTAGATGGGTAAGTCATGTTCATTGCATCCCTAAGGAAGGAGGTATAACTGTTGTTCCTAATGATAAGAATGAACTTATTCCACAAAGAATTGTTATAGGCTATAGAATGGTAATTGATTTTAGAAAATTAAATAAAGCAACTAGAAATGATCATTACCCTCTGCCTTTTATTGATCAAATGCTAGAAAAATTATCTAAGCACACACATTTTTGCTTCCTTGATGGATATTCTAGTTTTTCACAAATACCTGTTTCTCAGCCTGATCAAGAAAAGACCACTTTTACTTGTCCTTTTGGAACTTATGCTTATAGACATATGCATTTTGGTTTATGCAATGCACCTGCTACGTTTAAAAGATGTATGAATGCTATATTCTCTGACTTTTGTGAAAAGATTTTTTAGGTTTTCATGGATGAATTTTCTGTTTATGGGAAGTCTTTTGATGATTGTTTAAGCAATCTTGATCGAGTTTTGCAGAGATGTGAGCAAACAAATCTTGTCTTGAATGGGGAGAAGTGCCATTTTATGGTTAATGAAGGTATTGTTTTGGGCCCCAAAATTTTTGAAATAGGTATTGAGGTGGACAAAGCTAAGGTTGATGTAATTGATAAAATGTCGTGTCCTAAAGAATCAAAGGTATTCATAGTTTCCTTGGTCATGATGGTTTCTATAGGAGATTTGTCAAACACTTTCCTAAAATTACTAGGACTCTTATAAATCTTTTGCAAAAGGATATTCTATTTGTTTTTTATGATGATTATTTAGAAGCCTTTGAAACACTCAAGAAAGCCCTAATTTCTGCACCTATTGTTCAACCACCTGACTGGAACTTGCCTTTTGAAATTATGTGTGATGCTAGTGACTGTGCTGTTGGTGATTGAGGGAGTCCTGGATTAGGGGGTCTCCGGACAGCCGGACTATATCCTTTGGCCGGACTGTTGGACCATGAAGATACAAGATTAAAGACTTCATCCCGAGTCCAGATGGGACTCTCCCTGGCGTGGAAGGCAAGCTAGGCAATACGGATATGTAGATCTCCTCCCTTGTAACCGACCTTGTGTAACCCTAGCCCCCTCCGGTGTCTATATAAACCGGAGGGTTTAGCCCGTAGGCCAACAGACAATCATACCATAGGTTAGCTTCTAGGGTTTAGCCTCTACGATCTCGTGGTAGATCAACTCTTGTAATAATCATATCATCAAGAACAATCATGCAGGACATAGGGTATTACCTCCATCTAGAGGGCCCGAACCTAGGTAAACATCGTGTCCCCTGCCTCCAGTTACCATCCGCCTTAGACGCACAGTTCGGGACCCCCTACCCGAGATCCGCCGGTTTTGACACTGACATTGGTGCTTTCATTGAGAGTTCCACTGTGCCGTCATCATAAGGAGGGATGGCTCGTCTCATTGTCAAGGACAACATCACCTCTGGGGGAGCCCTGGTTGTAGGCCAAACTCTCCGACTAGGCAGCTTCGTCATGACCGCCCGCTCGGCCGCTGTGCCGACGATGACTTCTCAGGTCATGGAAAATAGCCTCCACATCGGCTCGAAATTCGCCGAGCAGATGGATCCAATGGAGCTCTCCTCTTTGAACGAGCTCTTGGATCGCATCGCCACTCTGGGAGTCGCTACGGACTACGATCAGATCGGGCTTAAACCCGACCAAAGGAAGATTAACTCTCCGCCGGTCACCCATTAGATAGCGGTGGTGGAGGAGCAATGCGGAAATTCTCCCTCTATCCTGAGGATGAACTATGTCTAGATTCCCGAGCCCTCCGAGCCAGATACCCGCTCACGGGAGGAGATCGCCCTAACCCTGAACCTAGAATCTGGCTGCATACTGAACCTACGGGGCAACATCCCGGAGCCCGAACTTCCAATACTGGAAACTCCCCTACCCCGGGGTCTCAGATTGGGTCAAGGTCCGGACTTAGATCCACCCACCCACCCAGATACAAACGATCTTTCCCACATTAGGCAAGCGCCCCAAGAGACAGTACATCACTATTGGGCCAGATTCCTCCTTGTAATGAACAAGGTCAAGGACTATCGTGAGGAAGACACAATTTTGTTCTTTTGCAACAATTGCACGGACAAGGGAATCCTCAATGCCATAAGTCGCCGTGACATAGCACACTTTGTTGACTTGGCGGCCATAGTACGGAAGTACTGTTCAATGGAAAGCGCCTGGAAAACCCAAACACAATTTTGGGACAAACCGGCTCTGACAAAACCCCCAGTCCGAACTAAAAGGGTGCACTCTCATAAGTCGCTCGACTCAATTACAAAGAAGCAAAAGCCCACTACAGGACGTGGAACCATATTGGAAGGATGGATTAACGGGCCCTACAAAATTCATAGTACAGCTGTAGGATCGAAAGTATGTCTAGAGGGGGGGTGATTAGACTACTTGACCAAATAAAAACTTAACCTTTTCCCAATTTTAGTTCTTGGCAGATTTTAGCTATTCTAGGACAAGTCAAGCAATCATCACACAATTCAAGCAAGCATGCAAAGAGTATATTGGCAGCGGAAAGTAAAGCATGCAACTTGCAAGAATATAAAGGGAAGGGTTTGGAGAATTCAAATGCTATTGGAGACACGGATGTTTTTCCCGTGGTTCGGATAGGTGGTGCTATCCTACATCCACGTTGATGGAGACTTCAACCCACGAAGGGTAACGGTTGCGCGAGTCCACACAGGGCTCCACCCAAGGGCAACGGTTGTGCGAGTCCACGAAGGGTCCACGAAGAAGCAACCACCCACAAAGGGTCCACGAAGAAGCAACCTTGTCTATCCCACCATGGCCATCGCCCACGAAGGACCTGCCTCACTAGCGGTAGATCTTCACGAAGTAGGCGATCTCCTTGCCCTTACAAACTCCTTGGTTCAACTCCACAATCTTGTCGGAGGAGCTCCCAAGTGACACCTAAGCAATCTAGGAGACCCCACTCTCCAAGAAGTAACAAATGGTGTGTAGGTAATGAACTCCTTGCTCTTGTGCTTCAAATGATAGTCTCCCCAACACTCAACTCTCTCTCATAGGATTTGGATTTGGTGGAAAGAAGATTTGAGTGGAAAGCAACTTGGGAAGGCTAGAGATCAAGATTCATATGGTAGGAATGGAATGTCTTGTGGTCTCAACACATGAGTAGGTGGTTCTCTCTCAGAACAAATGAGTTGGAATGATGTGTGTGTTCTGATGGCTCTCTCACTGAATGAGAAAGAGGTGGAGGGGTATATATAGCCTCCACACAAAATCCAACCATTACACAGTTTTCCAATCTCGGTGGGACCGAATCAATAAACTCGGTCTGACCGAAATAGTAAACCTAGTGACCGTTAGGAATTTTGATGGGACTGACATGCAACTCGGTAGGACCGATTCGGTTAGGGTTTGGGCATAACGTAATCTCGGTGAGAGCGATTACACAAACTCGGTGAGACCGAATTTGGTAATTAGCTAACCAGAGAGTTGGTCAGGCAAACTCGGTGGGACCGATTTGCTCTTTCGGTGAGACCGAGTGGAACTCGGTGAGACCGAAAAGTTACAAAGGGGAAACACTGAGTTTACATTGCAATCTCGGTGGGACCGATTCGCTCTTTCGGTGGGACCGAAAACTTACGAAAGGGAAACAGAGAGTTTGCAACCCCATCTCGGTGGGACCGAGATCCTTATCGGTAGAACCGAATTGCTAGGGTTTGGCAGTGGCTAATGACAAGTGAAACTCGGTGGCGCCGGATAGGAAGAATCGGTAGGACCGAGTTTGGCTTAGAGTTTAGGTCATATGTGGATATGGGAAAGTAGTTGAGGGTTTTGGAGCATATCACTAAGCACATGAAGCAAGAGGCTCATTAAGCAACACCTCATCCCTCCTTAATAGTATTGGCTTTTCCTATGGACTCAATGTGATCTTGGATCACTAAAATATAAAATGAAGAGTCTTGAGCTTTTGAGCTTGAGCCAATCCTTTGTCCTTAGCATTTTGAGGGTTCCACTTTCACATCCATGCCATGCCAATCATTGAGCTTTCCTGAAATATTCATCTTGGAATAGCATTAGCTCAATGAGTTATATGTTGTTATGAATTACCAAAACCACCTAGGGATAGTTGCACTTTCAATCTCCCCCTTTTTGGTAATTGATGACAACATATAGATCAAAGCTTCGACAAATGATAATAAGCATGAAATATATCGTCGCTTTGAGAAGTATGTGATAAGTAAGAGCTCCCCCTAAATTTGTGCATATTTAAAATTTGCTTTGGACTGCAAATGCACAAATGAGTTAGAGCCATGGGTTACTCTTCCATGTCACATACATCTTGGTGGAGCGCTCAAAATGATAAGAATGAAATACATGCACTCATCACCAAGAATAGTGAATGATCACAAACGATAGATAGAATGATAATATTTAAGCAAGCATTAAGCAAACATTAAGTGTAGCTTATGATCAAACACATGATCATCGATGTCTCACAGGCATAAGGACGTAGTATCTCACACGCAAGCAAATAAAGTTCGAAAAGCCACCAAATAAAGCAAGAGAGAAAAGCAACACTCTCTCTCTCGAAGCCTATGATCTATACATCTTCTCCCCCTTTGGCAACAAGTTACCAAAAAGTTCCTACAAAATGCATAGCACTAGATCGACGCTCAGGCTTGATCTTCAGGTGGTGGTGGAGTCTGGATCACTTCAAGGACGAAGGCTTCGGTAGACGCTGAAGTAGTCGCTAGAGTTGGAGCTGAAGTAGATACTGGAGCTGAGGCTGTAGCTGGTGCTGAAGTAGTGGCTCTGGTGTCAGCAACTGGCAGTGCAGACGACCTCGGACCTCGTGGCACTCTATAAAAAGCATGAGTCGTGGTCCTGCCTCTCCTCTCATTCATGTCCTCCTGGAGCTGCTCCACTGCAGACTGAACTTCCGTTACCTTGACATCCAAGTCATAGAACTTCTGTTCCATGATTCTCTCTAGGCTCTGCTGATTCTGAGTGAGAGTGGCCAGACTTTGCTCAATCCTCAGCGTGGATGCAATCAAGTAACCGAGTTGCTCTTGTTTGGTCTTCAAGAAGTATTCAGATGCCTCCGCTTGAGTAGGCATCCTGGCAGCTTTCTCCTTCCTTGCCTTCTCCTTCTTTGCAAATGCTTGGGCAGATGATGGCTCGTTCTCAGTCATAACAACTTCATTGTCCTCGAAATCTGGACGGATGGGCAGGTGTTCCTTATCCAAGAAATATACACCCGTGCCCATCTTGGAGTTGATGAGCTCCTGAATCTGAGGGGCATATCCACAGCTCCTCTTCTGATCTGCCGCAGTCCTTTTGATCATTTCCACTATTAGGCTCATAACTTTGAATTTTTGAGGCACGTCAAAAACATGAAGCAAATTGATCGCGTGACCTCTGATCATCTTGTGATCTCCAGACTTGGGCAGAAGGGTGTGCCTAAGGATCCAGTTGATCGTAGGCAATCCTGAGAGCAGATAATGCACTGAGCCAAACTTGAACGTGTCAAGTGCTTCATTCGGAATCTCCTTGTACATGTTGGACATTGAGTTATGATCCATCTTTTTCTTGGCATAGATATCCAAGTGCTCATCTTGCTCCTCTGGGGCATTAATTAGCTTCGCCCATTCCTCAACAGTAGAGTGGTACCTCGTACCCTCAGACATCCATGTAATCCTCCCATCTGGATAAAAGTGAGCTGTGGAGTAGAACTGCATGATGAGTTCCTCGTTCCACTTTGTGAGCTTCTGCCCAACAAAGTCAGCTACCCCACAAGCTATGAAGCTGTCTTGCACTCCAGGATAGTGCTCCTCATTCTCCTTGATATAGGTCTAGTCGACCCATCTCATGTCACATACAATTGGCTTCTTGTCAAGTAGCACTGTCTCATAGAAATCCTGTTGCTCCTTGGTATGAAACCTGTAGTCCACTGCAGTCCTTCTCCTAGAAGCATATGGATCTGCTTCTCTCCATTTCCTGAGCCCTGAGTCTCTCCTTAGCTTCATATCCTCAGCCACAGGATGAGCATCATTGTGGTCTGGGATCTTGGGCTTGAGCTTCCGAAGGACACTCTCTTCTTCTTCCTCTGCAACAGTCTCAGGCACTGGGGCCTTGTTCTTCTCAGTGGCTGGGATGCTTCTTGTGTTTCTCTTTGGTGCACTTTTAGGCTTAGATGCAGCCTTAGGTGCTTCCTTGGGCTTGGATGCATCTCCCCCTGACCTTATGGCATCTCCCATAAGTTTGGCTGCCTTGGGCGCTGGTGCAGCTGCCTCTTGTTCCTCCTCCTCTTCTACCATGATGGAGGCCTTGCCAAGGACTCTAGCCACAGTCTTCTTCACTCTCTCTTTCCTTTTCTTGCCCTCAGCAGCAATGGGCTCAATGGGAGCAGGTTTCTCAGTTGAGGCTCTAGCCTTTGACATGGGCTGCCTGCCTGCTGGCCTTTTGATTTTCAGGCCTGGCTTTGAGCCTTGAGCTGGCTCAACTCTCTTGGAGGTGGCCTCTTCCTCTGCCACATAGTCCTCATCTTCAGAATCAGACGTTCTCTTCTTCCTTTGACGTGTGGCAGCCTTAGGCAGATTGCTGGGGGTGCTCCTGCTGCCATCATCAGAAGAACTTGAGGGGCTAGTGCCCTCACTCATCACAACTTGCTGCTCAGACACATTCTGGCTGTCACTTTGATCAGACATGTTGCAAACTGACTGCTGACCCTGTGAATAGATTATGGATAAGATAGAGTGGATGAGCATCACAAAAAGCAGAGATTTTTGCAAAAGATTAATTCAAAAACTTAGTTTTAATTTTCCACAGAAAGCATCTCGGATCTACCGATTTTCAAACTCGGTGACACTGAAGCAGTTTTGGCCCAGAACTGGTGAACTCGGTCAGACCGAGTCACAGTTCGGTGGCACCGAGACTGCTAGGGTTTCACAGAATTCCAAAATTGGTCGCACCGATAAGTTATTCTCGGTCAGACCGAGTTTCACTTGTGCAATGGCAAAAGCCAGATCGGTGGGACCGACTTTTTCAACTCGGTGGGTCCGAGATGGTTTCGGCGAAAACCTAACCCTAAAATTTTCGAATTAAGCCTAATCTACGAGTTCATTGACTGGATAGGAGTGTTTCAAACATGGCAAGAATCATGATGATCACAATGTGCTAGGAATCGGAGTGGAGAATAGCACAAAGATCGAGTCCATACCCTAGTTCGGCGGAGACTCGCTACGGCGGCAACGGCGGGGCAGAATTCCGTTAACGGCGGCGGAGACCAGCGACTGGAGGCTGCTGGCGGCGAGAAGACGATCTGGAGACCTCGGGGGCAGAGCAGGCTATCGCGCGGGCGAAGGGGTTCGGAGAAATTTCCAAATTTTGCCCGTGACTATATATAGCCCGACCCTGTCGGTGTGACCGAGTGGAACAACTCGATGGCACCGAGATGCAAAACTGTGTGCGGTTATTGCAACTCGGTGTGACCGAAAAGTTCAAATCGGTTGCACCAAGATCGAAAACCTAGATCAACTTAATGAACTCGGTAGGACCGAAAATGGAGTATCGGTCAGACCGAGATTCATAAAGAGGTTTTGGAAGTTTAAGTCTATGACGAATCGGGGACTCCGAGCGCTCCTCACACAGAGTGGTTCGAATCTGACTTGATCAAATTTTGTGATGCAGCATGAATAGAGTTTGAGACGAGAAAAGCATAGATAGCTAGAGGAGGTTCTTAGGCATTCTTGTCCATCCACTTGGCAAAAGAAGATAAAGCCAAACAATCAAAGCAACAAGTGGATGTCCTCGAATGAGTAAAATATGCAATCAGCATGCTCACACAATAAGATAGCAAATGAAATATGTGGCAAAGCATGCACAACCAATTCTAGCATCTATCAAGCAATTTGCGATGACTAGGTCATCTATATATGAGTATATTGACTTAGGAGTCAAGTGAGAACACTTGATCGTAGGTCATACTCATCATTTAAGCTCAAGTGGGGTTACCACTTTTACATAAAGCATTGTTTTGTTCACATCTTTAGAGTTGCTTTAGCTCAAGTCTTAGAGTAAAGCTCCCCCTAGATGTGATATCCCCCCTAAGAGGGATGAACTAACCTTGGGTTTTGTCGATGATGACTTCATGTAGATATTGAAGATGTGGATGCTCAATGTTGATGTAGATCTCTTGGAGCTATCCATTTGAGTGAATTGCACTTTCAATACCTACATGGGTTAGTCCCACAAGGAACAAACAAGGATATCCATAGACATAGAGTGATGCACACAAAAGATGATGTCCATGAAAGCTTTTAGGTTACCTTGTCCCTTGTCTTACCAACAAGAGGGTTTGTGACTCCTTGAACTAGTGCAAGATGTGGAATTCTTGCCAAAATGATAAGAGTGAAGTATGTTGGCGGAGTCACCCTCAAGAACTCTCTAGTTCTTCTTCTTTTGGATCCACATCATCTTGATGGGAATCCATGGAATTGTAGTCATACTTGATGAAGTGGAACTTGAAGAAGTCTTGGGAATCCACTTGACTAAGGTCTTAGGAGCTTCTTCAAATGCATCAATTTCCTCTTGAAGCTTGTCCTTGCCTTTTTGCTCGTAGTCTTGTGGTGGAAGATCATTTTGAGCTTGTGTCCCCTTGAAAGAAGTATACTTCTCTTGTTGAGGGACAAACTTCGTCTTGGGATATTGATCTTCTTCCCATTCAACTCCATTGGCATTGAACTTTCGTTCAAAACCAACACCTTGATTCTTCCGGTGCATTCCTTGCTTGCGCACAATTTCCTCGAATTGCTTACTCCCGGCAAGGCTCTTGTACACTCCTTTCTCTATAATTCCCTTCAATAAGCTATTTTCTTGCTCAAGTGTAACTTGGCTAAGAGAATCATTAGTGGAATCAAGAGAACTACTAGAAGAAACAATATTGGATTTAGCATGATCGTTGTTACTACTAGAGGAGGAATCTTTCTTGTTAGACTTGACTTGAGGCATGTAAGTGGATAAGAGTAAACGCTTGGCAATGTAAGAAGAACTTTTCTTGCGGAGATCATCATTGATTGCCTTTAAGAACTCATGCTCTTGCTCAAGATTGAGCTTTTCAAAGCGTAGTTTCTCATGAGCTCTTAAAAGTTCTCGATGATCTTCAAAGATAGTGTCATGAGCTAACTTAAGAGTTTTTAGTTCTTTAGTTAGAGCCTCAATCTTCTCCTTATCATTGTCATTCGTTTTATCTTGATTAGCATGATTAATTGGTCTTTCATCATAGTATTCATCACTAGAGTTGTCACCAAGCAAATCATCACCTAACAAGTCATCTTCATCACTATTGAAATTAACATACTCGGGTTGTGTTACCTTAGGACCTTTGGCCATGAAGCATCTTCCAATTCCTTCATTTGGTGAGTCAAATATGTCGTAGGAGTTGGGTGACACAAGTGCTAGACCGGCAACACCTTCATCTTGAGTATCTTCGGAGTCGGAGTGATAACTTCTCTCGGAGTGGCTGTCGGAGTCGGAGCCGGATACCCATTCACCAACATGAGCTTGATGTCTTCGTCTTGTGTAGCTCCTTGATGATTTTTCCTTCCTTTCCGAATCCTTGCTTCTCCGTGAGTATCTTCGTTCATAACGATCATCTCTACTCCTTCTCTCTCTTGGTGGTGATCCTTTGCTTCTTCTTTTTGGAGAATCTTCTCTTCTCTGTAGGGAGCCGTACACTCATTGGAATAGTGTCCGGGTCTTCCACAATTGTAGCAGTTTCGCTCTCGACTAGAAGATCTTTTGTCATTGTAGGAACTTGATTTGGAGCTTCTATCTTTGCTTCTACTCTTGTAGAACTTGTTGAAGTTCTTCACCATTAAGCTCAATTCTTCATTGAAGTCTTGTTTCTCACTTGATGATGTAGGGGCTTCACATGAGGCTTTATAGGCACCACTTGATTTGTTGTGAAGTTCCTCTTTATCCTTAAGTGACATCTCATGAACAACAATTCTTCCAATCACTTCCGTTGGCTTGAGATCTTTGTAATTGGGAATCATTTGGATCAATGTGCACACGGTATCATAGTTTCCATCCAAGGCTCTTAGGATCTTCTTGATGATGAATTTATCGGTCATCTCTTCACTTCCTAAGCCGGCAATCTCATTTGTGATGAGAGCAAGCCTAGAGTACATTTCAGCGACACCTTCACCATCCTTCATCTTGAACTTGTAAAGTTGGCTTTGAAGCACATCCAACTTGGATTCCTTGATGGAGTCGGTACCTTCGTGCATATCAATCAAAGTGTCCCAAATTTCCTTTGCATTCTCAAGGCGGCTGATTTTGTTGAATTCTTCGGGGCATAATCCATTGAAGAGAATATCACAAGCTTGAGCATTTTATTGCAACATCTTCAACTCATCCGCGGTAGCTTCACGGTTTGGTTCTCTCCCATCAAAGAAGTCACCTTGCAAACCAACACACACAATAGCCCAAACAGCGGGGTTATGTCCAAGAATATGCATTTTCATTTTATGCTTCCAACTAGCAAAATTAGTATCATCAAAGTAAGGACCTCTACGGTGATAATTTCCCTCGCTAGACGCCATACTCTCTTAGGTTGTGAAACCAAGGCTATGACCACCAAAAGCTATGGAGATCAAGCAAATGGAGACCAAAGCTCTGATACCACTTGTAGGATCGAAAGTATGTCTAGAGGGGGGGTGATTAGACTACTTGACCAAATAAAAACTTAACCTTTTCCCAATTTTAGTTCTTGGCAGATTTTAGCTATTCTAGGACAAGTCAAGCAATCATCACACAATTCAAGCAAGCATGCAAAGAGTATATTGGCAGCGGAAAGTAAAGCATGCAACTTGCAAGAATATAAAGGGAAGGGTTTGGAGAATTCAAACGCTATTGGAGACACGGATGTTTTTCCTGTGGTTCGGATAGGTGGTGCTATCCTACATCCACGTTGATGGAGACTTCAACCCACGAAGGGTAACGGTTGCGCGAGTCCACACAGGGCTCCACCCAAGGGCAACGGTTGCGCGAGTCCACGAAGGGCTCCACCCATGAAGGGTCCACGAAGAAGCAATCACCCACAAAGGGTCCATGACGAAGCAACCTTGTCTATCCCACCATGGCCATCGCCCACGAAGGACTTGCCTCACTAGCGGTAGATCTTCACGAAGTAGGCGATCTCCTTGCCCTTACAAACTCCTTGGTTCAACTCCACAATCTTGTCGGAGGCTCCCAAGTGACACCTAGCCAATCTAGGAGACACCACTCTCCAAGAAGTAACAAATGGTGTGTAGGTAATGAACTCCTTGCTCTTGTGCTTCAAATGATAGTCTCCCCAACACTCAACTCTCTCTCATAGGATTTGGATTTGGTGGAAAGAAGATTTGAGTGGAAAGCAACTTGGGAAGGATAGAGATCAAGATTCATATGGTAGGAAAGGAATGTCTTGGTCTCAACACATGAGTAGGTGGTTCTCTCTCAGAACAAATGAGTTGGAATGATGTGTGTGTTCTGATGGCTCTCTCACTGAATGAGAAAAGAGGTGGAGGGGTATATATAGCCTCCACACAAAATCCAACCGTTACACAGTTTTCCAATCTCGGTGGGACCGAATCAAAAAACTCGGTCTAACCGAAATAGTAAACCTAGTGACCGTTAGGATTTCGGTGGGACTGACATGCAACTCGGTAGGACCGATTCGGTTAGGGTTTGGGCATAACGTAATCTCGGTGAGACCGATTACACAAACTCGGTGAGACCGAATTTGGTAATTAGCTAACCAGAGAGTTGGTCAGGCAAACTCGGTGGGACCGATTTGCTCTTTCGGTGAGACCGGGTGGAACTCGGTGAGACCGAAAAGTTACAAAGGGGAAACACTGAGTTTACATTGCAATCTCGGTGGGACCGATTCGCTCTTTCGGTGGGACCGAAAAGTTACGAAAGGGAAACAGAGAGTTTGCAACCCCATCTCGGTGGGACCGAGATCCTTATCGGTAGAACCGAATTGCTAGGGTTTGGCAGTGGCTAATGACAAGTGAAACTCGGTGGCGCCGGATAGGAAGAATCGGTAGGACCGAGTTTGGCTTAGAGTTTTAGGTCATATGTGGATATGGGAAAGTAGTTGAGGGTTTTGGAGCATATCACTAAGCACATGAAGCAAGAGGCTCATTAAGCAACACCTCATCCCTCCTTAATAGTATTGGCTTTTCCTATGGACTCAATGTGATCTTGGATCACTAAAAATTAAAATGAAGAGTCTTCGAGCTTTTGAGCTTGAGCCAATCCTTTGTCCTTAGCATTTTGAGGGTTCCACTTTCACATCCATGCCATGCCAATCATTGAGCTTTCCTGAAATAATCATCTTGGAATAGCATTAGCTCAATGAGTTATATGTTGTTATGAATTACCAAAACCACCTAGGGATAGTTGCACTTTAAATAGCATTAGCTAAAAGGGTGCACTCTCATAAGTCGCCCGACTCAATTACAAAGAAGCAAAAGCCCACTACGGGACGTGGAACCATATTGGAAGGATGGCTTAACGGGCCCTACAAAATTCATAGTACAGCGGATACCATACCAACACATAGCCTTAGAGCATGTTGGGTACTCCGGCAGGTGGCCAAGAGCGGCGAGCATCTCCTCATCCAAAAAACCCCAGAGCACCTTCCCATGGATAACAACACAGTATTGACAGTCTTCGAGATCTTTGCCTCAAATAATAAGCATAAGCGAGCACTCCGCGGCCTTGCCGAAGTCTGCCACGTGGCAGCAATAAATCCATGGAGCGACACGGCTATCATCTTCAATGCCAGTGACGAACCTAAATTCCCAACAACCCGAGCACCAGCCGCTCTGGTCCTTAGTCCAATCGTGGACGGCTTTCGGCACACTAAAGTGCTCATGGATGGCGGCAGCGGACTAAACCTCATTTATGAGGAGACTCTTCAAAAAATGGAAATAGACAACAACCGTATTGAGCAAAGCAGCATGACCTTCCGAGGAATTATCCCTAGTCGGGAGGCACGTTGCGCTGGGAAAATCACACTAGATGTGGTATCCTGCACTTCGGAGAATTACAGGTCCGAAGAAATCGCATTCCAAGTGGCCCCGTTCAGTAGCAGATACCACGCCCTTCTAGGGCGGGAGGCATTCACGATTTTTCAAGCCATACCCCATTACGGGTGCATGAAGCTCAAAATGCCCGGACCCAATGGAATCATCACTCTAGCTAGTGATCCGGACATAGCACTCTGCGCCGAGAACAAAACAGATGCACTGGCCCTCGAGGCATTATCCGAAGCCCTTGTGGCGGAGGAGTTAATCGCGCTGCGCTCCACAGTGGACAGGGACGACGTGATACTAGCCAAAAGATCCAAGTCCACCTCCTTTAAACCAGCGGATGAAATAGTCAAATTCCAAGTCCATCCAACGGACCCCACAAAAACAGCATCCATCGGGGCACAGTTAAGCCCCGCCGTAGACACCGCACTACGGGAGTTCCTGCGCGAGAATTGGGACATATTCGCCTGGCATCCTTCAGGCATGCCAGGAATCCCATGTAGGCTGGCCGAGCATAGCCTTAACATTCTAAAAGGATTCAAGCCGGTCAAGTAGACTCTTTGGTGTTTCTCCGAACCTAAGCGGCAAGCCATAGGAGAGGAGCTTGCCAAGTTACTGGAGGCCGGATTCATTAGAGAAATAAAGCATCCGGACTGGCTAGCAAACCTGGTGATGGTTCCAAAGAAGGACAAATCCTGGCGCCTATGCGTCGACTTCAAGGACTTTAATAAGACGTGCCCAAAGGATCCCTTCCCCCTCCCTCGCATCGATCAAATTATCGACGCTACTGCAGAACACGACTCATTGTGATTCCTCGACGCATACTCCAGTTACCACCAAATTAATATGGCGGAGCCCGATCAAGCCGCAACGACATTCATCACTCCATACGGCCCCTTCTGTTTTAACACAATGCCCTTCGGGCTCAAAAACACCGGCGCAACGTATCAACGCATGATTCAGTCATGTCTGGAAAAGCAGATCGGCAAAACAGTGGAGGCATACGTCGACGATGTGGTCGTTAAAACCAGACACGTCGACTCCTTAATAGATGACTTGAGGCTCACGTTCGACAACCTTCGAACATACGGCATTAAGCTCAATCCGGAAAAATGCGTTTTTGGTGTACCCGCCGGAAAGCTCCTGGGCTTTATCGTCTCCAGCAGAGGAATTGAAGCAAATCCGGCTAAAATCTGGGCTCTGTCGCAGTTGGCTATCCCAACTGACCTCAAACAAATCCATAAGTTAACTGGATGTGTGGCGGCCTTAAGCTGCTTCATCTCCCTATTAGGAGAAAAGGCGCTTCCCCTTTATCACCTTCTTCGGCGCACCGATTACTTCGAGTGGACGGGCGCAACCACGGCTGGATTGGAAGAAATAAAAGCCATCCTGGCCACCAACCCAATCTTGGCCGCGCCAAATGTCGGCGAACCAATGCTATTATATATAGCGGCAACTCACCAAGTTGTAAGCGCAGTGCTCGTCGTCGAATGAGAGACAGACGGACATAAATTCCCACTTCAAAAGCCGGTATATTATGTATCCACTATCCTCACTCCATGCAAATCACGGTACCCACATTATCAAAAGATAGCATGTGGTATTCATGGCATTCCGGAAATTACGACACTACTTTCAAGAGTGCTCAATCACGGTGGCCTCCGAAGTACCACTCAACGACATAATAAACAACCGCGATGCCACGGGCTGGATTGCCAAATGGGCTATCGAGCTCCTCCCGTTCGACATAACATATAAACTACAGCGACCCATTAATTCGCAAGTACTGGCTGATTTCATCGCCGAATGGACAGAAGCCGAACTCCCTAAAGAGTACGGCGCGTACTCCAATTGGATCATGCACTTCGACGGCTCTAAAATGCTGGCTGGTCTGGGGGCTGGCGTCGTCCTAATGTCCCCCACCGGAGATACAGTTCAATACGTACTCCAAATACTATACACATACTCCAATAACGCAGTCGAATACTAGGCCCTATTACACGGTCTCCGGATGGCAGTTTCCATGGGCATTCAATGCCTAGAGGTGTGTGGGGATTCAAACCTCACAATATCCCAAATAAATGGAGACTTCGATGCCAAGGATCTGAAAATGGCGGCATATCGCAACGCCGTCCTCAAAATGTCAGCTCGGTTCGAGGGGCTTGAAGTCCACCATGTGGCTCGGGAAAATAATCAGGCGGCGGATATCCTCGCCCGTATCGGCTCTAAGCGCGACCCTGTCCCACCTAACATCTTCCTGGAAAAACTGTTTAAGCCATCTGTGGTATGGGAAGGGGACACCGGCAATAATAATCCGGACCCGGCCACAACACCAGATACCAAATACTCTGACACAATCGGAGGCTCTGCCATCGAAATAACACCTTCAGCCCACATAATAATGGCCGTCATCACCCCGTGGACAGAACCATTCCTGGCCTACCTAACCAGGCAGGAACTACCCGAGGACCAAAATGAGGCACGCTGCATAGTGCGGCGATCTAAATCCTACAAGGTCCACGAGGGAGAGCTTTATAAGAAAAGCACTACCGGAGTCCTTCAAAGGTGCATCTCCGAAGAGGAAGGGCAGAAGCTTTTGGCATAAATCCATGCCGGACTCGGCAGCCACCATGCCGCAGCCCGGGCCCTTGTAAGCAAGGCCTTCCGTACAGGTTTCTATTGGCCGACTACCCGGGCAGATGCTCAGCATCTGGTCCAACATTGCGTCGGTTGCCAGCTTTTTGCAAACCAAAGCCATATGCCGCCTACCGCTCTCCAAACAATCCCCATTACTTAGCCCTTCGCGGTCTGGGGGCTTGATATGGTCGGACCCCTTAAAGGGGGAACCCATAAGAAAAAATACTCACTGGTCATGGTGGATAAATTCACCAAATGGATAGAAGCCAAACCTGTCAAAACGGCTGAATCCGGATCGGTGATAGACTTCATATCTGGGGTTGTACACCATTATGGCATCCCCCACAGCATCATCACTGACAACGGCACGAATTTTACAGCCGACAAAGTGAAACTTTGGTGCAACAATATGGGCATCAAGCTCAATTATGCTTTTGTCTATCACCCGCAAACTAACGATCAAGTCGAGTGAGCAAATGGTCTTATCATGAGCGGCATTAAACCCAGACTAGTGCGGTAACACGCACTGGGTAGAGGAGCTCGACTCCGTACTATGGGGGTTGCGGACCACGCCGAATCACACTACCGGATACACACCGTTCTTTATGGTGTATGGCACAGAGGCGGTTCTGCCTTGCGACATAATTCATGACTCACCTCGAGTGCGCATGTACGAAGAAAAATAGGCCGAGCTCGATCGGCAGGACAGTTTGGATGCCCTGGAAGAGGAGCGCGACGTGGCAAAGGCCCGTTGGCGAACTAGTTCTACGCCTGCCGGAGAAGAAAAAGAACAAGCTCAAGCCCAAATGGGAAGGTCCCTTCATTATTGACCAGGTTCTGACCGGTGGAGCGTATCGTCTGCGGGATGCATCGGATAGTTGACTCGAGCCAAACTCATGGAATGCAGCCAGACTCCAAAGATTCTAGGCCTAGCGCTGGACTCTATGTTCGTATCCTTACCTCCGTCAATTTTTTGCATATCTGTCTCTTCTCTCTTTCTCCCTTTTTACTCTCTTCAAGGCCCTTAAAGGCTAAACTTGTGTCCTGGTTACACAATCTTGACGCGCTAACCGCACTCATTATACCTGGGGGCTTCTTATACAGAAGCTTAATCTAACTATTTTCCTGGGCTTTACGCCCCATACATGTGTTATTCTTCCACATGTAACTTTTTCGCCATTATATGCATCGATATGACTTAAGTTTTGGCCAAGCTCGGTTGCCTGGCTCTTGTATTTATGCCCTACGTTCGCGTTAATTCGGCTAGGGCATAAGGGGAGCACCTCTGCGATTGTTACTGCCGGGTCAGCCGGATGTGTACCTCAGACTCGGTGAAGCCGAAAGCTAGCGTTTTTACAGGAATATTCGGTCGGTGAATAAAAGATGACTTTTATTTAATTTCAAACATGCCCCTAGATGTTTATATCCTACATCTCTTCTTGCAGCTCGGACATGCACATTAGGGCATGCGTACCCAGGGAAAGGAACCCTTAACGGAACTATTCTCCCTGGAAGATGTTTCTTACTACCCATGTAATATAACATAGCTAGTTGGGTACTTGTCTGTTCAAGCAATCATGACCCCTACGCCTGGTTACCATGCATACCCCGGTTTTTACATAATTGAGTGGGTATTCGGATACACTCCGGACTATCGGGTCCAGAGGTCAAAGCGAAAAGGTCTGCCATGACAAATGATTTACAATCCGGCTAGGACATTACATATGTCATTTGAAGTACACCGTCACTAAGACTGATGAAATTCTTCTTCTATACCATCCAACAGGCTGTCTAGCCTACAATCCTGTTGGGAATACTTTGCGGCTAATTCTACTTGGCCATACACTAAACTGACGGGGATCTCTTTCCCATCAGGCCCCACAGGTCCGACCTCGGCCATGTGGTTTGGGTCCGCTTTGGTATATCACGTCTTCACCATAGCCCAGGCTTCCCTTGCACCTTGTCGGCAGACTGATATCTTCCATAATTCGAAGCGCCGCCATGCTCCCTTGAGCTTCTCTATAAGCTCCCCCAAACCTCCTGGTGGGGACGCTGATGGCCACAAGGCTTGGGCAATAACCTGCATCACCTCTCGATCTTGCTTGTGCAGTTGTGAGAGCTCTGGTAGAAGATCACCCGAAGACCCAGGCATCTCCTCGGCGGGACGACCCGTCAGCATACCTACAGACATAACTCTGTTAGCCGGCTTCTTCATCGAACTCCTTTAAAAGTTCGTTCAAGCACTTACTAAAAATGTCGTGCCAAAGCCGCTTATTCTCCTTCACAGAGTCCGCAAGCTGGGTTCGGACATCTTTCAGTTCCACGCCCAGCCGGATATTGGCGTCTTGGAGATTATTTTTCTCCTGCCTGACTCGCGTCAGCACGCGCTTGCCAGCATTTAGCTGTCGATCAACACGTGCCGCATTCCCCGCCACGGCCTCCTGATTCACTCCGGGGTCATCTACAACATCTACTGTTAGATTTGCATGCATGTCGCATACTATCTGGTACAGGTAATTCTTCGCAATAGAAGCAACTGTTACCGGAGGGGGCCTTCTCGGACTCCTTCAACGCGCCCACCGCGGCCTGTAGCTAGGCTTTGCACTCTTCCAGCTCTTGAGACAATTGGTTATTCTTCTCTGTAAGAACTAAGGACCTGCACAAATAATGATCCTTAAATCAGTTGTGTCAACTGTTTCAAGTCTCAGGGGCTACTGATATATATAATCGTTAGATTTTCCTACCCGTATTTCCTTTACATACTGGTCCGTGGCTCTGGCAAGACCATTTTAAGCAGCACGGATGTACGCGTCTCTTGAGTTGAAGGCATCGAACGCCTCTTGGGAGAAATAAGCGTCACGGAGTACGGCCCGGCGACGCCTGTGATTCATGGCGCTCTCCACTTTGGAATTTGTAGCAGATAGTCTGTCCGCGTCCTCTGTAGGAGGAGCATCCGGCGTCCGCCCCGTGTTAGCTTCCGCCTCTATGTTCGGCCCTAGAGCCCGACTGGTGGAGGCATGATCGGCAGCCTCTCTGGATATAGTCCGGCGAGCGTTTTTCCTACTAGGAAACATGGATGTCATTATATTTTAAAGAAAGACGACAACCATGGAGCAAGGTTTTGCATCATACCTCTGTGCCGGCGTCTCAGTCCTGACCGCCTTCCTCTTTGGCCTACCCGGCTTCGGTGCCCCTTGCTGGCGAGTCACTGCGGGTTCAGCATGGCGTCCCGAAGGCCTTCCCTGTAAAACACCATATGTGTACGGTAGGTGAAGTGCATAAAAGGGGATCCTTCTTGGAAGTTGGGACTTCGGTTTTTCCTTACCTGTGATGCAGGGAGTAGCCCAGGATAGTCGGCTATGATGGCCACCATGGTGTCATCATAGCTCAACTGATAGAATGTCCTGTCTATCAGCTCCACAAATAAGTCCGGATCCTCTTCGAGTCCGGCATCGAGGGCCCGGTCAGGGTCCTCCGGTTGTGGAGGTGGGCTGTTGACCTCCCTTACAGCTTTTCGCGGTTCCTGCCATGAAACGGCAAGGTGAGTATTTACAAAAAAGAATGCGGGAAGGTTGGGAGTAAAGAGTGACAGCTCACCCAGCTTGGAGGGTTGTACATGGAGAATCCATCCCGCGGCTTAATACGGATGAACTCCTCTTCCTCTCCCTTGAACAACTCAGACAGAATTCTTGCTAAAGTAGCAGCGGAGTCCGGTCCCTTATGCCCGCAGCGGGTGGCATCATCTTCCCTGTTAAAACACCACAAGGGGTGCCCTCAATATTGAAGCGGTTGCACCCCCCGCATTATGCATATTGACATAACCTCGATTATTGTCAATCCTGATTGAGCCATCGCTTTAATCCGGTCCATCAGGTAAAGGACTTCTCTGTTGCCTTCCTCCTGGGGGCTCCATGGACGCCAACTTTGGCGTTTCTTCAGAGGAGCATTGTTGAACTTGGGAAGACCCCTCCAAACAGGGTCTGGAAGAGGGACGTCCTCCATGTAAAACCACTCCGAAGGCCAGTCTTCAGACGCCTTCTTCGGGGTACCAGACAGGTATCCGGTCTCGGCGATGCGCCATATTTTGGCCCCGCCCACTTGATAAAGTGACCCCTCCTGTGAACGGGGCACAAGGCAGAATAGCCTCTTCCACAGCTCGAAATGAGCCTCGCAGCCCAGAAACAGCTCACAAACGGCGACATAACCGGTGATGTGTAATATGGAAGCAGGGGTGAAATTATGCACCTGGAGGCCGTAAAATTCCAGGAGTCCGCGGAGGAACAGATGGATTGGAAATCCAAGTCCCCTTAGTAAGTAAGGGAAAAGGCATACCCGCTCCCCCTTGGAGGGATTGGGGAAGCTCTCCGCCATTATAGGTGGTGAGCCCGGCTCGGACGGGGACCATATACGCTGGAGGGAGAAATCCCTGGGTCTACAGCTCTACTAATCGGCTGTGCGGGATGGAACACTTCTCCCAATCACCAGGCTTAGGGCTACGGGAGCGAGAGGAGGAGCTGCGATGGCCGGCCATGATGGAATGGATTTTTTTCGAGCGCGCTCCGGTGGATTCTCGCCGTGGGAGGATGGTGTGGATTGGATCCAAGAATCCCCATCCCTTTAATAGATGATTTATTTACCTGGCTAGGGGGGCGAATGTAAAAACGCACTAGCTCCTCGCATTCACTCGACGCGTGGAAGATAGCCCTTATTGGGCACAGAAGCCAAGAAGTCCAACATTTATGAGAGCCGGACACTACTTAGCAGATATTCAAGATTTGGAGAACCCGCCTTGCAATGCCGAAGACAATACTGCGTGCCGGGCTCATCGTCATTGAAGCCTGGTTCAGGGGCTACTGAGGGAGTCCTGGATTAGGGGGTCTTCGGACAGCCGGACTATATCCTTTGGCCGGACTGTTGGACCATGAAGATACAAAATTGAAGACTTCGTCCCATGTCCGGATGGGACTCTCCTTGGCGTGGAAGGCAAGCTAGGAAATACGGATATGTAGATCTCCTCCCTTGTAACTGACCTTGTGTAACCCTAGCCCCCTACGGTGTCTATGTAAACCGGAGGGTTTAGCCCGTAGGCCAACAGACAATCATACCATAGGCTAGCTTCTTGATTGTTCAAGATGATGCCACTTCACCACCTCCACCTTCAGCGCGTGTCGACACTGCACCAAGTTCTTCTGCACCACCGGACCTCAACGACGACCCTGCTGCTTCGCCTACTCCTCATGGGAATGAGTAGAAGCTCTATGTCTTCAAACCTTTTTGGTCCTTACTGACAAAAGGGGGAGAAGCATATGAGTTGATAGTCTTCAAGCGGGTCCATATGGGTGGTTGCTATACTTTTGCCAAGTGCTTACAACTCTCGCTTTTGATACATTTTGGTTCATTTTTGAGTTGTAACACTTAAACTTGATGGTCGTCTCCTACCTTTTCGACACTATGTGATGCGATGATAAATTCCGCATGTGCGACGATAAATTCCGCACGAAGTCATTTTGCAGACGTCCATTCTTCATTATGCATGTCATTATCTTCGATATATCCTTTTCATGCATGATGAATTGTCTTCATAAGTAGAAGAGGAGCTCCGCAAGTACAACCTACCATGTGCATTTGCATTCAAAAGCAAAATACTTATATGCACATCTTCAAGGGGAGCCTTCCTGCTACTTACGAAGATAATACTTTAATCCTTTACAATTTCACATACTTTTATCCCTGTTGAAAACTTCAACCAGTTTGTCATCAATCACCAAAAAGGGGGAGATGGTAAGTGCATCTAGTGCCACCCCTAGTTGGTTTTGGAGTATTGACGACAAACCTGGTTGAGGGACTAATGTGTTTGTGAAAATTGCAGGATAACACAGGTAGAAGTCCCTCATTGATTCGGTTTTCCTATCGGAGATGATCCCTAAAAATGTATGAAGACATTGAAGACAAAGGTGGTATGTGAAGATATTCACATTGAAGACTATCACAAGAGAAGACATTGGGTGAAGACTATGGAGCGCGAAGACTTAGTTGTTTCATTGTTTCCTTTTCTTCTTTGTTAAGTCATAGGAACCACCGTACTATTAAGTGGGGTCCAAGTGAACCAGTCAGAATGACTGAAGTGATGCTTAACAAAAATCCTATGTCTTCGAACGGAGACAATGAGAGCAAATCTTATCCAGAGATGGATAAGTTAGCTTTGCTTGTAGCCCAAGTAAAGTTGCCGTGTGTGTTTGAAATCTGACCGTTGGAACACGTGTCAGTTCCTTAGTGACCCAGGGTCATTTCGGACAAATTAGGTCAGGTTGCCTAGTGGCTATAAATAGCCCACCCCCTACACCATAAATTGGTTGGCTGCTTAGAGTTAGTGCACGGCTTTTGTCGTTTGAGAGCAACCCACCTCGAAGCCTTTGAGAGATAAATCCTCGCGAGGACAAAGCGCTAAACACCCAGAGCCAAAGAGTGTTAGGCATCACTGAAGTCTTCCTGTCTGTGTGATCTGAAGACTTATTACACTTGAGGACCGTGAATCCTCCAGCCGGTTAGGCACCGCGTTCTGAGCATCCAAGAGTCATTGTGGATCGCCGGTGAACGAAGTCTGTGAAGTTTTGGAAGTCTACCTTGAAGACTTACCAGAGTGATTGGGCGAGGATTGGGTGTCCTTATCTCAAGGGGAATAAGGTCAAGACGCGGTCTTCTAGGTTAGATCTCAGCCTCCCTAACCAGACGTACAATTGTCACAGCAACTGGAACTGGTCCAACAACTCATTGTCTTCAACGAGCCACTAGTTATATCCTTCCCATCTCTTCAACGAGCCACTGGTTCTATCTACCAGCCCCCAAGTCATTGCCTGTTTGCATTATCTTTTTGTCTTCGCTGTGTGACTGCTTGTTTTGATTGGCTTCATACTATCTTCCATCCTGAACCATACTGCCTAGCTTCTATTAGTCTTTGTGCCTTCACTTCATTGAATACTTGACTATGGCTTGCCTAGTGTAGTCTACCTTCCGCTGCATGGTAATAGGTTTATTTCTATCGTTTGTCTTTGGAACTTCCATGTTTTGAAGACTTTCATAAAAACCGCCTATTCACCCCTCCTCTAGTCGATCACTAGCACTTTCATTTGGTATCAGAGCAAGGTACTCCCTTGTTCTGTGTGATTCGGTTTAACCACCTGGAGTTTTAGCTATGTCGACTGCAGGGATAATCAAAGTCCCCGCTGCGTTCCCAGTCTTCGATGGAACTGAATATCCCTACTGGAAGAATAAGATGCGCATCCATCTTGAAGCCATTGATGTCGACCTCTGGTATGTCGTCAAGAATGGTGTCCCCAAGGCTGGTGAAGGTGTCACCGCTGCTGATGTCAAGAAGTTTGTTCAACTAGATTCCACTGCCAAGAATATTGATACATCAATTTTGCATCATGCTTTTATATCAATATTTAGTGCATTATGGGCTGCTATTACACATTATGTCACAAATACTTATGCCTATTCTCTCTTATTTTACAAGGTTTACATAAAGAGGGAGAATGCCGGCAGCTGGGATTCTCACTTGAAAAGGAGCAAATATTAGAGACCTATTCTGCACAACTCCAAAAGTCCTGAAACTTCACGGATGATGTTTTCCAAAAATATATAAAACATTGAGCGCAAGAACTTCATCAAGGGGCCACACCCTGCCCACGAGGGTGGGGGCGCGCCCTACCCCCCTGGGCACGCCCCCCTACCTCGTGGGCCCCTTGGTGGCCCTCTGGTGACCATATTCTGCTATATGGACTCTTTCGATGGGAAAAAATCATAAGCCATCTTCTCGGACGAAACTCCGTCGCCACGAGGCGGAACCTTGGCGGAGCCAATCTAGGGTTCTGACGGGGCTGTTCTGCCGAGAAAACTTCCCTCCCGGAGGGGGAAATCATCGCCATCGTCATCACCAACGCTCTTCTCATCGGGAGAGGGCAATCTCCATCAACATCTTCATCAGCACCATCTCATCTCAAAACCCTAGTTCATCTCTTGTATCCAATTCTTGTCTCCAAGTCCGGGATTGGTGCTAGTAGGTTGCTAGTAGTGTTAATTACTCCTTGTAGTTGATGCTAGTTGGTTTAATTTGTGGAAGATCATATGTTCAGATCCTATATGCACATTCATACCCCCTCTGATTATGAACATGTTTATGTTTTGTGAGTAGTTACTTTTGTTCCTGAGGACATGGGAGAATTCTTGCTATTAGTAGTCATGTGAATTTGGTATTCGTTCGATATTTTGATGAGATGTATGTTGTCTCTCCTCTAGTGGTGTTATGTGAACGTCGACTACATGACACTTCACCATTGTTTGGGCCTAGAGGAAGGCATTGGGAAGTAATAAGTAGATGATGGGTTGCTAGAGTGACAGAAGCTTAAACCCTAGTTTATGTGTTGCTTCGTAAGGGGCTGATTTGGATCCATATGTTTCATGTTATGGTTAGGTTTACCTTAATACTTTTGTTGTATTTGCGGATGCTTGCAATAGATGTTAATCATAAGTGGGATGCTTGTCCAAGTAAGGGCGGCACCCAAGCACCGGTCCACCCACATACCAAATTATCAAAGTACCGAACGTGAATCATATGAACATGATGAAAACTAGCTTGACGATATTCCCATTTGTCCTCGGGAGCGCTTTACATCATATAAGAGTTTGTCCAGGCTTGTCCTTTACTACAAAAAGGATTGGGCCACATTGCTGCACCTTATTTACTTTTGTTACTTGTTGCTCGTTACAAATTATCCTATCACAAAACTATCTGTTACCACTTATTTCAGTACTTGCAAAGAATACCTTGCTGGAAACAGCTTATCATTTCCTTCTGCTCCTCATTGGGTTCGACACTCTTACTTATCGAAAGGACTACGATAGATCCCCTGTACTTGTGGGTCATCAAGACTCTTTTCTGGCGCCGTTGCCGGGGAGTGGAGCGCCTTTGGTAGGTGGAATTTGGTAAGGAAAATTTTATATAGTGTGCTGAAATTTACTGTCACTTGTTGCTATGGAAAGTAATCTGCTGAGGGGCTTGTTCAGGGTATCTTCACCCCGGCCAGTAGAGCAAAGAGTTGCTCCTCAACCTACTGAACCTACTGAAAATGAAAATTCTTGCTTTGAAATTCCTTTGGGTATGGTAGAAAAACTGCTAGCTAATCCTTTTTTAGGAGATGGAACAAAACATCCTAATGAGCATCTAATATATGTGGATGAAGTTTGTGGATTATTTAAGCTTCTACTGAAAATGTTTACTTTGAAATTCCTTCGGGTATGATAGAGAAACTGCTAGCTAATCCTTTTGCAGGAGATGGAACATTACATCCTGATGAGCACCTAATATATGTGGATGAAGTTTGTGGATTATTTAAGCTTGTAGGTATGCCCGAGGAAGTTATCAAGAAGAAGGTTTTCCCTTTATCTTTGAAGGGAGATGCATTGACATGGTATAGGCTATGTGATGATATGGGATCATGGGACTACAAGCGATTGAAATTGGAATTTCATCAGAAGTTTTACCCTATGCATCTTGTTCATCATGATCGTAATTATATATATAATTTTTGGCCTCGCGAAGGAGAAAGCACGCTCAAGCTTGGGGGAGGCTTAAGTAAATGATATATTCATGCCCCAATCATGAGCTCTCAAGAGAAATGATTATTCAAAATTTTTATGCTCGCTTTCTCTCAGAAATCACTCCATGCTCGATACTTCTTGTACTGATCTTTTATGATGAAGACTATTGAATTCAAATGATTTATTGGAAAGAATTAAATGCAACTCTGAAGATTGGGACCTCGAGAAGGTAAGGAGTCAGGTATAACACCTAAGTTTTATTGTGTTAAATCTTTTATGGATACAGATGCATTTCGTGAATTTAGCACTAAATATGGACTTGACTTGAGATAGTAGCTTCCTTTTGTGAATCCTTTGCTACTCATGTTGATCTCCCTAAGGAGAAGTAGTTTAAATATAATCCTCCCATTGAAGTAAAAGTAGTTGCACCTATTAAAGTTGAAGAAAATACTATCACTTATAATGATCCTGTTGTTCCTACTGCTTATGTTGAGAAACCACCTTTCCCTGTTTGAATAAAGGATCATGCTAAAGTTTCAACTATAGTCAACAAAAGTAATATTAGAACACACAAACCCCCTGAGCAAGTTAAAGTTGAACCTAATATTGCTATGGTTAAAGATCTCCCGGCCGATAATATTGATGGGCATGTTATTTACTTCTGTGATGAGACTGCTAGAATTGCTAGACCTGTTACTAAAAATAAACATAGACTTGTTGTAGGCATGCCTGTTATTTCTGTTAAAATAGGAGATCATTACTATCATGGCTTATGTGATATGGGTGCTAGTGCAAGTGAAATACCTCATTCCTTATACAAAGAAATTATGCATGATATTGCACCTGCTGAGATAGAAGATATCGATGTAACCATTAAGCTTGCCAATAGAGATACTCTTTCACCAATTGGGATTGTTAGAGATGTTGAAGTCTTGTGTGGGAAGGTTAAATATCCTGCTGATTTTCTTGTTCTTGGTTACCCCACAAGATAGCTTTGTCCCATTATATTGGGATACCCTTCTTGAATACTGTATGCTAAGATAGACTGCAATAAAGGATATTGTTTCTGTTGGTTTAGGATATGTCTCATGAGTTTAATTTTGCTAAGTTTTAGACAACCCCATGATAAAGAATTGCCTAGTAAGATGAAATTATTGGTCTTTGCTTTCTATTGCCGTGCCTCCTACTGATCCTTAGAACAATATTTGCTAGGACCATGAAAATGCTGTTCATGAATGAAAGAAGGGAAATAGATGAAGTATCTTTATAAACAGGGACCTATTCTGAAACACAACTGCCTGTTGAAATCCTAGGGGATCCTCCTCCACCCAAGTGATCCCGTGTTTGAAGCTTAAACCATTACCTGATACTCTTAAATATGCTTATCCTTGATGGAAAGAAGATATCATTTATTATTAGTGCTAACCTTTCAGAGAAGGAGGAAGAAAAAATTATTGAAAACTCTGAAGAAGCACCTGCGCTGCTATTGGATATACTCTTGATGATCTTAAAGCATTAGTCCCACTCTATGTCAACACAAAATAAATTTGGAGAAAGACGCCAAACCAGTTATTGATCACACGATCGGCTGAATCCTAAGATGAAAGAAGTGGTAAGAAAGGAATATTAAAGCTCCTTGAGGCAGGTATAATTTATCCCGTTGCTGATAGTCAGTGGGTAAGTCTTGTCCATTGTGTCCCTAAGAAGGAGGTATTACTAGTTCCTAATGATAAAGATGGATTGATTCCGCAAAGATTATTACAGGTTATAGGATGGTAATTGATTTTCGCGAATTAAATAAAGCTAACTTAAAAAATATCATTACCCTTTGCCTTTCATTGATCAAATGCTAGAAAATTATCCAAACATACACCATTTTGTTTTCTAGGATGGTTACTCTGGTTCTCTCAAATACCTGTGTCAGCTGATGATCAAGCAAATACCACTTTTACTTGCCCTTTCGGTACTTTTGCTTATAGATGTATGCCTTTTGGTTTATGTAATGCACCTGCTACCTTTCAAAGATGCACGATGGCTATATTCTCTGACTTTTGTGAAAAGATTTGTGAGGTATTCATGGATGACTTCTCCGTTTATGGATCCTCTTTTGATGATTGCTTGAGCAACCTCGATCGAGTTTTGCAGAGATGTGAAGAAACTAATCTTGTCTTGAACTGGAGTATTGTCTTGGGCATAAAATTTCTGAAAGAGGTATTGAAGTTGATAAAGCTAAAGTTGATGCTATTGAAAAGATGTCGTGTCCCAAGGACATCAAAGGTATAAGAAGTTTCCTTGGTCATGCCGGTTTATAGGAGGTTCATTAAGGACTTCTCAAAAATTTCTCGGCCTCTGACTAACCTATTACAAAAAGATATTCCTTTTGTCTTTGATGATGATTGTGAAGCATTTGAAATACTTAAGAAAGCTTGATTTCTGCACCTATTGTTCAGCCACCTGATTGGAATTTACCCTTTGAAATTATGTGTGATGCTAGTGATTATGTTGTAGGTGCTGTTCTAGGACAAAGAGTTGATAAGAAATTAAATGTTATCCAATATGCTAGTAAAACTCTAGATAGTGCCCAGAGAAATTATGCTACTACTGAAAAAGAATTTTTAGCAGTTGTTTTGCTTGTGATAAGTTCAGACCTTATATTGTTGATTCTAAAGTAACTATTCACACTGATCATGCTGCTATTAAATACCTTATGGAAAAGAAAGATGCTAAACCTAGACTTATTAGATGGGTTCTCTTGCTACAAGAATTTGATTTGCATATTATTGATAGAAAGGGAGCTGAGAACCCCGTTGCAGACAACTTGTCTAGGTTAGAGAATGTTCTTGATGACCCACTACCTATTGATGATAGCTTTCCTGATGAACAATTAGCTGTCATAAATGCTTCTCGTACTGCTCCATGGTATGCTGATTATGCTAATTACATTGTTGCTAAATTCATACCACCTAGTTTCACATACAGCAAAAGAAAAAGTTTTTCTATGATTTGAGACATTACTTTTGGGATGACCCACATCTTTATAAAGAAGGAGTAGATGGTATTATTAGACGTTGTGTACCTGAGCATGAACAGGAACAGATCCTACGCAAGTGTCACTCTGAGGCTTATGGAGGGCACCACGCTGGAGATAGAACTGTGCATAAGGTATTGCAATCAGGTTTATATTGGCCTACTCTCTTCAAAGATGCCCGTAAGTTTGTCTTGTCTTGTGATGAATGTCAAAGAATCGGTAATATTAGTAGACGTCAAGAAATGCCTATGAATTATTCACTTGTTATTGAACCATTTGATGTTTGGAGCTTTGATTATATGGGCCCTTTTCCTTCCTCTAATGGGTATACACATATTTTAGTTGCTGTTGATTATGTTACTAAGTGGGTATAAGCTATTCCAACTAGTAGTGTTGATCATAACACCTCTATTAAGATGCTTAAAGAAGTTATATTTTCGAGGTTTGGAGTCCCTAGATATTTAATGACTGATGGTGGTTCACATTTTCTTCATGGTGCCTTTCGTAAAATGCTTGCTAAGTATGATGTTAATCATAGAATTGCATCTCCTTATCACCCGCAGTCTAGTGGTCAAGTAGAATTGAGTAACAGAGAGCTCAAATTAATTTTGCAAAAGACTGTTAATAGATCTAGAAAGAATTGGTCCAAGAAACTTCATGATGCATTATGGGCTTATAGAACTACATATAAAAATCATATGGGTATGTCTCCGTATAAAATGGTTTACGGTAAAGCATGTCACTTACCTCTTGAATTAGAACATAAGGCATATTGGGCCATTAAAGAGCTCAACTATGACTTCAAACTTGCCGGTGAGAAGAGGCTTTTTGACATTAGCTCACTTGATGAATGGAGAACCCAGGCTTATGAAAATGCCAAGCTATTTAAAGAAAAAGTTAAAAGATGGCATGATAAAAGGATACAAAAACATGAGTTTAATGTAGGTGATTATGTATTGCTATACAACTCTCGTTTAAGATTTTTTGCGGGCAAACTTCTCTCCAAATGGGAAGGTCCTTATGTTATCGAGGAGGTCTATCGTTCCGGTGCCATAAAAATCAACAACTTCGAAGGCACAAATCCGAAGGTGGTAAATGGTCAAAGAATCAAACATTATATCTCAGGTAATCCCATAAATGTTGAAACTAATACTATTGAAACCGTAACCCCGGAGGAATACATAAGGGACACTTTCCGGAACATTTCAGACTCCGAAAAGGAATAGGTACGTAGTATGGTAAGTAAACCGACTCCAAAACAGTTCTAGTGGCAATTTTTCCCCGTTTTGGAATATTTAAGAAAATAGGAAAATAAGAAGCAGACTGGAAAGGACACGAGGCTTCCACGAGGGTGGAGGGCGCGCCCTACCCCCCCGGGCACGCCCCCTGCCTCGTGGGCACCTCGCGTGTGCCCTCCGGACTCCGTTTTCTTGCATGATACTTCTTTTGGTCGGTAAAAATTCATTATATAATATCCCGAAGGTTTTGACCACCGTATCATGCAAATATCTCTTGTCTTTGTTTCGAGATGTTTCTGCCGTAGATTAGAGCAAGATGTCTTCTCAAGAGTTAGTCGGGGAGAGTCGGGTATCTCATCCGACATCAGGTCCAGGGGCAAATAGCGATGCCTATCACTTTGGGCCCTCAACGGAGGAAGAGATGGAAGCTGACTTGAAAAGGATAGATGACATGGAGGAGGATCAAGAAGTTACTTCTCGTTTTCGGGCAGGATTCACGATGGGGGAACCACAGAGCTCAGCTATTCCAAACTAGGTCCTCCCTTCCAATGTTAGATTTCTTTCTTATGAAAATATGAAAAAGAGTGTTACTTGTTCTCCCGCAGCTATGCAACATCCTTGGGTGAAAGGAGCTTTAGCCGTCACTGGCAAGCTCCGTAAGGAAATAATGAACCTCAAGCGGCAAGTCAATAAGCTCGAGGAAGAGAATCATATCCTGAGGGGCATCATCGCCAAGAATATCACATCACCGCCCCCGAAGAAGGAGACATAATCACATGGGTATGGGCACTCCCCTTGGCAACTGCCAAGCTTGGGGGAGTGCCCCGGTATCGTATCAACATCACTTTTGTCTTTACCATTTTTCTTAGTTCGATCCTTTTGATAATATCTTGATCTAGTAGAATAAAGTTTTAGTATGATCTAGTTGTGATCTTTGCTTTATGATCTTCCTATGCAATTGAGTCCATGAGCTATATATTAAAGATTAGTGTTGAGTCAAGGGCTTTATTATTGCTATGATCTTGAGGGAATAAAATAAAAGAGAAGAAATAAAGAAATAAAGAGATCATATGGATCTTATGGAGAGTAATGAGCTCACATATAAAGAGTATGATGAATAAAAGTTGTTGAGAGTTGACAAACATAGTTTTGGTCATCGTTGCAATTAATAGGAAGTAATAAAGAAAGAGAGGTCTTCACATATAAATATACTATCTTGGACATCTTTTATGATTGTGAGCACTCATTAAAATATGACATGCTAAAGAGTTGACGTTGGACAAGAAGACAACATAATGGGTTATGTTTTCTTACATCTGAGATAAATTATATTGTCATGGATCATCCAACATGTTGAGCTTGCCTTTCCTTCTCATCCTAGCCAAGTTCTTTGCACCAAGTAGAAATACTACTTGTGCTTCCAAATATCATTAAACACAGTTTTGCCATGATAGTCCACCATACCTACCTATGGATTGAGTAAGATCCTTCAAGTAAGTTGTCATCGGTGCATGCAATAAAAATTGCCTTCTAAATATGTATGACTTATTAATGTGGAGAAAATAAGCTTTATACGATATTGTGATATGGAAGAAATAAAAGTGACGGACTGCATAATAAAGGTCCATATCACAAGTGGCAATATAAAGTGATGTTCTTTTGCATTAAGATTTTGTGCGTCCAACCATAAAAGCGCATGACAACCTCTGCTTCCCTCTGCGAAGGGCCTATCTTTTACTTTTATCTTCTACCTTACATAAGAGTCATGGTGATCTTCACCTTTCCTTTCTTACATTTTATCCTTTGTCAAGCACAATGTGTTGGAAAGATCCAGATACATATAGCTAATCGGATGTGAGTCTGCATGAGCTATTATTGTTGACATTACCCTTGAGGTAAAACGTTGGGAGGCAAAACTATAACCCCCTATCATTCTCAGTGTCCGATTAAAACTACATACCCATAAATATTGCGTGAGTGTTAGCAATTGTAAAAGACTAAATGATAGTTGAGTATGTGGACTTGCTGAAAAGCTCTTATATTGACTCTTTCCTATGTTATGATAAATTGCAATTGCCTCATTGACTAAGATTAGAGTTTGTTAGTTTTCAATGAAGTTTATGATTCATACCTGAAATTGTGATTGAATTGTTACTTTAGCATAAGAGATCATATGACAATATATATATATATTGTTATTGTTCTAAGAATGATCATGATGCCCTCATGTCCGTATTTTATTTTTATCGACACCTCCATCTCTAAACATGTGGACATATTTTCGATTTCGGCTTTCGCTTGAGGACAAACGAGGTCTAAGCTTGGGGGAGTTGATACGTCCATTTTGCATCATCCTTTTATATCGACATTTATTGCATTACTCTCTAAACATGTGGACATATTTTTCGATTTTGGCTTTTCACTTGAGGACAAGCGAGGTCTAAGCTTGGGGGAGTTGGTACGTCCATTTTGCATCATGCTTTTATATAAATATTTATTGCATTATGGGCTGCTATTACACATTATGTCACAATACTTATGCCTATTCTCTCTTACTTTACAAGGTTTACATAAAGAGGGAGAATGCCGGCAGCTGGGATTCTAGCTGGAAAAGGAGAAAATATTAGAGACCTATTCTGCACAGCTCCAAAAGTCCTGAAACTTCACGGATGATGTTTTCCAAATATATAAAAAACATTGAGCGCAAGAACTTCACCAGGGGGCACACCCTGCCCACGAGGGTGGGGGTCGCGCCCCCCTACCTCGTGGGCCCCCTGGTGGCCCTCTGGTGACCATATTCTGCTATATGGACTCTTTATATGGGAAAAAATCATAAGCCATCTTCTCGGACGAAACTCCGCCGCCACGAGGCGGAACCTTGGCGGAGCCAATCTAGGGTTCTGATGGGGCTGTTCTGCCGGGGAAACTTCCCTCTCGGAGGGGGAAAATCATCGCCATCGTCATCACCAATGCTCTTCTCATCGGGAGAGGGCAATCTCCATCAACATCTTCATCAGCACCATCTCATCTCAAAACCCTAGTTCATCTCTTGTATCCAATTCTTGTCTCCAAGTCCGGGATTGGTGCTAGTAGGTTGCTAGTAGTGTTAATTACTCCTTGTAGTTGATGCTAGTTGGTTTAATTGGTGGAAGATCATATGTTCAGATCCTATATGCACATTAATACCCCTCTGATTATGAACATGTTTATGTTTTGTGAGTACTTACTTTTGTTCCTGAGGACATGGGAGAAGTCTTGCTATTAGTAGTCATGTGAATTTGGTATTCGTTCGATATTTTGATGAGATGTATGTTGTCTCTCCTCTAGTGGTGTTATGTGAACATCGACTACATGACACTTCACCATTGTTTGGGCCTAGAGGAAGGCATTGGGAAGTAATAAGTAGATGATGGGTTGCTAGAGTGACAGAAGCTTAAACCCTAGTTTATGTGTTGCTTCGTAAGGGGCTGATTTGGATCCATATGTTTCATGATATGGTTAGGTTTACCTTAATACTTTTGTTGTATTTGCGGATGCTTGCAATAGAGGTTAATCATAAGTGGGATGCTTGTCCAAGTAAGGGAAGCACCCAAGCACCGGTCCACCCACATACCAAATTATCAAAGTACAGAACGCGAATCATATGAACATGATGAAAACTAGCTTGACGATATTCCCATGTGTCCTCGGGAGCGCTTTACATCATATAAGAGTTTGTCCAGGCTTGTCCTTTGCTACAAAAAGGATTGGGCCACATTGCTGCACCTTATTTACTTTTGTTACTTGTTGCTCGTTACAAATTATCCTATCACAAAACTATCTGTTACCACTTATTTCAGTACTTGCAAAGAATACCTTGCTGGAAACCGCTTATCATTTCCTTCTGCTCCTCGTTGGGTTCGACACTCTTACTTATCGAAAGGACTACGATAGATCCCCTATACTTGTGGGTCATCAAATATCATCTGTGGTCATCTGACCAAAGGGCAGTATGGCCGTGTGAGTGCTCTGGAAACCTCTAACCTAGTCTGGGACTGGCTCTCCAAGGTCAATGAAGGCGTCTCCACCCAGAGAGATCAAAGGATCAGTGTCCTTCGCAACCTCTTCAATCGCTTCAAGAGGAATGACAATGAGAATGTTCAACTCATGTTTGATCGACTCACTGACATCACAAATGAGCTTCAAGCTCTCGGCGCTACTGAGATCACCAAGCATGAAATCGTCAAGACACTTCTGAGATCACCTGACAGCTCGTTTGACACCCTAGCCCTGATGATTCAAGAACGCCCTGACTTCAAGAGACTCGATCCATCTGACGTACTCGAAAGGATCAACACACATGAGTTTCAGCTTTTTGAGAAAAGAGACATCTACGGTCCCAACTATGGCTGAACTCGTGCTTTGAAGGAAAAAGTTGTTTCCTCATCTGAAGAAGAATCTGATTGCAGTTCTGATGATCCTGAAGACATTGGAAAGGATCTTGCTATGCTTGTGAAGAAGTTCCAGAAATTCACCAAGAAGAAAGGCTTCAGAAAGTCCTCATGATCCAACTCAAAGAATGATGAAGCTTCTGCTCATGACTACAAGAAGAGAACATGCCACAAGTGCAAGAAACCTGGTCACTACATCTCTGAGTGTCCACAGTGGGACAATGAGAACAAAAAGAAGAAGAAGAGCAAGGAATATGACTCTGACGACAAGAAGAAGAAGAAGAAATACTCAAAGTCTTCTTCCAAGTCTTCCTCAAATTCTTCATCACACAAGAAGAGCTCATCTGGCAACCTTCGTGCGTTTGTTGGCAAGGAAATGGATTCAGAGGAGGAGTCTGCTTCTGAGGAGGCAGAGGTGGAGTCTGAGGAGGAGTCCGATTCTGGCGTTGCAAGTCTGGCTACAGCCTATGTTGCCAAGTCCATCTTCAACACTGAAGACAATGACTTCGTCACCGACGCTGATGCTAATGACAAGGACAACTCCGCTCCCACCTACTGCTTCATGGCACGTGGTGCCAAGGTAAACTCACGCACTACTCACTATCAAACATCCAGTGAAGATGACTCTGATTGTGGTTCCAAACCCAGCTACAAAACACTTGCTAAAATTCCAACTGAACAACAGAAAGCTATGGAACATATTCAAAAACTGTTAGACAAAAGCGATGACCTGTTAGATGTTGAAATGACTCGACCTCAGTCCTTAATTGAAGACATAAAAAATCTTCATGTTAAGTATGAGGAACTTGAAAGTTGTCATGAAACGCTCTCAACAACTCATGAAAACCTTTCCTATGATTAACTTCAAAGGAAGCAAGATCTTGAGAAATTGAGAGCGGCTCATGAAGATCTTCAAAAGGAAAACGAGTCACTTCACGCGAAACAGATCAGTCCCGCCCAGGAAGGATTTGAACTACCATGTCTTAAATGCATTGAGCGTGATAACGCTACTTCTGTTGCTGGATGTTCTACTGCTGCTACTGTTGCAATATCTTCAACTGTTGATGTGGTAACTAACCCCTCTGCTGAGGATGCCACTGCTATTGCTGATGAAAATGCTAGGTTGAAGACATTGCTTGAAACAGGGATGTACAAAAGTCTCAAAGGGCATCAGACACTATGTGATATCCTCAAAAGGCAGATTCTGAACCGAAACCCTAGGAAAGAGGGTGTTGGGTTTGAAAGGAAAATGAATGCTGATGGCTCTTACTGGAAACCTGAGCAGTACCCCAAAACCACATGGGTTGCTGCAAAGGAACCTTCAGTGGATCCATCCACCCTATTTGGCTTCACTTGTGCTAATCCCATCATCATTGATGAATCCTTTGATGCAAACTATAAACTGTTTAAAAATCAAAATGGTGAAGTGTTTGCCAGGTATATTGGTACTAACTGCAGGAATGGGCAACCTATGAAGAAAGTATGGGTGCCGAAAAAGTGTCTGGAGAATCTTCCTGTGAATGTTGTCATGACACCGCAAGTGAAGAAGACAAACCCCAGACCACAGGCTTCATATGGTCCAAAGGCTTCATACAGACAGAGGACTCACCTGAGTCGCACTAACGCAAATGTTTTGCAGGGAAACCGTACTTAGGCCTATGAATACGAGCGTGTTTCATCAAACCGCCATGTTCATAAGACCCGGAACTACTCTGCTTATTCTTATGAGTACTATTCTCCACCTGCAAGACTATTTGCTAGGCCTCCAAAGCCAAAGTTCTCAGATGCTGCACCTAGACTCATTGCTTTGAAGACACCCTTGAAGATGTGGGTGGCTAAGAAAGCTTAACTTTCTTTTGCAGGGAAAGGTCTTCAGCCGAAAATCAAATGCGTCTGAAGCTATTGCTGGGGACCTTAAACATCTTGTAGGGCGCAAGATCAAATGCCCAAATGGTCTTATTATGTATTTTGTTCCTGAGTCGCTTGCTACTTGCCCTATCAGTCCTAACCTCGATCTAAGCTTTAATAATCTTGCTCGTCAAATGTTTATGCTTCACAATGCTCTTCGTGAAGCCTATCCCCCTAACTGCATTGTAGGGTATGACACTAGCTGCTTCAAAATGGATTATTGATAGTGGATGTACTAATCACATGACTGGAAAGCAAAGTCTTCTCATGGACTCAACCTTACGTCCATCTGACAAAAGTCACATCACATTTGCTGATACTGGTAAAAGCAAGGTATTGGGTCTAGGTAGAGTTGCAATCTCAAAGGATCAGCACATGGATAAAGTGATGCTTGTTGAATCCCTTGGTCTCAACTTAATGTCCGTCTCAATGCTTTGTGATTTGAACATGATTGTGATATTTGGAAAATATCGTTGCCTAGTTCTAATGGAATCTGACAAGTCTCTAGTCTTTGAAGGGTATCAGAAAGATGATTTGTACATGGTAGATTTCTCAGCAGGACCACAACTTGCCGTATGTCTTCTTGCAAAAGCTTCAGAATGCTGGCTCTGGCATCGGAGGCTAGGGCATGCTGGCATGAGGAACTTGCACACTCTTGCAAAGAAGAAGCACGTCATAGGCATCGAGGGCGTCAAGTTCAAGAAGGATCACTTATGTGGTGCCTGCGAAGCGGGAAAGATGACGAGGGCCAAGCATACCTCAAAGACAATCATGACAATGACTCAAACCTTCGAACTGCTACACATGGACCTCTTTGGCCCTACTCACTACTCAACCCTTACTACTACTGCTTGTATCTATGGTTTCGTCATTGTTGATGATTATTCAAGATATACATGGGTGCATATAATCCTCTACAAGACTGAAGTGCAGGATGTCTTCAGACGCTTCGCCAATCGAGCCATGAACAACTATGGCGTCAAGATCAAGCACATCTGAAGTGACAATGGCACTGAATTCAAGAACACCGGCCTCGACACTTATCTTGATACATTGGGCATCACTCATGAGTTCTCAGCTCCGTACATGCCTCAGCAGAATGGCATCGTGGAACGCAAGAACAGAACACTCATTGAGATGGCTCGGACGATGCTCGATGAATACAAGACTCCAAGGAAGTTCTGGCCTGAAGCTATTGATACTGCATGCCATGCCATGTCATCAGCCATGTCATACCCGGATGTAACTTTCCCAATTTGTACTCCAACTCTTGCCGTTTCCGGTGTTAAGTTATTTTATTTTCTCGGGTTCGGGTTTTTGTCTCCGTGTGTTGTTATCATTGTCATGCATCTCATATCTTGTCATCATGTGCATTGCATTTGCATATGTGTTTGTCTCATGCATTCGAGCATTTTCCCCGTTGTCCGTTTTGCATTCCGGCGCTTCGTTCTCCTCCGTTGGTCATTTCTAGCTTTCTTTCATGTGTGGGGATTAAACATTTCCGGATTGGCCGAGACTTGCCAAGCGGCCTTGGTTTACTACCGGTAGACCGCCTGTCAAGTTTCATATCATTTGGACTTCGTTTGATACTCCAACGGTTAACCAAGGGACCGAAAAGGCCTCATGTGTGTTGCAGCCCAACACCCCTCCAATTTGGCCCAAAACCCACCTAAACCTGCTCCATCATCTAGAGCGTTCGATCACGATCGCGTGGTCGAAAACCGCACCTCAGTTGGACTCTCCTAGCTCCCTCTATGCCTATTTAAAGACCCCCCCGAATTTCGGATCTCCTTCTCCCCCTGAAACCCTGAAATCGCCTCCGCGCCGGCCGGACACGTCCGTCCGGGCCGGACACGTTCGTCCGGGCCGGACAAAGCCGCCGCAGCCAGCCACCAGTCGCCATGTGGCAGCCGCCCCACATCGCCGCGCCGCCACCCGCGTGGGCCCGCCAGGCCCAGAGCCGGCCCCCTCCCCGCACCAACCGGGCCGCGCCCGCGCCCGCTGGCGCCGCCTCCTCCCTCGGCGCCGGTGCCCGACGCCGCCGCATCCTCCGGCGGAGCCACGCCGTGCCGCCTCGCCGCCCGCCGCGCATCGCCGTCACCTCGCCGCGCCCGAGCCCCGGGATCCCCTCTCCGGCCACCCTCCGCCGTCGCCAGCCTCGTCGCCGGCCGCCCCCACGACGTCCCCGCGTCCCTGAGCCGCCGGCGAGCTCCCTCCGGCCGGATCCATCGCCGGCGACCTCGGATTCGTCGCGGATGAACAGTAGATCGCGCGGGTGAACAGTAAACCCTAATCCGCGAGGTGTTTTTTTCTTCTGAGTCCCGAAATTTCCTGATCCAAGTGCTCCTGTTCATAGCCCCGTAACTTTGCATCCGTAGCTCCGATTCATGCATATAGCATATCAAAATGTTCATCTCAGAGAGTACATCATTTCATTCCATTGCATCATTTTCATTTGAGTTCATTTTGATGCCCTAAATGCTGTTAGAAGAGGGATAATTGAGTTAATTGTCAGATCTGCTACTCCATTTAGCTTTTTGTCATTTTTTCCGTGATTATTGTGTGCATGCTATGCCCATGAGTTCTACATATGTTTTGTTAAGGGTTTTGTCATATTTCCAGAGGTGCAAGCCATGTATTTTTGTGATGTGTGTGGTGACTAACACAAGCTTGCAAAGTGGTGCACTTGGTAATTCTGATTTCAGGGACTTAGCAATTCCACTAAGTCCTTGATCTGTTTATCTCATATGGCCATATGTTCATGTTGTTTCCTAGTGATCCGTGCCTCTTTTGAGGATGATCAGTAAGGATGTTTTGTTAATATTGTAGTGCTCTATCCATCCATGTCTTTGTTTGCAATTATGGAGCACCCTAGCTTGAGTCAATCGAGCTCTACTTTTTCTACTTTGTGAATCTGGGCAGATTGTCAACTTGTTTGCAATTTTGCCGATGATGTTGTAGTTGATCTGTGCATGCTATGCTATTGTTCTTGCCATGTGTAGCTTGCATTTTGTGTGTTCTTGATAGATGTATGCTGATCTTGTCATGACTTGCACCGTCGTGAGTGCATCGGGCTCGTAAACATGCCTACTTGAGTTATGTTTCAGCATGTGCCAGTTTTCACCAAGTCTGTGATCTGATTATGTTTTTGCTATGTTCACATGCTTGCAATTGTATTTTCTGGTCCCTTTTGGCTCAAGGTCACTAAGGGACTTTTGTTAAGCTATTTGAGTAGCTCCATGCCATGTTTTACTTTGCCATGTTCAAGTCCTGTAGCATATAGTTTTGTTGCTCCGAAGAGTGCTACCTGATCTGAAATTCCAGACAAGTGTTAATTTCACTAAGTCTGAGATCTGTTTGCCATATGCATTTTTGCCATGCTTGTGTGAACCTGTTAATGGATGATTTGGCCGTACCTCAGTGCTAGACTTTTGTTAAGCATCTTGATTGCATCTCTGCCATGTATTTTGTTATCATGTTTGGGTGCTGTAGCATGTTCATTTCGTTGCATTTAGATGCCTACTTGCTGTAAATCGCAGACCGGTGTCATATTTGAATCGCTTGCCATTTCCAAACCGTAACTCCGATTCTGGCGTTCTTTATATCGTTTTCAAGCAATTTCATCTCATCTTTCCAGTGCCATACTTGGATTTCCAAGTTGAGTCCAGGTTCTTGCATTTCCTATCATATCTTGCATTTTGCATCCCGCATAGCATATCATCATTGCATCATATTGTTTGATCCTTGCACGTGGTTGATTGTGTCTTTGTTGCTTGTTTGTCTTGTTTGGGTAGAGCCGGGAGACGAGTTTGCTAACTAGGAGCCCATTGAGTTTGCTTTCGAGGATCCAGTCAACTCTAACAGCTTTGCAGGCAAGATGATCATACCCTCGAAATCACTACTATCTTTGCTATGCTAGTTTGCTCGCTCTTTTGCTATGCCAATGCTACGATGCCTACCACTTGCTTTCAAGCCTCCCAAATTGCCATGTCAAACCTCTAACCCACCATGTCCTAGCAAACCATTGATTGGCTATGTTACCGCTTTGCTCAGCCCCTCTTATAGCGTTGCTAGTTGCAGGTGAAGATTGGAGGTCGTTCCTTGTTGGAACATTTATTTACTTGTTGGGATATCATTATATTGCTATGTTATCTTAATGCATCTATATACTTGGTAAAGGGTGGAAGGCTCGGCCTCTCGCCTAGTGTTTTGTTCCACTCTTGCCGCCTTAGTTTCCGTCATATCGGTGTTATGTTCCCGGATTTTGCGTTCCTTACGCGATTGGGTTATAATGGGAACCCCTTGATAGTTCGCCTTGATTAAAGCTTTTCCAGCAATGCCCAACCTTGGTTTTAACATTTGCCACCTAGCCTTTTCTTTCCCTTGGGTTCTGCAGACTCAAGGGTCATCATTATTTTACCCCCCCCCCCCCCCCCCCCCGGGCCAGTGCTGCTCTGAGTGTTGGTCCAAACTGTCAGCCGCCGGTGGCTACCAAGGGCAACTCTGGGCTGGCCTACCGGAAGTTTAGACAATCTGAGTGTGCCCTGAGAAAGAGATATGTGCAGCTCCTATCGGGATTTGTCGGCACATTCGGGCGGTGTTGCTGGTCTTGTTTTAACCTGTCGAAGTGTCTTGAAGAACTGAGATACCGAGTCTGATTGGAACATCTTGGGAGGAGGTCTATTCCTTCGTTGACCGTGAGAGCTTGTCATGGGCTAAGTTGGGACTCCCCTGCAGGGATATGAACTTTCGAAAGCCGTGCCCGCGGTTATGGGCAGATGGGAATTTGTTAATGTCCGGTTGTAGAGAACTTGAACCTTAACTTATTTAAAATGAATCAACTGAGTGTGTTACCGTGATGGCCTCTTCTCGGCGGAGTCCGGGAAGTGGACATGGTGTTGGAGTAATGTTTGCGCAGGTTGCTCTCTAGTTTCTCGCTCGCGCTTTGCCTCCTCTTCTCGCTCTCTTTTGCGAACAGGATAGCCACCATATATGCTAGTCGCTTGCTGCAGCTCCAGACATATTTACCTTGCCATACCTATAAGCTTAAATAGTCCTGATCGCGAGGGTGCGAGATTTCTGAGTCCCTGTGGCTCACCGATTACTATTACACCAGATGCAGGGCCCAATGATTCTGCTCCAGGAGACGTGTTTGAGCTCAAGTGGGAGTTCGACGAGGACTCTCAATGTTACTATGTTTCCTTTCCTGATGATCAGTAGTGGTGCCCAGTTGGGGGTGATCGGGACCGTGTCGCTTGTTGGGTTATCTTTTATTTTGGCGCCGTAGTCGGGCCATGAGTGTTTGGATGATGTAATGTTATTTATGTACTTGATTGACGTGGCGAGTGTAAGCCAACTATGTTATCTCCCCTTTTATTATCATACTACATGGGATGTTGTGAAGATTGCCTAACTTGCGACATATGCCTTCAATGCGATTATGCCTCTAAGTCGTGCCTCGACACGTGGGAGATATAGTCGCATCGAGGGTGTCACACATGGTTTACAAGCTCAACAAGGCACTGTATGGCCTCAAACAAGCCCCTCGTGCTTGCTATGACACACTCAAAGACTTCCTGGAGAGCAAAGGCTTCAAACCTGGTTCCCTGGATCCCACAATCTTCACGAAGACATATGATGGTGAATTGTTTGTGTGCCAAATATATGTGGATGACATTATCTTCGGTTGCACTAATCAGAAATACAGTGATGAGTTTGGATACATGATGCAAGAGCAATATCAGATGTCCATGATGGGTGAGCTGAAGTTCTTCCTTGGCCTTCAAATACGGCAGCAACGCAATGGCATCTTCATATCTCAAGAGAAATACCTCAAAGATTGCCTGAAGAAGTTTGGAATGCAAGACTGCAAGGGTTATACGACGCCAATGCCTACCAAGAGTCATCTGGACTCTGACGCCAATGGTAAAGAGTTCGATCAAAAGGTATACCGCTCCATTATTGGTTCTTTGCTTTATTTATGTGCATCTAGGCCAGATATCATGCTTAGTGTTTGCATGTGTGCCCGGTTCCAAGCAGCACCAAAGGAATCGCATCACTTAGCTGTGAAGCAGATTCTTCGATATTTGGCTTACACCCCAACACTAGGATTATGGTATCCAAAGGGCTCAGAGTTTGATCTAGTTGGATTCTCAGATGCTGATTATGCTGGTGACAAGGTGGATCACAAGTCTACATCAGGCACATGTCATTTTCTGGGATGATCACTTGTGTGTTGTTCTTCAAAGAAGTAGAACTGTGTATCTCTCTCCACTTCTGAATTTGAATACATTGCTGCTGGATCTTGCTGCACTCAGCTTCTATGGATGAAGCAAACACTCAAAGACTATGGCATTCATCTGAAGCAAGTGCCACTCTACTGCGACAATGAAAGAGACATCAAGATCGCCAACAACCAAGTTCAGCACTCGAAGACAAAGCACATTCAGATCCGTCATCACTTTCTCAGAGATCATGTCATGAAGGAAGATATTGATATCATTCATGTCAACACTGAAGAGCAACTAGCAGATATCTTCAAAAAGCCCTTGGATGAGAAAAGGTTTTGCAAGTTGCGGTGTGAGCTAAATATCTTGGAATCCTCAAATGTCCTGTGATCATGCACACATCCTAACACTTATGCATGTTGATGACTTAGATGTGCAAACACACGAAGTAACGTATATCTTCAACTAATGAAGACTTACACTCTAAGTGTGAATACATTAACGCGGAATTTGACTTCGGAGCGCCAAGATAATTGTGCGCCATGTATGGGTCTAATACTTCCTATACGGTGGGTCACGCCACCACCAAAATTCTGTTTAGAATACTTTCTGCTAGCATTACATTTGCAAAGTCTTCGCATTTGGTTTGTCTTCTATGTTAACATGGCTTCATGTTTATCTTCAATATAGTGATTTGGTTTCTGTCCTCTACGGCATTCACTTATAGCTATGTCTTCTAGTTGAATCTTTTGAACTAAGTGAATGTGATCGGACCCTAACATTTCTGTGCCCCTGTCTTAAATCTATCTATCCAAATCATATGCATTCTATTGAAACCGTCGAATGTCTTCTCTGCATCCTTGTTAGCAGAAGATATAGAGAAAAACATTAATCTGTTTTCAATGCTCAATCCTTTTTACCTGAAACCCGGAGAAGTGGGAACGACCACCCGACAATCCAGGCGTACGTGGGAACGTGGAACAACCTCCGATGTGTTGCATGATCGTCACGTGTCCTTCAGATGTGAACCGCCAGGGGCACCTGCGTAATAACATTGTGCCATCCCTGTCCCTATAAATACACACCTCACCCCAGTCATTATCTCTTCTTCCACTTCTCTCTCTCGCACAAACCCTAGCGCCACCGCTAGCCCTTAACGACGCCAGCGACAAAGCGCTTAGCTGTCGCGACCTCACCGACGCCGTCCTCACGCCGGCCGCGGACATCGTCTTCTCCGCCGTCACCGTAGGTGTCCTCCGTCGCCAAGTTAGGGCACGGAAGATCGAACTGCTCGGCCTCATCTCCTACTCCGTCTAGCAGTTCCTCGAGTGGTAAATAAAAACTCTTTTTTACAGTCTTTTTGATCCGATAGATTCATCCTTTTCAACCACAAGTGGTTTCTGTTCCTACAAAGTTGGATCTATCCTGTTCTGCATCTCATAGCATGCCTAGTATGTTCACTTATGCTTCACAAAGTAGTTAGATTCCTCACTTGTACCTATTCGTGGATTCGTACAAATCTGGAACCAACTCTCTACATATGAGTGAATGTCTTCGCACTATGAGGTCAATGTCTTCTAAACTGATTTATCTTCAAATCTTCTAAGAATGCATATGACCTCTTCCCCTTCCCTCGCATCTCTAATGCTGTCACAGGTACATGTCCGTGGGAGAATCCCTTGGTTCTCATAGTCTGCATTCATTTGCAGAGTTCTTACAGCATCACATAAATTCTCCTGAAGCCAGTTCCTGTCTGACCAGTAGACGGAAGACTTTGATAGTGTTGAAGCCCTTCAGTCTAAACTTCTTGGCAAAAGAGAAATCAGCAAGGAAGGGTGGCAGACAGCGCCGTGGGGGTACATCAATGGACCTGCCTGAAGATCTCTATGAACTATACAAAACTGACCTCGAAGAAATCTATGGTCAGCGCAAGACACGAATCCAATGGATTCGAAGATACTGGGCCGAGCAATGGTTCAAGTACAAATTCGTCACCAAGGAGTATGCTGAAAAGAACGCTCTCTCGCGTCCTTGGGAGATATTCTCTATAAAAATCTTCAACCCAAGACCAGAACTGAAGCCATTGCTCAAGGATTTTACCCTTGCATGGTCCGAGGGCCATAGCCTACTGATGCCAACCCATCGTCATTGCTATGGTGTCGAGATGACAATCTGTTCAAGCACAACTATCAGTCTGCAAAGAACTCGGCCAAGGAAAATAAGAAGTCATTGGGATTAGACTTCAACCCAGGCCCCTCTGCGCCACGTGTTGACGGCACACGCAAAGCTGAACCCAATCTTGTTGGGCCCTTCTACAACTTAGAAGGTCTCATCACTCACATTCAGGTTCAAGGGGCAGCCGTGGACCACTCTGCAGATGACGCTGATTCTGACGAAGCGCCTGCGCCACCGAAGCCTGTGAAGCAAAAGAAACCAAAGGCTTCAAAGCCCTCCTATACACCAAAGGTCTCACGGGCGAAGCCTCTGGCCACTGCACCTCCTGAAGCTAGTGTGCAGTCTGAAGATCTCTCTCGCATCTCCAAGTCTGACAAGTTGAAAAAGCCCATGCAACCAACTGGTCAAGCATTAACCCCTGCTGCTGTTTTGAGAAACGAGAATGACGCCATTGATCTGTCTAGCGACGACGATCTTGGCGATGATGCTCTCGAGCAATTGATAAAGAGCAAGCAAGAGGCGAAAATCTTCAATGATCTTCCCCTCTTTGATGTGGAGATTCTGTACAAGTTTATTGATGAGTGGTTTGATAGCCCAGACCTCAGTTTTGATGATCTTCAGCTCCCAATTGGACTGAGGTCTCCTTCCACGGAGCCATTCCTCCTGAGCTGGCTCTTGCCCAGAAGATTGTTGAGCTGAACCACAAGATTGACTATGAAAAGGCTCAGTTCAAGAAGCACATGGCCAAACTCAATGTTGAAGGCATTCAAAACTTCAAGGTCATGATGCATGAGCTCAAGGAGGCATTCCACAAGAAACGAGAAGAAGCAAAAGGTTCTCGTGAGCGCATGAAGAATCTTGCTGCCAAATGTGTTCAAGGCTACAATGAAGCTGAAAAGCGCGAGGCTTTGGGGCGACCAGGCATCGACCCCAGAATGGCTGCCAAGAAGAAGAAGAAGCCAGCTGTGGCAGAACCAGAAGCATCAAGGTAGGAAGAACCTCGCATTGTCTTCCCGGCCAGTATGACAGGCTCGAAGCCTAAGGTCCCCATAGTGGCTTCGGAGTTTAAGCAAACTAGAGCAACTGAAGCCGAAGACAGAAAGCGCAAGACCAAAGCCACCACTGATGATGCTCCACCAACCAAGAAAAGAAAAACAAAGAAGAGAGACCGGGCTGTTTCCATAGAGCCCCTTGTTGTCGAGCCAATTTCTGTTGCTCATCCTTCCTTTGCACATCAAGAACGTCGTTTGGTAGTTCATGAGCCTACTTCTACAGAGGCTCCTGAAGCTGAAGAGAATCCAGCTGTTGACCCCACCGCAGCTGAAGACATTGGTCATCAAGACAATGTTGAAGATGATGAAATCCTTCCTCAGAACGAGCACAATTTGGTATCATCGCCTGTTCTCACGAACAACAAACTCATCAGCATTGGTCGTCCATTGACGCCAATTGCTCAGGATGACTCATGGGCTGATCACCCTCAAGAATCCCCTCGTGATGAAGAAACACCAGTTACTTCCCCACCGCAGGTCACCACTCTGGTGATTGACAATGAAGACCTTGAGGCCCAACCAACTCCATCTCCACAGGCGTTGCCAGTGTTTCGCAGGCTTCGCAAAGGACCAAGGCCACATGTCACATTGTCAAGTGTTCCAGAAGGAGAAGAGCGCCAATCCGTTTCACGCGAAGTCTTTCCTGAAGCCTCTCCTACTGCGAACATCCCTGAATCTGAAGCCAAAATGGCTGAAGATATTCCGGCGGCATCAGCTGATGACCAAGAAGAAGAACCAAGAGATGAAGAAATAGTTGCTACACCCCCGTCCAACCCTGAAGTTGTTCTCGAGGAGAACATGTCTGACCCTCCAGCTCCTGAAGTGGAGGTTACCAATACTGAGGCTGCCACCAATACTGAAGCCAATGACGTTGTCATGGCTGAAGCTAATGTGGTGCCTGAAGCTAATGTGGTGCCAGATGTCGCTGCACCTGAAGCTAATGCTGCACCTGATGCAAATCTGCAGCTTGAAGCCAATGCCTCTGCTCCTGTACCACCTCCCAGGCCACACACCATCGAGCAAGCATATGATCGTGGTCAGCTTGTTACCGTCCGCTGGCCAATTCTGGTTCCTCTGCCTGCTCCCGGACCTCAATTTTCCTATCATGTGGAGCACAGGCCTCAGGTCCAGCAGCCAAAGCCAAGGCTACCATGGTTTCCAGGTACTGCAATGTCACCAGGATCGTTTAATCTGAATGGATTCAAGGCACACAACACATTCTTTGACAGTGACAAGAACCCCTACACAAGGCCAAGAATCTCCTCAGATCGATTCTGGAGTTATCAGCAGTGAAGCTACTATTCTTGCATCTTGTACAATCAGGGGCGCATCTTCCCACATATGCGTCTTGACTGTGAAGCCATTGCTGGACTGCCATGCCTTGAAGAAGCCCTTGACTGCTTCCATGATGCGGGTCTGCTCAACTTTGTGACTGCCAAGGAACACTGGAATGAAGAACTTCTGCTTCAATTCTATGCTACCCTCCACATTCGTGGGTACAATAGGGATCTGAAGAAGTGGATGACGGGTGATGTCCATCATGAAGCTAAAGCCCAAGAAATCATTGAGCTTACAGCCCTGCCCACTCCTGGCGAATATTATGAACCAGGTTGTCAACAACACCAGAATGCTTTGGAGAGCATTTTTCAGAAGCCTAAGCCTAACATGAGCCAAATGCTGAGCATGATGAAGCCTCTGCCATGCGACGTTGAATACCCAACGGAATTCTTTGTCGAAGACCTAGAATATCTACCCCGCACCATTTACCATATCATCAGGAAAACTCTATGGCCTGTCAAAGGACATTCATCTGCAGCGAAGCTTGAAGGAGCAATGAAGACTTTGGTTTTCTATATCTTCGCATCATCTTCAATGCTCAAGACTTCTTCATCAGGCAGTTGGCTGCATCTGGCTCCGACATCTTTGGTCTGAAGTTCTATGCTCCATGGGTAATGCGTCTTATCAAGCTTCACTCTGCTTTCAACTATCATCCGTCTGCGCGCAATCATCTCGTATTCTTGCTAGAGGTTGATCTGTCTGTTGAAGCCATTTACCCAGAGCCTGCAAAGGATCCAATTTATCTTCACAATGTTGATCGTCAAAGCTTCACCCAGCCCATTGAAGGAGTTCAGGCTGTCTCTCGTGTTTATCCCTTGGCTGGCAACACACGTGCCCCTCGCGCCCAAACTGAAGCCACTGGAAGCACCATTGCCCCAAAGGCCTCGGAAGCGATCTCGTGTTCTCAATGACCGAGAGCTTCTCGTCGCTCTACATCAGAAACAGGATAAGCATCATGACTGGCTTAAGCGTCAGATGCAAAGCCTCTTGGTGGACGTCAATCGCATTTGCAATCTTGCCACCAAGAATGCCTTTGTTACCCATGAAACCTGTCGGAGGTCTTGGAAGAGTTTGACATTGCTCACTGCTGAAGCAGATCTTCAAGACGATGGCTTCACAAAAAGATTCAAGTTTGACTCCACTCCTCCAAGGAATGCTCACTTGCGTCGGACTCCCTCACTTGAAGACTCTGACTATTCTTCCTCAGCTGCAATGGTGAATGCCAGAGTCATAGATGATCAAGATGATGCCACTTCACCACCTCCACCTTCAGCGCGTGTCGACACTGCACCAAGTTCTTCTGCACCACCGGACCTCAACGACGAACCTGCTGCTTCGCCTACTCCTCATGGGAATGAGTAGAAGCTCTATGTCTTCAAACCTTTTTGGTCCTTACTGACAAAAGGGGGAGAAGCATATGAGTTGATAGTCTTCAAGCGGGTCCATATGGGTGGTTGCTATACTTTTGCCAAGTGCTTACAACTCTCGCTTTTGATACATTTTGGTTCATTTTTGAGTTGTAACACTTAAACTTGATGGTCGTCTGCTACCTTTTCGACACTATGTGATGCGATGATAAATTCCGCATGTGCGACGATAAATTCCGCACGAAGTCATTTTGCAGACGTCCATTCTTCATTATGCATGTCATTATCTTCGATATATCCTTTTCATGCATGATGAATTGTCTTCATAAGTAGAAGAGGAGCTCCGCAAGTACAACCTACCATGTGCATTTGCATTCAAAAGCAAAATACTTATATGCACATCTTCAAGGGGAGCCTTCCTGCTACTTACGAAGATAATACTTTAATCCTTTACAATTTCACATACTTTTATCCCTGTTGAAAACTTCAACCAGTTTGTCATGAAAACTTCAACCAGTTTGTCATCAATCACCAAAAAGGGGGAGATTGTAAGTGCATCTAGTGCCACCCCTAGTTGGTTTTGGTATTGACGACAAACCTGGTTGAGGGACTAATGTGTTTGTGAGAATTGCAGGATAACACAGGTAGTAGTCCCTCATTGATTCGGTTTACCTACCAGAGATGACCCCTAAAAATGTATGAAGACATTGAAGACAAAGGTGGTATGTGAAGATTCACATTGAAGACTATGACAAGAGAAGACATCGTGAAGACTATGGAGCGCGAAGACTTAGTTTTCATTGTCCTTTTCTTCTTTGTTGAGTCATAGGAACCACCGTACTATTAAGTGGGGTCCAGTGAACCAGTCAGAATGACTGAAGTGATGCTTAACAAAATCCTATGTCTTCGAGCGAAGACAATGAGAGCAAATCTTATCCAGAGTTGGATAAGTCAGCTTTGCTTGTAGCCCAAGTAAAGTTGTCGTGTGTGTTTGAAATCTGACCATTGGAACACGTGTCAGTTCCTTAGTGACCCAGGGTCATTTCGGACAAATCAGGTCGGGTTGCCTAGTGGCTATAAATAGCCCACCCCCTACACCATAAATTGGTTGGCTGCTCAGAGTTAGTGCACGGCTTTTGTCGTTTGAGAGCAACCCACCTCGAAGCCTTTGAGAGAGAAATCCTTGCGAGGACAAAGCCCTAAACACCCAGAGCCAAAGAGTGTTAGGCATCACTGAAGTCTTCCTGTCTGTGTGATCTGAAGACTTATTACACTTGAGGACTGTGAATCCTCCAGCCGGTTAGGTGTCGCGTTCTGAGCATCCAAGAGTCATTGTGGATCGCCGGTGAACGAAGTCTGTGAAGGTTTGGAAGTCTACCTTGAAGACTTACCAGAGTGATTGGGCGAGGACTGGGTGTCCTTAGCTCAAGGGGAATAAGGTGAAGACATGCGGTCTTCTGAGTTAATCTCAGCCTCCCTAACCAACGTACAGTTGTCACAGCAACTGGAACTGGTCCAACAAATCATTGTCTTCAACGAGCCACTGGTTCTATCCTTCCCATCTCTTTATTTACAGTTGGTCCTTGTGAAGTCATTGCCTGTTTGCATTATCTTTTGTCTTCACTGAGTGACTGCTTGTTCTGATTGGCTTCATACTATCTTCCATCCTGATCCATACTGCCTAGCTGCTATTAGTCTTGTGCTTTCACTTCATTGAATACTTGACTATGGCTTGCCTAGTGTAGTCTACCTTCCGCTGCATGGTAATAGGTTTATTTCTATCGTTTGTCTTCGAAACTTCCATGTTTTAAAGACTTTCATAAAAATCGCCTATTCACCCCCCCCCTCTAGTCGATCACTAGCACTTTCATAGCACTTTCACATACAGCCTAGTTTCACATACCAACAAAAGAAAAATTCTTCTATGATTTAAGACACTACTTTTGGGATGACCCACATCTTTATAAAGAAGGAGTAGATGGTATTATTAGATGTTGTGTACCTGAGCATGAACAAGAACAAATCCTGCGGAAATGTCACTCCGAAGCTTATGGAGGACATCACGCGGGAGACAGAACTGCTCACAAGGTATTGCAATCTGGGTTTTATTGGCCTACTCTCTTCAAGGATGCTCGTAAGTTTGTCTTATCTTGTGATGAATGTCAAAGAATAGGTAATATTGGTAAGCGTAAAGAAATGTCTATGGATTATTCACTTGCTGTTGAACCATTTGATGTTTGGGAATTTGACTACATGGTACCTTTTCCTTCCTCTAATGGGTATACTCATATTTTGGTAGCTATTGATTATGTTACTAAGTGGGTAGAAGCTATTCCAACCAGTGGTGCCGATCACAACACCTCTATTAAAATGCTTAAGGAAATTATTTTCCCAAGGTTAGGAGTCCATAGATATTTAATGACTCATGGTGGTTCACACTTTATTCATGGTGCTTTCTGTAAAATGCTTGCCAAGTATGATGTTAACCATATAATTGAATCACCCTATCATCCTCAGTCTAGCGGTCAAGTTGAACTTAGCAATAGAGAAATAAAATTAATTTTACAAAAGACTGTCAATAGGTCCCGGAAGAATTGGTCTAAGAAATTAGATGATGCACTTTGGGCCTATAGAACCCTATGGGCATGTCTCCTTATAAAATGGTTTATGGAAAATCTTGTCATTGGCCTCTTGAGTTAGAACATAAAGCATATTGAGCAATTAAAGAACTCAACTATGATTTCAAACTTGCCGGTGAAAAGAGGTTATTTGATATTAGCTCACTAGATGAATGGAGAACCCAAGCTTATGAAAATGCCAAGTTATTTAAAGAAAAAGTTAAAAGATGGCATGATAAAAGAATCCAAAAGCGTGAGTTCAAGGTTGGAGAATATGTTCTTTTGTACAACTCTCGTTTCAGGTTCTTTGCAGGAAAACTCCTCTCCAAATGGGAAGGACCCTATGTTATTGAGGAGGTTTAGCGATCTAGAGCTATCAAAATAAATAATGCCGAAGGTACTAACCCGAAGGTTTTTAATGGGCAATGAATAAAACATTATATCTCAGGTACGCCCATTAATGTTGAAAGCAATATTATCCAAACTATGACACCGGAAGAACACATAAAAGAAATGTAACATCCCAATTTTTCAATTTGGAATGTTATACATAGGTCATCCATGCATATCATATTTTATTGCATTTAGTTCTTGTGATCCTCGAAATCCTAAGCAACTCAAGGACCCTCGGAGAGGGTTGGGGATTTTCCCTCGTTCTCATATTTGAGTTTTATCAAATATTGAAACAAGGATCAATTTGGTTTTAATTTTCTTCCCCAAAAAAATATTTCATATTAAAAATTATATGAGAGGAGATAATATGACTTCTCCAAAATAAATGAAATATTGGAGGGAAAATATTAAAATCAATTTGTATTTTTATTTGGGGTTTTATCGCTATTTTATTTGAATTACGAAAAATATGCGTTTTTCAAAATTGCACTAGAGGCCCAAATAAATGTTCACCTTGTCCGGCGTATTTTTAGAGGACGGGGAAAATTTATTTCAGGATTTTTGGAGTCCGTTTAGTATTTCTTTTCTTAGTTTTTCTGCGCAGAAATATTTTTTTTTAAAAGTAACCAACCTAACCGGTTAGGACTCCTGGCCCGGCCGGCCTTTATAAGCCGGGAGGCCCGACCCCAGCAGCCCAGCGCATGCCCGAAACCCTAAGCCGCCGCCGCGCGCTGCTGCTGCCGCCGCTACGCCGCCGCGCCGCCACCCGCGCCGCTCGCTGGAGATCGCCGCCGCCGCCGCCGGTTTTCCTCGCTGGTTCGGTTTTTTCCGGTAAAAACCCTAGACCCGTTTTTTTAATAGATCGGTTCGGTGTTATTTTTTCCCGGTTTAGTTATTTAACAAACGCCCGTTCGTACGTTTGTTTTAATGAACGGTTTTCACCTTTAACCGCAGACAGCGAACGTTCGTTCGTTAGCCTGTTCGTCAGTTTTCTTTTTCCAGGGTTTTACGCTATTATTTTGTATTGCGATTTCTGCCCTATTTTTCGTTTTAGTTTATCTTTTTGCTCGTTTATCGTAATCAGGCGATTCAAGTGCCTAGATCTTCGTCTCGAAGCCCTCTTTCTGTTTAACCAACTTGAACGGGATTTTGGTACTGTAAAGTTTGAATTTAGTCTATATTAGTAATCGGATCTTGTTTCTTTCGCGGTTTGAGTTTCGTTGCTCGGTTTATTTGATTCTTTTTGCAAACCGGAGTTCTTCAGTTTAACTTTCCGGTTAGATCTTCTTATTTGAGATTTACCCATGAATCTTTGCTTGATTGCTTATGTATGCTATTTTTTGTTTGCGATAGAACACCCGGAGTGCGAAGGGTGCTACTGCGAGTCTTTAGGATTTGCAGATCGTCAGCAAGGCAAGTAACACTTTGATCATACCCCTTTATCACCCAGTTTTTATGCATTAGTTTCAACCTTCACACATTGCATGAGTAGGATCTCTTAACATGTGGGTCTGGGAAGTAGATAATGAGGTAGAACCTATTACCTGTTTTATTATCAAACCCTTGGGAGTTACTTCTACGTTATGCTTATATTGCCATGCTATGCTCGTAGACGTGGTTTGGCTTTGAGTGTATCCATGACAGATGTGAGTTGTTCATTAGTGGTTCAACTTAAGGTGGCAACTTTAATACACATCCGGGTGGATTGCTTGTGGGCACCTGGAGAATTCAGTGTTGTCCTAGGATATCTCGGAGTACCCGTGTGATCATCCTATGGTCCGCCACCCAGGCTCAAAGGGATCATAAGACTATTCATGCTAGATACTTCCGTGTGTAGCCACAAGCCATTATGGGCTCTGGCATAATTGAGTAAGTTGCGTGAGTTCTTGAAGAGGTGGACTAGCAGATATAGGGGATTGTAGGTGTACCGGTCCGCCCGGAGTAAAGAGCAAATGCTTCTGAAAGATTGTGTCTCGGTCATCCGTTTCTCAAACACCCTGTAGTGCGAGAAATCCCATGGAGGAGATCGAGTCTTGTGGGGAAAAGTGTGCAAACCTCTGCAGAGTGTATAAACTAATCATGGTTAGCCGTGTCCACGGTTATGGACCTCTTGAGTATCTGGTTCTTGGATTATCATATGGATCTCATCACTCTAAATTAATTTGTTGGGTTGATAATTACTTTTAATTGGGATTGAGTTGGAGGAACCTTCTCAATATTATTCAACTACCATGATAGTTAAATAAAAATATATTCCTTTGTTGTAGGGGAAAATTGGCTTTTCGCAAAACATATTAACCATACAGCCTCCACCAGCCATATATGCATATAGTGATAGCTTTTACCTGTTCATTACTCTCCTGTGTTACATTGCCAGCATATTCCATGTGCTGAACCGTTTTCGGGCTGCAACGTATCATGTTGCAGACTTTTCAGATGAGGAGTAAGGTGCGATAGGTCGTTTGTCATGCACTCAGCTATGTCGTCGGAGTTGATGAACTCACTTTATCTTCCAAGCCTTCCATTGTTATTGTATTAGATGGCCTTAAGCCATATTTATTGTAATACGTTCTCTCTTGAGGCATTTGATGTAATAAGTGTGTGATTGCCACTCTGTTATAAATCCTTCGAGTACTGTGTGTGTCAGCATTACCGATCCAGGGATGACACTGAAGCACAGAGACTTAACCGGTTGAGGCCGGGTCCCTACAAGATGGTATCAGAGCACACGCTGAATATAGGACACGACCACTAAGAAAAGCCATAGGCCACTCTTCTCTACTTATTTGTGAATCCTCTCCATTTTCTACTCTTTAGGATGGTGGATACGAGGAACAAGTTTGCATAACCGGATGAAGACACACCTTTTGGACGACACTTGAAGGAAGTCACTAAGTACCTGAACATTGGAATACCAAGCTTTACCGGGACCTACACTGCCACTTTACCAAAGGAGGAGCGATGGATGATTCGAGTTCATGTTACAGAAAGGACGTTCACGCCAGTCACTAAACCCATAGAGTTTTCCTTTGATGGACCCACCTGGAGTCTAGGGAAGAGTATGGCAGCCCACATCGCTATAGGATGCATCGGCGAAGTTTACCACAAGGAGCTGAAGGACACTATCTACCAGATATGTGGATGCCGAGATGAGCAATGGGAGATGATCAACACCAGGAAGGACAGGTCCATTGCAGCATTCATCCAGGAATTAATCCACCACATTCGTCGCTAGGAGAACCATATGTGTGCAAGCATGATAGATTTGAAGAAGGCGATGATCAGGATCCCGGAGCTAGAAGAGGAGCTTAAGTCTACACGCGATGGATATGAGGAGGAAATGATGATACTTGTGGAGAGGAATGACGACATGACCAGGAAGCTAGGAGTTTTTTATGGGAGTCCCCGTGCCAGGAGGAGAAGACGACGAACCCAAGGAGACTCGTTCTAAAGACTACATCATCATAGACGACACCGACTCCGACCCGGATAGTAGTGATGATGACTATGAAGACGAAGCTGGAGCAGATATCATGGAGTCTTCCACCGATCAAAATTTCTAGTAGACCACCATACTATTAGTAGTACACCCCCCCAATGTAAATATTAGTAGTCTGAGCACTGTAACGAGAGTTAGACCGATTGTATGCCCTTGCTTGATTGATTGAGTGATATGATATGATTGTGTTTGTCTCATGTGCATATGGGTAGTTCTTTCTCATTAGACCTCATTCTATTCTAATCTCTTCCCTCTAAACCCATCAGATGCTTCCGAGACGTGACCCTGGTTTTGCTTTCCCACCGGAGCTCACTCAGTTGATCCAGCAGCAGAATGCCTTGATGCAGTTGTTAGTTCAGAACCAAGGCAACAACAACAACAACCCACCGCCACCACCACCAGTTGACAACTTAGCCTGTTTTCTGAGGCTGCAACCGCCGGTGTTTTCCAGTAGCACCGAGCCAATAGTTGATGATTATTGGCTGCACAGCATTGGAAGGGAGTTGACCACCGCAGGTTGCACAGATGTGGAGAAGGTGCGTTTTGCCGCACAGCAATTGGATGGACCAGCAGCCGCATGGTGGGAGAATTACACAACCACGTTTCCTATAGCCAATGTCACCTGGGAGCAGTTTCAGCAAGCATTCCGCACAACCCACATATCCACGGGAGCTATGAGCATGAAGAAGCGTGAGTTTCGTAACTTACGCCAAGGTAACCGTACTGTAGGCCAGTACGTGGAGGAGTTTAGTAAGTTATCCCTCTATGCTCCATATGATGTGGCCACGGATTCCGCGAAGCAGGAGAAGTTTATGGAAGGGCTGAATGATGAGATGAGTATGCAGTTAATGGTGGCAACATTTAACAACTACCAGGAGTTGGTAGATAAAGCTCACATGATCGAAGGGAAGCAGCAGCACATAGAGAGCCACAAAAGTAAATATGGACAAGGGAAGTACATTTCAGGAGCTCAGCAGAAGCCTCGCTTTACCCCGAACTCGGGAGGGCTTACCCATAAACATGGAGGCCACACTCACAATGGAGGAAGTACCCATAATCATACTGGCCCAAGGAATGGGAATGGGAATGGAGCAAGCAGCAATCAGAACCGATCCAACCCAGCCACACCCGCCAAGAAGGACCTAAGCCACGTCACTTGTGTTCAAGTGCAGGAAGACTAGACATTATGCCACGGAGTGCCCTGAAGCGAAGAACGAAAATGGTAATGGGAGCTCTGGGAAGAAGCCCAATCCATTTAACAAAGGACAAGTGAACCACGTGAACGTGGAGGAGGTTGAAGAGCAACCAGACGTAGTTATCAGTAAGTTTTTAGTTAATTCGTCTACTGCAATCATTCTTTTTGATACTGGTGCATCGCATTCATACATATCAAGGGGATTTGTGGATAAGTATAAGTTGCCACTAGAGTTCTTAAGACACCTATGCTAGTAACCTCACCCGGAGCCGAGTATATGGCAAGCAATGGATGTTTTCAGATACCATTAACCATAGGTAGTCATGTTTTCCCCTCTGACTTGATAATTCTGGAGTCGCAAGGATTGGATGTGATACTAGGAATGGATTGGCTGTCGATGTACGGAGGAAACATCGATTGCGCTAGTAAGTCAATTCTGCTTACTACCCCGGAGGGAAAAAGGATCAAGTATGTATCCAGTCATGCGCCAAGGAGAACCCAAGTACATTCTCTCACAGGAGTTGTTCAGGAGGAAGTGCTTGTTGTGAAGGATTACCCAGATGTATTTCCAGAGGAGTTACCAGGCATGCCGCCAGATCGAGACATCAAGTTTTTGATAGAGCTGTTGCCAGGCACCGAGCCTATATCAAAGAGACCATACCAGATGCTCGCGAATGACTTGGAGGAGATCAAGAAACAGATTAAGGAGTTATTGGAGAAAGGTTACATCCGACAGAGTTCATCACCATGGGGAGCCCCAGTGCTATTGGTTGAGAAGAAGGATAAATCTCTAAGGATGGTTGTTGACTATCGGGCGTTGAATGAAGTGACAATCAAGAACAAGTACCCACTACCGATGATCAATGATCTGTTTGACCAGCTGCAAGGAGCTAAAGTGTTTTCGAAGATCGACCTGCGATCAGGTTAACACCAACTGAAGATTCGAGAAAATGATATACCTAAGACAGCTTTTACCACAAGGTATGGGCTTTATGATTATACGATTATGTCATTCGGATTGACTAACGCCCCCGCCTATTTCATGAGTATGATGAATAAGGTGTTCATGGAGTTCTTGGATAAGTTTGTCGTGGTGTTCATTGATGATATTTTAGTATACTCAAAGAATGAAGAGGAACACATGCAGCATTTGCGCTTAGTACTCGAGAAACTCAGGGAGCATCAGTTGTATGCCAAGTTTAGCAAATGTGAGTTTTGGTTGAAGGAAGTTGGATTTCTTGGACATGTTATATCAAGAGAAGGTATAGCAGTAGACCCCACCAAAGTTGAGTCAGTAACTGAGTGGTTGGCACCCACCTCAGTTCGAGAGATCCGCAGTTTTCTTGGACTCGCGGGATACTATCGGAGATTCATTGAAAATTTCTCTAAGATTGCGAAGCCTATGACGACGTTGCTGAAGAAGGACACCAAGTTCCATTGGACTGAGGAATGTGAAGCAAGTTTCCAGGAGTTGAAGAAACGTTTGACTACAGCCCCAGTGTTGATCCTGCCAGATATACGCAAGGATTTCCAAGTGTATTGCGACGCCTCTTGCTTAGGACTTGGAGGAGTACTTATGCAAGACAGAAGAGTTGTTTCATATGCCTCACGACAACTTTGACCGCATGAGTTGAATTACGCCACACATGACTTGGAGTTGGCAGCCGTAGTACATGCACTCAAGACCTGGAGACATTTTCTCATTGGAAACCATTGTGATGTGTACACGGATCACAAGAGTTTGAAGTACATTTTTACATAGAAGGAGTTGAACCTCAGGCAAAGGAGATGGTTGGAGCTTATAAAGGATTATGATATGAAGTTGCACTATCATCCAGGAAAGGCCAATGTCGTAGAAGACGCTTTGAGCCGAAAGAGTTATGCCAATACCTTAGTAACAGGAGGATTGCCAGAGGAGTTAGCAGAACATTTCAGGGAGCTACGTTTAGAGGTTGTTCCCAAAGGTTTTGTTACAACCATGGAAGTTCAGTAGACCTTGTTGGGAAAGATTCGAGAGGTCCAAAAGGATGACAAAGAAATTGTTGAGATAAGGGAGAAGATGAGTGAAGGCAAAGCCAAAGGTTTTCGTGAGGATGAGCACGACACCTTGTGGTTCGAGGACTGGATATATGTGCCCAATAATGCAGAGATCAGGAAGTTAATATTACAAGAAGCTCACGACTCACCATACTCGATACACCCCGGAAACACCAAGATGTATTTGGATTTGAAGGAGCGTTTCTGGTGGTCTGGAATGAAGAAGGATATTGCTGAGTATGTAGCCGTATGTGATGTATGTCAGAGAGTGAACGCAGAACATCAGAAACCAGCAGGATTATTACAGCCTATGCCGATACCCGAATGGAAGTGGGATAAACTTGGCATGGATTTTATCACCGGATTACCCAGGACCCGATCGGGATATGATTCTATCTGGGTAGTAGTGGACTGCTTAACCAAAGTAGCTCACTTTATCCCAGTGAAAACCACATATACAAGTGCAAAGTTGGCCAAGATATATATGACCAGGATCGTATGTCTGCATGGAGTTTCGAGGACCATCGTATCAGACAGAGGAACACAGTTTACTTCAAAGTTTTGGCATCAACTGCACCAGACTTTAGGAACCAGGCTGGAGTTCAGTACAACTTTTCACCCGCAGATAGATGGACAGACTGAGAGAGTCAATCAGATTCTGGAGGACATGTTGAGAGCTTGTGCACTAGACTATGGGTCTAGTTGGGATGATAATTTACCCTACGTGGAGTTCTCATACAACAACAGCTACCAGGCCAGTTTGAAGATGGCACCGTTTGAAGCCCTGTACGGAAGAAGATGCCGAACACCGTTGATGTGGGATGAAGTTGGAGACCATCAATTGTTTGGACCGGATTTGATTAAGGAGTTCGAGGAGAAAGTTAAGCTGATTCGAGATAGACTGAAAGTAGCTCAGTCTAGACAGAAGAGTTATGCAGACTCGAAACGTGAGGAGGTAGTCTATGAAATCGGAGACAGAGCATATCTGCGAGTGTCACCTCTGCGAGGAATTAAGCGTTTTGGAGTTAAGGGAAAATTAGCCCCGAGATTTGTAGGACCATACCGTGTTCTGGATCGCATGGGAGAGGTTGCCAGCAAGTTGGAATTACCTGAGGGACTGTCAGGAGTTCATGATGTGTTTCACGTTTCCCAGTTAAAGAAGTGCCATGCCGAGATGGCCGATATTCCTCTGAGAGATATAGTGCCCCTGGAAGCAATTCAATTGGACAGTGATTTGACGTATGAGGAGAAACCAGTCAAGATTCTCGAGTTTGCCAGTCGAGTTACCCGCGGCAAGGTTATCAAGTTTTGCAAAGTTCAGTGGAGCCACCATACCGAGGAAGAAGCCACCTGGGAAAGAGAGGATGATCTACGCAAAGACCACCCACACCTATTTTCTAGCCAACCCAAATCTCGAGGGCGAGATTCATCTTAAGGGGGGTAGGTTTGTAACATCCCAAATTTTCAATTTAGAATGTTATAGATAGGTCATCCATGCATATCATATTTTATTGCATTTCGTTCTTGTGATTCTTGAAATCCTAAGCAACTCAAGGAGCCTCAGAGAGAGTTGGGGATTTTCCCTCGTTCTCATATTTGAGTTTTATCAAATATTGGAACAAGGATCACTTTGGTTTTAATTTTCTTCCCCAAAAAATTATTTCATATTAAAAATTATATGAGAGGAGATAATATGACTTATCAAAAATAAATGAAATATTGGAGGGAAAATATTAAAATCAATTTTTATTTTTATTTGGGGTTTTATCGCTATTTTATTTGAATTAGGAAAAATATGCATTTTTCAAAATTGCATTAGAGGCCCAAATAAATGTTCACCTTGTCCGGCGTATTTTTAGAGGACGGGAAAAATTTATTTCAGGATTTTTAGAGTCCGTTTAGTATTTCTTTTCTTCGTTTTTCTGTGCGGAAATATTTTTTTTAAGTAACCAAACTAACCGGGCTGTGTCCGCCTAGGAATCCTAGCCCGGCCGGCCTTTATAAGCCGGAAGGCCCGACCCCAGCAGCCCAGCGCGTGCCCAAAACCCTAAGCCGCCGCCGTGCGCTGCTGCTGCCATCGCACTACTACCGCCGCGCCGCCACCCGCGCCGCCCGCGCCGCTCGCCGGAGTTCGCCGCCGCCGCCGGTTTTCTTCACCAGTTTGGTTTTTTCGGTAAAAACCCTAGATCCGTTTTTTTAATAGATCGGTTCGGTTTTATTATTTTTACCTGGTTTAGTTATTTAGCGAACGCCCGTTCATACGTTCATTTTAACGAACAGTTCTCACCCGTTAACCGTAGACAGCGAACGTTCGTTCGTTAGCCTGTTCGTTAGTTTTCTTTTTCCAGGGATTTTCCGCGATTATTTTCGATCGAGATTTCTGCCCTGTTTTTCATTTTAGTTTATCTTTTCGCTCGTTTATCGGAATCAGGCGATTAAAGCACCTAGATCTTCGCCTCGAAGCACTTTTTCTGTTTAACCAACTTGAACAAGATTTTGGTACTGTAAAATTTGACTTTAGTCCAGATTAGTAAACGGATCTTGTTTCTTTTGCAGTTTGAGTTTCGTTGCTCCGTTTGATTTGATTCTTTTTGCAAACCGGAGTTCTTGAGTTGAACTTTCCGGTTAGATCTTCTTATTTGAGATTTACCTGTGCATCTTTGCTTGATTGCTTATGTATGCTATTGTTTGTTTGCGATAGAACACCCGGAGTGTGAAGCGTGCTACTACGAGTCTTTAGGATTTGCAGATCGTCAGCAAGGCAAGTAACACTTTGATCATACCCCTTTAGCACCCAGGTTTTATGCATTAGTTCCAACCATCACACATTGCATGAGTAGGATCTCTTAACATGTGGGTCTGAGAAGTAGATAATGAGGTAGAACCTATTACCTGTTTTATTATCAAACTCTTGGGAGTTACTTCTACGTTATGCTTATATTGCCATGCTATGCTCGTAGATGTGGTTTGGGTTTGAGCGTATCCATGGCAGATGTGAGTTGTTAATTAATGGTTCAACTTAAGGTGGCAACTTTAATACACATCCGGGTGGATTACTTGTGGGCACCTAGAGAATCTAGTGTTGTCCTAGGATATCTCGGAGTACCCGTGTGATCATCCTACGGTCCGCCACCCAGGCTCAAAGGGATCATAAGACTATTCATGCTAGAAACTTACGTGTGCAGCCACAAGCCATTATGGGCTCTGACATAATTGAGTAAGTTGTGTGAGTTCTTGAAGAGGTGGACTAGCAGATGTAGGGGATTGTAGGTGTACCGGTCCGCCCAGAGTAAAGAGTAAATGCTTCTGAAAGATTGTGTCTTGGTCATCCGTTTCTCAAACACCCTGTAGTGCGAGAAATCCCACGAAGGAGATCGAGTCTTGTGGGGAAAAGTGTGCAAACCTCTACAGAGTGTATAAACTAATCATGGTTAGCCGTGTCCTCGGTTATGGACATCTTGAGTATCTGGTTCTTGGATTATCATATGGATCTCATCACTCTAAATTAATTTGTTGGGTTGATAATTACTTTTAATTGGGATTGAGTTGGTGGAACCTTCTCAATATTGTTCAACTACCATGATAGTTTAATAAAAATATATTCCTTTGTTGTAGGGGAAAAATGGCTTTTCGCAAAACATATTAACCATACAGCCTCCACCAGCCATATATGCATATAGTGATAGCTTGTATCTATTAATTACTCTCATGTGTTACATTGCCAGCATATTCCATGTGCTGACCCATTTTCGGGCTGCAACGTATCATGTTGCAGACTTTTCAGACAAGGAGTAAGGTGCGATAGGTCGTTTGTCATGCACTCAGCTATGCCGTTGGAGTTGATGGACTCACTTTGTCTTCCAAGCCTTCTGCTGTTATCATATTAGATGGCCTTAAGCCATATTTATTGTAATACGTTCTCTCTTGAGACATTCGATGTAATAAGTGTGTGATTGCCACTCTATTATAAATCCTTAGAGTACTGTGTGTGTCAGCATTACCGATCCAGGGATGACACTGAAGCACAAAGACTTGACCGTTTGAGGTCGGGTCACTACAAGAAACCTTTCGGAACACTCCAGAATCATGAAAAAGAGGAGGTACATGATACGGTAAGTAAACGGACTCCGAAAAATCTGCAAAAATATTTTTTTGTCAGTTTTGGTATTTAAAAAATTAGGAAAATAAGAAACTACCAGGAAGGTGACCCTGGTGGGCACCTGACACCAGGGCATGCCTGGCAAGGCGCGCCCAGGTGGGTTGTGCCCACCTCGGGTACCTTCCAGACTCCATTTTTCTTCCGTTTGCTTGTTTCCCAAGATAAAGAAAATCTTTATATACCCCCCCTGAACCCATTGACCATCATATCACGGAGAAATCTCATGTTTTCTTTTCCTTGCCATTTTATATCAGATCTAATCCACCATGGCCGCTTCAAGCTCCTCCAAGGACAAGTTCGTCGAGAACGACATCAACCCATATTTGCGGGAGGTGATGCAGCACCCTCAAGCTATCCTGATGCGTGAGGGGTGCTCCACATCCATGATGTGCAAGGCCCCAAGGGGACTAGATCCGTGGAGGCTAGGCTTGAAGCTATGGAGCAGGAAGTCTTCCGGTGCAAGGGATGGTGGAAGGTGGACTCAATGCCAATCACCTCATGATCGCGGACTACACCCGTGATCTCAAGGTGGATGGCAAGTCCATGAAGGACATCGTCTTCTCCTTCAACGAGCAAATCAGCTTCCTCTAGAGCTAGATCTATGCCCTCTAAACCAAGTCTTTGAATATGAGGCAAGGTTTAAAGGTATGAGTTTGGCTCCTAGTTGCAGGACCCGCGAGACTCACTCCTCTTCTTATGATGGTGAGCCTCTGCCATGGAAACCCAGGGACAAGATCTCTACCACTTCATCACCACCACCTCCTTCTTCATCACCGAAAGAAAATTGAGTATCCGGTATGGGCACTCCCCTTGGCTTGCGCCAAGCTTGGGGGAGGTGCCCCGGTATTGTATCACCTCCACTACCTTTTGCCTTTACTTATCTTAGTTCGATCCATAGTTATCTTTTGATTTAGATGAATAAAAGTTTAGTTCGATCCTTTCTTTTCGAGAGTTTGCTTAGTGAACTATCTTTGTAATCGTGTGCGAGATATATAATAAAGTTTAGTTTGATTTTTGTTTTCTTTACTTTCATGTTCAATAAAAAAGGAAGGAAATAAATGAAAAAGATCATATGCTAATCTTATAGTAAGTAATGACACCACATAAGGAAAAGTATAAGTAGAAAATTTTATTAGAGATTGACAAACATAGCATTGGTCAATGATGCAATTCATGAAAGAATTAATAAGGTAAGAGAAGATTCACATGAAAATAAATTATCTTGGAAATCTTTTGTGATTGTGAGCCCCCATCAAAATATTACATGCCAAAATTGTTGACGTTGGACAAGGAAGACAACGTAATGATTTATGTTTGTTCATATTCACATATAAGGTATATTTTCATAGATCCTTCAACATGTGGTGCCTGCCCCCCATCTTTGCTAGCCAAAAATTCTGCACCAAGTAGAGATACTACTTCTGCATCCAAAAACCCTTAAACCCAAATCTTATTTTCTAGAGTCCACCATACCTACCTAAGGATTGATTAAGATCCTTCAAGTAATTTGTCATCGGTACAATAAGGCAATAAAAATTTCTTCTGAAAGTGTTAGATCATTTAGTGTAAGAGAAAATTGAGCGTTGTACGAACTTGTGATGGCAAAGAATAAAAGCGACAGACTGCATAATAAAGGTTGCTATCATAAGGGGCAATATAACGTGACATTCTTTTGCACTAAGGATCAAGCATACAAACAAAAAACGCATGGCAACCTCTACTTCCCTCTACGAAGGGCCTATCTTTTACTTTCATGTAATTACTTTCATGCAAGAATCAAAGATTTTCTCTCTATTCCTTTTTATTTTTCGCTTTTGGCAAGCATCATGTGGTGAGGAAAGATCTAGGAACATATATCCAATTGGATGTGGGTAGCATGAGTTATTATTGTTGACATCACCCTTGAGGTGAATACATTGGGAGGCGAAATTATAAGCCCCTATCTTTCTATGTGTCTGGTTGAAACATTTTGCTCATGTGTATGCGGTGAGTGTTAGCAATCATAGAAGACTATATGATGGTTGAGTATGTGGACTTGCCTAAAGGCTCCGATACATGACCCTTCTTGTAAAGATGATGAATTGTAGTTGCAAAGTTGACTGAGAACATGGTTTGTTAGTTTCCAATAGAGTTTATGCTTTATACTTTGATGTTGTGATGAATTGTTACTTATTCATGAGAAGTCTATGATATAAGATCTATGATAAAAGTTTTATGTTAAATTTTGCTGCTGATATAATAATATACATGATGCTTCTATGTCCATATTTTGTTTTTATTGACACCTCTCTCTAAGCATGTGGACATGTTTTTCGATTTCTTTTTTCGCTTGAGGACGAGCGAGGTCTAAGCTTGGGGGAGTTGATACGTCCATTTTGTATCATGTTTACCTACTGTTATTTATAATGTTTTTTATGCATAATAATGCTTTTTGGAGTAATTCTAATGCCTTTTCTCTCATAATATGCAAGGTTCACACAAAGAGGGAGAATTCCGGCAGCTGGAAATCTGGACCTGAAAAAGCTACGTCAGGCTACCTATTCTGCACAACTCCAAATGAGATGAAACTTTACGAGGAATTTTTATGGAATAAATAAGAAATACCGGAGCAAATAACTACCGGAGGGGGCCACCTAGTGAGCACAAGACACCAGGGCATGCCTAGCCCCCCAAGCGCGCCCTGGTGGGTTGTACTCAGCCTAGCCCACCTCCGGTGCCCATCTTCTGGTATATAAGTCATTTTGACCTAGAAAAAATAAGGAGAGGACTTTTGGGATGAAGCGCCGCTGTCTCCAGGCGGAACTTGGGCAGGAACACTTTTGCCCTCCGGCGGAGCGATTTCACCAGGGGAACTTCCCTCCCCGAGGGGGAAATCATCGCCATTGTCGGTGTCAAAACCGGTGGATCTCGGGTAGGGGGTCCCGAACTGTGCGTCTAGGCGGATGGTAACAGGAGGCAGGGGACACGATGTTTACCCAGGGTTGGGCCCTCTTGATGGAGGTAATACCCTACGTCCTGCTTGATTGTTCTTGATAATATGAGTAGTACAAGAGTTGATCTACCACGAGATCAGAGAGGCTAAACCCTAGAAGCTAGCCTATGGTATGATTGTTGTTCTTCGTCCTACAGACTAAACCCTCCGGTTTATATAGACACCGGTGGGGGCTAGGGTTACACAAAGTCAGTTACAAGGAAGGGGGTCTACATATCCGTATTGCCAAGCTTGCTTTCCACGCCAAGGAGAGTCCCATCCGGACACGGGACGAAGTCTTCAATCTTGTATCTTCATAGTCCAATAGTCCGGCCAAAGGATATAATCCGGCTGTCCGGATACCCCCTAATCTAGGACTCCCTCAGTAGCCCCTGAACCAGGCTTCAATGACAATGAGTCCGGCGCGCAGATTGTGTTCCGCATTGCAAGGCGGGTTCCTCCTCCGAATACTTCATAGAAGATTTTGAACACGAGGATCGTGTCCGGCTCTGCAAAACAAGTTCCACATACCACCGTAGAAAGAATAATATTTCCATAAATCTAATCTGCTGACGTACCCCGTAGTGTGACATCACACCACAACCAGGTCTTTATTCGAATCATTTTTCATAACCAATCTCAGCGTGTTTCGCGAGGCGGTTTCCTTGGCACGTCTTATCGAAGCAGAGATCGTGTCCCCTTTATCACGGGATTCTCATCAATACGGACGTGGGTAACCCAACCGTGCCTATTGGTAGGACTCCTAGATCTTAGGCAAGTCCCAAACAACCACGAGGAGGACGCTTGATATTCACCCTCTTTATAAAGGGGACAAGGCTTTTTCTTTTTTCCCTCTCGTGCTCAATCAAATCCTTCCCCCGCCTCGAGTTCTAACACCAAAAACTCAGGTCAGGTGCTTCGGACCTTCAACTATGTCCGGATCCAACCTTCAAGGTCGGTGGATGCCTTCCCCCGTCACGGAGGAGGACATCAAGAGGTTGAGAGAGGCCAGATATCTGACCGCCAAAATTTCGCATCGGCTGCCCACCCGAGGGCAGGCCGTCCCTACTCCCGAACCCAACGAGAGTGTCGTGTTCGTCTCCCACTTCCTCCGAGGACTAGGCCTCGCTCTGGATCCCTTTGTTAGGGGTCTTATGTTCTATTACGGGCTAGATTTTCACGATCTGGCCCCGGATTCCCTTCTTCACATCTCGACATTTATTGTCGTATGTGAGGCCTTCCTCCGCATTACCCCTCACTTCGGCACGTGGCTCAAGACCTTCGATGTGAAACCGAAGATGATCGAGGGGCAGCACGCAGTGTGAGGAGGTGCTTCAATAAGCAAAATCGCTGACGCTCCATGGTCTGAGGGTTGCTTCCCAGAGGTGTCCGGATTGTGGCAGCAGGAGTGGTTCTACATCACAGCTCCCCGAAGTGCCAAGTGGGTAGCTGCCTCCACCTTTCGCTCAGGCCCCCCACCACAACTGATGTCATGGATCAGCAGGGGGCTGAGCTGTGGTCCAGCCAAGGACGTGCCAATACTGCCAAGCCGTATCCGAGATCTCTTTGAGAGAGATTTCAGCCTGGTTATGGTAGTGCAAGTTATGCTAGTTCGTCAAGTCCAGCCTTGCAAACGCCGGCCCCTTCGCATGTGGGAGTTCAACCCAGAAGGACCGCGAGATATTCAACATTTCCTCGGCATGACGCACGAAGAGATGTACAAATTGTTCTTCGGACCACAAATAATGTGTCCGGATATCACTGAGGATGCAGGTCTGAGCTGCAATTGCCTGGATACCCAAGTAAGTAGCCCCGCATCCGAACACACTGTCCGTTTATTTATCGCAACATTGCCCTAAAAAAGCTGCTCTTTGACCAGGATTGGATCGCGAAGGCAAAGTTGATCAAGCGTCCGGCCCCCCTCCCTAAGACTTCACCAAATCCCGTGCTAACCAGGATGCTGGAGATCGCGCCTTATCAAGCGCCCTCAGAAGAATATAAAGGGGGGAACAAGGAGGCTAGCGCCTCCACGAAGGAGGTTAGCCGGGGAGGAGGAACTGAAACTTCCTCTCCCCAGGGAAGGAAGAGAACCGCCTCTGAGGACCCGGAGACAATGGTCTCCAAACGGGGGAAGAAATCTCCGCCGGAGGGTCCTGTCCTGGGGGATACCCTGGCCGCACTATGCCCTCAAGGGGATCAGCCCTTCACCGAGCTGTGAGTAAAAGGGTACTTAATAATGAAAATATCTCGCTTTACTTCTGAGGAAAATAATCGAAGCATTTATCTTGCAGTTCGGATCTTAGCCCTTCTCAGCAGAGCTCGTCTTCAGGGGATCTTCTTCCAGAGATGATGGAGAGCGAAACGCCTCCCCCTGCCACACCGCCTCACGAGGCGGGCGACCCCGAGGTGTCGTCACGGAGGGTTTCTCCTGATCCGACAAGGCCTGAAGGTAATCCTATGGCCACCCAAAGTCCTCAGTATCCGGCTCTTGAAGAGAGCAATCAAAAGAGTCTGGCATCGTCTGGTGTGCGGTCAGACGTACTGAGGGATCTGCTAGAGCAAGCGGCTATTTCAGAAGAGCACCGCACGTTGATGGGTACGGTGATTGAAAGGATTTCGCCCGCCGAAAGCGGGTTGCATGAAGCCTTTATGAGTCTGCTGACGGGTTTTGAGGTACATGAAATGATGTACATTGTTGATAGTACCGCACATTTTTAGATGTGCCCTGTGTAGATAGTAGCCCCTGAGACTCTGGTTGTCATCGAAAATGGCGGCAAACAGAGGATCATAGTCCCCAGGTAATAACCAGACCGCCTTTATGTGTAGGTGGTTGAAGTTCTGATGGCTAGCTCGACTGATGGGTTTGCCGAACTAAGGCGGCAGATGCCGACATCGTGCTTGTTAACAAGCGGCTTGATGAGGCACAGGGTAGGTGATTTTTCTGGTGATTGTCACATAATAAGAGCAGCATGATGCCAATATCTTTAATATGTTGTGACTGCAGATGGAGCTACCACCGTGGAGACCCTTCGGGCGGAGCTTGCCCGAGCCAAGGAGCAAGCAAGGAGTAGCAATGCGGCCGCTTTAAAGGCGGCCGAAGAGTTAAGGGCCGAACAGGCCGCGCATTGCGAGAGCAAAGAAAAATAGCCAAGATGGCTCTAGAGTTAAAAGATGCTGCTAACCGTTACCAGCTTCTTCCAGAAGAAAATCGGGCGAAGGCGACGGACCTGGAAAAGGCCCGGGTGGCTGCCAAGGAAGCCCGCTCCAAAATTAGAGCGACGAAGGAGGAGCTGCATCAAGTTGTGGATATTGTATCTAGGAAGCCCTTCTTGTTGCAGACTAAGTTTGGGGATCCGAAGTATGCACCTCTGGACCGGCTATGGAGTTCTGCGGACGCCTACGTGGATTTGGCTGCAAGTGCCGCTGATGCGGCCGAGTACTTCAAGGATCGGAAAGATCACGAAGTGGAAAAACTGTTTTGGTCACAGTTTCATGCTCCAGCCCGTCCGCTGCTGTTGAATGAGCAAATGGCCGAGTGGGCCGAGCTCCATAGATTATCCGGACTTACCATGAGGTCCGTTGTGGATCATCTGTGGCCGAGAGGGCCAAGGCCGAATAGCTACTTTAGCTTAGTGCAACAATTCGTTGGTGCTATGCCACACATCGATGTTGTAAAGAGGTCGGCGTGCATAGAAGGCTCGCGGATGGCCCTTGCCCATGTCAAAACATACTACGCGGAGATGGATGCCACCACTGTTGCGGCACAGGGTTCGGCCATAGGCCGAGTGGCTTCCGAGCACTACTTTGAAGAAGTTCTTGAAGGCGCTTGTTCGATATAGGCTCAGTGCTTGAAGAATATTATGTTTGAGTGACATGTATTCCCATTGTTAAAACAATGTTTTATTGAGTTTATCAAGGCTGTATTTATACTTCTGCCCGAAAGTACTATGATGCCTCCTGTGCGGCCGTTTATGTATATATGTATATAACCTGAAAGATGGCAGTCGTCGGCTTCAGCCCCCACGCATATAATGCGGGGGTGCTCGCAGAAGACGCATGTTCACAGTTGATCCAACGTCTTGGTCCATTAAGGAGGTGATAGCGCAGCGAACTAGGCAATCGGACTATAATGCTTTAACACTTTCACTTAGCCAGAGGAGTTTGACAGTGGGGCTACTATATAGCCCCTGGTGGCTCCGCGCTCATCCGAATTCAGGGCGCGTACATGCTTGGCCGGGAAACGGCCCTTCGTTAAGGCAGAGGAATCCCGAAGATTCCGCTAGGTCATCGAGTGGTTGACCAGTCTCACACTATATCATGACAGTCAGTTTTCGGCTTTCTCTACTGAGGTGCTCGTTCGGATGAACCAGGGCACAATCGCAGTAGTTCTCCTGGTGCCGGCTTAGCCGATAGAGCGGAACGTAAGGTAGCAAAACACAGGAGCCGGGCAAACCCAACATTTGACCAAAGACATGATTCGGAGCTGATGCATATAAATCCAAACTCGTGACGCCGAACACTCCCTAAGGTATTCGGTCTTTATGATGTAAACCGGGCTAAATAGTGCCCTTTGTAATAAGCCCCTGGTGTCCAGGTACGTGCAATATTCTGACGTGGCCACATGCCAATACGTCAGCATCCTTCTCAATTGTACTGAGAATCCGAGGGATGTGTATCAACAAGAGACAGTAAAAAAGGTTTACGCGGGGTCTTAATATAAAAGGAATCCTTGGAACGGGTCCTTGTTGCACGTCTGCACCTGTGTCTCCATTGTGCCGTATCCTAGATGGATGTAGCACGATCGACGTCTGAAAAAGAGAGGAACTTAGTTGAAAAGTTGTCGTGCAAAAGGTAGGTTATAGTAAATAAACCATGTACAGTTCAAGATGAGTAAAGTTGAGCCTAATTGTCACTTGTATACACGCGTTGAGCCCCTTGTATTGTTATAGGGGTATAGCCATCAAACCTGTATCAATTATATATAGCTCCACCGGACTCGTCTAACTGTGTACCTGGTCTTAACGACCTGTCGGATGCTTTAGTTGGTGAGGCCGTCTAGTGTGCGGCTGCCAAGGCAGCCACACGGTCTTCTGCGTGCAAGGAGCGCTCAATATTTCCATTTACTGTAATGATGCCACGTGGACCGGGCATCTTAAGCATGAGAGAAGCATAATGCGGTATTGCGTTAAAGCGAGCGAAAGCTTCACGTCCGAGTAGTGCTTGAAAGCCACTTTGGAACGGAGCGATGTGGAAGGTTAACTTTTCGCTGCGGAAGTTATCGGGAAAGCCGAATATAACCTCTAGTAGTAGGGAGCCAGTACAATGGGCTTCTGGGCCTGGCGTTACTCCTTTAAAGGTTGTATTGCTATGGCTGATTTTTGTTGGGTCTATCCCCATTTTGCAGACTGTGTCCTGATATATCAGGTTTAAACAACTACCGCCGTCCATCAGGACTCGTGTGAATTGGTATCCGTCAATTATCGGGTCAAACACCAAGGCAGCCCATCCTGCATGCCGGATACTTGCCGAGTAATCCCGATGGTCAAAGGTGATCGGTTTGGACGACCAGTGGCAGAACTCCGCGGTGATAGGCCCTGGGGCATGTGTCTCTAGGAGTGCCACTTTGTTTCTCCCCTTCATCACGTGTAATACGTTTACCGTTTTGACTTCTGGTGGGAATTTCTTCTGTTCCCCAGTGCTTTCCTTGCGAGGCTCGTCCTCGTCTTTGCCTGGTGTATCCCGTCCCTTGTGTTCGGTGTTGAGCTTGCCTGACTGCTTGAAGACCCAACATTCTCTATGGGTATGATTTGCAGGTTTATCGGGGGTGCTGTGGATCTGACATAGTTTGTCCAGAATCTTATTCAGGCTGGATAGTTCGTCTCTGTTGCCTTTGGAGGGCAGCTTTTGCTGACCTGGCCGAGAGCTTCTGAATCTGGCGTTTACCGCCATGCTCTTCGGGTTGTCTTGTTTATTCCGGCGCTTGTTTTTGCTGCGTCGTGGCTTCCCGTTTCCGTCCCTGACTTCGGATGTACTTGGGTCGCTGGTGCTGCATCGGGCTAACCAGATGTCCTCGCCCGTGCAAAAGCGGGTCATGAGGATTGTTAATGCTGCCATTGTTCCCCGCTTTTCTTGGCCGAGGTGTCTGGCAAGCCATTCGTCTCAAACGCTGTGCTTGAAAGCTGCTAAGGCTTCGGTGTCCGGACAGTCGACTATTTGGTTCTTTTTAGTGAGAAACCTGTTCCAAAGCTTTCGGGCTGACTCTCCGGGCTGTTGAGTTATATGACTTAAATCATCTGCGTCCGGTGGTCGGACATAGGTCCCTTGAAAATTTGCCCGAAAAGCGTCTTCGAGCTCTTCCCAGCTTCCAATGGAGTTTTCGGGGAGGCTTTTAAGCCAGTGCTGAGCTGGCCCTTTGAGCTTGAGGGGTAAGTACTTGATGGCGTGGAGATCGTCTCCTCGAGCCATGTGGATATGGAGGATGTAGTCCTCAATCCAGACCCCAGGGTCTGTCGTTCCGTCATACGCCTCTATGTTTACGGGTTTGAATCCCTCTGGAAATTCATGGTCCAGCACCTCATCGATGAAACATAGGGGGTGTGACGCACCCTGTATTTGGGTGTACCGTGGTGTTCGGATTTTTGTTGTGTTGCATTGCGTGCTAGAGCGCGCTTGCTTGGCCCATAGATGGATCTGGTTGCGCCATCCTTTTGATGCGAGCCCTCACGTGGATCACGTACTGGCTTGTGTGCGGCGTCATTTGCCGCTCTATGTTGGCCACGAGGTCGTCTATCCGACCGGATGGCTATTTTGTTTTTTGATTGCGGGGGATCTAAGGCCTCCTCATCGAATTCAGGTAGCAGCTTTCGCTTTGGGTAGCTCTTTGTGTGGCGACTACCGCCGTACCTTGCTGCAGTGTTGAGTACTTCACTCCATCTAATTCTGAGTGTGTCTTGTGCAGCCCTGAGCCTTTGCTTCTGCTTTTCAGACTCCTTGCAGTGGCAACAAGCCTTTGATGGGTATTCTGTTCCTCCGGGTGCCTGTCCGATGTGATGTCATCCGGACTGTTATCTTCGCTGGAGTCGGGTTGTTCGGTTTGATTCTCCGTGTTGCCGTGGTTGGACGGTGGTTCAATACCATGTTCGTCGTCCGCTGGCTCACCCTGCTCTATCGCTGGGTCTATATGATCGTTGTTTCTGCCGAGGCGGGATTTGGAGCGGCGCTTACGCCGCCGCTTTGACTGCTTCTCGAGGGATCGATCCTTCGCTGCGTCCTTCCGTTCCTCGTCGTCGTTTTCTTTGGGTGTGTCCACCTTGTATACATCATATGATGAAGTGGGCGTCCAGTGCCCTGTGGGCAGTGGCTCCTGTTCGTCTCCTGCATCGTCGTCCATACCGTCGATGTCTTCAGAGTCGAAGTCGAACATGTCAGTCAAATCATCGACAGTGGCTACTAAGTGGGTGGTGGGTGGGCGGCGAATTTCTTCGTCATCCGCATCCCAATCCTGCCGGACATAGTTCGGCCAGGACTCTCCTGACAAGGAGAGAGACTTTAATGAATTCAGTATGTCGCCGAAGGGCAAGTGCTGAAAGATATCCGCGGAGGTGAACTCCATGATCGGTGCCCAGTCGGATTCAATAGGCACGGGCGCAGGCGGTTCGGAGTCCGTGGCAGGGGAAGAATCCGGCAGTTTGGTGATGAGGACATGACTACCTTGGATACGACCAAAAATATTGCATACATGCATATTTGTCAGGTGATTTCTAATGCAAACTATTCAATAGTCTATTTATGTTATCCAGAACAAAAATACTTCACACACTTTTGTGTTTTGTCTAATTGCAGGTGTATGGGACATTTGTACAATCCACATATGAAGATAAGGAAAAAGGAGATGTTTAGGTTGTGTTCAAAAAATCCTCTCACGTCACTTTTGGGCCAAGAGAAGATAGAGTCCAAGTCTCTCACGTTCTGGATTCAGATTCGGACTGCACATACATACCTGACTCAAAACGCCAACAACTTTTTCATACGGACTCCGAATTGGGTGATTATTTTTTTGTTGGAAACTAGATTTCGTGCTCTTTCCATCCCAATTGGATTCACCTTCAAATTCGTCTGGAGCGTTGAGTTACAGACGAAACAATATGACGTTGCAGCAGAATCCGAGTCAAACTACAAGCCCAAAGGTGTTGCATCACCTCCACTTGGGCCCATGAGCCTTGTACGACCTAGGGTTAGTTTTAGGCTGCCTTGGGACGTCCTCCAACCTCCTTGGCCGCCACCCCTTGCTCCTATATAAGTAGATCCATCTAGTAGCTTTTTCCTTGGGATTTGTTTAGTTAAAAGTTAGCCATTGCAACTTCGTGTACTTCGTTTGTGTCCAACGACCAGACCAAGACCGCTTCCGGATCCCCACCATTATCAATACCTCATATATATTTGCAATATTCAGATTGCTTTATCATATTCTTGCTCGTTCTTCGATTGCTTGCAGGAATAGACCTTCGTGGTCAGGCTGACCGTGCTTCCGGCATCGTCAGTAACCTCAGGAGATTGGTTTAGCGATTGCTAAGGCGCAACGTCGTGCACGTTTGTAGTCGGATCGTCAAAGTCGTCTCCACCAAATCGATAGTTATCATCTCATCGAAAGATCGGGACACCCTCGCCTCTATCATTTGGCGTCACGGCTCCCGTGAAGGGTAAGGTCGGTATTTGGCTCGATCGCCGCTGAAGATGCGGCCTCCGTGGCGGGGTCTATCCACCCATCCTTGGATGGCGCAACTGGCTCCGAATTGAGGGTCGGAGCGGTCGCCGATGCGATCTCCCGAACACTGTCCGATGGTAGAGCTAAATCATGCTCATCGTGACCGTGCGGCGCACTCGGCAAGGGCTCGAATCCGCTGAAGATCAAGTCTCCGTGGATGTCGGCCGTGTGGTTTATGCTTCCACACCTAACCTGGTGGCCATGGGCGTAACTCTCGATCTGCTCCAAATGGCCAAGCGAGTTGGTCCGCGGTGCGGAGCCGCCGAATACAAAGATCTGTCCGGGGAGAAAGTCTCACCCTGGACTGCATCGCTATCAATGATTGAAGGGGCCATCCAGCCTAACGACGACGACACAGAGGAACTCTCAATGAAAGCACCAATGTCGGTGTCAAAACCGGCGGATCTTGGGTAGGGGGTCCCGAACTGTGCGTCTAGGCGGATGGTAACAGGAGGCAGGGGACACGATGTTTACCCAGGTTCGGGCCCTCTTGATGGAGGTAATACCCTACGTCCTACTTGATTGTTCTTGATAATATGAGTAGTACAAGAGTTGATCTACCACGAGATCAGAGAGGCTAAACCCTAGAAGCTAGCCTATGGTATGATTGTTGTTCTACGTCCTACGAACTAAACCCTCTGGTTTATATAGACACCGGAGGGGGCTAGGGTTACATAGAGTCGGTTACAAGGAAGGAGATCTACATATCCGTATTTCCAAGCTTGCTTTCCACGCCAAGGAGAGTCCCATATGGACACGGGACGAAGTCTTCAATCTTGTATCTTCATAGTCCAACAGTCCGGCCAAAGGATATAATCCGAATGTCCAGATACCCCCTAATCCAGGACTCCCTCAGCCATCATCATCACCAACAACTCTCCCATCTTGTGGACGGCAATCTCCATCAACATCTTGAACAACACCATCTCCTCTCAAACCCTAGTCCATCTATTGTGTTTAATCTTTGTACCAGAACTACAGATTGGTACTTCTGGGTGACTACTAGTGTTGATTACATCTTGTAGTTGATTACTATATGGTTTAATTGGTGGAAGATTATATGTTCAGGTCCATTATGCTATTTAATACCCCTCTGACCTTGAGCATGATTATCATTTGTGAGTAGTTACTTTTGTTATTGAGGTCACGGGAGAAATCTTGTTGCAAGTAATCATGTGAATTTTATACGTATTCGATATTTTGATGGTATGTATGTTGTGATTCCCTTAGTGGTGTCATGTGGACGTCGACTACATGACACTTCACCATATTTGGGCCTAAGGGAATGCATTGTGGAGTAGTTATTAGATGATGGGTTGCGAGAGTGACAGAAGCTTCAACCCTAGTTTATGCGCTATTCCGTAAGGGACCGATTGGATCCAAAAGTTTAATGCTATGGTTAGAATTTATTCTTAATACTTTTCTCATAGTTGTGGATGCTTGCGAGGGGGTAATCATAAGTAGGAGGTTTATTCAAGTAAGAACATCACATAAGCACAGATCCACCCACATATCAAATTATCAAAGTAGCGAACACAAATCAAACCAACATGATGAAAGTGACTAGATGAAAATCTCGTGTACCCTCAAGAACACTTTGCTTATCATAAGAGACCATTTTGGCATGTCCTTTACCTCAAACTGATTGGGCTACCTTGCTGCACTTTTGTTACTATTATCGTTACTTGCTCATTACAAATTATCTTGCTATCAAACTATTTGTTACTTACAATTTCAGTGCTTGGAGACATTACCTTGCTGAAAACCACTTGTCATTTCCTTCTGCTCCTCGTTGGGTTCGACACTCTTACGTATCGAAAGGACTATGATTGATCCCATATACTTGTGGGTCATCACTCACTGGGAGGCGAGCCAGCGGTTTGACCGCCACCCGCCTCTCTCCCACTACTCCATATTAATGGCGCGCCCGAGCGGCCGCATCCCCCATCCCCGCCACACACACAATCCTCTCACTCCGCTTGCATCCTCGACACCGCTCTCAATACTCAAAGCCGTCAGTGTATGAGGATGCTGCTGAAGCGCCCCATCAGAGGGAGTGGCAATGTCGGGATGCTGAAGCACCAGAGCACACCATGGAGATGGAGACAGAGGTTGTTGTCGCTGCCAGTGAGGCATCACTGCACCCTAACGTCGTCAACGGCGTCAGGCTTCCACAGCCAGAGCCAGAGGTCCACACCGTGACTCTAGTGATGACTCGGGCGACGACTCCGACAACGGCGGAGAACCGGTTAGTCATTTATACCCATTTATGTGTCAAATAGATCCTAGGGTTTCTCTGGTTACTCCTGCGTCCTGCCTCCCCCTTTTTGGAACAGAAATCCTATGATTATGTTCTCCCAATCGATGAAATCTGAGTAAGTTTCATTAGATCCGTGTAGTGTATTGATTGTTGGAATGGTACAAGTGATAAGTGATTAGTTGTTTCATCTGTGCAAATGATTTCTGCTAATAATCGGACTAGGGTTAGTGTTCGTGCTAATAATTCCTAGCCAGGTCTTGACAATAGATTTTGAATGACCTATATATATGTTTGTGCCATTATTTTCTTCAAGCTTGGTTTGTACATAGATGATGACCCACAAGTGTAGGGGATCTATCGTTGAATTTTCGATAAGTAAGAGTGTCGAACCCAACGATGAGCAGAAGGAAATGATAAGCGGTTTTCAGCAAGGTATTTTCTGCAAGCACTGAAATTATCGGTAACAGATAGTTTTGTGATAAGGTAATTTGTAACGAGTAACAAGTAATGCAAGTAAATAAGGTGCAGTAAGATGGCCCAACCCTTTTTGTAGCAAAGGACAAGCCTGGACAAACTTTATATAAAGGAAAGCGCTTCTGAGGACACATGGGAATTATCGTCAAGCTAGTTTTCATCACATTCATATGATTCACGTTCGGTCCTTTGATAATTTGATATGTGGGTGGACCGGTGCTTGGGTACTACCCTTACTTGGACAAGCATCCCACTTATGATTAACCCCCATTGCAAGCATCTGCAACTACAACAGAAGTATTAAGGTAAACCTAACCATAGCATGAAACATATGGATCCAAATCAGCCCCTTACGAAGCAACGCATAAACTAGGGTTTAAGCTTCTGTCACTCTAGCAACCCATCATCTACTTATTACTTCCCAATGACTCCCTCTAGGCCCAAACAATGGTGAAGTGTCATGTAGTCGACGTTCACATGACACCACTAGAGGGATGACAACATACATCTCATCAAAATATCGAACGAATACCAAATTCACATGACTACTTATGGCAAGACTTCTCCCATGTCCTGAGGAACAAACGTAACTACTCACAAAGCATATTCATGTTCATAATCAGAGGGGTATTAATATTCATAATGGATCTGAACATATGATCTTCCACCAAGTAAACCAACTAGCATCAACAACAAGGAGTAATCAACACTACTAGCCACCCATAGGTACCAATCTAAGGTTTGGATACAAAGATTGGATACAAGAGATGAACTAGGGTTTGAGATGAGATGGTGTTGGTGAAGATGTTGATGGAGATTGACCCCCTCCCGATGAGAGGATTGTTGGTGATGACGATGGTGATGATTTCCCCCTCCCGGAGGGAAGTTTCCCCGGCAGAACAGCTCCGTCGGAGTCCTAGATTGGTTCCGCCAAGGTTCCGCCTCGTGGCGGCGGAGTTTCATCCCGTAAGCTTTCTTATGATTTTTTCCTCAACGAAAGACTCCATATAGCCAAACATGGGCATCAGAGGGCCACCAGGGGGCCCATGAGGCAGGGGGCGCACCCAGGGGGTAGGGCGCGCCCCCCACCCTCGTGGACGGTGGGTGCCCCCCTGGTACTTCTTTCGCCCAATATTTTTTATATATTCTGAAAATAATTCCCGTGGAGTTTCATGACTTTTGGAGATGTGTAGAATATGTCTGTAATATTTGCTCCTTTTCCAGCCCAGAATTCCAGCTGCTGGCATTCCCCCTCTTCATGTAAACCTTGTAAAATAAGAGAGAAAAGGCATAAGTATTGTGACATAATGTGTAATAACAGCCCATAATACAATAAATATCGATATAAAAGCATGATGCAAAATGGACGTATCAACTCCCCCAAGCTTAGACCTCGTTTGTCCTCAAGCGAAAGCCGAAATCGAAAAATATGTCCACATGTTTAGAGATAGAGGTGTCGATAAACTAAAATACGGACATGAGGGCATCATGATCATTATTAGAACAGCAACATACACACACACACACACACACACACACATAAACACTATTCTGATCACAACATGAACTTCCCAAGTAACGCGTCTGACCTTCCCTGAGTACTAGGTTGAACTTCAGCTAAAAGGTGTCCAAATTGGGCTTGCGATATACCCTTGGATAGCTATGGACATCAGTATCATGACCCAAGTTAAATTTTTGGCAAAATGTAAGCGGTTTAAGAGCAGTTTTGAAAACCGTTTTTTCTTCATACAAAAAATGTGAATCGTATTTTCGATCGCATTTTTAAACCGTGCCTGTAAGAATTTTTGACGCCATTTATAAACAGCTAATCCAATTGAGGAAAATAATATGGCGTTGGAAAGCTTATGAAAATGCGCTACTTTTTATGTGAAAAGTTTTTTCTAATTTTGAATGGTTTAAAAGTAATATAAAAAACGGTACAAGTTCCACCGAGTTCGTATTTTCGAGCTAATTTTTTAACCGTACGTCCAAATGCAGCAAATGATATGGCGTTGGAAAGCTTGAAGAAATGCAAAACTTTTTTGTATATATTGTTTCTCCTAATTCATTACAGTTTTATGTCAGTTTTGAAAATGGTTAAAAACATATTTTTGCCGTAATTTCTACAAACTTTATCGGAATGGGGCAAATAATATACCGCTGAAAAGCTACGGAAAATGCGAAACTTTTTCATGTTGATGGTTTTCTCTGAATCCTGGCCGTTTTCAAGTAATTTCGAAAATGGCGAGATCATTCGTTCTGCTTTTATCGCGAAACAGATTCTTCGAAAATGCACCGCGTGAAGAACCTGAACTTCTCGACGCGTGTACCTGAACTTCACTCTATTTTTCATGTGCTTTTTTTTGCTCGTAGATCTCCATCCACTGCTCGTAGCTCTTCATCCACTCACCGAAATTGACCAAGTGATACACCAATGGAAAGCTGTTGTAAACACGCAACTTTCCCGTGTTGATCATTTTTTCATACTCGCGACGATTTTAAAAGTTTTTCATCTGATATTCATTCAGTGTAGTAGGTGAACTTCTTGTTGTTTTCACGTTGAACTTCTGTGACGTATTTTTTTCATTTGTAATTTCCTCATCCGTCCGTCAAGTGTTACACAAATGGTATTTCTTTTGTATAAACATCTCTCATAATATTTTTTTAACTTTCTCCGACAGAGGACTTCAACTTATATCAACAAACTTTTAGTCTTTGCTTTTTTTTATTCTTTTTAATACAAAATGCACACCGTGTAGTACGTGAACTTCTGGCAGTTATCAAGCTAAACTTCTCTCGGGTACGTGAAAATATCTGAGTTTTTTATGAATATTAATCTGAATTTTCTTATTCTTTTTTATGAAATTTTGAAGCGCTCTATTTTTAAAAGTTGAACTTCTTGTTATTTAAATTTTTAACTTCTTGTTTCCATTCTTTAATAACGAGGAAAATCTGAGTTTTCTATAATCATCGAACTTCTCCATATTTTTAATTTGGACTTCTTGGTTTTATTTCTTAATCTTTTTAATGAAATTTGAAGCGCTCTATTTTTAAAAGTTGAACTTCTTGTTATTTTATTTTTGAACTTCTTGTTTCCATTTCTTTAATAACGAGGAAATTTGAGTTTTTTATAATCATCGAACTTCTCCATCTTTTTAATATGGACTTCCTGTTTTTTTTTCTTATTATTTTTTATGAAATTTTGAAGCGCTCTGTTTTTAAAAGTTGAACTTCTTGTTATTTTATTTTTAAACTTCTTATTTTTCAAAATTGTTTGTCACTTCAAGTTCTAAAAAATCACAACTCTTCGATGTTTAACCTTGCCTGTTTAAATTTATTTTTGAACTTGCTGAGATAACACACTTGACCTTCTCGAACACAACATTTTGACCTTCGCAAAACATAAATTGAAAGCCAAATTTTTGACCTACAGAGCATGTACATGTATATATCTAATTTTTCTTTACACATGACCCATTGGGAGTATCATATTTATAGGCAATGTAGTTTTGAGGCTAAGGGAGACCATCTCAGGAATACACAGGATGTGAGATCGCATACCCATGTTAATTTGCACCCCAAAAAATACACAGAAATCACACACCCCGTTCCTGAACTCTAACAATCTTCCTGCAACTTATGTGACCTTCTCCCTACCTTTATGGTGACCTTCTCCCCTCCTCTGTGGTGACCTTTAAGAAACCAGAAAAAATTGTTTTTTAATAAAACATTGAGCTTTTGTCTTGTTTCTTTAATTCAAACTTCTTGAATTGCCAAAGTTTTAATTTGTTGGTGTTTCTTTTTGTGCGACCTTCCTCGGATTTAAGATTTTAGTTTTTCATTTTTTGCGTACTTTTTCACACGTGTTTTGAAAGAACTACCGTGCCTGTAAGAATTTTTTTTGCTTTTTTGCTTTTGATTCCAAACTTCTACGTTTGATGTGTATTATGTTTGTTTTTGCCAAAAGCAACCTTTTTGTGTGACATTATTTAACAAAACATGAGCTTCCACCCAAATTATAAGTACTTTTTTCTCCTAAGCAGATTAGAAGTGCTCAACGTAGAGGGATTCACATAAGGAAGAGGTGCGAAAAGAAACATAACACATTGGACTTGAACACGGAATGAAGAAGATCAACACAGTGGACCGCAGCCATACTAATTACTGCAGAAATTTGTTTTTTCCATTTTTTTCACATACTAGATAGTTCCAATACATGACCTTTCCACACAATAATATGTGAACTTCTCGGAAGATAAATTTCATTGACCACTTTTCTACACACAGAACGTACAAGAAGGAGGTTGAAGATGTGCACGTGGGATGCATCAACATGTGGGAAAGTTTATTATTACTAAATAGCACACAGAAATCAAACCCATTGGAAAGAGTTTTTGACCAAACTCAGAAGATACTTCAAGCATTCCTAGTATGGCCTTCGAACATGATTACAATAGTCAGCGGCTTGGTGATTTGCACTTCTGAAGAACAAAAAATAGAAATGATGTATCTGAAATACTACAACAAGTGTTAATTTTTTTCCAACGGTAATAAAGGTGAACTTCATGCTTTTTCATTCTGAACTTGTCCTATGGTTTTTAGCACCTAATTGAACTCCTACGATTCATCATCTTGTATGTACTTGTTTTACTATAAAAGCTGAGAGAGATTTGATGTGTAGTACAGTGATGTATAGCAGTAGTAGAACTTGTCATATAGTACTGGTAGAACTTCACGGTGACCGACGTATAGCTATAGTAGAACTGGGCATACAACGGTAGTGAAACCAAAATGTCTTCCTTTATGTTGCATCAACAAGTTGATTAGAGAGAGAAGAGAGCAACTTCTGTGCGGAAAAGAAAACATCACCAGCGAGTAGCAGGTGCTGCGTGCACGTGAGGTTAGTAGCAACAGAGAGAGTGGTGAACATGCATCCTAGGGGACACACACGCACCCAGCACACCACACTGAAACACGCACGAACGAACCGTAGAAGAACTTCAGCAAAGGATTCTGAAATCTGAACTTGGCACAAAATCATAGTAGAACGTCACAAAAATGTTCCTAAAATCTGAACTTGGCATGTAGGTTGTAGCCATACTATAATTTCCTCAACATCTGCACTAGCACTAGCATCTGCACATATCTAAAGCCATAGTAAAACATATCTCAAGTCTGAACCAAAGAGAGATTGCATTTTCCTACTGCATCAGCACAAAAATTCGAACACATGGTTGAGAGCAATCAGAGAGCGAACCACATAGCTCCACTGCCAGTATAATATGGCGTCTATTTTTTGGAGCCTCTAATATGAGCAAGAAGGCGTAGGGGTTGTGTAGTTCAGATCTCCTCCATGGGGAAGAAATACATTGATAGAAGAAGCAGTACAGGAGGATCCTAGCCCTCTGCCTGCGTCCAGCCCGTCTCCCTCGCGTGTGTGCCTGATGGAGTCTAGGAGCAGCGCGAGAGAAGGAGAGCGTGGCCACCCCCGACCACCACCAACTTCTACTGCTGCTACCGCGAGCAGTGTTTCATGCTCGACGCAGACGGAGAGGGCCGCAGTAGTAGGTCCCCCATGGTGAAGGTCATCTGCGGGGCTCCATGGAAATGGGGATCTTCTCCCCATCGCATCAGCAAGGAGAGACGGGACCTGTTGCCGGCGGCAAAGCGCGGGGGGAAGGCGGGGGGTGGGGGCGGGATGCGATCTTGGGAGGGAGGGTGATGGCGGCAGGCGCGCAGAGTATGGGGAGGAAGGCGATGGCGGGAGGTGCACCGGGGCTGGAGGTGCGGCGGTGGGAGGCGTGCCAGAGTAGGACGCGGCCGCACATGCTGACGGTGGATCTGGTCGCGGGGGCGACACGGCGGCTAGAACCAGATGCGGGGGCGGTGCGGCGGCAAGACCCGGGCACGGGTGGCACCGAGGCCAAATCCAAGCGATGGGGCGGTGCGACGAAGCCAGGGCGGCGGGGATGGGGCAGAGGTGGTGCGGGAGGTGGGGGAGGTTGGGAAGGTCGTGGTGGGATGGTCGAACGCGTCTGATGGACCGGCTAGGTTTATTCTAGTTTCTGTTTTCAGGAGTTCGGGAAGAGCCGTCGGGCCCTTATAGGGCCGACTATGATCAGAATAACTATTCTAATCCTGGGATTAGAATAGTGTTGTCCTATATATATATATATATATATATATTGTTTGTCATATGATCTCTTATGCTAAAGTAACAATTCATTCACATACTCAAGTATGAATCAGAAACTTCATTGAAAACTAACAAACTGTAATCTCAGTCATTGGAGCAATTGCAATTTATCATAACATAGGAAAGAGTCAATATAAGAGCTTCTCAGCAAGTCCACATACTCAACCATCATTTAGTCTGTCACAATTGCTAACACTCACGCAATATTTATGGTTATGAAGTTTTAATCGGACATAGAGAAAGATAGGGGCTTATAGTTTTGCCTCTCAACTTTTTACCTCAAGGGTAATGTCAACAATAATAGTTCATGAAAACCCACATCCAATTATCCATATATATCAGGATCTTTCCAACACATTGTGCTTGCCAAAGGATAAAGTGTAAAAAAGGAAAGGTGAAGATCACCGTGACTCTTACATAAAGTAATAGACAAGAATAAAAGATAGGCCCTTCCCAGAGGGAATCAGAGGTTGTCATGTGCTTTTACGGTTGGATGCACAAAATCTTAATGCAAAAGAATGTCACTTTATATTGCAACTTGTGATATGGACCTTCATTATGCAGTCAGTCACTTTTATTTCTTCCACATCACAAGATCGTATAAAGCTTATTTTCTCCGCACTAATAAATCATACATATTTAGAGAGCAATTTTTATTGCTTGCAACGATGACAACTTACTTGAAGGATCTTACTCAATCCATAGGTAGATATGGTGGACTCTCATGGCAAAACTGGGTTTAAGGATATTTGGAAGCACAAGTAGTATCTCTACTTGGTGCAAATAAATTGGCTAGCATGAGAGGGAAAGGCAAGCTCAACATATTGGATGATCCATGACAATATAATTTATCTCAGATGTAAGAAAACTTAACCCATTACGTTGTCTTCCTTGTCCAACATCAACTCTTTAGCAAGTCATATTTTAATGAGTGCTCACAATCATAAAAGATGTCCAAGATAGTATATGTATATGTGAAAACCTATCTTTCTTTATTACTTCCTATTAATTGCAACGATGACCAAAACTATGTTTGTCAACTTCTCAACAATTTTTATTCATCATACTCTTTTATGTGAGCTCATTACTCTCCATAAGATCCCATGATCCTTTATTTATTTTTATTTCTTCACTTTATTTATTCCCTCAAGATCATAGCAAATAATCAAGCCCTTGACTCAACACTAATCTTATTATATATAGCTCACGGACTCGATTACATAGAAGGATCATAAGGCTAAACTCACAACTAGATTATACTAAAACTTTATTCTACTAGATCAAGATATTATCAAAAGGATCGAACTAAGAAAAACGGTAAAGATAAAAGTGTGATGGTGATACGATACCGGGGCACTCCCCCAAGCTTGGCAGTTTCCAAGTGGAGTGCCCATACCCATGTGTTTATGTTTCCTTCCTCGGAGGTGGTGATGAAGGAGTTGTTGATGATGTAGGCTTGTCGTCCATCTTCCAAGGCATAGGCTCACCATCACAGAAGGATGATCGAGTCTCCGGGATCCTCAAATATGCAGCCAAACTCATCCTCTTGAATCTATATTCATACTCACAGTTTTGGTTTTGCAGTCATAGATCTGGGCTTGGAGGCGCTCGATTTTCTCGTGAAGCTTGAAGATGGCCTCCCCAATGTTATTGTCATCCAGCTTGTGGTTGTTGGTGAACTCCATGATCATTATATGATTGGAGTCGAGTCCACGTTCCACCATCTGCTGGCACTTGAAAACTTGTTGCTCCAATGCCTCGAGCCTTGTCTCCATGCTTCCGGTCCTCCTTGGTCCCTCAACATCACGGATGTGCAACAACCCCTCATGCATCGCAATGGTTTGAGGGTGTTGCAGCACCTCTGCAAGGTAGGGGTCGATGACCTTCTCGAAGAACTTGTCCTTGGGGGCACTTAAAGACGACATTGGCGACCTATATCAGTCAAAAAAATAGCTCAAAACAAAGATAGGAGATTTGCGTGATACGGTGGTAAAAACCTTCAGGAGATTATATAGTGAATTTTTACCAACCAAAAGAAGTATCGTGCAAGAAAACGGAGTCCAGAGAACACACGAGGTGCCCATGAGGCAGGGGCGTGCCCAGTGGGGTAGGGCGCGCCCTCCACCCTCGTGGAAGCCTCGTGTCCTTTCCGGTCTGCTTCTTATTTTCCTATTTTCTTAAATATTCCAAAACGGAGAAAAATTGCCATTAGAACTATTAACTGTTTTGGAGTCGGTTTACTTACCGTACCATGTACCTATTCCTTTTCGAGTCTGAGACGTTCTGGAAAGTGTCCCTTATGTATTCCTCCGGGGTTACGGTTTCAATAACATTAGTTTCAACATTTATGGGGGATTACCTGACATATAATGTTTAATTCTTTGACTGTTTACCACCCTCGGATTTGTGCCTTCGAAGTTGTTGATTTTTATGGCACCGGAATGATAGACCTCCTCGATGATGTAAGGGCCTTCCCATTTAGAGAGGAGTTTTCCTGCAAAAAATCTTAAACAAGAGTTGTATAACAATACATAATCACCTACATTAAACTCACATTTTTGTATCCTTTTATCATGCCATCTTTTAACTTTTTCTTTAAACAGTTTGGCATTCTCGTAGGCCTAGGTTCTCCACTCGTCAAGTGAGCTAATGTCAAAAAGCCTCTTCTCACCAGCAAGTTTGAAGTCATAGTTGATCTCTTTAATAGCCCAATATGCCTTATGTTCTAGTTCAAGAGGTAAGTGACATGCTTTACCATAAACCATTTTATATGGAGATATACCCTAGGATTTTTGTATGCAGTTCTATAAGCACATAATGCATCATCAAGTTTCTTGGACCAATTCTTTCTAGATCTATTAAAAATCTTTTGCAAAATTAATTTAAGCTCTCTATTGCTAAGTTCTACTTGACCACTAGACTGTGGATGATATGGAGATGCAATTCTATGATTAACATCATACTTAGCAAGCATCTTACAGAAAGCACCATGAATAAAATGTGAACCACCATCAGTCATTAAATATCTAGGGACTCCAAACATCGGAAAAATAACTTCTTTAAGCATTTTAATAGAGGTGTTATGATCAGCACTACTAGTTGGAATAGCTTCTGCCCACTTGGTAACGTAATCAACAGCAACTAAAATATGTGTGTACCCATTAGAGGAAGGAAAAGGTCCCATATAATCAAAGCCCCAAACATCAAATGGTTCAATAACAAGTGAATAGTTCATGGGCATTTCTTGACGTCTACTAATATTACCAATTCTTTGACATTCATCACAAGATAAGACAAACTTACGGGCATCTTTGAAGAGAGTAGGCCAATAAAAACCGGATTGCAATACCTTATGTGCAGTTCTATCTCCGGCGTGGTGTCCTCCATAAGACTCGGAGTGACACTTGCGTAGGATTTGTTCCTGTTCATTCTCAGGTACACAACATCTAATAACACCATCTACTCCTTCTTTATAAAGATGTGGGTCATCCCAGAAACAATGTCTTAAATCATAGAAGAAATTTTTCTTATGCTGGTATGTGAAACTAGGTGGTATAAATTTAGCAACAATGTAATTAGCATAATCAGCATACCATGGAGCAGTATGAGAAGTATTTATGATATTTAATTGTTCATCAGGAAAGCTATCATCAATAGGCAGTGGGTCATCAAGAACATTTTCTAACCTAGACAAATTGTCTGCAACAGTGTTCTCAGCTCCCTTTCTATCAATAATATGCAAATCAAATTCTTGTAGCAAGAGAACCCATCTAATAAGTCTAGGTTTAGCATCTTTCTTTTCCATAAGATATTTAATAGAAGCATGATCAGTGTGAACGGTTACTTTAGAATCAATCAATATAAGGTCTGAACTTATCACAAGCAAATACAACTGCTAAGAATTCTTTTTCAGTAGTAGCATAATTTCTTTGAGCATTGTCTAGAGTTTTACTAGCATATTGGATAACATTTAGTTTCTTATCAATTCTTTGTCCTAGAACATCCCCTACAGCATAATCACTAGCGTCACACATAATTTCAAAGGGTGAATTTGAATCAGTCGGTTGAACAATAGGTGCAGAGATCAATGCTTTCTTAAGTATTTCAAATGCTTCTACACAATCATCGTCAAATACAAATGGTATATTTTTTGTAATAGATTATTCAGAGGTCGAGAGATTTTTGAGAAGTCCTTAATGAACCTCCTATAAAAACCGGCATGACCAAGGAAATTTCTTATACCTTTGATGTCCTTGGGACATGGCATCTTTTCAATAGCATCAACTTTGGCTTTATCAACTTCAATACCTCTTTCAGAAATTTTATGCCCCAAGACAATACCTTCATTAACCATAAAGTGGCACTTTTGCCAATTCAAGACAATATTAGTTTCTTCACATCTCTGCAAAACTTGATCAATGTTGCTTAAGCAATCATCAAAACAAGTTCTGTAAATGGAGAAATCATCCATGAAAACCTCAACAATATTTTCACAAAAGTCAGGGAATATAGCAGTCATACATCTTTGAAAGGTAGCAGGTGCATTACATAAACCAAAAGGCATACGTCTATAAGCAAAGGTACCAAAGGGGCAAGTAAAAGTTGTCTTTTCTTGATCCTCTTTTGACACAGGTATTTGGGAGAAACCAGAATAACCATCTAGAAAGCAAAAATGTGTATGCTTGGATAATCTTTGTAGCATTTGATCAATAAAAGGTAAAGGGTAATGATCCTTTTTAGTAGCTTTATTTAATTTGCAGAAATCAATTACCATTCTATAACCTGTAACAATTCTTTGTGGGATCAATTCATCTTTATCATTAGGAGCAACAGTAATACCTCCCTTCTTAGGGACACAATGGACAGGACTTACCCACTGACTATCAGCAACGGGATAAATTATACCTGCCTCCAGAAGCTTTAGTATTTCTTTTCTTACCACATCTTTCATCTTAGGATTTAACCGTCGTTAGTGATCAACAACCGGTTTCGTGTCTTTCTCCAATTTTATTTTGTGCTGGCATAGAGTGGGACTAAAGCCCTTAAGATCATCAAGAGTATATCCAGTAGTTGCACGGTGCTTCTTCAGAGTTTTCAATAATTTCTTTTCTTCATGCTCAGAAAGGTTAGCACTTATAATAACAGGATATATCTCTTTCTCATCAAGATAAGCATACTTGAGAGTATCAAGTAAAGGTTCAAGCTCAAACACGGGATCACCCTTGGGTGGAGGAGGATCCCCTAGAATTTCAACAGGCAAGTTGTGTTTCAAAATAGGTCCATGTTTAAACAATACTTCATCTATTTGCCTTCTTTCATTCATAAACTTATCATTTTCATGGTCCAACAAATATTGTTCTAAAGGATCACTAGGAGGCATGGCAATAGAAGCAAGACCAATAATTTCATCTTTACTAGGAAATTCTTTATCGTGGGGTTGTCTACAAAATTTGGAAAAATTAAACTCATGAGACATATCCCCTAAACCAACAGAAACAATATCCTTGTTGTAGTCTATCTTAGCATTAACAGTGTTCAAGAAGGGTCTACCAAATATAATGGGACAAAAGTCATCTTGTGGGGAACCAAGAACAAGAAAATCAGTAGGATATTTAATCTGCCCACACAAGACTTCAACATCTCTAACAATCCCAACTGGTGAAATAGTATCTCTATTGGCAAGCTTAATAGTAACATCAATCTCTTCTATCTCAGCAGGTGCAATATCATGAATAACTTCTTTGTATAAGGAATGAGGTATTGCACTTGTACTAGCACCCATATCACATAAGCCATGATAGAAATGATCTCCTATTTTAACAGAAATAACAAGCATGCCTACAACAGGACTATGTTTATTTTTAGTATCAGGTCTAGCAATTCTAGCAGATTCATTGCAGAAGTAAATAACATGCCCATCAATGTTATCGGCCAATAGATCTTTAATCATAGCGACACTAGGTTCAACCTTAATTTGCTCAGGGGGTTTGGGTGTCTTAATATTACTTTTGTTGACCACAGTTGAAGCTTTAGCATGATCCTTTATTCTAATAGGAAAAGATGGTTTCTCAATATAAGCAGTAGGAACAACGGGATCATTATAAGTGATAGTCTTTTCTTCAACTTTAATAGGTGCAACTACTTTTACTTCAAAGGGAGGATTATATTTAAACCACTTCTCCTTAGGGAGGTCAACATGAGTAGCAAAGGATTCACAGAAAGAAGCTACTATCTCAGAGTCAAGTCCATATTTAGTGCTAAATTCACGGAAAGCATCGGTATCCATAAAAGATTTAACACAATCAAACTTAGGTGTTATACCTGACTCCTTACCTTCGTCGAGGTCCCAATCTTCAGAGTTGCATTTAATTCTTTCCAATAAATCCCATTTGAATTTAATAGTCTTCATTATAAAAGATCCAGTACAAGAAGTATCGAGCATGGAGCGATTACTGAGAGAAAGCCGAGCATAAATTTTGTGAATAATCATTTCTTTTGAGAGCTCATGATTGGGGCATGAATATAACATTGACTTAAGCCTCCCCCAAGCTTGAGCGATGCTCTCTCCTTCTCGAGGCCAAAAATTATATATAATTACGATCACGATGAACAAGATGCATAGGATAAAACTTCTGATGAAATTCCAATTTCAATCGTTGGTAGTTCCATGATCCAATATCATCACATAGCCTCAACCATGTCAATGGATCTCCCTTCAAAAATAAAGGGAAGACATTCTTCTTGATAACATCCTTGGGCATACCTGCAAGCTTAAATAATCCATAAACTTCATCCACATAGATTAGATGCAAATCGGGATGTAATGTTCCATCACCTGTGAAAGGATTAGCTAGTAGTTTCTCTATCATACCCGAAGGAATTTCAAAGTAAACATTTTCAGTAGGTTCAGTACGTTGAGGAGCAACTCTTTGCTCTACTGGTCGGGGTGAAGATACCCTGAACAAGCCCCTCAAAGGATTATGTTCCATAGTAACAAGTGACAGTAAATTTCAGCACACTATATAAATTTTTTCTTACCAAATTCCACCTACCAAAGGCGCTTCACTCCCCGGCAATGGCGCCAGAAAAAAGTCTTGATGACCCACAAGTGTAAGGGATCTATCGCAGCCTTTTAGATAAGTAAGAGTGTCGAACCCAACGAGGAGCAGAAGGAAATGATAAGCGGTTTTTAGCTAGGTATTTTCTGCAAGCACTGAAATTATCGGTAACAGATAGTTTTGTGATAAGGTAATTTGTAACGAGTAACAAGTTATGCAAGTAAATAAGGTGCAGCAAGATGGCCCAATCTTTTTGTAGCAAAGGACAAGCCTGGACAAACTCTTATATATAGGAAAGCGCTCCTGAGGACACATGGGAATTATCGTCAAGCTAGTTTTCATCACATTCATAAGATTCACGTTCGGTATTTTGATAATTTGATATGTGGGTGGACCGGTGCTTGGGTATTGCCCTTACTTGGACAAGCATCCACTTATGATTAACCCCCATTGCAAGCATCCGCAACTACAACAGAAGTATTAAGGTAAACCTAACCATAGCATGAAACAGATGGATCCAAATCATCCCCTTATGAAGCAACGCATAAACTAGGGTTTAAGCTTCTGTCACTCTAGCAACCCATCATCTACTTATTAGTTCCCAATGCCTCCCTCTAGGCCCAAACAATGGTGAAGTGTCATGTAGTCGATGTTCACATGACACCACTAGAGGGATGACAACATACATCTCATCAAAATATCGAACGAATACCAAATTCACATGACTACTTATAGCAAGACTTCTCCCATGTCCTCAGGAACAAACGTAACTACTCACAAAGAATATTCGTGTTCATAATCAGAGGGGTATTAATATGCATTATGGATCTGAACATATGATCTTCCACCAAGTAAACCAACTAGCATCAACTACAACGAGTAATCAACACTACTAGCAACCCACAGGTACCAATTTGAGGTTTGGATACAAAAATTGGATACAAGAGATGAACTAGGATTTGACATGAGATGGTGCTTGTGACGCCCGGATAATTAAGCTACAGTGATCCCACGCTAATGATGCCACGTCACCTCGGTTACTGTTGATAAACTTGCGTCAGTTCAAAACCCAGTTCAAATTTCAAATTTAAAATAAAGGCAAACAATAAAAGTTTTCTAATATAAAAACTAAATGTTCGAGTGGAGCCAAATAATTCATAGGTAATTATAGTGGAGAAACCACACTTTTATAAAATTGTTTAAAGGCTCTAAGGTAATTAAAACACAGCTATGACAATTAATTAAATGCCCTTTAAAACTAATAATAATGCAAACTATTTTAATTAGGTGTCAAACTTATTGGGGTAGTAGAATAGATTATAACATTAATTTAGGAGTTGTATTTATATTTTCTAAAACAACAATTAAGAGAATAAAGTAGAAAAGAAAAATAAAGAAAAGAAAGAAATAATAAGACAAAACAGTAAACAAAAAAAGATTGAAAGAGCCCCCCCGGGCCAAACGGCCCAGCTGGCCTCCGCCGCCCGAACGGGCCGGCCCAACCGGCCCCCCCCACTCCCCATAACCCCCCACTCCACCCGTCAAACCCTAGCCCACTCCCCACTTCCTCCACGACGCTCCCCCCCTCGCTCTGGATCTGGATCGGGAGGAGCCCGATCCCCTTCGCCCTCGCTCGATGGCCGACGCCGCCTAGACCTCGCCGGAGGCCACGTGCCAGACTCCCCCGCCGGCCTGCATCCTCTACGCCTCCTCGTCCTTGTCATCCACCCCACCCCCGCTGCCCTTGCCCTACCGGCCCAGTGAGCTCACGCCTCGCCCTCCTCTCTATCCTCCTCACCGCGCCACCGTAGCCCTCTCGCGACCGCGCCTTGTGCTCATCAAGGTGTCGCGCTCGTCGTGCCCCGCGTCGTCGCCCCTTTCACCGCGCCGGCTCCCTCTGCCCTCGGTCCCCGACGAGAACCACCACGCCGGCTCGCCCGTCGACCCGCCGTGCATAGCGCCCTCCACCGCGGCCCCTTTGCTCCCGCGCTGAGCTCCGACAACTCCCGAGCAGCGCTGCTAGCTGCGCACCGCAACACTGCTGCTGCTGCTCGCCGGCCAACGCCGTCGACTGCGGCCCCACATTAGCCTGCTCGACGCCGTTGCCCGGTTCGGTCCCCGCCTCCGGCCGTGCTCCCCCTTCCTTCGCGCGTGTGCCCGCGCCCCACCTCGCCGCACCGCCGCGACGCCCTCCCGCCCGAGCGCACACGCCCCCGTCCACCCACTGCTGCCCCTTGCCCCTCGCTCCTCACTGCAGCCGCCTCTCCACCGGCCACGGCCAGTGCGCCCTGGTCCGGCCATGGCCTCCCCATGGCCACCGGCCCCCCTGCTCCGGCGCCCTGCTGGGAACGCCCGCTCGGGCCGCGTCCTGCACCCGCGCCCGCTAAGCGGTGCCCGGTAGGCCTTCCCTGGGTCACAGACATGTGGGGCCCAGCCCCCAGAATGTTTTAATAAAAAAAGGAATTAAAAAAATAATAAAAATATTAATAAACAATAATTTAATAAACAATAATAATTAAATTAATTAATTAATTAAGGATTTAATTAAGTTAATTAATTATAATTAAATTAACCTAATCACTAATTAACCTAATTAACTGTTAGTTAATTAAATCAGAGTATGACGAACGGGACCCACCTGTCAGGTTGACCAAGTCAACTGCTGACGTCATGCTGACATCATGATGACGTCAGCAGACACTATTCTGGATAATGTTGATTAAATTAATTAAATAAATCCTAAAAATGATTTAAATCTTTTAAAATTAATATAAGGTAAACCGTAGCTCGGATCGAAAAACTTTGTACATGAAAGTTGCTCAGAACGATGAGACGAATCCGGATACGCAGCCCGTTCGTCCGCTACACATCCCTAGCATAGCAAACACACAACTTTCCCCCTCCGGTTCATTTGTCCGAAAATGCGAAACACTGGGAATACTTTCCCGGATGTTTCCCTCCTTCGCCGGTATCACCTATCCCTGCGTTAGATCACCTCTAGCACCACGTTTGTCATGTTATGATTTGATTGCTCTGTTATTTATTGTGTTCCCCCTCCGTTACTTCTTTCGGTAGACTACGAGACCGATGCCGCTGATGCCCCGGTCGACTACGGTGTTGACGACCACTCTCTCTTGCCAGAGCAACCAGGCAAGCCCCCCCCCCTTGATCACCAGATATCGCCTACTCTCCTCTATACTGCTTGCATTAAAGTAGTGTAGTATGTTACTGCTTTTCGTTATTCCTATCCTGATGCATAGCCTGTCCTTGCTACTACTGTTGTTACCATTACCTGCTATCCTACTGCTTAGTATAGGATGCTAGTATTCCATCAGTGGCCCTACACTCTTGTCCATCTGCCATGCTATACTACTGGGCCATGATCACTTTGGGAGGTGATCACGGGCATATACAATATACTTTACACAGTTACATTACATGTGATACTGTTCGGAGATGGGGGCTGAAGGGGCAGGTGGCTCCATCCCGGTAGAGGTGGGCCTGGGTTCCCGACGGCCCCCGACTGTTACTTTGTGGCAGAGCGACAGGGCAGGTTGAGACCACCTAGGAGAGAGGTGGGCCTGGCCCTGGTCGGCGTTCGTGGATACTTAACACGCTTAACGAGATCTGGGTATTTGATCTGAGTTTGTCCATTTGGTCTATACGCACTAACCATCTACGTGGGAGTAGTTATGGGTATCCTGGCGTCGTGGTATCAGCCGAAGCCTTCGTGACGTCAGCGACTGAGTGGCGCGCGCCGGATTGGAACATAAGCCTGCTCTTGTATTAAGGGGGCTAGTTCTGCTTCCGGCCGCGTTCGCAACGTGCAGGTGTGCTAAGGGCGATGGGCCCAGACCCCTGTGCGCTTAGGTTTAGACCGGCGTGCTGACCTCTCTGTTGTGCCTAGGTGGGGCTGCGACGTGTTGATCTTCCGAGGCCGGGCATGAACCAGGAAAGTGTGTCCGGCCAAATGGGATCGAGCGTGTTGGGGTATGTGGTGCACCCCTGCAGGGAAGTTAATCTATTCGAATAGCCATGATCTTCGGTAACAGGACGACTTGGAGTTGTACCTTGACCTTATGACAACTAGAACCGGATACTTAATAAAACACACCCTTCCAAGTGCTAGATACAACCGGTGATCGCTCTCTCACAGGGCGACGAGGGGAGGATCATCGGTTAGGATTATGCTATGCGATGCTACTTGGAGGACTTCAGTCTATTCTCTTCTGCATGCTGCAAGACGGAGGCTGCCAGAAGCGTAGTCTTCGAAAGGACTAGCTATCCCCCCTTATTCCGGCTTTCTGCAGTTCAGTCCACATATGATACCCTTATTCCATTTGATACCAATGCATACATATGTAGTATAGCTCCTTGCTTGCGAGTACTTTGGATGAGTACTCACGGTTGCTTTCTCCCTCTTTTCCCCCTATCCCTTCTACTTGGTTGTCGCAACCAGATGTTGGAGCCCAGGAGCCAGACGCCACCTTCGACGACGACTCCTACTACACCGGAGGTGCCTACTACTACGTGTTGCCCGCTGACGACGACTAGGAGTAGTTTAGGAGGATCCCAGGCAGGAGGCCTGCGCCTCTTTCGATCTGTATCCCAGTTTGTGCTAGCCTTCTTAAGGCAAACTTGTTTAACTTATGTCTCTTCTCAGATATTGTTGCTTCCGCTGACTCGTCTATGATCGAGCTCTTGTATTCGAGCCCTTGAGGCCCCTGGCTTGTAATATGATGCTTGTATGACTTATTTTATTTGTAGAGTTGTGTTGTGATATCTTCCCGTGAGTCCCTGATCTTGATCGTACATGTTTGCGTGTATGATTAGTGTACGGTCAAATCGGGGGCGTCACAGTGCTGGTGAAGATGTTGATGGAGATTGACCCCCTCCCGATGAGAGGATCGTTGGTGATGACGATGGTGATGATTTCCCCCTCCCGGAGGGGAGTTTCCCCGGCAGAACAGCTCCACCGGAGCCCTAGATTGGTTCCACCAAGGTTCCGCCTCGTGGTGGTAGAGTTTCATCCCGTAAGCTTGCTTATGATTTTTTTCCTCAATGAAATACTCCATATAGCCAAAGATGGGCATCATAGGGCTACCAGGGGGCCCATGAGGCAGGGGGCACGCCCAAGGGGTAGGGCGCGCCCCCACCCTCGTGGACGGTGGGTGGCCCGCCTTTGGTACTTCTTTCGCCCAATATTTTTTATATATTCTGAAAATAATTCTCGTGGAGTTTCAGGACTTCTGGAGATATGCAGAATAGGTCTCTAATATTTGCTCCTTTTCGAGCCCAGAATTCCAGATGCCGGCATTCCCCCTCTTCATGTAAACCTTGTAAAATAAGAGAGAAAAGGCATAAGTACTGTGACATATGTGTAATAACATCCCATAATGCAATAAATATCGATATAAAAGCATGATGCAAAATGGACGTATCAATAGACGATTGTGCTTAAAAATCGAACCATAATCTCTGGATATGTCTAAGAAAATAGCCATAAATTCCTAATCCTACTTTACGGCATGTAAACATTGATTGATGCCAAATTTTGGCAACTGCCAAATGTTCGCTGGAGATTAGTTTGTATTCCAAATTTGACGCCATATTTTTTTACTATATGTATAGGTGTTATCTGACGATGTTGACAACGAGTATCAAGATGGCCAGAGGAGGTACAAGAGGCAAATCCTGAGGGAGCTTTATGCCGGAATGCATAATAGGTGTATTATGACCTGGGACGGCGGCTTTTCATGCCCATTTTGTAACCAAAAGCTTCATCACGCGTATGAAAGTGTGATACTCTCCAACGTATCTATAATTTTTGATTGTTCCAGGCTATTATATTATCTGTCTTGAATGTTTTATATGCATTAATATGCTATTTCATATTATTTTTGGGACTAATCTATTAACCTAGAGCCCGGTGTCAGTTTCTGTTTTTTCCTTGTTTTTTAGCTTCATGGAAAAGGAATATCAAACAGAGTCCAAACGGAATAAAACTTTCGCGATCATTTTTCTTGGACCAAAAGACACCCATGAGACTTGGAGTTCAAGTTAGAAGAGCCACGAGGCGGCGACAAGGGTGGAGGGCGCGCCCCCTACCTTGTGGGCCCCTCGGTGACCCCCTGACCTAGTTCTTCCTCCTATATATTCCGATACATTCCTGAACCTCCAGAAGCATCCACGAAAACACTTTTCCACCGCCGTAACCTTCCATTCCCGTGAGATCCCATCTTGGGGCCTTTTCTGGCATCCTGCCGGAGGGGGATTCGATCACGGAGGGCATCTACATCAACCCTATTTGTTGTTCCAATGAAGTGTGATTAGTTTACCTCAGACCTACGAGTCCATAGCTAGTAGCTAGATGGATTCTTATCTCTCTTTGATTCTCAATACCATGTTCTCCTCGATGTTCTTGGAGATTTATCCGATGTAATCTTGTGGTGTGTTTGTTGAGATCCGATGAATTGTGGGTTTATGATCAGATTATCTATGAATATTATTTGAATCTTCTCTGAATTCTTATATGCATGATTTGATATCTTTGTAATTCTCTTCGAACTAACAGTTTAGTTTGGCCAACTCGATTGGTTTTTCTTCCAATGGGAGAAGTGCTTAGCTTTGGGTTCAATCTTGCGGTGTCCTCACCCAGTGAAAAAGTAGGGGTAGCGAGGCGCGTATTGTATTGTATCCATCAAGGATAAAAAGACGGGGTTTACATCATATTGCTTGAGTTTATTCCTCTACATCATGTCATCTTACTTAAAGTGTTACTCTGTTCTTCATAAACTTAATACTCTAGATGCAGGCAGGAGTCGGTTGATGTGTGGAGTAATAGTAGTAGATGCAGGCAGGAGTCGGTGTACTTGACACGGACGTGATGCCTATTTAAAACTATAAAGAAGCTAGCCAACTCACCTCCACAAGGCTCCCCCGATTGAAACTTCGTCGGCCATCGGATTTGCCCCTCTGACTCGCCTGCACCATTGGATCTTCACTTGCATTCAAATCGTTTTTCACCTCCCAGTCATTTTCCTTGCCCAATAACGAGTGGGCTCGTCTCAAGCTTGCATTGGCTGTCTCAGCAGCGGGTCATCTTCGGGCGGGTGAACCTTTCCTCGCGCGCCGCGCATCCCGTGGCTGGGGCGAGGAGCCCATTGGACATAAACGCACCAAACCCTAGCCCCCATCCACAGCCACCCGCTCTTTCTCACAGCCGCCACACCATTCCTCCGACAGCGACGGTGCTCGGTTAGATCTGTAAGAGAGAGAAGATGAGAGGGGAGAGAGGAGGGAGAAAGAGAGGAAGAGGAGAGGAGGCATGGCGTCAGATGGGAGAGATCAGGGGAGGGCCAAGAGGCCAGCGGTGTGGGGTGGAGCACCGAGGCCGAAGACCGGGCAGCGGACGCCTCACAGGGTGGAGGAGAGGCCGGTGATAGGGAAAAGCAGGTGATAGAGGACGTCACCTCTCCTCACCTCCTCTCATGTTCCAGTGGTGGTGCCGCTGGGGATGAGGGGAGCAGCAGGCGGTGATGCTGGCGAAGCGGTGGTCCATGGTGCCTTCGTCGTTGTCGTCCTCGGCAGAAGGTGAGGCCAAGACGGATCTCAACATTCTCTGTGAGATTAGAAGAAAAACTCATGCAGGTTCCCCTGTTGTTTCCCTTGGTTCTTTAATCTAATTTGGATATCTTGTTTTATGTTTTTCTGAACAAGATGTGTGCAGATCGAACGAAGAAGAGAAGAGGAAGGATCTTGAGGAAGAGGAAAAAACAAGGTGAGCTCTATCTCTAATCTACCTAGATATTTTTCATTTCCAAGTTATACTCTAAATCATGTATATGGACAAATTAATGGGTCTGATAGTGATTGTTCTTTGTGTTTTTTTATTGGTTCATTTCTTGGTTATTTACTACTCTCACTTCAGGATGCTTGTTCATTCTTCTTACCTGCATTTCTCCCTCACTCCGATCAGGCAATGGGACTGTTGACTGGGTACCAGAGCTTCTTCAGAAAACCTATGATGCTTTTCTAAATCGCAATTTTGTTCAAGGTAAAACCAGCTAAGCCGGAGACTACTACAACCCTTTTTGCAATATATAGTTGAGAGAATTCGCCCCTGCTACTCAATCATGTATATAGGGCTGCTAAATTATTATGCTTTTGGTCTTTTCTGAATTTAGTTAGCATAAATACTTCTAGAATACCTCTTATAATATGGAAGTCTGTTCATACAGCTCTGAATGTTGTTCCGTTCCTTGATGAATACATCGCTCTACAGGGTTGATTAAAGAAGTTAACTCTTCTTCATAGCAGTTTTTCAAATGCCCTGATGGGACGACCCTAAACATGGATAGTTAAACTTGGTATATCAGCTCAAACACCTGATTGGTAAAATGGAGTTCTATTGGTCCTAACTGCTGTTCTAAATCCTTCAAAAAGAAAAAAAGTGATATACTAAATAAACTATCTGCTCTATTATTTTTATTTATTAGTCTTGATTCCATCCATGTATTTATAGTACCCTGGGTAGCTGCAGCAGTGGTGCTCTTTCTTTCTCTCTCTGTAGGGAACTTCCGGATGGGATTTAGACAAGGAAAAGGAGACCCATGCGAAATCGAGCGTCCTGGTGGTGCCTCGACCAATGCGGGTCGACGGATAGCACCGGTGAGCGTGGTGCTTGGTGCAGCGAGCTGGATAGGAGGCAGGAGAGGTGACCATGGGTGTGGATTGGGGAGCTCCACACGCATCAAGCGACGACGAGTGCATCCAACGCCACCATGCTGCTGGTCCTGGGGAACAAGGTATTGGCATTTGTAGTTGTACAACACTAGCGAACCGGCAAGCGATGCAGTTGTTTGGTCCTTTCCCGTGTAAACTATGAACTGAATGGCTACTGTGTTGATGCATATATTTATACAATCGAAGTTTAGTTTTATTATGTCCATATCTTTGATTCTTTCTACTTTAGTGTGGTCTGAGATATAATGATTTATTTCATGTCTATCTCATATCTATTTATACTTTGTTTGGAAATTGCAGCATCCTCTCCTAACTGCTTCTACTGCACTTCATGGAAATAGCTTTTCTTTGCTGATGTGATTTGGATTTTTGCTCTACGCAACCATTTCCTGTGATTAGCTTCAGAAGATGGCGAGAGCTGTTGGTCAAATTAGTTTGTTAATTTGATTCATATGCTTTGGAAAAAAAGCTATGTTCATAGATCATGTTGTATGCGCTTAGGATGCTCCCTTCTTTATTCATTAGATTCAAGCAGTTTGTTTGTGCAGCAATCTTGTTGCTGACATCATATTTTACAATTTGGGGTGTGGGTTTTGCTACTGGTGACACCCCATGAATAGTAGCTAGTGCGTACATTTTCATAGATATTTATATCATACTGAGATAACACTCTTCCAAGAAGAATGTTTGTTTTTATATACTTCTAGATGCTAATTTACCGTTCTTGATTTTGGCGGGGATATTCCTTCATTTGCTTGGTTGGCTGTCAATGCTCACCAATTTTTTAATATCTCCCATGGCTAAATTTAGTCCAACATTTCCAGTATGTATCTTCTTCTGCTATCAATGTTAATTCTGCCATAAGCATATTACTCTCCTAGCATTTTTTTCTTTCGATGAAAAACACAGACACTTGTTCAGTTTTTTACTACATAGAAAAAGATAAATTCAATTTGGTTTCTAATGTTCATGTCGGCCTTTGCCTAAGCAAAAAAAAGGTAACTAGTTTATATTGTAATCTGGTTTTTAGTTTCTCTTTGATTCAACCTTTTTTGTGTGTTGTCTAACTGTTAGATTGTCTGGAACATCTCGGAACAACCTTTCGTGTCCCCGATATTATCTCGTTTCCTGAACAATATTATTTTATTTGCTTTATCTGCCACCATGAATTCCTAGAGTTCCTTTCTCTCCTTCCAATTGACATTCTTAGATGTGATTCTATTAGAAATTTTGTGCCATGACAGAAGTAATGGTTGATTGCTCTGGTTTAGCCTTTATGTCAGTTGTTGCTGAGGGTCCAGTTTCTCATTTTTCATAATTTGTAGTACCAGGGATGTGTATAATATGGATAACTGAACTGGTGTTTAGGGGTTTCAGTGCTTGACTGCTACTTGCTCGATTAGTTAGATCAACTGGTGTTTAGAGATTTCAGTGCGAGTGATGTTCCAGTTTCGATTGCAGGGCTTCGAGATGCACCATGAGGATTGAAACAAGTCTTATATAGGGCTGCTAAATTATTATGCTTTTGGTCTTTTTTGAATTTAGTTAGCATAAATACTTCCAGAATACCTCTTATAATATGGAAGTCTGTTGGTAACAACACTAATTTTGCCAGTTTGTGGAACATGCTTCATTTTTGCAGGTAAAAGAAGGAAGAGAACATTGGAGAAAAAGGTAGCAGGACGGATTCTCTAAGCTTTCTCAAATGTTTGAACAATTAGAAGATAGTTACAATCATTTTTCTCTTGCCTTATTACATCTTGATGTTAATAGGCTTTGGAAGGTACTATGCGCCCCGTTCAAGGTTTACAGAATTTGCACCATCCTATTACAGTTTGTTTTGATGACATAATTGACCAGTTCTTCCTTGAGTAAATTAATATTCTGGATGCTACTCCTTTGTGCATTGTTACACAGAGTTATATAATTGTGAAGGTGTGTACACATGAACATATAATTCCCACGATCCTATTACAGTTTGTTCTGACGACAATATTGAGCAGCTCTTACTTGAGTAAATTGTGCAGCTCTTCCTTTAGTAAATTAGTATTGCAGTTACTAAGCCTTTGTGCATTCCGATACAGCTCTACTAAAATACTACTTTCTTATGCCCATTTTAAACCGAGACCCGACTTCACATCATTTCTATTCTCATCCATTCTCCTGAATTTTAGTCCGCTTCAGCAATGCTATGACCTGACAGTTCATGTATATATATGAAAAAATGACCGCAATTTTGTTGTTGTGATTTGGTCAATCCTCGATGTTTCGATTCCTACCAATCTCTCCTTTGTTTGGCAAGTGATGCCACCCGAAGGGCTGCAAGCCCAAGACAACATCGGTAATATCCTTCGCATATTTGGAAGGCGTGGAACAATATCGTTTCAACTTAGTCAGGTGCTGGCCCAAGGATGTTATTTCTCGCTGATGTTTTATTTAATTATTTTGAAACGAGACAAAAGACTTCCATTTTCATTGGCTTAGAAGATAGTGAGAATTGCCTGGTTAATTGAGGAAAACCAGGCTAAAACCAATACAACTCAACCCACACAACATGGGTACCACCGGCCAACCTGGCCACATGCTAACAGATGGCTACACACGCGAACAATTAACAACTCCGACTTTGAAGACGAGCTTCGCAAGGGAAATATGCAGGATTTGCGATGATCATGCCCTCCGCAAATGACCACCGAGTGTCTATCATCATCACCACCCGGACTCCCTCAGAAATCAACGCCCCCGAAATGGCCGCCTCGGCGAACCACATCGTTCGCATGAATTGTAGACAACTTTGTTGCTGATATGAATATCTCTGGATGTGATGTCCGTCATTCACATCTTATAGAATATATAACTCTGTGCTACCAAATTAGAATTTGTATATACATCTCATTATAGACAACAAAATATACCATGTTTTTCCTACTAAAGAGGATTAGATTTGTTACATACATTTTGTTTCAAACAGAACTCTATGTTACCAAATTTAATTGTGTATATACATCTGATTGTTGATAACAAGCCCTGTTTTTTTTCATATAAGAAAGATTAAATTTGTTGTCATATGTGCGTACCCATAACTATATCAACTAAACCATGAATTTCTTTTCATCGCTAACATGGAATCAGCAGGTCTCTGCGCCATTTGGCGCAAGGGGTGGTTTAGTTGAAGGTACTTGCAACATAGAACTATTTTCATCGACAACATGTCTTCAGCGGGTCTCTATGCCATTTGGCGCAACGGGTCAACTAGTATTACATAATCATTACCTTGGATATCGTCATAACTTTGCGCTTTTCTATTAATTGCTCGACAACAATTTGTTTACCCACCATATTATTTGCCTTCATGAGAGAAGCCTCTAGTGAAACCTATGGCTCTCACGTCTATTTTCCATCATATTAGTTTCCGATCTACTATTTTGCAATCTTTTATTTTCATATCTATAAACCAAAAAACCCAAAAATATTTTATCTTTTTTTAGTTTTATTTATCTATCTCTATCAGATCTCACCTTTGTAGGTGACCGTGAAGGGATTGACAACCCCTTTATCGCGTTGGGTGCAAGTGTTTGATTGTTTGTGGAGGTATTGGTGATTTATGTGTTCGTCTCCTACTGGATGGATACCTTGGTTTTTAACTAAGTGAAATACTTATCTACTTTGTTGCATCACCCTTTCCTCTTCAAGGGAAAAACCAACACAAGCTCAAGAAGTAGTAGAAAGAATTTCTGGTGCTATTGTCGGGGAGATCTACGCCAAGTCAAGCCCACCAAGTACCCATCATAAACTCTCATCTCTTGCATTACATTATTCGCCAGTTGCCTCTCATCTTCCTCTCCCCCACTTTAAAAATGATTTTTGAAAAGATTTGCCCTTTTCTTCGCCCTTCTTCAGTTCATCTTTTCGTTTGCGTTTTGCTTGCCCGTGTGTTGGTGTGTTGCCTGCCTTTATGGCTCAACCAAGAATGTTGATCCTTACTATAAGAGGTTAGAAGAAATTGAGAATAATGTTAGGAGCTTCATGTCTTTACAATTTGAGCATAATAGTTTCTTTAGAAACAAGTTTAAGGAGCAGAAAACTTGTATGGAGTATATGAATAAAGAGCTCCATGATATGTCAAAAGAATTTTATGGTTTTAAATAGTATCAGTTTTCTCATCTTGAAAATTTAGTATGCCAAATTTCTGATAAGAAAGCTACTTTAGTAAACAAGATGGCCGCTAAACCGGAGTCTTTGAATAATGATGAAAATCTTAAAGTGATTGATATTACTCCTATTGAATATTTGTTTTCTAATATAAATCTTGATAAATATGGGACTAGAGTTGAGTTAACTTTAGCTAAAAGGCGTCCCAATGATTCAGAGTTTATAGATCTTGATGCAAAAATTGATAAAAGTGGGATTGGAGAGGTCAAAACTTTAAGTAGCAATGAACCCACTCTTTCGGATTTCAAGGAATTTAATTATGATAATTGTTCTTTAATAGATTGTATTTCCTTGTTGCAATCCATGTTGAATTCTCCTCATGCTTATAATCAAAATAGAGCTTTTACTAAACATATTGTTGATGCTATGATGAAATATTTTGAAGAAAAGCTTGAAATTGGAAGTTTCTATTCCTAGAAAACTTTATGATGAGTGGGAACCTACTATTAAGATTAAGATTAAAGATTATGAGTGACATGCTTTGTGTGATTTGGGTGCTAGCGTCTCCATGATTCCAAAAACTTTATGTGATGTGTTTGGTTTCCGTGAATTTGATGATTGTTCTTTAAATTTGCATCTTGCAGATTCCACTATTAAGAAACCTATGGGAAGGATTAATGATGTTCTTATTGTTTCAAATAGGAATTATGTGCCCGTAGATTTCATTATTCTTGATATATATTGCAATTCTACATGTCCTATTATTCTTGGTAGACCTTTCCTTAGAACAATTGGTGCAATTATTGATATGAAAGAAGGAAACATTAGATTTCAATTTCCATTAAGGAAGGGCAGGGAACACTTTCCTAGAAAGAAAATTAAGTTGCCGGATGAACCTATTATGAGAGCTACCTATGGATTGCATACAAAATATGACAATACCTATATCTATGTTTTTATGCCTAGCTAGGGGCGTTAAACAATAGCGCTTGTTGGGAGGCAACCCAATTTTATTTTTGTTCTTGCTTTTCTGGTCATGTTTTGCAATAAATAATTAATATAACCTCTGGTTATATGTGTTTTTTGTGTTCTAATTAGTGCTTGTGCCAAGTAAGACCTTTGGGATAGCTTACGGTGATAGTTGACTTGATCTTGCTGAAAAACAGAAACTTTTGCGCTCAGGAAAATAATTCTCATTTTTAGCAGAAGCGTGATAAAATACTGATTCTTTTTGTAGAAAAATAGCATACAATTCCCTCCGTTGTCCTAATTTTTCAAAAAAAATGGAGTTACAGAAGTATTCGGCAGTTACGGATTGCTACAGACTGTTCTGTTTTTGACAAATTCTGTTTTCTTTGTTTTGTTTGCTTATTTTAATGAATTCATGGATAGTATCAAGGGGTATGAACCATGGAGAAGTTGGAATACAGTAGATATTACACCAATATAAATAAAGAATGAGTTCACAACTATACCATTAGTGGTGATTTATTTTCTTATACTAACGGATCTCATGAGTTTTCTGTCGAGTTTTGCGTTGTGAAGATTTCAAGTTTTGGGTAAACATTTGATGGACTATGGAATAAGTAGTGGCAAGAGCCTAAGCTTGGGGATTCCCAAGGCACCCCAAGGTAATATTCAAGGACAATCAAGAGCCTAAGCTTGGGGTTGCCCCGGAAGGCATCCCCTCTTTCGTCTTCTTCTATTGGTAACTTTACTTGAGGCCATATTTTTATTCACCACATGATATGTGTTTTGCTTGGAGCGTCTTGCATGATATGATTCTTTGATTTTTAGTTTGCGACAATCATCCTTACTATACACACATTTTGAGAGAGACACACATGAATCGTGATTTGTTATAATACTCTATGTGCTTCACTTATATCTTTTGAGCTAGGCAATTTTGCTCTAGGGCTTCACTTATATCTTTTTAGAGCATGGTGGTGGTTTTATTTTATAGAAATTGTTGAACTCTCATGCTTCACTTATATTATTTTGAGAGTCTCTTTAAACAGCATGGTAATTTGCTTTGATTATGAATTTAGTCCTAATATGATAGGAATCCAAGAGGGATATAATAAAAACTTTCATATAAAGTGCATTGAATACTATGAGAAGTTTGATTCCTTATGATTGTTTTGAGATATGAAGATGGTGATATTAGAGTCATGCTAGTGAGTAATTGTGAATTGGAGAAATACTTGTGTTAAAGTTTGTGATTCCCGTAGCATGCACGTATGGTGAACCGTTATGTAACAAAGTTTGAGCATGAGGTATTTAATGATTGTCTTCCTTATGAGTGGCGGTCGGGGACGAGCGATAGTCTTTTCCTACCAATCTATCCCCATAGGAGCATGTGCATAGAACTTTGTTTCGATGACTAATAAATTTTTTCAATAATTATGCAAGTTCTTTATGACTAATGTTGAGTCCATGGATTATACACACACTCACCCTTCCACCATTGCTAGCCTCTCTAGTACCGCGCAACTTTCGCCGGTGCATTAAACCCACCATATACCTTCCTCAAAGCAGCCACCATACCTACCTATTATGGCATTTCCATAGCCATTCCGACATATATTGCCATGCAACTTCTACGGTTTCATTTATTATGACACACTTCATCATTGTCATATTGCTTTGCATGATCATGTAGTTGACATCGTATTTGTGGCAAAGCCACCATTAATCATTTTTTGTACATGTCGCTCTTGAGTCATTGCACATCCCGGTACAACGTCGGAGGCATTCATATAGAGTCATATTTTTGTCCTAAGTATCGAGTTGTAATTCTTGAGTTGTAAGTAAATAAAACTGTGATGATCTTCATTTTTAGAGCATTGCCCCATCCGAGGAAAAAATAAAAGAGGCCAAATAAGCCAACAAAAAAAGAGGCCAAAGAACCCAAATGAAAAAATGAGAGAGAAGAGAGAAGGGGCAATGTTACTATCCTTTTTCTACACTTGTGCTTCAAAGTAGCACCATGATCTTCATGATAGAGAGTCTCCTATGTTGTCACTTTCATATACCAGTGGGAATTTTTTATTATAGAACTTGATTTATATATTCCAACGATGGGCTTCCTCAAATTGCCCTAGGTCTTCGTCAGCAAGCAAGTTGGATGCACACCCACTTAGTTTCTTTTTGAGCTTTCATACACTTATAGCTCTAGTGCATCCGTTGCATGGCAATCCCTACTCACTCACATTGATATCTATTGATGGGCATCTCCATAGCCTGTTGATACGCCTAGTTGATGTGAGACTATCTCCTTCTTTTTGTCTTCTCCGCAACCACCATATTCTATTCCACCTATAGTGCTATGTCCATGGCTCACGCTCATGTATTGCGTGAAAGTTGAAAAGGTTTGAGAACACCAAAAGTATGAAACAGTTGCTTGGCTTGTCATTGGGGTTGTGCATGATTTGAGTATTTTGTGTGATGAAGATCGAGCATAGCCAGACTATATGATTTTGTAGGGATAGCTTTCTTTGGCCATGTTATTTTGAGAAGACATAATTACCTTGTTAGTATGCTTGAATTATTATCATTTTATGTGAATATTAAAATTTTGTTTTGAATCTTATGGATCTGAACATTCATGCCACAATAAAGAAAATTACATGGATAAATATTTTAGGTTGCATTCCACATCAAAAATTCTGTTTTTATCATTTACCTACTCGAGGACAAGCAGGAATTAAGCTTGGGGATGCTTGATACGTATCCAATGTATCTATAAGTTTTGATTGTTCCGTGCTATTATATTATCTGTTTTGGCTAATATAAGCATTGCCTTGGATATCATCATGACTTTGCACTTTTCTATCAATGCTCGACAGTAATTTGTTCATCCACCGTATTATTTGCCTTCATGAGAGAAGCGTCTAGTGAAACCTATGGCCCCCGGGCCTATTTTCCATCATATTAGTTTCTGACCTCCTATTTTGCAATCTTTTATTTTCAGATCTATAAGCCAAAAAACCCAAACATATTTTATCCTTTGTTTAGTTTTATTTATCCATCTCTGTCAGATCTCACCTTTGTACGTGACCGTGAAGGGATTGACAACCCCTTTATCGTGTTGGGTGCAAGTGTTTGATTGTTTGTGCAGGTATTGGCGATTTGCGCGTTCGTCTCCTACTGGATTGATACCTTGGTTCTTAACTAAGGGAAATACTTATCTCCACTTTGTTGCATCACCCTTTCCTCTTAGAGGGAAAAACCAACGCAAGCTCAAGAAGTAGCAAAGTGTTCTGGCGCATGCAAGAGGACGAGCCGTTGGCTCCTTCAAGCAGAAGTATTCTCACAGGGTGGCGCACGCCACGTATGCCGTGTAACTGGAGAAGCTTCAGGATCGTGCTGGAAGATTAGATGAGATGAGATGTGGGATCGAACTATGTATGGCTATATAGTGTCTTAATGACGGTTTAACTATGTACTTATGGTTGAACTATGCTTGTGTACGCTTATTATCTATGTGTGAGTATGTTTAATCTATGTTTACTTATGTCTAAATGTGGGATGTGGATGCAATCAGTTAAGTTGATGGAATCTACCTCCTTCCTGGTTTATTAGTCCTCTTTGTAATTTGTGTTAAATTTTGACCAAAGATTTCACTCACAAAATGTTAGTGTATGTCAGCAAAAATTATATCGTTGGATGCGTATTTGAACATAGTGTTCAATGATATAATTGTTGGTTACATGCATAAACATTTGTTAGTTAAATATTTGGTCAAAATTTGGCACAAATTACAAATGGGACTAATAAACCAGGATGGAGGTAGTACGTCAATCGCACACGGTTCCTAAAATTGGAACCGTGTGCAATGACCTTCATTTTCCCTGTTACGTCCATCACACACGGTTTGCTCTAGCAAACCGTCGCCCCCAAATTCTTTGTGGGATAGAAAACCCTCACCACTCAATTCAAAAAGGAAAAAAGAAAACCCTCACCATCCACACGTCACAAAAACCCTCACCCCGCCCGCCACCCCTCCGGTCTCCATTCACACCTACACAAGCTCCTCCGCGTCTATGCATGGCACTACCTATCGCCGCGGCAACCACTTAGCTTGATGCTTGTCGCCGCCGCTAGGCTGCCGGCAAACTCCACCGCATTCGCCACTTATGCTTGCTGCCGCCTATGGCCATCGACTTTCTCGACCTGCTCGCGGTCGGCCCAGCTCCGCCCGGTTGGGGAATCCGCCATATTGAGGGTTTTTTCTCATGGACAACAAGGTAACTAATTTAATGAAATATTATCTCATGTCTTATCCCAGTTCATCTACCTCCTTTAATCACCCAGCCGAAATTGCCGTGAATTAAATTTTTATTCAAGCTGATTTGAGGATTTTCTTTCATTCATAGAGTGTACAGTGCACGGGCACATCAGGACTTTGCGGCCTCGGCTAGACATCCATGGAGTTACATCTCACCATACCAGATGACCTAAGGATGCGCACGGTATGTTCAATCTCACCCTTAATTGGTTGGCATGGCCTACTTTCCTGAACATATACTATATATTGCTACATTTGGATAAAAGGTGCCACATGCAGCATATACGTCAAAGGGTATTTTTTTTCCTCTTCTTTCTATATTAGGCAAATTAATGATGTATTGTTTTTTCGATTACTCTCATATTTCCATGACATCATGGTTACCCTATCTATTTAATTATAGATTTTTGTCCTTTGATTTCAATTGGTGTACAGTTCTTTCAATTTTTCCCATATTTGCATGTTACCATATTCTTTAACAATCCTACCATTTTCTGCAGCGCGTCCCTTGCTATGCAACAGAATCTGTAGTACACAATATTTCCCTTTACATAAATCAAGACTGCAGGGATGTCATACTGAACACAAACCATGGATTTACAATCGTTGCTTCTGTAAGACTTGATGAATATGGTCACTCCTATTTTGCCAAGGGCCTTTGGATAGAAATTTCTAAGTTTTATGTACTGAAAGCTGGCACTAAAATTGCACTACACATAAAAGACCCTGGTCATGAGATATATGCTAACTTCCCTGATGATATCATCCGTCCAGATTTTGTTCAAAGTAAGTGTTCCTTTCGAGTATCTGCATGTTGACTTACCCAGCAATATCAAAGGAATTGTGTAGTATTTAAGCAACCAATTGTTACTCCATTTTCTTACTCCATTCCTACCTACTAACTTCTAGTTATCAATACACTTTTCTATTGCCCTGTTTTAACTAAATATTCACTATACTCCCATTTCTATCAGAAAAGCGCCGCTGATGAGGAGACTCTGGAGATGGAGAACGGGGCTGCCAACAAGAGGAGGCGGGTTTAGCAAGAACTGCAAGCGACTCCAGCAGGCCTAGACTTCATCAGCAGCCTCCCCGATGATATGTTGATAGTCATCATCTCCTTCCTCCCAATCAAATATGGGGCGCGGACAACCGTCCTTTCCCAGCGGTGGCGCCCCCTATGGAACTCCACCCCTCTTGACCTCGTCGACACCCACGAGCTCCGCCATGGCTATCGCAAAAGCTTAGATGCGTTCTCCAAGATTCTCGGCAGTCACCCTGGCCCAACCAGAGGCCTTAGCATGGGCAAGTTCTGTTCCAACGGCAAGGACCGAGCCAATCTTGACGACTGGTTCCGATCCCCCGCCCTAGATCAACTCCAGGAGCTCACTTTTGATGATGGGCATATGCGCTCGCTGCTAATGTCTGCGCTCCGCCTCGCGCCCATGCTGCACATCGACAAGTTTAGGAACTGCCATCCCCCTTAATGACGCTGTAGCGACCCGACCTCAAACGGTCAAGTCTCTGTGCTTCAGTGTCATCCCTGGATCGGTAATGCTGACACACACAGTACTCGAGGATTTATAACAGAGTAGCAATCACACACTTATTACATCGAATGTCTCCAAAGAGAACTTATTACAATAATATGGCTTAAGGCCATCTAACACGATAACAACGGAAGGCTTGGAAGATAAAGTGAGTCCGTCAACTCCAACGGCATAGCTGAGCTGCACGACAATGACCTAACGAACCTTACTCCTCGTCTGAAAAGTCTGCAACAGAATATGTTGCAGCCCGAAAACGGGTCAGCACATGGAATATGCTGGCAATATAACATAGTAGAGGAAGAATAGAATAATGCTATCACTACATGCATATTTGGCTGGTGGAAAGCTCTATGGTTATAGTTTTTGCGAAAAGCCAATTTTTCCCTACAACAAAGGAATAGATTTTAATTTAACTATCATGGTGGTTGAAACATCATTGAGAAGGTTCCTCCAACTCAATCCCAATTAAAGTAATTAACAACCCAACATTATTAATTTAGAGTGATGAGATACTTAAGATACTCCAAGTACTAGATACTCAAGATTGTCCATGACCGGGGTCACGGCTAACCATGATTAGTTTATACACTCTGCAGAGGTTTGCGCACTTTTCCCTACAAGACTCGATCTCCTCCGTTGAATTTCTTGCACTACATGATGTTTGAGAAACGGATGACCGAGACACGGTCTTTCAGAAACATTAACTCTCTACTCCGGGCAGACCATACCAAACCTACAACCCTCTACCTGCTGATCCACCTCTTCAAGATCTTCACGTAACTTACTCAACTATGCTAGAGCCCATAATAGCTTGTGGATGCACACGGAAGTTTCTAGCATGAATAATATCAGTTCCCTTTGAGCCTAGGTGGCGGTCCATGGGAAGATCACACGGGTACTCCGGGATTTCCGAAAAAATACAGGCAACACTGGGTACTCCAGGTGCCTCAATCCACCTAGATGTGTATTTAAGTTTCCACCTTAAGTTGAACCATTAATTATCAATCTCACATCTGTCATGGATTTCACTCACCCAAACCACGTCTACGAGCATAGCATAGCAATATAAGCAATACGTAGAAGTAACTCCCAAGGGTTTGATAGTAACAGGGCAATAGGTTCCTACCTCAACAACTACTTCCCAACCCACAAGTTAATGACATCCTAATCATGAAATGTTTGAGGATTGAAACTAATGCATAAAACTGGGTATGGAAAGAGTATGATCAATGTGTTACTTGCCTTGCTGATGATCCGCGTAACCTAGAGACTCCAAATAACACGCTTCGCACTCCGGGAATTCTATCGCAAACAAACAATAGCATACATAAGCAATCAAGCAAATAAAACATGGGTAAACCTCAAATAAAAAGATCTAACCAGAAAGTTCAACTTAAGAACTCCGGTTTGCAAAAAGAATCAAATCAAACGGAGCAACGAAACTCAAACTGCGAAAGAAAAAAGATCCGTTTACTAATCTGGACCTAGGTCAAATTTTACAGTAGCAAAAACTTGTGCAAGTTGGTTAAATGAAAAGAGGATCTCGAGACGAAGATCTAGGCGCTTGACTCGCCTGATTCCGATTAACAAGCGAAAAGATAAACTAGAACAAAAATCGGATCAGAAATCGCGATCAAAAATAATCGCGGATTAATCCGATAAAAGAAAACTGACGAACAGCCTAACGAACGAGCGTTCGTTATCTGTAACTAACGGGCGAAAACCGTTCGTTAAAACGAACGTCCAGACGAACGTCCGCTAAAAAGAAAACCGAAAAGAAAAACCGGTGAACCGAAAAAAATGACTAGGGTTTTAAAAAAACCGAATCGGTTTTCTTTGAAAAAACCAGGCGGCAGCGGATCGGCGTGTTACCTCTCCGGCGAGGCAGCTCCGGCGAGACGGGGCTCGGGTGGCGGGCTTGCGAGGCGGCGGGGCGGCTCGGCGGCGCGGGCGGCGGCAGGCGGCGGCGCGGGCGGCGGCAGGCGGCGGCGCGGGCGGCGGCGGGGCTGGCGAGGGCTGCGGCGGCGGCGACTTGGGGCTCCAGGGGGGCCCCGGGGTGGGTTTTTAAAGGGAGGGGAGGTGGCAGCGGCTCCGACTTGGGGAGGGGGTCGAGGCGGCAGCGACGCGAACTCCTCCGAGTCCGGCGGCGGCACGGGACGGGGAAGGCGGTGGCGCAGGGCTGGGCCGGCCTGGCTCGGCTGGGCTTCGGCCCGGCCAGGCGCTGCAAGTTTTTTTAAAAATAATTCCGCCGAACAGAAAATAAATTCTAGAAAATAAAATAAAAATCTAAAATTGCCAAAATAAATTTTCATCGTCTAAATAAAATATTTAGAACAAGATGAACATTTTCTTGGCCCTAAATGCAATTTTGAAAACGTGCAATTTTTCTAATGCAAATAAAATCCAAATAAAATAAAATAAATGATTTTAATATTTTTCCTCCAACATTTCATTTATTTTGGAGAAGTCATATTATCTCCTCTCATACATTTTAACATGAAATACTTTCGAAGAGAAAAATATTTAAAACCAAAAATCCTCGTTTCGATATTTGGTAAAACCCAAATATGAAAACAGGGAAATCCCCAACTCTCTCCGAGGGTCCTTGAGTTGCTTAGGATTTTGAGGATCGCGAAACGAAATGCAGTAAAATATGATATGCATGGATGATCTATGTATAACATTCCAAATTGAAAATTTGGGATGTTACAAACGCGCCCGCTCTTATTCTACCATGACTGAAGCACCTCAAGGTCGTCGCCATCTGCCTCCCAAACGGTGACATGGAGCGCTTGCTCCGTGGTTGTACTGCACTCGAGTACCTTCGTCTTCTGGCAATCAGTGGGTTGAGTAGCTTCCACATCACCTTCATGACTCTCCGGACTATTTATGTGTGTTGCTGGTGCTGCAAGAAGACATCACAAGATGTGTACCATGATATGGTCATGGAGGACACACCTTCACTTTAGAGATTACTTGTAGTTGATCAAGAAGGTCCAACAAGAATCAACATCATTTCTGCGCTGAAATTGACAGTGGTGGGCTACTCGTCTGACAAATACTCCGAACTTGTTATTGGATCCACAGCCGTTCAGGTACAACAGTCGCCTTCTAACTTTCCTTCTAGAAATTAACATTATTTCTAATTTTGGAGATGTATGTTCGTCTGTCATCCAGAAAATGATTCTAACAAGCTTGACCCCGAAACTGCGCACAGTGAAGGTCTTGGAACTAGAATCTGTCGGCCCCAACCTAGACCAAGTTGCGAGTTTCCCGAGATGCTTTTCATGCCTAGAGAAGCTATATATCAAGGTGATGTTCCTTTCCTGTTAAATGCTAACCATAAGGGAGTTCAATATGTGACACCTTTTTCCAAGTTTACAATGACAATGTACTACAATTTTTGAAGGATTTTTGGAGGATTTCAGTACATACATGTCCACCCCCATATTGGTTGCTTGATCCATATGGTTACAATCCATAAGCATTTCTCCTTTGGATTCATCTGTACTAGTTTTCTTATGGAACTTTTCATCCACTCCAACCTCTTGTGAACAAGGCTACATTTGTCTAGATTGTAATCAAATGCCCATGTTAATAATGTTGGATCGAAGATGGCACATTAGTGCATTTTACAAATCCTGCAAACCAAATAGACCTGTAGTAGTATTCAAAGCTGCATGTAGGCACTAACATGTTTTCTTATTTTGCAGATAAGATTAGGCTTGGTGGTGAATAATGTGATATAATATAACAATCACATCGAATTCCTAGATTTGCATCTCTCGGAAATTACTTTGAACTCCTACCGAGGGACTTTACTGGAAATTAAATTCGCCAGGTTCTTTGTTGTTAGAGCAAGGGTGCTAAAGATAATGAGGTTTGCCCTACATTTATTTCACAAAAATGAATTGTTTGTTGATCAGCGCCAGCGCCAGCGGCAGAATGGAATAGGCTCCGAAAATGCTGAACTTCATTTTGGAACTTCATATGACAGAGTAATCGGAAGTCATCGTGTCAACCCCATACATGACTTCTCAGTGGCTGACCCCTTTGCAAAAATTATGAGGTTTCGAAACCAGTCTTACAAGTGGTAATATTAGTTTGAACCTCCATTATATCCATGTTCAGCGGATCAGCGTGAGCGTTTGCAGCTGCTGAGCTGAATTTCATTTCTAATACCAGTTTGAACCTTGTAATCTTCGAATTTGAGCGATATAACCCTGGAATTTGAACCTTGTAATATTTCGAGCTTTTGTGGTACAATTGTTGAAATGGCATCGTATGAGACTCGTATATTGGTAGCAGTATTTTGACCTTAATATGCAATGGACTTAGATTTTATTAACCATTCTCGAATCTGTTTACCTTGTCGATCTCATAGCACACGATCTCTATAACTAACTCGACTGCGATCTTCGACATTATTTCACACAGTTGGTTTCTTCAACTGTGTGCCCTGTAGAGCGCAGAATTAATTATTGCACTCGAGTGTCCATCATCACCCTTCTGTGTAACTTTGACCTCATCACCCACAGATAAACTCATGACCGAAGTCATTCCACACACTTCGTTTTTACAAAGCTTTTTGCCAATAAACGCCCATGATTTGTCCCTCTTCTAGCCGGCGCGTGGCCAAACTAGCCGGGCGGGAAGCTTGCATGGTAAACTGCGCGTAGCGAGAGAACAGGCTAACCGACGATACATTTGCGTCACACCCTAGCTAGTTCAAGCATTAGAGTGTGCATCATGTTTAAATTTCTCTTAAATTTGAAATGGGGAAAGCAGAAACCCCCAACACCCCCTGGAAACAACTAGGGTTTACTAAAATTATTTTCAATGAACCTGAAATGCCCTTCTAAAAAGTTCACCCTCCTTGTCTTGGGTTAAAACCTCTCGCAAAATTGGTGCACAATTTTCTAGGTCAACAGAAGGTCATTGAATTAAATCATAAGTATTTGAATTTGGGCATTTAAATGCTATAAAATAATTTAAATGCTCAAATAATCCTGGAAATAAATGTTTGCTGTTGGAAATAATCTAAACAGAGCCCACAATTATTTTCAGGATTTTTGGAAATGTTTTAGTATTTTATTTAAAGCCCAACAGTTGTAGTTAATTAGAAAAACAGAAACAAATAAAAAGAGAGAGAGAGAGGGAAGCCCACCCGAGCCTTACCTGTGCTGGCCCAGCCACCTGGCTCGGCCCAGCCTACTGGCTCTGCCAGTCGTCGTCCCTCTCACGCCAGAAGGACGCGGAGCGCGTGGCCGGCGCCCGCGGCCACACGCCGGCCACCTCCTGCTTCCGCCGACGCCTGGAGACGCCTAGGGGTGCCACGCGACCCCCACGTCCCCTTCTCATCCTCGCTCACTCTCCCCTCGTCTCCCTCACCCTCTCCCGCACCATGGCCGACGAGCTTGTCGCCGTCTCACCACCGTAGTCGCGCTCTCCGTCACCCCCTCGCCTCTCTGACCTGTCCAGAAGCTCCGCCGCGACGCCCTCGCCCTCCCCACCGAGCCACGCATCGCCGGAGTGTTGGGGAACGTAGCAGAAATTCAAAATTTTCCTACGTGTCACCAAGATCTATCTATGGAGAAACTAGCAATGAGGGGAAGGAGAGTGCATCTACATACCCTTGTAGATCGCTAAGCGGAAGCGTTCAAGTGAACGGGGTTGATGGAGTCGTACTCGTCGTGATTCAAATCACCGATGACCAAGTGCCGAACGCACGGCACCTCCGCGTTCAACACACGTACAGCCCGGTGACGTCTCCCATGCCTTGATCCAGCAAGGAGAGAGGGAGAGGTTGAGGAAGACTCCATCCAGCAGCAGCACAACGGCGTGGTGGTAGTGGAGGAGCGTGGCAATCCTGCAGGGCTTCGCCAAGCACCACAGAAGAGGAGGGAGAGAGAGATGCAGGGCTGCACCAACCAGAGATCAAATCACGTGTGTTTTGGGGCAGCCCTAGGCCTCATATATATAAGGGAAGGGAGGCGCTGCGCCCCCTCTAGGGTTCCCACCCCTAGGGGGGGCGGCAGCCCTAGATGGGGAGGCAAGGGGGCGGCCAAGAGGGGATGGGAGAGGGAGGCGCACCAATATGGGCCCTAAGGCCCATATCCCATTAGGGTTTGCCCCCTCTCTCTCTCTCTTAGGCGCATGGGCCTTAGTGGGGCTAGTGCCCTTGGCCCATGTAGGCCAAGGAACACTCCCTACAGCCCATGTGGCCCCCCGGGGCAGGTGGCCACACTTGGTGGACCCCCGGGACCGTCCCGGTGGTCCCGGTACGTTACCGATAAACCCCGAAACTCTTCCGGTGACCAAAACAGGACTTCCCATATATAAATCTTTACCTCCGGACCATTCCGGAACTCCTCATGACGTCCGGGATCTCATCCGGGACTTCGAACAACATTCGGTAACCACATACAAGCTTCCTTTATAACCCTAGCGTCATCGAACCTTAAGTGTGTAGACCCTACGGGTTCGGGAGACATGCAGACATGACCGAGACGATCTCCGGTCAATAACCAACAGCGGGATCTGGATACCCATGTTGGCTCCCACATGTTCCACGATGATCTCATCGGATGAACCACGATGTCAAGGACTTATCAATCCCGTATTCAATTCCCTTTGTCTATCGGTACGATACTTGCCCGAGATTCGATCGTCGGTATCCCGATACCTTGTTCAATCTCGTTACCGGCAAGTCTCTTTACTCGTTCCGTAACACATCATCCCATGATCAACTCCTTGATCACTTTGTGCACATTATGATGATGTCCTACCGAGTGGGCCCAGAGATACCTCTCCGCTTACACGGAGTGACAAATCCCAGTCTCGATTCGTGCCAACCCAACAGACACTTTCAGAGATACCCGTAGTGTACCTTTATAGTCACCCAGTTACGTTGTGACGTTTGGTACACCCAAAGCACTCCTACGGTATCCGGGAGTTGCACAATCTCATGGTCTAAGGAATGATACTTGACATTAGAAAAGCTTCAGCATACGAACTACATGATCTTGTGCTAGGCTTAGGATTGGGTCTTGTCCATCACATCATTCTCCTAATGATGTGATCCCGTTATCAACGACATCCAATGTCCGTGGTTAGGAAACCATAACCATCTATTGATCAACGAGCTAGTCAACTAGAGGCTTACTAGGGACATGGTGTTGTCTATGTATCCACACATGTATCTGAGTTTCCTATCAATACAATTATAGCATAGATAATAAACGATTATCATGAATAAGGAAATATAATAATAACTAATTTATTATTGCCTCTAGGGCATATTTCCAACAGTCTCCCACTTGCACTAGAGTCAATAATCTAGTTCACATCGCCATGTGATTAACATTCACAGGTCACATCGCCATGTGACTAACACCCAAGAGTTTACTAGAGTCAGTAGTCTAGTTCACATCAATATGTGATTAAAGCTCAATGAGTTCTAGGTTTGATCATGTTTTGCTTGTGAGAGAGGTTTTAGTCAACGGGTCTGAACCTTTCAGATCCGTGTGTGCTTCACAAATCTCTATGTCATCTCCTAGATGTAGCTACCACGTTCTATTTGCAGCTATTCCAAATAACTTGGAGCTATTCTAAATTGTTGCTCCATTATACGTATCCGGTATCTCTATCGGAGCTATCCGGATAGGTGTTAAGCTTGCATCGACGTAACCCTTTACGACGAACTCTTTTACCACCTCCATAATCGAGAAAATTCCTTAGTCCACTAGTTACTAAGGATAACTTTGACCACTGTCCTGTGATCCGTTCTTGGATCACTCTTGTACCCCTTGAATGACTCATGGCAAGGCACACTTCAGGTGCGGCACACAGCATACTGCAGAGCCTATGTCTTAAGCATAGGGGACGACCTTCGTCCTTTCTCTCTATTCTGCCGTGGTCGAGCTTTATACCTTATGACTCAGGCAAGAACTCCTTCTTTGACTGGTCCATCTTGAACAACTTCAGGATCATGTCAAGGTATGTGCTCATTTGAAAGTACCATTAAGCGTTTTGATCTATCCTTATAGATCTTGATGCTCAATGTTAAGGTAGCCTAATCCAGGTTTTCCATTGAAAAACACTTTCCAAATAACCCTATATGCTTTCCAGAAATCCTACATCATTTCTGATCAACAATGTGTCAACAACATATACTCATCAGAAATTCTATAGTGCTCCCACTCACTTCTTTGGAAATACCAGTTTCTCATAAACTTTGTATAAACCCAAAATCTTTGATCATCTCATCAAAGCGTACATTCCAACTCCGAGATGCTTACTCCAGTCCTCAGAAGGATAGCTGGAGCTTTGCATACTTATTAGCATCTTTCAGGATTGACAAAACCTTCCGGTTGTATCACATACAACCTTTCCTCAAGAAAAAACGTCGAGGAAACAATGTTTTTGACATCCTTTCTGCAAGATTTCATAAATAATGCAGTAATCACTAATATAATTCCAACAGACTCTTAGCATCGCTACGAGTGAGAAAATCTCACCGTAGTCAACTCCTTGAGCTTGTCAGAAAACATCTTAACGACAAGTCGAGCTTTCTTAATGGTGACATTTACCATCATTGTCCGTCTTCCTTTAAAATCCATCTGTACTCAACAGCCTCACGTCCATCGAGCTGTTCTGTCAAAGTCTACACTTTGTTTCCATACATGGATCCTCTCTCGAATTTTATGGCCTCGAGCCATTTATCGGAATCCGGGCCCACCATCGCTTCTCCATAGCTCGTAGGTTCATTGTTGTCCAGCAACATGACTTCCAAGACAGGATTACGTACCACTCTGAAGTAGTGCGCATCCTTGTCATCCCACGAGGTTTGGTAGTGACTTGATCTGAAGTTTCATGATCACTATCATAAGCTTCCACTTCAATTGGTGTAGGTGCCACAGGAACAACTTCCTGTGCCCTGCCACACACTAGTTGAAGAGATGGTTCAATAACCTCATCAAGTCTCCACCATCCTCCCACTCAATTCTTTCGAGAGAAACTTTTCCTCGAGAAAGGACCCGATTGTAGAAACAATCCTTTATTGCTTTCGGATCTGAGACAGGAGGTATACCCAACTGTTTTTGGGTTGTCCTATGAAGATGCATTTATCTGCTTTGGGTTCGAGCTTATCAGCCTGAAACTTTTTCACATAAGCGTCGCAGCCCCAAACTTTTAAGAAATGACAGCTTAGGTTTCTCTAAACCATAGTTCATATGGTGTCATCTCATCGGAATTACGTGGTGCCCTATTTAAAGTGAATGTGGTTGTCTCTAATGCCTAACCCATAAACTATCGTGGTAATTCGATAAGAGACATCATGGTATGCATCATATCCAAATAGGGTGCAGTTATGATGTTCGGACACACCATCACACTATGGTGTTCCAGGCTGTATTAGTTGTGAAACGATTTCCACAATGTCTTAATTTTGTGCCAAACTCGTAATTCAGATATTCATCTCTATGATCATATCATAGATCTTTTATCCTCTTGTCACGACGATCTTTCAACTTCACACTGAAATTACTTGAACCTTTCAATAATTCAGACTCGTGATTCATCAATTAAATATACTCAACATCTACTCAAATCATCTGTGAAGTAAGAACATAACGATATCCACTACATGCCTCAGCACTCATTGGACTGCACACATCAAAATGTATTACTTCCAACAAGTTGCTTTCTAGTTCCATTTTACTGAAACCGAGGCTTTCAGTCATCTTGCCCATGTGGTATGATTTGCATGTCTCAAGTGATTCAAAATCAAGTGAGTCCAAACGGTCCATTTGCATGGAGTTTCTTCATGCATATACACCAATAGGCATGGTTCGCATGTCTCAAACTTTTCAAAAACGAGTGAGTCCAAAGATCCATCAACATGGAGCTTCTTCATGCGTTTTATACCGATATGACTTACATGGCAGTGCCACAAGTAGGTGGTACTATCATTACTATCTTTTGGCATGAACATGTGTATCACTACGATCGAGATTCAATAAACCATTCATTTTAGGTGTAAGACCATTGAAGGTATTATTCAAATAAACAGAGTAACCATTATTCTCCTTAAATGAATAACCGTATTGCGATAGACATAATCCAATCATGTCTATGCTCAACACAAACACCAATCTCGATGGTAGAAGGAGCATACGATATTTGATTATATCAACATTGGAAACACTTCCAACACATACCGTCAGCTCACCTTTAGCTAGTCTCCGTTTATTCCGTAGCTTTTATTTCGAGTTACTAACACTTAGCAACCGAACCGGTATCTAATACCCTGGTGCTACTAGGAGTACTAGTAAAGTACACATCAACACAATGTATATCCAATATACTTCTATCGACCTTGCCAGCCTTCTAATCTACCAAGTATCTAGGGTAATTCTGCTCCAGTGGCTGTTCCCCTTATTACAGAAGCACTCAGTCTCGGGTTTGGGTTTCTTCACTAGAGCAGCAGCTGAATTGCCGTTTCATGAAGTATCCCTTTGTTCCCTTGCCCTTCTTGAAACTAGTGGTTTCACTAACCATCAACAATTGATGCTCCTTCTTGATTTCTACTTTCGCGGTGTCAAACATCGCGAATATCTTAAGGATCATCATATATGTCCCTGATACATTATAGTTCATCACGAAGCTCTAGCAGCTTGATGGTAATGACTTCGGAGAAACATCACTATCTTATCTGGAAGATCAACTCCCACTTGATTCAAATGATTGTTGTACTCAGACAATCTGAGCACAAGCTAAACAATTGAGCTTTTCTCCCTTAGTTTGCAGGTTAAGAAAATCGTCGGAGGTCTTATACCTCTTAACGTGGGCACAAGCCTGAAATCCCAATTTCAGTCCTCAAAACATCTCATATGTTTTTCGACGTTTCAAAACCGTCTTCGGTGCCTCAACTCTAAACCGTTTAACCGAACTATCACGTAGTTATCAAAATGTGTATGTCAGATGTTCTCAACATCCACAGACAACGTTCGAGGTTCAGCACACTGAGCGGTGCATTAAGGACATAAGCCTTCTAAGAAGCAATGAGGACAATCCTCAGTCTACGGACCCAGTCCGCATAATTGCTACTATCAACTTTCAACTAAATTTTCTCTAGGAACATAACTAAACAGTAGAACTGAAGCGTGAGCTACGACATAATTTGCGAAGACCTTTTGACTATGTTCAGGATAATTAAGTTCATCTTATGAACTCCCACTCAGATAGACATCCCTCTAGTCATCTAAGTGATTACATGATCCGAGTCAACTAGGCCGTGTCCGATCATCACGTGAGACGGACTAGTCAACGTCGGTGAACATCTTCATGTTGATCGTATCTTCTATACGACTCATGCTCGACCTTTCGGTCTTCTGTGTTCCGAGGCCATGTCTGTACATGCTAGGCTCGTCAAGTTAACCCTAAGTGTTTTGCATGTGTTCCGAGGCCATGTCTGTACATGCTAGGCTCGTCAACACCCGTTGTATGTGAACGTAAGGATCCATCACACCCGATCATCACGGCGTGCTTAGAAACGACGAACTTTAGGAACGGTGCACAGTTAGGGGAGAACACTTCTTGAAATTGTTATGAGGGATCATCTTATTTACTACCGTCGTTCCAAGCAAATAAGATGTATAATCATGATAAACATCACATGCAATCAAATAGTGACATGATATGGCCAATATCATATTGCTCCTTTTGATCTCCATCTTCGGGGCTCCATGATCATCATCGTCACCGGCATGACACCATGATCTCCATCATCATGATCTCCATCATCGTGTCTTCTTGAAGTTGCCACGTCATCTATTACTTCTACTACTACAGCTAACGGTTAGCAATAAAGTAAAGTAATTACATGACGTTTATGTTGACATGCAGGTCATGAATAAATAAAGACAACTCCTATGGCTCCTGCCGGCTGTCATACTCATCGACATGCAAGTCGTGATTCCTATTACAAGAACATGATCAATCTCATACATCACATATATCATTCATCACATCCTTTGGCCATATCACATCACATAGCATACCCTGCAAAAACAAGTTAGACGTCCTCTAATTGTTGTTGCATGTTTTACGTGGCTGCTATGGGTTTCTAGCAAGAACGTTTCTTACCTACGCAAAGACCACAACGTGATATGCCAATTGCTATTTACCCTTCATAAGGACCCTGTTCATCGAATCCGATCCGACTAAAGTGGGAGAGACAGACACCCGCCAGCCACCTTATGCAACTAGTGCATGTATGTCGGTGGAACCGGTCTCACGTAAGTGTACGTGTAAGGTTGGTCCGGGCCGCTTCATCCCACGATGCCGCCGAATCGAGATAAGACTAGTAACGGCAAGCATATTGAACAAAATCAATGCCCACAACTACTTTGTGTTCTACTCGCGCATAGAATCTACGCATAGACCTAGCTCATGATGCCACTGTTGGGGAACGTAGCAGAAATTCAAAATTTTCCTACGTGTCACCAAGATCTATCTATGGAGAAACTAGCAACGAGGGGAAGGAGAGTGCATCTACATACCCTTGTAGATCGCTAAGCGGAAGCGTTCAAGTGAACGGGGTTGATGGAGTCGTACTCGTCGTGATTCAAATCACCGATGACCAAGTGCCGAACGCACGACACCTCCGCGTTCAACACACGTACAGCCCGGTGACGTCTCCCATGCCTTGATCCAGCAAGGAGAGAGGGAGAGGTTGAGGAAGACTCCATCCAGCAGCAGCACAACGGCGTGGTGGTAGTGGAGGAGCGTGGCAATCCTGCAGGGCTTCGCCAAGCACCACAGAAGAGGAGGGAGAGAGAGATGCAGGGCTGCACCAACCAGAGATCAAATCACGTGTGTTTTGGGGCAGCCCTAGGCCTCATATATATAAGGGAAGGGAGGCGCTGCGCCCCCTCTAGGGTTCCCACCCCTAGGGGGGGCGGCAGCCCTAGATGGGGAGGCAAGGGGGCGGCCAAGAGGGGATGGGAGAGGGAGGCGCACCAATATGGGCCCTAAGGCCCATATCCCATTAGGGTTTGCCCCCTCTCTCTCTCTCTTAGGCGCATGGGCCTTAGTGGGGCTAGTGCCCTTGGCCCATGTAGGCCAAGGAACACTCCCTACAGCCCATGTGGCCCCCCGGGGCAGGTGGCCACACTTGGTGGACCCCCGGGACCGTCCCGGTGGTCCCGGTACGTTACCGATAAACCCCGAAACTCTTCCGGTGACCAAAACAGGACTTCCCATATATAAATCTTTACCTCCGGACCATTCCGGAACTCCTCATGACGTCCGGGATCTCATCCGGGACTTCGAACAACATTCGGTAACCACATACAACTTCCTTTATAACCCTAGCGTCATCGAACCTTAAGTGTGTAGACCCTACGGGTTCGGGAAGACATGCAGACATGACCGAGACGATCTCCGGTCAATAACCAACAGCGGGATCTGGATACCCATGTTGGCTCCCACATGTTCCACGATGATCTCATCGGATGAACCACGATGTCAAGGACTTATCAATCCCGTATTCAATTCCCTTTGTCTATCGGTACGATACTTGCCCGAGATTCGATCGTCGGTATCCCGATACCTTGTTCAATCTCGTTACCGGCAAGTCTCTTTACTCGTTCCGTAACACATCATCCCATGATCAACTCCTTGATCACTTTGTGCACATTATGATGATGTCCTACCGAGTGGGCCCAGAGATACCTCTCCGCTTACACGGAGTGACAAATCCCAGTCTCGATTCGTGCCAACCCAACAGACACTTTCAGAGATACCCGTAGTGTACCTTTATAGTCACCCAGTTACGTTGTGACGTTTGGTACACCCAAAGCACTCCTACGGTATCCGGGAGTTGCACAATCTCATGGTCTAAGGAATGATACTTGACATTAGAAAAGCTTCAGCATACGAACTACATGATCTTGTGCTAGGCTTAGGATTGGGTCTTGTCCATCACATCATTCTCCTAATGATGTGATCCCGTTATCAACGACATCCAATGTCCGTGGTTAGGAAACCATAACCATCTATTGATCAACGAGCTAGTCAACTAGAGGCTTACTAGGGACATGGTGTTGTCTATGTATCCACACATGTATCTGAGTTTCCTATCAATACAATTATAGCATAGATAATAAACGATTATCATGAATAAGGAAATATAATAATAACTAATTTATTATTGCCTCTAGGGCATATTTCCAACACGGAGGCCCAGCATCGCCGCCATCGGATCGTCTTCAACCTCGGTACCCGCCGGACGCCGTTCATCGATTCGCCTCACTCCGGTCGCCCCCGAGCCCACTGAGCTGCTCATCGACCTCCCTGTGAGCTCCGCCGCCTTTCCCCTCTTCTTTCCCACGCGTTTTCACCCTCTAGGCCATAGTTCCACCATGGCCGAAGCTCGTCTCCGCTCAAGATCGTCGCCGGCGTTGCTCCGGCGACCATTTGGTCCTCCCGTGCTATGCAACGTGCTTGCCGCATCACGTAGTGCCTCGCTAGCGCTTCAGTTTCCGTGTTTGCATGCCGCAGCCCACTCCCCGCACATGGCCGAACTCCGGCCGCCGCCTTGGAGCTCGCCGTCGTCGTCTCCGGCCACCGTAGGCCCGGCCTCCACCACCACTAGATGCGCGACTGCAAGAGCTCTCCAACGAGCCCAAGAACAGCCTCGCCCGTGCCCTGTGGGCGTTTTCCGAGCTGCACCACCGTCTCGAGCCTCGCCGGCGTCGAGTCGCCGGTGAGTTTGACCCAGTTTGACTCCTGGGTGGGCCCAGGTAGACCCCCCCTGAGTCTATGACAGGTGGGGCCGGTCTGCTAACTAATTTAGGATTAGTTTTAATTAATTTTAATTAAATCAGTCACTGACATGTGGGCCCAGGCCCCACTGACAGCTAATTAGTGTTAATCTAATCCTGTTAATTAGCTGAGAGGCTGACAGAAGGGGCCACCAGTCAGGTTTGACCTGGGCTGGCGCCTTTGACCTGCTGAGGTCAGCATGACGCAATGCTGACGCAGTAATGCATTTTCTGGATTTATTTTTATTCAGGAATTTCCAGAAAATAGTTAAAACTTCTAAAAATCATAGAAAATCAACCATAGCTCCAAATGCAAAGATTTATATATGAAAAATGATCAGAAAAATTCAATCTATCCATCTGTAATGGTTTCATGCATGACAAAACAAGTTTACCTTGCTGTTTAAGCAGAATAAGGAAATGCACTATTAAGGCCATGTTTAATGAGCTAATATTTGAATCTTTGATTCAAATGAGTTCATTCCTTTCTGTTATAGCTTGCATTAGGCCAAGACACATTCATATTGCCATGTCATAGCATGCATCATATTGTTGCATATCGTCATGTGTTGATTGTGTTCCGATGTGTTCTTCGTGGTAGGTTCTGCCTCTGAGGATATTCACGAGTATCCAACTGAAGGGCAGTATCCCACTACCACTCCATCAGGCAAGCAACCATTGATCATTCCGATACAAACCCATGTTCTCACTTCTGCTCTTGTTTACTGCATTAAGACAACGCGATTCAAACTGCTGTGTGCTACGGTAGTTGAACCCTTATCCTCTGCATGACCTGTCATTGCCACAGTAACTAGATGAAACCCACTAGCATGTGTAGGAGTTGATTGAGCCATGTATGTGATTCCTACCTTGCTATGCCTGCTATGCTTAGAGTTGTGTCAGGTCTGGTTCATCTGGGTGATGGGCCAGAGTGAAATGCTTATGCCGGTAATGTGAGGGATGTGTTGAACATGTTTTGGTAAAGGTATCGATGAGAGGCCATGTAGGAGTACATGGTGGGTTGTTTCATTGAGGCCGTCCCTAAGAACTGAGATCTATATGTGTGATTTAAGATTCAGCTACTACCATGCATTGGGATCCTTAATTGACCCTCTCGGCTTCTTAACCACCCTAGTACTCTGTCCAGGAGTTGCAAATAGTTTCTGGTGTTTGTAGGTTATGTGTTGGCGGTCGTGCGTAGCGCTGACCCTAGGGGTGGGCTATGTTGCGGTAGATACACCGTGGCACGGTGTACCGAGTCACCCGTTTGGTGTCTCGGGATCCCTGTTCACATCGTTCGGGGCCGTATGTGGAAACCTCGGCCGGACTCCCTGCGGATGGAACCTGGATAGGCGATAAACCTGGACTAGAGACTTAAGTGTTTAGGTAGGCCGTGGCCGACACCCTCGCTGGGCTTCCGCTTGAAGGTTGCCGAGTACATGTCGTGTAAACGGCGGTAAGTGGTGAAAGCGTGTATGAAGAAGTACACCCCTGCAGGGTATAAAACTATTCGAATAGCCGCGTCCGCGGTAAAGGACTACTTGGTTGCCTATACAGTTCATAGACAAGTTAATGGGTACTAATAAAAGACTCAAGATAAGTGTGAGCACCGAGGATGGCCCTCTCGTAGGATGACGAGGGAGGATCCCCGGTGGAGTATTGTGTTGGTGAGTAGTGGACTCGTGTGCGAAAACTATTTTACTGGTGAAGTTCCGTAGGATAGCTTAGCCAAGAGTCAAAGCTGGCTTGCTGCATTAACCCCACCACCTTCTTGAGAATAAGCATGTATAGTAGGTTCTGATGTAAGACTTGCTGAGTACCTTTGTACTCATGTTTGCTTAATTACTATTTTCAGACGACAACACCGCCCCCTCCGATGGGTTCTACGTAGACCTTGACGTCGACGAGTGACTAGCCACCCAGGTGGTGATCCTGGCCATGGAGGGCCCTATGTAGATAGACAGGCTTCGAGAAGCCTTCTTTCTTTCTAGAGTCTGTACTCAGACTGGTTGCTTCCGCATGTGCTTGTATGTTTGTATGACTTGAGTGTCGGGTCATGTGACCCCTATCTGTATGAACATGTTATGTATGGCTCCCTGGAGCCTTTAAATAAAGTACTTGAGTTGTAGAGTTTTGTTGTGATGCCATGTTGTATGTACTCATATCGGGCATATTGTGTGTATGATTGAAATGCTTGGTATGAGTGGGATCCGACAATCTAGTTGTTTATCCTTGGCAACCTTTCTTATGGGGAAATGTAGTCTAGTGTTCCTCAAGCCATAGTAGTCCGCTACAGCCCGGTTCACCGGAGTCCTGCTAGCCTAGCACTACTGTTCAGGACACTTGACTGGCCGGCATGTGTTTCACTTCGTTCCTATGTCTGTCCCTTCGGGGAAATGTCACGCTGTGACTTCCGGAGTCCTGCCTAGCCTGCTACAGCCCGGGTTCCCCGGAGTCCTGTTAGCCCAGTGCTACAGCCCGGAATCAATCGCTGATGACCGACATGCTCGATGTGATTCATGTATGCCTGTCTCCATAGGTCTGTGCCGCTTTGGGTTCATGACTAGCCATGTCGGCCCGGGTTCTCTGTCATATGGATGCTAGCGACACTATCATATATGTGAGCCAAAAGGCACAAACGGTCCCGGGCCATGGTAAGGCGACACCCGTGGATACCGTGCGTGAGGCCGCAAAGTGATATGAGGTGTTACCGGCTAGATCGATGTGACTTGGAATCGGGGTCCTGACAACGTTGGCATCAGAGCTGGACTGCATGTAGGTTCGTTGAGCCAAACTGGTCGATGTCGAGTCTAGAAATGCTTTAGTTATATGTAGGGGAATTGATTGTGGGAGGGAACGTAAGGCTCTTTTACTCCTTTACCCTATGCCTCTGATCTGAGTCATTCTCTTCTCATTCAACGTGGGTTAAGGACTAGGTTCTCTCCTTCTATCAGGTTCACGTGTTACTAATCCGTAGTAGCTTATAGGATTGATGCTACAAGCCCCAGTTCAGTTTCTACTATTTTAGTATGTTGCTAATTGGATCAGAATCTTGATATGATGTTGTTGAGTGGTATTGCGAACTGTTGTGGATGTATCAAATCTTTTTCTGAGCATTTACAGCTGTTATGCTATCCAATTTTCCCTAGAAATTCTGATGTCTTTGCATTGTGGTTGTGCTTTCTGATGGCCAACCGTGTTCAAAACCAAGTGGTTCGCCTGACCCGGTGCCTCGACGTGCCCGGTCATACTGCTATGTTAGTCCGGGTAATGATCGAGACGGGCTACCGTTGGTATCCCGAATACACCGTTGAAGAGCAGTTCCGCGACTTTAATCAAAGCCAATATCTCTGCACCGTCAGGATATTTCCTTCTTATCCTGGATCTACCAAGCCCCTTCACTGTTCCTATGGACTCGGGGTTACTGTTGAGATGGCTGTGTAGGATGCTGCCTATTCCATGATGACCATCTTGCGAGTCCGGACTGGCCTGCTTCGGAACACCGACTTCCGTTACATGCCAGCTTCACTTCCGGGAGCGCAAGGGTATCTTCAGGCTATCTATGCCGACTCCACTCAGGAGGACTCATTAACTCGTACCACTGCCGAGATGCTCGAAGATAAGGACTGAGAGAATCGGGCCTTGAGGCTGGAGCTTTTCAATACCCATGCTGATCATTGGGCCACATTGACTCGGTTTGCACCTGCGGTGCAAGCTGGATGTATGGATACAAGGGATCTGTATCCTGTGAGATCAGCTCTGCCAGAAATGGTGGATTGGCGTGATGTGGGAGGCATCACCCCACCCCGTGGTCCCCGCAGGCCACCGTTTGTTGGTCCAAGACCTCATCCTAGCCCCTATGGTCCACAGGCTCCTCAGGACCGTCTGTTCCCCACAGGCTCCTTCTGGGAGCCCAGCGTGGTCAAACGAAACGTGTGCGGTGTTGTCAAGTGTGCAGTGGAATCCTCTGCTATGAAAGCGGTGACAAGACGTGACAATTACAGGCCGGATGGCCCCCATTTATTACAACAGCCATTTAACCCTTGTGTCTCTTCAACCTTTTGATCGCGTCCCACCATTGCAAGAAGCACACCCACCACGACAAATTCTTAGAGGGTATCCTGCGCGGATCCAATGGCGCTTCGAGCGGCTGGCAACAACGAGCAGCGGTTCACCGTGCATGCCATGGTGGACACCCATAGAAGGTTCACGGAGCTCCCGGTGGTGTACACCAACAACCCGGTCTGGGTGGAGCAGTCCATCCACCTCATGGAGCTGTTTCTTACTGAGGAGAAGTACAAGGTGGTTGGTTTCGACCTAGAGTACACCCGCGCTCATGCCGGGTCTCGTCCCAAGGTCGTCGTCGCCCAGATGTGCGTGCGCAATCATGTCCCCATCTACCACTACTGCCTGGCCACAAGGCCTTGAGAGCGTTTCGCCAGGTTTGTCAACAGCCCTCACTGCATGTTCGCTACGGTGGACATCACCAACGATGTAAAGGTGCTTAAGAATTCGGACATCACCTGCCAGAATCTTGCGACATCCAGGGCCAATACAAGATCTGGGGCAGCAACGAGCATGAGAAGGACTCATTGGTTTATCTCGCTGAGGCCATCATCGATCCCTACTAGAGAGACATGAAGGCTTCCTGCAACAAGGACAAGCGTGCCTAGCACTCAGCCTGGATGGAGAAACTCGACAGAGCTCACGTCGTGTACGCGGCCAAGGAGGCGTACACGAGCTACAAAATGTACAGGCGGATTGTTGACATGAGGAAATGCCCTCTTCCCCAAAACGACCAGGGATCCAGCCGGAAGCAGAGAAATGGCAAGCATCATCGCAACAAGTAGATGACAAGATCCTCGTTTCTCCTAGTTTAGTATGCATGTAATTGCTTACTTTGGTGTGTGGAAATGTTATGTGCGTAGTCACTTGTGTGATTGTATACTTAATTTGGTTATGCAATGCTGTCTTTTTAAGTATATATGTTGATGCTCTGTAGACAGAGCAAATCACATCTCACATGGACTAAACGATGGAACCCGTCGGTGATGATTTCATTAATCACTGACAATTATATACCAGCAATCGTTTGCTCACGACACACATGACTAGTTAACATGAATCGTCTGTGTTGTTATCGGTCTTCCCACACATTTCTGATTACAGACCTGTTTGCCGCGTATCACACACATATTGTTAAGTTGAACCATTTTTGTTCTCTTGGCTCAACGCAAACAGTTCATCCGAGTGAACTGTATGCCGTATATTGCACACACCTTCATCTGGTTGCCTGTTTCTATTGTTCTGCCTCATCACAAACAGTTTATCCAAGTGAACTATATGCCGTATATCACACACCCCTTCATCTGGATGCCCGTTTCTTTTGTTCTGCCTCATTGCAAATAATTCATTGAACTGAACCGTATGCCTCACAACGCAGACGCAACTAAAATCTGAACCGTGTTTGGTGTATCCTTCATCGCAAACGTTTTGCATCTTTTTTATGGTTTTTTTACATAACCGTTTGCGATTAATGCATCGCACATAGTTTCGTCAAATGGTCTCTGATCGTAGTGTCGCGTTAGCAGCATGCTGCATTAGTGACGGGTCCATAGCTAGTAGCTAGATGGCTTCTCTCTCTCTCTCTCTTTGATCTTCAATACAATGTTCTCCTCGATGCTCTTGGAGATCTATTCGATGTAATAATTTTTGTGGTGTGTTTGTTGGGATCCGATGAATTGTGGGTTTTTGATCAGATTATTCATGAATATTATTTGAGTCTTCTCTAAACTCTTTTATGCATGATTGTTATAGCTTTGTATTCTCTCCGATTTATCTGTTTGGTTTGGCCAACTAGATTGATGTATCTTGCAATGGGAAAGGTGCTTTGTGATCGGTTCGATCTTGCGTTGCTCAATCCCAGTGACAGAAAGGGACATGACACGTATTTGTATCATTCCCTTTAAGGATAAAAAGATGGGGTTTATTCATATTAATTGGGTTTACTTTGTCTACATCATGTCATCTTGGTTAAGGCGTTACTCCGTTCTTTATGAACTTAGTACTCTAGATGGATGCTGGATAGCGGTCGATGTGTGGATTAATAGTAGTAGATGCAGGCAGGAGTCGGTCTCCTTATGTCGGACGTGATGCCTATATACATGATCGTTGCCTTGAATATCGTCATAACTATGTGCTTTTCTATCAATTGCCCAACAATAATTTGTTTACCCACCATATGCTATGTTCAAGAGAGAAGCCTCTAGTGAAAACTATGACCCCCGGGTCTATGTTTATCATATAGTAAAATCCAAAAATGCTGCAATTTATGTACCGTTATTTTATTTTCTGTTTTCGTTTATCTATCTATCACTACGAGATTTGATCCTTGCAATTGACCGCCAAGGGATTGACAACCCCTTGTTTGTGTTGGGTGCAAGTATTTGTTATTCTGTGTGTAGGTGTTGTTCACGAGGTCTTGTGTGGTTCTCCTACTGGATTGATAACCTTGGTTCTTAAATGAGATCTCTACTATACTGCATCATCCTCTCCTCTTTGAGGAAATGCCAATGCAACTCACAAGTAGCAGGAAGTACGGCCGATCTCCGCATTGATGTTAACCACGGTACGACCGGATGAAACCATCTGCATGACTTGGGTGACCCAACAATCATCAAACCCCTTGCGGAGCAAAACTTCCCGAAGGAAGGGCCAATGGACCGTGTCATAGGCTTTATGAAAGTCGATTTTCAGGAATACCGCCTTCTGGCTTTTGGCGCGAATTTCATGGAATACCAAGATCCCATCAAGAAAATAGCGGCCTTGGATGAAGGCCGACTGATTTGGATGGGTGGCACAGTCAGCCAGTGAGGTCACCCTATTGACGTACCACTTTGCCAGGATGCGGAAGATCACATTGATCACCGTGATCGGGGGAAACTAGCGGATGTCTGAAGCCTCAGGAACCTTCGGAATGAGGGTGATGATCCTGTAGTTAAGTTAGGTCACATCAATGGAGCCCACATAGAACTCCTCGAAGAGATCCATCACGTCATGTTTAATGACTCTCCAGAACGTCCGGAAGAACTTAACTGGGAGGCCATTAGGGTCTGAGTCGGCTATCGGATTGATGCGCTTGATGGCCATCCAGACTTCCTCAGAAAAAGGGTTGTCATGGTTGCCTTATCGGCCCCCGAGATGTGCTGGTGCTCGGCCTAGATATCGGGGGCCAAGGCCAAGCCTCCGTGAGGGGAGGGCGAGAAAAAGGGCTTTGTAAAACCCATCCACGTGCGCGCAAATGTCAGCCGGCTGTTGGAGGAGGGTCTCACCGTCCCACAAGAGGGGGATGGTGTTTCGGCGTCTTCGTCCATTGGCTATGGCCTGGAAGTATGTCATATTCGTGTCTCCCTTGAGAACCCACTTCTGGGTTGCATGCTGATGCCAGTAGGCCTCCTCATCAGTGTAAATGACCGTGAGCGGGTCCTAAGATCATGGCGTAGAAGCCACTCGTTGGCCGAAAGGCCCGATGTATCATCCCTAAGGTTAAGTGCCTGGATGGAGTCGAGAAAAGCCTTCTTCCTATCACGAATGTTCCTACCAAGGTTGGCTCCCCACCTTCCATAAACTGGCGAGCGCTCTTAGCGCAGAAGTGATAGGAGTCCACGGCGTAGAGAGACCGGTGAGGAGAGGCGCGCGCCGCCTCCTACCGCGCGCCAACGGCCTCAACAAATCCCAACTGGTTCAACCAGAAGGATTCGAAGCGAAAGCGCATGTTGGGGAGGGCGCTCATTCTCCGAGAACAGGAGGAGAGGAACATGGTCAGACTCAATCCTCGTGATTGCCCGTAGGGACGCTATAGGGCAAAGAAGCTCCCACTCAGGGGACACCAAGATGCGGTCTAGGACAGTCCTAGTCGGGTCGGCCTGGCGGTTGGTCCAGGTAAACCTGGCACCAACTCTGTCTAATTCTCAGAGCTCGAGATCGGTGAAGCAGTCATTAAACAACTGCATCTGAGGAAGGTTGACCAGATTATTATTTTTGTCTTCAATTGAGCGGAAGGTTAATGTCCCCACCCACCACCAGCGGCAGCTGGGCGGCCGAGACCTTTCTGCGAAGCTTGTCGAGGAAAGCTTCAGAGCGCCGGTGGTCGTCGAGGCTGTAAACTATGACTATCTCCCATTTAAAGTTAAGAGTCCGCTCGAAGACCTCCATGCTGACAAAAAAACTCACATCGGTCCATGCTACCCACCTCAAAGGTGGCATCCTTCATGCCTAAAAGGATGCCACCCGAATGACCAGTGGTCCCACTAGAAGGGAGCCAATGCCACACAAACAGGTGGGTGCTCAACCGTTCCAGCTCCGGGAGGGCAAACTTTGAACAGAAGGTTTCCTGGATGGCCACGATGTCGATTTGCTCATCACGCATATACACGATGAGTTGACAACATCGACCATCTTGGCCGAAACCGTGGATGTTCCAGAAGAGAGTCCGCATCAAGGGGCCATCAGGGGGCTGCTTGACCCCAAGACGAGGGAGGCACTTTGCGCACGCATGGAATCCATGCGGAATCGGGCGCGGCCGTGAGTTTGAACCACCAACACAGAGGTAACAGGGTTGGGGTGGGGAGGAGGACGCCTCGGGGTTCGCAGCCCTAAGCAAGTGAGCGCGAGACTCCGCTAGCTTCCCATCAAGAAACTCTCGAGCCCGAATCACGCCAATCTCGACTAAGGGGGGACCTACCTCCCCCCTGAAAACAATCATAGAGTTTGATGCTACCTTAGCTAGGTAACCGAGCGGAACTGACTCAAGAGCATAGAATGAACAATTTTACGAACTGGCAATGAAGTCTGGAGTACCTATCTCGAGGTTCCGGGTCGCCGCCCAGAGCTCCACCCACTTGGGGATGGATGGAGTCGGGCTACCCACTGGTCTAGCCGCGTCCAGCTGACAGCTGCGGCAGGAGGCGGTCATTGAGGTCTAAGCCAACCTAACCCGCCTGGAGTAGGCTGCAGTACATGGAGGATGAGGATGGGAGGCCATCGGAGTGGTCACCTCTGCAACTATCCTCACCACCACAGTCGCCAGGGAGGTAGGAGTAGTGTCACTTGCAGGACGGTCGAGGCAGATCGCGGGCTGCAGCAGCGGAGGCGGAGACGATGGGCGAGGAAGCGAGGACACGAGCCCCTCCTAGGCAGGTCCCGCCACCTCAAGGGCAGCAGACGGGGGCAGCGTGGCGGCCAGCCCCAAGGGTTGAGACATCTGGGCCGCCCCGTCTCTAGAAGAGGCCGACGGGTCCGAGAGGTCACACCCATCCTGTTGATGGGCCGGGGGAGGCGCGGTGATGGACGACATCCCAGGTGGAGGCCCAAGCTAAAAGTACAGGAGAGAGGTAGGCCTCACCAGGGGTTGTGTGGGGGCCACCCCAGCGTTGGGATTCCCGATCCCGGTGGTGGTGAAGAGCGTCGGCGAGGTGGATGAGTGAGGAGAGGATGAAGGGACGACCAGGAGGCCTGCGCCCGACACTTCACTCTCGGCGGAGGCAGTGGGGCTCTGTATGTCGAAGATGGCCCTCGAGGGCTCAGTTAAAAGAAGGAGTGTCGCCGTCGTGCAGGCGGCTTCCAGCCCCGAGGTGCCCCTACTCGGTAAGGAAGCAAGGGGGTCCCTTAAGGGGGAGCGGCTGCGGTCGGAGTCCTCGTCATCATCAGGGTCTGATCGGTGGTGGCAGCGGCCGGAGTAGTCGCCCCCTGTGGGAGTCCTGGATTAGGGGGTCTCCGAACAGCCGGACTATCTCCATTGGCCGGACTGTTAGACTATGAAGATACAAGATTGAAGACTTCATCTCGTGTCCGGATGGGACTCTACTTGGCGTGGAAGGCAAGCTAGGCAATGCGTATATGGATATCTCCTCCTTTGTAACCGACCTTGTGTAACCCTAACCCTCTCCGGTGTCTATATAAACCGAAGGGTTTTAGTCCGTAGGACAACAATCACAACATACAATCATACCGTAGGCTAGCTTCTAGGGTTTAGCCTCTCTAATCTCGTGGTAGATCCACTCTTGTAACACCCATATCTTCAATATTAATCAAGCAGGACGTAGGGTTTTACCTCCATCAAGAGGGCCCAAACCTGGGTAAAACTTCGTGTCCCTTGCCTCCTGTTACCATCCGGCCTAGACGCACATTTCGGGATCCCCTACCCAAGATCCACCGGTTTTGACACTGACATTGGTGCTTTCATTGAGAGTTCCTTTGTGTCGTCGCCGTTAGGCTTGATGGCTCCTACTATCATCGGTAGCGATGCGGTCCAGGGTGAGGCTTTTCTCCCCGGACAGATCTTCGTATTCGGCGGCTTTGCACTGCGGGCTAATTCGCTTGGCCATCTGGAGCAGATTGAAAGCTACGCCCCTGGCCATCAGGTCAGATTTGGAAGTTTGAATTACACGGCCAACATCCGTGGGGACTTGATCTTCGACGGATTTGAGCCACAGCCGGGCGTGCCACACTGTCGCGATAGGTATGACCTAGCTCTGCCACCGGACGGTACCCCGGAGGCCGCGCCCGCATCAGCTCCGACCCTCACCTTGGAGCCAACTGCGCCAATCGAGGATGGGTGGCTAGACACCGCCTCAGGGGCTGCAGTCTCGACGGTGATCGAGCCAAACATCAACATAATCCTCCGCATGGCCCGTGACTCCAAGGTGCCGGACTCTCTTCCGGACCCAGAATCATCTGCGCCCCCGCCACTCGAATCCGATTGGGCGCCGATCATGGAATTCACCACCGCGGATATCTTTCAGCACTCGCCCTTCGGCGACATCCTGAATTCACTAAGGTCTCTCTCTTTGTCAGGAGAGCCCTGGCCGGACTATGGCCAATAGGATTGGGATGCGGACGGCGAAGAAATTCGACGCCCACTCACCACCCACTTTGCAGCCACTGTCGAGGATTTAACCGACATGCTCGACTTCGACTCCGCAGATGTCGACGGTATGGACAACGATGCGGGAGGCGAAGATGAACCACCGCCCACAGGGCACCGGACGTCCACTTCATCATATGACGTATACATGGTGGACACACCAAAAGAAAACAACGACGAGGAACGAAAGGACGCACCGAAGGCTCGTTCCCTCGAGAAGCAGTCAAAGCGGCGGCGCAAGCGCCGCCCCAAATCCCGCCTCGCCAGAAATAACGACCACACAGACCCAGCGTTGGAGCAGGGCGAATCACTGCCGGACCATGGCAATATGGAAAATCAAACCGAACAAACCAATTCTATCAAAGATAATAGTCCGGACGACACAACACCGGACAGGCACCCGGAGCAGCAGAATGCCCGTCAAAGGCTTGTTGCCACCGCGAGGAGCCTAAAAAAGCAGAAGCAACGGCTCAAGGCTGCGCAGGACACACTCCAAATCATATGGAGTAAAGTACCCAACACAGCAGCGAAGTACGGTGATAATCGCCCCACAAAGAGCTACCCAAAGTGGAAATTGCTACCTGAATTCGATGAGGAGGCCTCAGTCCCCTCACAACCAAAAATCAAAACGGCCACCTGGCCGGATAGACGACCTCACGGCCAACATCAAGCGGCAATCAACGCCACTCACAAGTCAATACGCGACCCATGCGAGGGCTCGCACCAAAAGGACGGCGCAACCAGATCCATCTATGGACCACGCAAGCGCGCCCCAGCTTACAATGTAACACAACAAACATCCGAACAACGCGGTACACCCAGATACAGGGGTGCAGCACACCCCCTATGTTTCACCAATGAGGTGATGGACCATGAATTTCCAGAGGGATTCAAACCCGTGAACATAGAGGCATACGACGGAACAACAGACCCTGGGGTCTGGATTGAGGACTATATCCTCCATATCCATATGGCTCGAGGAGATGATCTCCACGCCATCAAGTACTTACCCCTCAAGCTCAAAGGGCCAGTCCGCCACTGGCTTAAAGGCCTCCCCGAAAACTCCATTGGAAGTTGGGAAGAGCTTGAAGACGCTTTTCGGGCAAATTTCCAAGGAACTTATGTCCGGCCTCCGGACGCGGATGATTTGAGCCATATAACTCAACAGCCCGGAGAGTCGGCCGAAAACTTTGGAACAGGTTTCTTACTAAAAAGAACCAAATTGTCGACTGTCCGGACGCCGAATCATTGGCAGCTTTTAAACATAGCGTCCGTGACGAATGGCTCGCCAGACACCTCGGCCAAGAAAAGCCAAGAACGATGGCAGCATTAACAAGCCTCATGACCCGCTTTTGCGTGGGTGAGGACAGCTGGCTAGCCAGATGCAGCACCAGCGACCCTAGTACATCTGAAGTTAGAGATGGAAACGGGAAATCACGGCGCAACAACAATAACAAACGCCGGAACAAAGGAGACAGCACGAAGAGCACGACAGTAAACGCCGGATTCAAAAGCTCTCGGCCAGGTCAGAAGCCGCCCTCTAAAGGCGCCAGAGACGAATTGTCCAGCCTAAATAAAGTTCTGGACCAAATATGTCAGGTCCATAGCACCGCTGGCAAACCAGTCAATCATACCCACAGAGAATGTTGGGTCTTCAAGCAGTCCGGCAAGCTCAACGCCGTACACAAGGGGGAGGATACAGCAAGCGAAGATGAGAATGAGCCTCTCAAGGGAGACGCTGGGGAACAAAAGAAATTTCCACCAGAAGTAAAAACAGTAAACGTGCTACACGTGATCAATGGAAAAAACAAAACGGCACTCCCAGAAAAATACGCCCGAAGGCCTATCACCGCGGAGTCCTGCCACTGGTCGTCTCAACTGATCACTTTTGACCATCATGATTACTCAACAAGTATCCGGCGTGCAGGATGGGCTGCCCTGGTATTAGACCCAATAATTGATGGATATCGCCTCGCACGAGTCCTGATGGACGGTGGCAGTAGTCTAAACCTGATATACCAGGATACAATCCGCGAAATGGGGATAGACCCAACAAAAATTCGCCATAGCAATATTACCTTTAAAGGAGTAACGCCAGGCCCAGGGGCTCGTTGCACGGGCTCCCTGCTACTAAACATTATATTCGGCTCCCCCGATAACTTCTGTAGCGAACATCTAACCTTCCACATCGCTCCGTTCCGAAGTGGCTATCAAGCACTACTCGGACGCAAAGCTTTCGCTCGCTTTAATGCAATACCACACTACGCTTCCCTCACACTCAAGATGCCCGGTCCACGTGGCATCATTACAGTGAACGGAAATATTAAGCGATTTCTGCGCGCCGAAGAGCGTGCGGCTGCCTTAACAGCCGCACACTAAAAACGGCCTCACCAACTAATTAGCAGGTCCCCTATTACAATACAAGGGGCTCAACGTGCGCAGGCAAGTGGCAATTCTTACTCACCTTGAATTCTACATGGTTTATTTAAAAAACTATCCTTTTGCACGACAGCTTTTTTACCTAAGCTCCTCTCTTTTACAGATAATCATCGTGCTACACCCGTCCAGGATACGGCACAACGGAGACACAGGCGTAGACGTGCAGCAGGGACCCGCTCCAAGGATTCTTTTCAGATTAAGACCCTGCGTAAACCTTTTTTACTGTCTCTTGTTGATACATATCCACCGAATTCTCAGCACAATTGAGAAGGATGCTGACGTCTTGGCATGTGGCCACGTCAGAATAACGCACGTACCTGGACACAAGGGGCTCCTTACAAGCGGCACTATTTCGGCCCGGTTTATACCATAAAGACCGAATACCTTAGGGAGTGTTCGGCGTCGCGAGTTCGGCCTTATATGCATCAGCTCCGAATCATTGTCTTTGGTCAAATGTTGGGTTTGCCCGGCTCCTGTGTTTTGGTGCCTTACGTTCCGCTTTGCCGGCTAAGGTAGCATCAGGAGAACTACTGTGATTGTGCCCTGGTTCATCCGGACGAGCGCCTCAGTAGAGAAAGCCGAAAACTGACTGTCATGATATAACGTGAGACTGGTCAACCACTCGATGACCTATCGGAATGTTAGAATTCCTCCACCTTAACGAAGGGCCGTTTTCCGGCCAGGCATATGTGCACCCCGCGATCGGGAGAGTGCGGAGCCACCAGGGGCTATCTAGTAGCCCCACTGTCAAACTCCTATGGCTAAGTGAAAGTGTTCAAGCATTATAGTCCGGTTGCCTCGCTCGCTGCGCTATCACCTCCTTATCAGGACCAAGACATTGGGTTAAGTGTGAACACGCGTTTTTTGCGAGCACCTCCGCATTATATGCGTCGGGGTTGAAGCCGACGGCTGCAATCTTTCAGGTTATACACATGTATACATAAACGGCCGCACAGGAGGCATCATACTACTTTCAGGCAAAAGTATAAACACAGCCTTATAAAAACTTCATAAAAGCATTATGTTTACAATGAGAATACATATCACTCAAACATAATATTTTTCGAGCACTGGGCCTCTATCAAACGAGCACCCTCGAGAACTTCCTCGAAATAGTGTTCGGCAGCCACACGGCCTATGGCCAAACCCTGCGCCGCAACAGTGGTAGCGTCCATCTCCGCCCAGTATGCTTTAACATGGGCAAGGGCCATCCGCGAGCCTTCTATGCACGCCGACCTCTTCATCGCATTAATGCGCGGTACCGCATCAAGGAGCTACTGCACTAAGCTGAAATAGCTGTTCGGCTTAGGCCCTTCCGGCCATAATTGATCCACAACAGACCTCATGGCGAGTCCGGACAACCTATTCAGTTCGGCCCATTCGGCTAGCTGGTCAGTCAATGAAAGCGGACGCTCTGGAACGTGGAATTGCGTCCAGAACAGCTTGTCCACTTCACGATCTGTCTGACCTTGGAAGTACTTGGCCGCATCGGCAGCGGTCTCCGCCAAATCCATATACGCATCTGCCGAGCTCCACAGCCGATCCAGAGGGGCATACCGTGGATCTCCGAACTTCCTCCATAACATGAAGGGTTTTCCAGCCGGAATATCCCCGGCTTCCCGCAGCTCCTCCTTCTTCGCTCTCATAGCAGAATGGGTGTCTTTGTCTGCCGCCGCGGCCTTCTCAAGGTCCGTTGCCTTCGCTTGGTTCTCTTTCTCAAGGACCCGGCAACGGTCGGCAGTGTCTTTCAATTCTACGGCCATCTTGGCCATCTTCTCTTGGCTGTCACAATGTGCGGTCTTCTCGGCTTTCAACTCTTCGGCCGCCTTCAAAGCAGCCGCATTACTACTCCTCGCTTGTTCCTTGTCTCGGGCAAGTTCCGCCCGCAAGGCTTCCACGGTGGCAACCCCATCTACAGTCACAACATATTAAAGATACTGGCATTATGCTGCTCTTACTATGTGGCGTTCACCGGATAATAACACTTACCCTGTGCCTCGTCAAGCCTCTTGTTAACAAGCTCGATGTCGGTGTCTGCCGCATCCAGTTGCCGTTTTAATTAGGCAAACTCCCTAGTCCGGCTAGCCACCGGAGCTCCCACCACCTGCACATAAAAGCAGATTGGTTATTGCCTGGGAATTTGATCCTCTGTTCGCCGCCGTTCTCGACGACAACCAGAGTCTCAGGGGCTACTATAACATGTGCAGTACTATCACATATTATCTCACATACCTCAAAGCCTGTTAATAGACTCATAAAGGCTTCATGTAACCCGCTTTCAGCGGACGAGATTCTCTCCATCACCGTACCCATCAGCGTACGGTGCTCTTCTGAGATGGCCGCTCGCCCCACCAACTCCCTCAGAACGTCCGACCGCACACTAGACGGTGCCGGACTCTTTCGTATGCTCTCTTCGGGAGCCGGACAGTGGGGACTTCTGGGGTCTGCGGGACTATCTTCTAGCCTCACCGGATCCGGAGAGGCCCTCCGCGACGACCCTTCGGGGTCGCCCGCTTCTGGAGCGGAGGAGTCCGGGGAGGCGTTTCGCTCTTCATCATCTCCGGAAGAAGATCCCCCAAAGACGAACTCATTTGAGAGGGTCTGAGGCCTGAACTGCAAGATATATGCGGTGGTTGTTTTCTCAGAGGAAAAAGATAGCATACTCTTACTATTAAAATATTTTGGATCACTTACGACTCGTTGGAGGCCAGATCCCCTCGCGGACTTTGTGCGGCAAAAGCACCCCCCGAGGCAGGACCCTCCGTGGGAGACTTCCTCTCCCGTTTGGAGGCTTCGGCTTCCGGATACTTGGAAGCAGTCCTTTTCCTCCCCCGGTCGTCCTCCTTCGTGGACACGCTCGTTCCCTCGGTCGGAGCGGGTAGCGATGGGGGCCCGCGTTCACCCGTATTATCCCCCCCGGTATCTTCCTTCAAGGGCTCCGGGCAAGGTGCGACCTCGAGCATCTTCTCCAAAACCGGATTTTCCAAACCCTCAGGGAGGGGGGCCAAACACCGAATCATCTTCACCTTCGTTAGCCAGTCCTGGTCAAAAGGCGAACTCTCAAAAATAACCTTGAATAAAAGACAGTGTGTACGGCTAGAGGATTTCTTACTTGTTCGGCGGCGCGGTTACTGCTCAGGCCCACATCCTCGGTGATATCCGGACACTCCACTTGAGGTCCGAAGAATGACTTGTACATCTCCTCGTGCGTCAGGCCGAGGAAACTTTGAATGGCATGTGGTCCCTCTGGGTTGAACTCCCACAAGCGCAGGGGCCGGCGTTTGCAAGGCTGGACTTGGTGAACCAGCATAACTTGTATTACCGCAACCAAATTGAAATCTCCCTCGAAGAGATCTCGGATGCGGCTTTGCAGTATAGGCACATCCTTGGCTGGACCCCAGCTCAGGCCCCTGCTAATCCATGACATCAGTTGTGGTGGGGGGCCCGGGCGGAAAGCAGGGACAGCCGCCCACTTGGCACTTCTGGGAGCCGTGACGTAGAACCACTCCCGTTGCCATAATTCGGATACCTTTGGAAAGGAACCTTTCGACCATGGAGCTCCTGCCATCTTGCCTATTGATGCACCTCTGCACGCTGCATGCTGCCCCTCGATCACCTTCGGTTGTACTTCAAAGGTCTTGAGCCACATGCCGAAGTGAGGGGTCACACGGAGGAAGGCCTCACACATGACAATAAATGTCGTGATGTGGAGAAAGGAGTCCAGAGCTAGGTCATGGAAATCTAGCCTGTAATAGAACATCAAGCCCCTGACGAAGGGATCCAGAGTGAGGCCTAGACCTCGGAGGAAGTGGGAGATGAACACAACGTTCTCGTTGGGTTTGGGAGTAGGGACGACCTGCCCTCGGGCAGGCAGCCGATGCGAAACCTCGGCGGTCAGGTATCTGGCCTCCCTCAACTTCTTAATGTCCTCTTCCGTCACGGAGGAGGGCATCCATCGGCCTTGAAGGCTGGATCCGGACATGATTGAAGATCCGGAGCACCTAACCTGGGCTTTGGGTGTTAGAACTCGAGGTGGGGGAAGGGTTTGGTTGAGCACGAGAGGGAAAAAGCGAAAACCTTGTCCCCTTATAAAGAGGGTGAATATCAAGCGTCCTCTCCGTAGCCGTTTTGGACTTAGCTATAATCTAGGAGTCCTAGACACGGTTGGGTTACCCACGAACCGCATTAATGAGAATCCCGTAATCAGGGGAACACGATCTCCGCTTTGGCAAGACGTGTCAAGAAGACGCCTCGCGTTATGTGTGGAGCTGGTTAAGAGAAACGGTTTGAGTAATCACCGGGCCACGACGTAACGTCATGTTGCCAAAACAAGCTAGCGGATTAGATCTGCGAAAGCATTATTCTCTCTACGGTGGAATGTGGAACTTATTTTGCAGGGTCGGACACTATCCTCATATTCAACTTCTTCTGTAATGTATTCGGACCCCGCCTTGCAATGCCGAAGACAACTGCGCGCCGGACTCATCGTCATTGAAGCCTGGTTCAGGGGCTACTGTGGGAGTCCTGGATTAGGGGGTCTCCGGACAGCCGGACTATCTCCATTGGCCGGACTGTTAGACTATGAAGATACAAGATTGAAGACTTCGTCTCGTGTCCAGATGGGACTCTACTTGGCGTGGAAGACAAGCTAGGCAATGCGTATATGGATATCTCCTCCTTTGTAACCGACCTTGTGTAACCCTAACCCTCTCCGGTGTCTATATAAACCGAAGGGTTTTAGTCCGTAGGACAACAATCACAACATACAATCATATCATAGGCTAGCTTCTAGGGTTTAGCCTCTCTAATCTCGTGGTAGATCCACTCTTGTAACACCCATATCTTCAATATTAATCAAGCAGGACGTAGGGTTTTACCTCCTTCAAGAGGGCCCGAACCTGGGCAAAACTTCGTGTCCCTTGCCTCCTATTACCATCCGGCCTAGACGCACAGTTCGGGACCCCCTACCCGAGATCCGCCGGTTTTGACACCGACACCCCCCATGACCGCCCCATTGTTGTCATCATCGATGTACCGGGGGCGACCAATGTGGTTCGGGGGCTACGGTGAGATCTTGAGGTCGTACCCCTGGTCGTTGAAGAATACCTGAACGGTGGCGCCAAGTTTGTGAGAGTCGAGTGACTTAGTCTTGACTCGCACCTTCTCCTCCTAGCGCAGCGAAAGCTCGTCAACCACCGCGACCTTGCCCAGGATCCGAGACATGTCGCAGATGACGCGCTAGGACTGAGCGATGTCGGGCAGGCCCGCGATGAGGATCCAGGCCGTATCGAGGACCACGACCGCCTTCGGGTCCACCTTCGACTTGGAGATGTCGAGCACAAGCTTATCCATGGCCAAGGTGATCTCGGTGCTCCGCGGGTCTAGTATCCAAGGCTGGCAATGTCTGGAAAGATCACAGAGAACAGGTAGCGCGCGGTCGGAGTAACCTACCTATCCCATTGGCACCGACAGAGGTGGTTGAGCTCCGCCTCAATCATCTCTAGAGATGCAACCCCATCCCCCAAGACAGAGGATGGTGACTGGGATGGTATCTCGGGAACCTCGATGTGGAAGAAGCCCATACCCTCGATGCCATGGCAGTACATCATCAACTCCTCTGTGACTGGACGGTCCAGGCATAGGAGCGTCGGATGTCCTGGATCCTTGCAGAGATAGCACATCGGGGGGTTTGGGCACGCCATCTGAAAGTGCCCAGAGATAGCACAGTTAAAGCAGGGATGCCCCTCCCTGGAGTCCTCCACGTCCCCCGCGGTAGCCGTGGCCGGCGCATCGGCAGTGGCGGGATAAGCAAGGCCTTTCCGCTTCTTCTTGGTGGGACGAGCAGGGCATTTCCCCCATTTCAAGATTGTAATTCTTTCTCCATTGACCATTGATTTTTATTTTGGTTGATTTATTTAATTGTTAAGTCTGTCGGCTGCCATTTATGTTGCAGGCATTCATGGTGCTTTGCCCATGGAACCATTACTCCCAAATGCTCAGATAGGTGATGTGGTATTTTTTTTGCAAATTAGATAGGTGATGTGGTTGGATACAATTAAAAACATTAACGTGCGCAGATGGGGCGAGCGAGGAGGTAATCCACGTGTCCCTTATTATTTGCGCGGAGGTAAAAAGGAAGAGTTAATTACACAAAACCACAACTTCAGGATAACTTATAACACTTTACCACAACGTTTGAGTTTTTTTAACACAAAACCACAACTTCGGGGCAACTTATAACACTTTACCGCAACTTTTGAGGTTTTTAATACAAAGCCATAACTTCTGAACTAATTCTCAACATTGAGCCAAAATCTATCGGTCAACTACTTTAATAGCCAATCTGAATGATTTGGCCCACATGTCAGGCTCTAGGTAGCAAGTTCCCTCCTACGTGGCGCTGACTGGATATATGTAACATAGCAGTCTGCATACGACATCATCGTATCCTCGACGATGCGTTCACCTGCAGCTCCCCAAGACCTCTCTGTCTAGTTCGCGTGCCCCGCCTGACCATGCCATAGTCCGGACGGGTGCGGCTTTGCGACACTAGGAACCTCGCCTTCAAGGATGCTCGGAGTGATCATCCTGTCGCAGAATTTCGACCACCCCACCAACAACCAGCTCCCTGCTCAATGCGTCGGTGGAGTTGATAGCGCCGGTACGGGATGGCAAGAGGAGGAAATGGTAGGCCACATAGGAGATGCGCACATGCCACCTTTTTCCAAGTTAGGTCCTAACATGTGGGCCCAATCAATCAGATTGGCTATTAAAAAAAGTTGATCGATAGATTTGGGCTCAATGTTGAGAATTAGTTCAGAAGTTGTGGTTTTGTGTTAAAGAAACTCAAAAGTTGTGGTAAAGTGTTATAAATTGACTTCAAGTTGTGGTTTTTTATTTAAAAACTCAAAAGTTGTGGTAAAGTGTTATAAGTTAATCTGAAGTTGTGGTTTTGTGTAATTAACTCAAAAAGGAAAGAAGCGGCTGGCCGAACGAGAGAGGGGCTCGTTCTCCACACCCCGAGTGCCGGCTAGGGCTGCCGCCGCCGCCGCCGCCCCAATCCTGCTCCGCCCGCCTCGTCTCTCCTTAGAGAGGAGAAAGAGTTGCTCTTCCATGGCTGGCAGAGGAGCCGTCGCCCCCGCCGCCACGATGGAGATGGAGTACCTGAACTGAAAGAAGAGTGCGCCGGTGCTCTACGACCTCGTCATGTCCTAGCCGCTCGAGTTGCCCTCGCTCACCTTCCAGTGGCTCCTTTCAGAGTCGCCGGCCTCCACCCGCTCCCACAGCCTCGTCCTCGGCACTCACACCTCCGATGACTCCCCCAACCACCTCATGCTTGTCGATGCCGTGCTCCAGCCCCCGCCGCGCCTGGCCGTGGCGGCTGCCGCCAGGGCCGCGCCACCCCGTCCGTGTCCATCGGTCACTCAGCGCCCCATAAGGGGGAGGTCAACCGCGCTGGGAGCATATGTACGGCCTTGGGGAGGACGGCGTGGAGGTATGGACTGGCGTGGAGCACGATGAAGGAGGGGTTCCTGCTGAGCGGCTCGTACAATAAGAAGATTTGCATATGGGATCTCAAGGCCGGGAATCGAGCCCCAGTTCTGGATGCGCAACAGGTGTTTGAGGTAATGTCCCAACAGATGCTCATGTGCTTTGAATACTATATACTGTGATGTTATTAGCTACGTTTGAACGAGAATTAATTAACACTTCCGCCTTCATAAGACATCCATGACCGCACCATGAAAGAGCGGGAGATGCCGGAGAGTGGATTTTCTACCATGCACGGGACCTCCCGCGCATGCATCCACCGTATTTTTTTTCTGTGTGGGAGTGTGGGACCATGTACATACATCTACATGGTATTCTCTACTCACTAAGTTACATTCAAATAAATTGTTCTAATGTATATAATGAAACAAAAGTTTGATTTACATTCAGTTTGCACAATTGTGTTTTTACTGCCGAGATCTTTAAAACAAGACTAATATTAAATATATTTTTAGAAATTAAAAATTTTAGACAACTAAATCACCATGCGTCAAACTTGTTTCTACAAATTTATTAATTCCATGCGAAATATTCAATAATGTTTATTCTATTTTGCAAATATATTTTATTGTTTTATTATGGCTCACTGTGTTCCGCTGGGAATCACAATTTTAAAACTTATTGAAGTACATTCAAAAGTGATCTCGTTTTGAAGTTCTCATCAGCATAAACACAAAAATGCAAACATGTCATAAGTTATATTTTGGTTTAAAAATGAAATAGATTTAACCTTGGAAATAAAATGAAAAAGTATGAGATGGTGGAACATAGCTGGTACCATGTGCTTGCATGCGGTCAGAAAAATATCTAAGAAAGTACACGCTCAATCAATGCGCCTGGCATCTAATCTCTAAGCAAAATCAAGGGCTCTCGCATGCACGGGACCTCCCGTGCATGGGAGAATTGCTTTTCTCGGAGATGCCGAGCTACATCAGGATGCCGTTCCCTCTGACGCCTCTCATGTCTCTCTTTTCTGCCCTTGGTTCGATTCGATTTGATTTGGATGTTGCATTGTTGTTACTCATGAAGGTCCGATTTGCTTTACTTCCTGATGCGGTCACGCAGGTCGCCGTTAAGGCCTCGAGCTGGCTGCGAGCAAGCACGACCTCTAGCTCCTGCACCGCGATTGCAGTCGCGCGGCTGATGGCCACGGGCTGCTCCACGCACGGACGACAAGCACGGTGTCCGCGATCAAGGTGCTCTTGCCCCTCTTCTCTTCCCGGTGGCTCTATCCATCCCCCCTGTTTGATTCGGCTGTCATTCCAGATCGTTAGTTGCTAATTGGAGTAACTCTATTGGTTAGAATTATTTAGATGCAGCGTTTCAGATTTGCAGTGCGTAGCGAGTGAAGAGATTTAGGTTCGTTATGTTCTCACAATTGCTAGGGCTTTCAGGCTAGACGGACATTTCTATGCGACATGGCAATGTGAGAGTTTTCCTACTTCTTATGTTTAGTTCCTGAATCTCAATAAAATGAAACTATAAAAATCCTGAGCTACCTCTACACTCACAGAGCTTACAAGTTGGCATAATTAGGATGAACAAACATCTTTACCTTATCAGCGTGACCCCCCAACTGGAAATAGCTTCGCATCTAATGAGAAGTGATACGCGCAACCTTGTTTTATGCTTGCTCGAACTGAAGAGATCTCTCAGAAGATAAATGTTGTGTAAAATGCACATGGAACTTAATATAGAACAAAGTAATGATAGTTAACCACTTATTTAGCAGTAAAAAAACAGTCTACATTGTACTGAAATATAAAGGTTTAACCACTTAATTAGCAGTAAAAAACAGTCTACGCTGTACTGAAATATAAAGGTGGGAACCTGGATGGCTGTAGCTTTTTCACGATGATCATCTGGCATACTTCTCTGAAGAGAACAAACTAAGGAACCAATGGAGCTACCACATAAAACAGTGAAAAAAATAGGAAGAAAATAATCTAGGATGTGATCCTGACATGGCCATCAGACATTGTGGCGATGTTGACAGTTTCTTTGACAACATATGTTTGGTTTGTTTCCACTACAAGGCAAAGCAAGGGAAAAGAACAGGTAAATCTTGTGTGGCTGTGTGATGCATTTCTTGTTGGTATACGACTACGAACGACGGTAATACCAAATATTATTTATCTTTTACCTTTCTGAATCTTGTAGCACAGCAGAAACATGCTTTTGTGCTATTCAATAATGCCTCTATTTGTTTTGATGGATTTAGTGATTATTCGTTGATTACGGTAGTGGGGATTTGGAGAGAATCAAGAAGTTGCCACATGAACTGTCATTTATCTCTCTAACTTCCATTTAGTAAAATTTCTATTTCTGATGTTCTACTCTTTCTGAATTTTTATGTGGTGCATTGTGAAGATCCTTCTCTGCTGCAGGAGAACCTGAGATGCGACATCAACGTGGTGGTCATAATATCAGAAAGGCAAGTTCTTATGAAAGGAAGGCACCATACCTTGATTCCCATTGGGCTGCATATCTGCTGCTTTGGTGTTCCTCCAGTCAGTGTGAATGGCTGTTTGTAGGTCAAGATCTCCGGCGGCAGGCCAACGGGCACCATCTCGAGCCATCGGCACGTGTACGCGCATACTGTCTTGCCTTTTGATTGCATAATCTGCACTGTAATTGTGGCCTAGCCGTCGTGTAATGCCTGTATGCTAGGAACACATGTTGTACCTGTCTGTTTTGTGTCAGTGATTTGGTTTTCTGTTGATTGTCTGAATGAAATAGTGGCAATTAATGTGTGTACCATTTTGACCAGCAACCATGAAAATGATTGAGTTGCTTACTGCATGTCATGTTATATGCACTGGTTTTCAGATCATGGTGTGGAGCTTGAGGTAGCTTAATTTACACCCATTTATTTGATGTTTTGACCAGTCATGAGTAAGGGCAACTTGTCGTGTTTCAAGTTTATGAGAGAAATAATTTATATATTGCACACACATGCCTGGTTCAAATACGAGGTGTATGATAGAGTAACTTAGTCTAATTCATTACATACTTGTATTGGATGATTTATTTGTTGGACAATTTGCTGTGCTCCTGAAATGTCACTATGTTTGGGAGTTATATCATAGCTTAGTATAATTTGTTCCATACTTGTATATATGGGTGATTTATTTGCTGTACAATTTGCTCTGCTCCTGAAAAAATAGGACTAGCAGCAACACCAATCGTTTGCTTGAACCAAGTGTTATGCTGCCATTACAAATAATCTGAAGAGACAATGCTTATAGATTCTGCTCATTTGTTGTACAATCTAATTCTGCAGAACCTGCATCAGAGACAAGAAACACAAGGTCCATTATGAGGTGAGGGTTCTGCTGTCCCAATTTTTCTTCCAGTTTATGATCCGGTTTCTTCCTGTCTTGAAGATGATCGACTGTTGCTTGTTTTTCTCTTCCTCCCATGGTTCACTGATGGGGCTGTAGTCTGTACTAGGATTGAAGTAGGAAGCTGCCAGAGGTGTGTAATTCATGTACGGTGAGTGCTTTGCTTGGATCAATTGTATGTACCCCCTGAGTTTTTAGATTCATAGCAGTTGACTGATCTTAATGTGGGGTGCTATTTTAGTTATAAATGTTCTTTTCCTGATGTATATGAATGGTACTTTCTGGTTTGGCAATGAATAATTTGTTCGGTCTTTTGATAAGAGGTGTACGAATGTGATTTAAAAGAGCGCTATTATTTGTGAAATTGGTATGTTGATAAAGCTCACAAGAAATCTTAAAGAGAGATGGACCTCAAGAGAAGATTTGAGCAAAGCATGAAAAATGTCTCTTATTTGTACTGTCAACACTTCAACAACTACGGCAACTTGATTAGTGCGCACAGTAACATATTGGTCATGATCTGGACATCTCCATCGACCAAATATATATTGTTAGCTTATTATTTCTGTGAAATTACACTAGTCATAATGCACTAGCTCTTCTAAGTGTCAAGTACATAGTTTCTTTTTGGCTGGTAACCCTTTTGAGGATAATTTCTTTTTGGCTGGTAACCCTTTTGAGGATAATTGTCATAGTGTCATAGTGATACGCGTAATAGAAAAAGTTATGTTAGCTCCAAATAATACTGCCTCATCTGCGCTGCCTGTCTTCTCTCTAAACTAAGCATATTGTTATACAGACACTTAACAAATACAACAGCTTGATTAGTGCGCACATGTAACACCCCGGATGTAACTTTCCTTATTTGTACTCCAACTCTTGCCGTTTCCGGCGTTAAGTTATTTTATTTCCTCGGGTTCGGGTTTTGTCTCTATGTGTTGTTGTCGTTGTCATGCATCTCATATCATGTCTTCATGTGCATTGCATTTGCATACGTGTTCATCTCATGCATTCGAGCATTTTCCCCGTTGTCCGTTTTGCATTCCGGCGCTTCGTTCTCCTCCGGTGGTCATTTCTAGCTTTCTTTCGTGTGTGGGGATTAAACATTTCCGGATTGGACTGAGACTTGCCAAGCGGCCTTGTTTACTACCGGTAGATCGCCTGTCAAATTTCGTATCATTTGGACTTCGTTTGATACTCCAACGGTTAATCGAGGGACCGAAAAGGCCTTGTGTGTGTTGCAGCCCAACACCCCTCCAATTTGGCCCATAACCCACCAAACTTTGCTCCATGTGCTAGAACGTTCGATCACGATCGTGTGGTCGAAAACCGCACCTCATTTGGACTCTCCTAGCTCTCTCTATGCCTATTTATAGCCCCTCCTCCGAAATCTCGGGTTCATTTCGTCCCTAACCCTAGATCCAGTTGTCCTCGCGCGCGTCGGACATATTCCCGCCAACGGACATTGTCCGGCCCGCCTCCCGCCGCCACGTGGCGCTCCGCCATTGGCCCGCGCCGCCGCCCCACTTCGCCGCCTCCACCGCCAGCCCGCCGCGGCCCGCGGCCGGCCCTCCCCGGCCCGCAGCGCCACGCCTCCCGCGCCCTCCTCCTCCCGGCGCCGCGACCGCGCCCGCCGCCTCCCTGCCGGCGCCGCCCCGCCGCCCGAGCCGCCACTCCGGCCAGCCGCCGCGCCTCGCCTCGGTTCCTCCGCCACCACCCGCGCTCCTCGCCGCCGCCTGGGCGCACCGGCGACCGCGCACGCTCGCCGGACTTCGCCGGCCGGGTCACCGGCGCCGTCCTGCACCGCCACCACCACCATCGCCGGCGACCTCGGCTCCGGCCGTGAGCAGTATCGCCGCCACCTCGGGCTCCGTGCGATCCAGATCCGGATCGGAGCTACAGTAAACCCTAGGAGAGGTTGATTTTTTTACCAAGTCCTGAAATTCTTGATCCATATGCTCCTGTTCGCGGCTCCGTAACTTTGCATCCGTAACTCATATTCATGCATATAGCATATCAAAATGTTCATCTCAGAGAGTACATCATTTCATTCCATTGCATCATTTTCATTTGAGCTCATCTTGATGCCCGAAATGCTGTTAGAAGAGGGCTACTTGAGTTAATTGTCAGATCTGTTACTCCGTTTAGCACTTTTGTCATTTTTGCCATGATTAATGTGTGCATGCTATGCCTGTGAGTTCTTCATATGTTTTGTTAAGGGTTTTGTCATCTTTCCAGAGATGCAACCCATGTATTTTTAGGATGTGTGTGGTGACTTGTGCAAGCTTGCAAAGTGGTGCACTTGTTAATTCTGTTTTCAGGGACTTAGTGATTTCACTAAGTCCTGGGATTGTTTAGTTCATAATGCCATATGTTCTTGTTGTTTCCTAATGATCCGTGCTTCTTTTGAGAATGATCAGTAAGGGAGTTTTGTTATTCTTGTAGTGCTCTATCCATCCATGTATTTGTTTGCAATTATGGAGCACCTTTGCTTGAGTCAATCGAGCTCTACTTTTGCTTCGTTGCGAATCTGGGCAGATCGTCAACTTGTTTGCGATTTTGCCGATGTTATTGTAGTTGATCCGTGCATGCTATGCCATTGTTTTTGCCATGTCTAGCTTGTATTTTGTGCCTTCTTAAGGGATGTATGCTTGTCTTGCCATGACTTGCACCGTGGTGAGTGCATCGAGCTCGTAAACATGCCTTCGTGAGTTATATTTCAGCATGTCCCAGTTTTCACTAAAGTCTGAAAACTGATTATGTTTTTACTATGTTCGTGTGCTTGTTGGTATATTTTATGATCCCTTTTGGCTCAAGATCACTAAGGGACTTTTGTTAAGCTTGTTGAGTAGCTCCATGCCATGTCTTTCTTTGTCATGTTCAGGTCCTGTAGCATGTTGTTTTGTTGCTCCGAAGAGGGCTATATGATCTGAAATTCCAGACAAGTGTTAATTTCACTAAGTCTGAGATCTGTTTTACCATTTGCGTTTTTGCCATGCTTGTTTGAACCTGTTAATGGATGAATTGGCCGTAGCTCAGTGCTAGACTTTTGTTAAGCATCTTGTGTGCATCCCTGCCATGTATTTTGTTGTCATGTTTGATTGCTGTAGCATGTTCATTTCATTGCATTTAGATGCCTACTTGCTGTAAATCGCAGACCGGTGTCATATTTGAATCGCTTGCCATTTCCAAACCGTAACTCCGATTCTGGCGTTCTTTATATCGTTTTCAAGCGATTTCATCTCATATTTCCAGTGGCACACTTGGAATTCCAAGTTGAGGCCAGGTTCATGCATTTTCTGTCATATCTTGCATTTTGCATCCCGCATCGCATCCCGCATAGCATATCATCTTTGCATTATATTGCTTGGTCTTGCACGTGGTTGATTGTATCCTTGTTTCTTGTTTGTCTTGTTTGGGTAGAGCCGGGAGACGAGTTTGCTAACGAGGAGCCCGTTGAGTTTGCTTTCGAGGATCCAGTCAACTCTGACAACTGTGCAGGCAAAATGATCATACCCTCGAAATCACTACTATCTTTGCTATGCTAGTTTGCTCGCTCTTTTGCTATGCCATTGCTACGATGCCTACCACTTGCTTGCAAGCCTCCCAAATTGCCATGTCAAACCTCTAACTCACCATTGTCCTAGCAAACCGTTGATTGGCTATGTTACCGCTTTGCTCAGCCCCTCTTATAGCGTTGCTAATTGCAGGTGAAGATTGGAGGCCGTTCCTTGTTGAAACATTTATTTACTTGTTGGGATATCATTATATTGCTATGTTATCTTAATGCATCTATATACTTGGTAAAGGGTGGAAGGCTCGGCCTCTCGTCTAGTGTTTTGTTCCACTCTTGCCGCCCTAGTTTCCGTCATATCGGTGTTATGTTCCCGGATTTTGCGTTCCTTACGCGGTTGGGTTATAATGGGAACCCCTTGATATTTCGCCTTGATTAAAGCTTTTCCAGCAATGCCCAACCTTGGTTTTACCATTTGCCACCTAGCCCTTTTCTTTCCCTTGGGTTCTGCAAACTCAAGGGTCATCTTATTTTAACCCCCCCGGGCCAGTGCTCCTCTGAGTGTTGGTCCACCTGTCAGCTACCGGTGGCCACCAGGGGCAACTCTGGACTGGCCTACCCGTACCTAGGACAATCTGAGTGTGCCCTGAGAAAGAGATATGTGCAGCTCCTATCAGGATTTGTCGGCATATTCGGGCGGTGTTGCTGGTCTTGTTTTAACCCGTCGAAGTGTCTTGAGTTACCGAGATACCGAGTCTGATCGGACGTCTTGGGAGGAGGTCTATTCCTTCGTTGACCGTGAGAGCTTGTCATGGGCTAAGTTGGGACTCCCCTGCAGGGATTTGAACTTTCTAAAGCCGTGCCCGCGGTTATGGGCAGATGGGAATTTGTTAATGTCCGGTTGTAGATAACTTGAACCTTAATTAATTAAAATGTATCAACCGAGTGTGTTACCGTGATGGACTCTTCTCGGCGGAGTCCGGGAAGTGGACACGGTGTTGGAGTAATGTTTGCGCAGGTTGCTCTCTAGTTTCTCGCTCGTGCTTGCCTCCTCTTCTCGCTCTCTTTTGCGAATAAGTTAGCCACCATACTTGCTAGTCGCTTGCTGCAGCTCCACTCATATTTTACCTTGCCTTACCTATAAGCTTAAATAGTCTTGATCGCGAGGGTGCGAGATTGCTGAGTCCCTGTGGCTCACAGATTACTATTACACCAGATGCAGGGCCTGATGATTCCGCCCCAGGAGACGCGTATGAGCTCAAGTGGGAGTTCAACGAAGACTCTCAACGATACTATGTTTCCTTTCCCGATGATCAGTAGTGATGCCCAGTTGGGGGTGATTGGGACCGTGTCGCATGTTGGGTTCTCTTTCATTTTTGCCCCGTAGTCGGGCCATGAGTGTTTGGATGATGTAATGTTATTATTGTACTTGATTGACGTGGCGAGTATAAGCCAACTATGTTATCTCCCCTTTTATTATTCTATTACATGGGATGTTGTAAAGATTGCCTAACTTGCGACATATGCCTTCAATGCGACTATGTCTCTAAGTCGTGCCTCGACACGTGGGAGCTATAGTCGCATCGAGGGTGTTACAAGTTGGTAATAGCATGTCGGACACCGGACGAGGATTTAGAGCACTCGGGTGCTCCGCACCCCTATACGTACAATATCAGGAAAAAAATACCAAGAAATTTGAAAAAAAATCTGGGATTTGGGGATATTAAACGTGGGTTCTCGATCTACTCCCGTCTGAAATTTGGTGAAAAAATACCAGGAAACGTATTCACGGCAAAAAAGACAAAAATTTCGTATATATAGCAAAACACAGTTTGGGTACATTTTTTTCCGGGCAGTAATTCCTTCGCCACGGATACATTTTTTGATATTTTTTCATGAAATTTCACACGGAAGTAGATTGGGAAACCAGGTTTGACATCCTGAAATTTTGGATTTTTTTGATTTTCTGGGAATTTTTTACGAATATTTTTCGTATAGGGGTGCGGAGCACCCGAGAGCTCCTGTGTATTTTCCGTCGGACACCTTCCTATCACTCTTCTAATTTGTCAATAACAAGTGTTACACTTATTAGCACTAGTAATAATGTACGTGCAACGCACGTTTATATTTGGCAGGATATTAGTTGCACGTTATATTAGGTAAGATATATCTGTTGCACGTTGGTGCTTGGTAAGATATCAATTACTTTTATGCGAGAATGGTAGGATATTAATTATATGGCAGATTTCATGGGATAGGGTTGAGTCAAAACGTGTTTATAACCAATGGCAGTGGTGGGTAATTAGAGCGTTAAACGTGTTTGGTGCTTAACATTGAAGCGATTTGAACCACTAAATAATATGATTTAACGGTTGAGATGATTTGAATCTGCTCTTTTGAATTTTTTTATATTGATATAGATATAGATATAGATATAGATATAGATATAGATATAGATATAGATATAGTGGTTTGAAGAATACTCTAAGTCTGAAACATCACACTTTTAAACTCAGAAATATATATCAACAGGTGAGCGTACTTATGATTATATTCCTGACCAAATATCAGGAATTTCTTTGGTTGGGCCAAGTCGGAAGCATATGGAGTCTCTAAAACCGTGGTCAACATTGGCTGGAACCTTTCACTGCAAATATTGAAATAGTGATGTTTAGTATATTTTTTTTTAAGTTTATAGTCTTATATCTCTTGCTTATTCTGCACTTTTTGACAGATTTGTCCATTGCCAATCACAAACTTAGAAGAGTTATTTTTCTTTGGAGTCCTGTTGCCTGTAGATTAACACATGGGTTTTTATACAATTTGCTAATTGCTATGCCATTCTTGCCAGAGAGTTGAAAAAGGAAATAATTTGCTGGCCTTAATCTTTGGTTTTTCTTTTTCAGCGCATATGTTTTCTTGATTCTCTCTCCAAGGCCAATACGGAGGATGCCGTTAAGCTGCTATTAATTGGTTGCATCCAGACGCTCTAAAGCACGGTGCCGACCTATATAATTATAAGTTGGTAAATTTGACTTTGAATTTTTACTATGCCATATATTAATGTTGCCATTTACAGCATTTCCTCTTGCTACCCTACCATGGACCCTCCATGACATATATTTCATCCTTTTCGGTTTATAGGGCTTATTTCAAAATCTTAGTTTTTTTATTTTATTAGGCTCAATTTGATTGTTCCCATCATAAATTCAGATTTCAAGGTGCATTAAATCATCACATGCAAATATTAAGAGAAAATTGACTAATGCATGTACTTTATGCATGCATGCATTGTAATTAATACATTGGTAAACATAAATTTTTTGAGAAAAACAAGAGTATTAATTGGGTGTTTTTGCAAATTACAAATAATATTCCATCATTCACCATCTATCTTGGTTGATGAGATTTTTGAATTGAGCCCTATAAACTGAAAAGGAGGGGGTACTGGAGAAGTCTGTTAGACATCACCAAGCATATTGAATAACAAGTCTTATCAGATGAATGGTTCAAAATGTTGTATGCAAGTCCAAGCATGATTGTAAGTTTTGTTGCAAGTCTATCTCAAGCATTGAGCATTACTGTCGAGGACCATGCCGCTGCAATGGACCTCCCGGTTTTCTCTGAATATGCAAAGGCAAGGAGTGCATTAGACCTCCCAGCCTCGCCTGAATATGCAGAGCCACCGAACGACCATCTTCTCGGCTGACGTATCATTTCAAGCTATCTCCTAAGACTATTATTGTTAACATGTTGGAACAGCCCTAGACTAGCTCTCTGTGGTTGCACTAACGGAGGTAGACGAAGCAAGAAAAGAACGCATGGAGTTTGACGACGAACGCCCGGCCGCTCGTATATACGGCCTTTGTTCCTTCAGCTCAAACTGGCTCACACAAACGAACCAGCAGCAGTACAGGGAGTTTATACGCGGGGCTGAAAAGCAGGCGCACGTATGGACGTCGCACGACTGCCCATCTCGCTCCCGCTGCGTGCACTAGGATCCGCTTGGCCCGGCCGCGTCCGCGACGCGCTCAAACACGGGTGACGCGGGCCTGCCCCAACAGATCGCTCCAGCCACGCTCCACACACCATCGAACTAGCTAGCTACTGCACACATGCGCACACACGCACGCCACACACACCTATGGCGCTGCGTCCCGCTCCCACGCGCACACGACGCGTCCAACGAGCCTGACACGTCCGACAAGATCGACCGCACCAGACGCAATGGCTTATTCCAACATAACAGTATCACGTTTGGTCATTGAAGATATGACAGGGACTATTGTTGAAGGCCACAGAAAATTATTGGGAAAAAAGTACTCCATTCTTTATAGAATGATTAGTTAAGATGAGCAGAAAGTAACAATCCTAGCTAGATTTTGCGGAGCCTACTTGCTTTTTCCCACATCTTCATTATGGTATCTGAACAATTTCTTTTGAGACGATTTGTACCCTCCGCTTGCCACCACATCATCTAACATTTTAGTAGATGATGATGCAATAAATCGAATGCAAGCATCTTGTAGCCCAGAACGAGTATGTTGATTGGCCAAAGCCAATGTAGTTGCAACAGACTCGGCATCGAGGTGTTTGCAGAGGATGATTTCGCACATAAGCTTCAATCTTTCCATGCCATAGCGATCCGCAGCCACAAGTAGGTGTCTGATCACCTTTTTCTTATCGTCTCCATCCAGCAAGTCGTCGTCGTCGTCAGGCAACGAATCGTTACAAATGAAGTAGAGCAGAAACTTGAAGACAACGGGTTGCATGTTGGCAATGACGATGCGGCTTGAATCCTTCTCCATCATCGGCCCGTAGAGCATGGCCTTGAAAACCGGAGACCGCACCGCCAGCACGAGCTTGTGGGCTGGGAATTCCTCTCCTTGAACCTCGAATGTCACATCCGCGCCCTCATTTGCCTCTGGCAGCTTCCCGAGTTGGTCCGTGATTTCCGACGGTGGCACCGGCACCTGGGCCTCCGCCTCGAAAACATATGGCTCCTTGATGATGGTCACGGTGCATTTGATAGTGAGACGGTCATCAACAATATATTCTGATGCTTCCATCTTGCCCCTGTTTATGTTGTGCGTGACAAAGTGGCTCAGATCGCGAAGATTGGCCGACATGGCCACCGACGAAGAAAGAGAAAACCGCTTGGTTGCCCAGTAGAACAAGCTGATTGTGGAGGATACCCGCGGCGGGAATTCCTTCCCACACAGCTCCATCAGCTCCAGACCGACCACCATATCGTCCTTGCCATCTTCCAAATATCCGTCCGGGTAATAGTGAAGGCGCCAGTAATGGCCGCCAATGGTGAACCAGGACGACTTGATGTAGCAGCCGACGCCCATGCCCCTGTGAATGATGTAATCGGAGATCTTGAACAAGTGCTCCCCCTGCTCCGACTCCGCTGTGCACGTCATGCGCTCAGCAAGATCGACATTACATTACAATTTCTTGGTCTTGTCCTGGTGCAGATTGATTGATTCTTGACCCATAGTACGTATAGTATATATATATATAGACCGAATTTCTCACGGCGTAAACCGCCTCGCTTTGGCGACGCGTGTCCCACGCCTTAACATGCACCCCGTCGCTCCCAACCGCTGAATCGTTATCCTCTCGTCTCCTTATTCGTTGACTTTGTCTTCCTATCCACCCAACCGCTGAATCCATGGTTGCCTACCTCATCAAGGCAGCAACTTAGGAACGCAGCGATGCCCGACCGCTCCTTGCTGCAAGCTCTCACCGCCCGGCCGCTCAGCAACAACGATGTTGCAGGAGGAGGCCCCTGTCGCTACTCGCCCGAGCTGACTGCACGCTCCTGCCAGCACGCGGGCGTGCCCTCTGCAGGGCAGGGGCTCGACTGCTGCTAGCCTGCAGCACCAGCGTTGCGATGAAGTTTTGATGGCCGGCGGGGTGCTGCGACGGAGCACGCCAGTCCGTGTGGTGCTGCGCTGGAGCGGGGTGGAGCCTCGTCGGGGGTCCGTTTTGGTGTTGCTATGGAGCTGCGACGGAGCACCCTCGCGTCGTGCGTGCTGCGATGAGGTTTCAATGGAGCATCGCCGGGGGTCGTCGGCGCTGCAATGGAGCGGCAACGGAGCACCGTCACACCGGGTCGTGCTGCGACGAGGTTTCAATGGAGCATCGCCAGGGGTCGTCGGCGCTGCAGCGACGAAGCACCGTCACGCCGGGCTGTGTTGTGATGAGGTTGCAATGGAGCATCGCCGAGGTCGTCTGCCCTCCAGTAGTTTCCTTGTATTCAAGCTTTTTCATTGGTGAGAGATTTACAGGCAACAAAACTGGTGTCGGTCATCACCAGACTCAATAGTTGCAGTAGTATTGAAGCAGTCTTAAGCAACTTTAAGTTGTCTCATATAATCTCACAACAGTCACGAAGTAGTCTTGCTGAATAATTAAAGCGAGCAGTCTTATAGTTGTTCCATATAATCTCACATCAGTTTTGAGGTTGCGGTACTATTTGTAATTTTGTATTACGTATTCTTCTTCCTTCTTTTTTGTGAAAATAAATATAAGCGAATGTGTTGGCAATTGCTAACTCTCAGCTCTCATGTTAGCACCCGGTTTCAACTAACCACAATGTGTATGCATATGGCTGCATCACATTCCATGGTACCGCGGTGAACGAACGTATAGGACGAACCTCAATCAAGTAGTATAGCCAAAAGTGCTCTCATCGTCCTTCTGTATTTGGTGGAATGGCCCACTTTGTGTTTTGATAGACAAAAAATACATTAATGAGAGAAGGAACTAAAAAGAATGTCAGCTTACAGATTTTTAAACTTGTATGTTGCCACTTCACAGTGACCCCGCTTCAACTCTGCTCTGAATAAATGGACTTTCTCTCTTTTTTTGCGGGTGGACTTTCTCGTGGTTTGTTGTTGCCGTCCTTTCTTTGGCTTCAGTTTGCATAGCACAACAGCCAGCCATCATTCATTTCCAGACGCAATGAATCCACATTTGCCATGAGATGCTGAACTGAGTGAGTTCCAACAGTGAAAAATGCATGTTTAATCAGAGGAAAAGAGAAAATACAATCACAACGGATTTAACATTTCAAGTCCCCCAAAGATCATATCGAGCACCCGCAACCCATGCGCTCAAGTCACAACAGCGGGTTGTCCAGGCTGGGTCGTCTGCCCTATTCTGCCAAGACCACAACTAACCTAAAGCCACCACGTAGGACATTCGCATCCGAACATCCTCTTTCTCCCCTCAACCATGACATGCACATGCTTAGAAGGATGAAACCGGATAAATATGGGATAGCATTGGATAACTCCCTTCCCTATCCCGTCTGCGAGCATTCATGGTGTCTTTTTTAGGATCTGTATTGGAGACGCCCTTGCATCATAATAAATATAGTTTCTTACCTAAAAAAATGTTACGCCATTTTCTTCTGGAATGCGTGACACAAAGGTCAGAAGCGAATCACTTGCACCATATATCACACACACCAACAACTTGGCACCCATGCAACGCAAACAAAGGACTGCTTCACAAGCACCAGCCAACTCAACAAGCATGTACAGTACTGCAGAGAATTAAGAACTTGCATTGTCTTGGCTATTCTGCTAATACCAAGGCGAGTCAGGGACTGCGGTGATGACGCTCTTGACCTGCATGTACTTGTCGATGGCCATCATCCCCTGGTCCCGGCCGAACCCGCTCATCTTGTACCCGCCGAAGGGCGCCTCGGGGTCGAAGGCGAAGTAGCAGTTGACCCACACGGTCCCCGCGCGCACCGATCTCGACACCCTGTTGGCGATGTCCAAATTCTTGGTGATTATGCCGGCGGCCAGCCCGTACTTGGTGCAGTTGGCCTTCTCTATCGCCTCATCGACCGTCCTGCAGACACAGCCGGGCAAAAAGGCACTTAGTCAGGGACTAGCAGTTGATAATTCAAGAACCAAGTGAAATTTCGTCAGATGACATTGTGAAAACTTTGGCGTACTTGAACTTCATGAGGGACATCACGGGGCCAAAGATCTCATCTTGAGCGATCTTCATGTCCTCCTATAGAAGCCACGTGAGCATGCGTTAGTGTCAAACTGTCAATCCATCTGAATGCAGGCGATGTACGATTCCCTCCCCGCTTCAGTAATATGATGTGTACACCTCATCTCTTGTGCATCTACAAGTTGAAATTACCTTGACATCTGCAAATATGGTAGGCTCAATGTAGTATCCTTTGTCGCTGGCAGGTTTGCCGCCGGTGAGAAGTGTCGCTCCCTCGCTCTTGCCATGCTCAATGTACCTTAGGACCCTCTCAAATTGCTCCTTATCAACCTAGATTCAAGCAAAGTAACGGTTGAAATAACTATATTTGCCACTTTCTTTCCGGCCATGAGCACGACTAGTTTCCACTTTCCAGTTGAGCATGGCTGATGGAAAATGAAGGCACAATTTACCTGGGGACCCATGTTGGTGGCGACATCAAACGGGTCTCCGACTTTCCAGTTCTGGGCAGCCACCACAGCCCTCTTCACAAACTCGTCGTAGATCCCTTCCTGAACATAAACACGGGACCCCGCGACGCAAACCTCTCCCTGGAAGTCCAGATTCAGATAGCACTATATGTGGTCAGTGTCTGTCTTTTGCTACGTGGAACTGTTTACTCTTGGTAATTCTATCCTCTGTGAGGAGAATGCCATCTACTATTACCTTGTTGAAGAAGATGGCAAGCCTTGAGAGCTCGACCGCCATGTCGACATCAGCGTCGTCGAAGATTATCAGAGGCGACTTGCCACCGAGCTCAAGCGATACCGTCTTCAGGTTGCTCCGGGCAGATGCCTCCATGATGAGGCGGCCTACTTCACCAGAGCCAGTGAAGGCAACCTGGTCGATGTGGTGGTGGTTTCTTTCATTAGGATTTAGGACAAGTAAGACAGAAATGCATAGCACAGCACAGGTACTAATAATGGTGATTTGTGCTCACGCTGTCAACGTCCATGTGGGAGGCGATGGCGGCGCCGGCCGTCGGGCCGAAGCCAGGGACGACATTGATCACTCCGTCCGGAATGCCAGCCTAAACATGTATGCATGCACGTGAGGACAGTTCACATCATCACATGGAGAGTGTTGAAAGAGCGTTAGCTTGCACAGAGATTCATTACCAGCTTTGCAAGGTGAGCATAGTAGAGGGCCGAGAGGGGCGTCTGCTCGGCGGGCTTGACGACGACGGTGCATCCGGCGGCGAGCGCCGGGCTGATCTTGAGGAAGAACATGAGGCTGGGGAAGTTCCACGGGATGATGATGCCGACGACCCCGATGGGCTCCTTGAGGGTGTACCCCTGGTACTTGCCGGACACACGCAGCGACTCGCCGTGGATCTTGTCGGCGGCGCCGGCGTAATAGCGCAGCATCTGCACGGCGGAAGGGATGTCGATGATCTTGCCCAACAGGAGCAGCTTGCCGGCGTCGGCGCCGTCCAGCGCCGCCAGCTCCTCGATGTGCTGCTCCATCAGGTCGGCCAGCTTGTTCATGGCCCTGCTCCTCTCCTGCATGGATGCATGCATGCCGGCGACGAGCGACCTTGTCAGCAGGTCAATTTGTCGGATGAGCTACAGCAACAGGGAGTGCCGGATTGGATTACGTACGTAGCCTGACATGCGGGGCCACATGCCATGCTCGAAGGCCTCCCTGGCGGCCTCGACGGCGAGGTCCACGTCGGCTTTGTCCGCCTCTGCGATGTGGGCCAGCACGTCGCCTGTCCGCGGGTCCCTCGTCTCAAACGTCTTGCCTGAAAAATGAAATCGATCCACCCATAAATCACATGAGCACCATCGCCTCCCAAAATGAAATCCACCAGCAGGAAAACAAACGTCTTGCCAACGTCGAACGGTAATACTCTGTGGAAAAATAAACCGTCGACGCGTAGGCGGTGGCTACCATATATAAACATCCAGTGGCGGCAATTAAATATCAAAGGGATAGAAGACCTTGCGGCAATAATTCCATATATTATGGGATGATGCCGTCGAATCTCGTGAATGTGGCAGAGATAAGTTTCTTTTTTAGGGTAGAGAGACAAGTTGGTTCGATCCATTGAGCGAGCAAGCAGGTACTTTCACAAGCATCTCGCAAAAAAAAGGTACTTTCACAAGCAAAAAATAAAATGAATTAAAGCCTACTTTGTATCCTAGCTATACCTTTTTTTTTTGCAGATTTACAAGAATTCAAATATGTGCATGAAACTTAAGGTAAGCACACGACACCGAGTCATATAGATTATGCATACCAGAATTTTCTAAGGAACAGAAAAAGAAGACATTTCATAGAGCTGGGTGAGCATGTATGCTTATCCACACCACGATATTTCACAGATAACTGACGTGTGGATTTTGGCTCCTCATTTGGATTATCTTGTTTAGGACGTACTGATTGTTAGAACTCAAACGAATAGGCTCAATCTTATCGACTCCTCCCAACTACGCAGTAACATATACGTTAGCGAAGACGACAAAGGGAAGCTGGCGCGTAGGTATCCACCCCGTAAAAACCAAAACAACGTAGGTATCCACCAAACTGGAGCATAGCCAGTATATGCCTGCACAAACTAATTCATCATGACGACGTACCTGATGCGGCGTCAACGAACTCGCCGTTGATGAAGAGCTTGGTGTACTTGATCTCCGGCACCACCACCACCGGCTTGCCGTCGCACCCGCCGCCCTCGTTGCTCCCCATTGCGATGCGTGTCTCACCTCAGCAACACGGCCTCGAGTTGAGTAGGTTGGCTCTGCCTCTCGATCTTTCTGCTCCTCTACGGGAGAAAAGTCTTGTAGAACTAGGACTCTATATATAGAGTGCTATGGTGTCTGGCCACAGCTTGGAGAAGTACTTGTGGGACTTGAAAACTCTCTCTTCTCCTCCACCTTGCGTGTCAGTTAGTTGATGTTGCATCTCCTTCCAAGGAATATAGATGGTCAGCTCTTTGCTCTGTCACATTCGTACTTGAACTACACAAATAATAAATGCACCACGCATGCTCCCACATACAATTTCCTTTAGAAAAAAAGAGAATAATTTCTAGCCTCTGCATCATTGCAATGCACACGACCATAATAAGTTTATTTAAGTTCAAGTAACTATGAAGTACACAAGAAAGAACAAAGTAGACACGACCGACGAAAATAGAAATATCTCCCTACACATAGCCTATTATTGAACTATCATTAAAATCGGTTTCACGTATCCCTCATTCACGCCCGCGTACATGTATGCCTCTCGATGTCTTTCTTTTCGGCCTTCATATGTTTGATATTGCATAGTAGCTCAAGCATTTTACCTTGAGAATATGTAAAATATTTCTTTTGCATATAATGTATAAGTGTGTGGCCTTTCTAGCTTTTTGTAATGGAAATTTAATTTATTTCCGGTATTCTTTAACAAACCTGCAGGAGCACTGCCTTTTTGTTAAGAAGAGGAAAACATAATATGTGCATGATGGCATGTTTGTAAGAAAGAGACACGCCGGAACCCAAAAAATGCATAGCTTTTTTTTTCGCGAATACGCAAAAGCTTTGCGTATCATTGCATTGATAGGGGAAGAAAACAGTAGCAATTACAGGGGGAGCCTCGCAAGCACGTACACGAGAGGGCGTGAGCGAGAACTACAAGGGCGCATACACGGAGGGGAGGGGGATGCGCAAGCCCCTACAAGACACTATGGGGGCGGGAGCAGGTTGCTGAGCCCCTTGGCTCCGGCGGCGGCCCAGTTGCGGGCGTCTTCCTTGATGTCGTTGACGAGGAGTGGGATCGAGGGGGTCGCATCATTGACGAAGCAGGCGTTTCACGCCTTCCAAAGGCGCCAGGCGGTAAGAATGATGAGCGAAGCTAGACCGCGTCGCAAGGATGTCGGCGCGTCCTGCACGGACTGGGAGAACCAGTCACGAAAGTCCAACCCGGGGGTGGGGAGTGGCATGTCTGTGATCTGGTACCAGGATAGGACCTCATGCCATGTCTGCCTAGAGAAGACGCAACCAGCGAGAAGGTGCGCCATGGTCTCGGGCTCCTGGTCACAGAGTAGGCACATCGGGGCATGGGTAAGGCCGCGGCGGGCAAGCCGGTCGACAGTCCAGCACCGTCGTTGGAAGGCAAGCCAAAGGAAGATCTTGATGCGGAGGGGTGCCCAAGATTTCCACGTAAGTCTCCAGGAGGGCTCGATCGTGGAACCGGCAAATAGGGCCTTGTAGCACGACTTGGCGGAGTACACGTCGTTCGACGTCCAGCGCCAGGTGAGGGTGTTCGGGGCGCCGGAGAGTGTGATCTGTTGGAGTCGCGCCCGGAGGTGGACGTACTGCACAAGTGCCGCTGGGTCCAGATGGCCATGCACATCCTGAATCCAGGCATGGCAGGCCAAGCCATGGCCACGGTGCGTGTCTTGCGGTGTTGGCGGGGCACGAGGGCATGGACGAGAAGAGCCAGCTCGGCGATGGAGGTCTCGTCGATCCAATGGTCCTCCCAGAATGTCATCGCCGATCGTCCAGGTGGTGGAGGACCGGAAGATGGCCTGGACGGCCGGGCTGCTGGGGATATGGAGGTGTCGGCACGGGCGGGTGTGGTTAGTCTTGTGAAGCCATAGCCACTGGGCCTGCAGGGCGTGGGCGGAGCGCTGTAGGTCTGGGACGCCGAGGCCGCCATAGGCCAGTGGCCGGTAGAGTCTGGCCTAGCTGACGAGGCAGTGGCCTCCGTTGGTTGTTTTTCGACCTTGCCAGAGGAAAGCACGAATGAGGCGGTTCACCTGCTGCAAGATGGAGGTGTGCAGCGACATGACAATCAGAATGTGGGTGGGCATCACGTAGAAGACGTGCCGAACGAGGGCCAAATGCTCATTGCGGGAAAGCATGGACGCCCACCACGAGGAGAGCTTCTTTTCCAGCTTCTCGACGAAGGGCTGTAAGGACGAGGCGGTGATCTTGCGGATGGATAGCGGGAGGCCAAGGTACTTGATGGGGAACTCGCCAATCAGGCACGGGAAGTGGCTGGAGAGGGAGTCCCGGAGCTCGGGTGATCACTGGATAGGTAGTGTCGTGCACTTTGCGAGGTTGGTGTGGAGGCCTGAGGCGGTGCTGAACAGCCGGAGGATGTAGCGCACGGATCGCGCTCGTTGGGTGGCAGAATAGCACGACATCATCTGCGTAGAGAGAGAGAGAGAGGCTAGAGGACATGTGGTGCTCCGTAAGACGGTGAATGAGCCCCAAGGATGTGGCCCACTAGAAGAGGCAGTTTAGAACGTCAATGACGATCACGAAGAGCATGGGGACAACGGGTCGCCCTGACAGAGTCCCTTGCAGTGGTAGATCGGTGGCCCCGGGAGTCCATTGATGAGTACTCCGGTGCTCGCAGTGGACATGAGGATAGCTAAAACCTCATGCTAATTACTCCTGATTTTGGTGATTCTTTGTTGAAAAATCATGGCCCTCTACATGATATTGTTGAAGGCGAGGTGGCGTTCTCGTGCCGTTAAAGATGTGTCGGCTTCTTTCCTTTCAGACATTCCACATGATATAGATGATGAACCCACTGTGCCGCCTCTTGTGATTGTTGCTAATATTCCTCAAACATCATCCCACCAAATTCAGTCGAAGGAAAGGTTTACTATGAGTCCAGCTGATGATGCTCATCATCGACGTTGTTTAGCAAATAACTTGAATAACAATACAGTAACGCAGGTAGATTTTTATGACAGTACAATGCAACCTCAAATTATCAAGTGGACATGCGTTATACTGTCCTAAAAATCCATAGTTTGCATTATATTGTCATAAAAATTTGTTGCATAGTTTGATCTTGCTGAAAAGAGACCAAACTATGGATACACAATGCATTCTTTGTATTCTCGTATTCCATCTTCAACTTATCATTGTTGCCCATTTAATGTTTGGATGGATACTACTTCCTCCTTTCTGGTTTATAGGGCTTAAATCTGAAATCTCATCAACCAAGATGAATGGTGAGTGGAGGAATGTATCTCGTAGTTTACAAAATTACTCAAACTTTAACCTACATTAATTACAATGTATGCATGAATGACCATTAAATGAGTAAGAATGGTTACATGCATTGGTTGGTTTCTTTTAGTCCTTGCCTGCATTAATTTAATGCACCTTGAAATATGAACATGTGGTGGAAAGAAGTGAAAATACGATTTATAATATGAAAAAGGTAAGAAAATGAGATAAGTCTAATAAACCGGAAAGAAGGGAATAATAGGTTCAACATAACTTGCATTGTGTGGAGACATCTTGGCATGTGTTTCCTACAAAGTAGGCTAATTACCAATGTTAATTGTACCTTGTGACATCAATGCTGGTGGAAACCTATATGATCACACAGATCTCTAGGATGGTGCGGGCGACAGATGCAAGTGGGAGGGCTACTCCTAGGGCAGTAAATCTGCACTCATGTGTAGATTTAAAGTTACTCCACGATATTATTCCAAAGAAAAATATGGACCATGTTGATACTTAAATTATTGTCAACGTATCTTTTCTGAATGTCCCTATTAATGCAGATAGATTTTTGCTGACTATTCCTGTGAGACTCAGCACAATTGTTTCTGTAAACATAAATTGTGAAAGTCATATTTGTGTTCTACAATGAGTTAATGACACAAGAAAGAACTAGTGGATTGGCTTGGATAGTAATAACGGATGATGCTTTAAGAAGGTTGATTATGAAGAACCATTTGAATACCTTGTAATTATTTGAATTGTATTGCCATTATGATATATATTATACAGTTAAATAAGGTAGTAGTTCAAAGTTCAGACTTTGCTTTCTGAAGAGATGTAATTATTTGAACCGTGTACAAATATGGTGTATGTATATATATATAATTCTTTTTCATAATGTTTATACATAAGGTCCAGTTTCAGATTTCTCATCAGGCCTCTGATTTCTGGGGCACTACCCTCGTCTCTTTGATGGTGGACCACCGTAGCTTTATCCCTTGGTTTATCTTTGTGGAAGGAAGTCCATCGGTTTCTTAACGGAACACTGAGCCTTCCAAAGAAATATAATGTCTGCAAGAGGAATAACATCGAGATTTGTTAACGACGTTCACCAAACTTGATTACATCTTGGGGCCTGACTATGGTCACTCATCCCCATGACACCGTCACAGTGCCATACAACGGCCACCTGGGCGCTGGCACATGCCGCCAGCTTCCCTTGCGTGTATGTGCTATTATGTTGGCATAATTACATCGTGTTTCTATCATCTTACTATATAAGAGGCCTATGATACAAGTGTCCTATTACGACACGACTTCATATTCTGTCTAAACAATATACAACTCAGAGTTCAAATGTAACATACCTTGTACATTATATTCGACACAATTCCAACAAACTCTACCTTGACGAATATTCTCCACCACCTTGAATTTGTCCATGCGTCAAAGTTCCACATACATTGGACTTGAGTTTATCCATGAGAACCACTGCTACTCCCAAACTCCATGTGACTCCACTCGCAAATGTAGTCCCTTCTTTTCTTGATCACGGTCAACATTCGAGCAAAATTAAGTTCCTCTTTACTCTACTTCGTGCTCCCAACTTCTGGAGTATTCGTTCAATGCCATCACGCCCTGATCACCGATCTGCGTGAAAGTGAGAAACTCACTTATCAGGTGTCACACGTAAGAGTTAGCTGAACTCAACATCCTCGCTCTTCCATGACCGCCTATCTGAAACTTGAAAAAAAATCGTCGTTGCTTGTTGTCACCCTGATTCAAATTCGCAACTGTCTCACCACATGTATGACCACCAGAGCCCTGGCTCGTCTCCATGTCCCATGCATACCGCACACCTTGCCACTATTACCGCATCCAGTCTCTATTGTCCCGGTCAAGTCTCATGGGCCACGGACCCACACCATTCAACCGTCACTACAGAATACCACTGGTCATCGCCGACTGATGACGAGTCTCACGTTTCCATCAAACCACTGAGCTCCAGTCCGAACCACATGTCTCATGCTTTTCCCACTGAAATAGGCTTTGACTCTTTGTTGACTTCCATTGTAGCCTCTTAATCAGCCAAGTGAAGTCTTCCATCAGACCTCGGCTCCACCTTCAACATGACCTCGTTGTAGATGATCAGTCCACCCTCACGCCCCATCGACTTCAAACTCTGTGTGTACACCACCTTAGATCAACCCCGCGCCATAGTCTTGTTGAAGCCACACAAGCCCTTAGGCATTTGCCACATGTTCAAGCATCCTTGTTGCGCCAAAAAATGTCACCCTTGTCTGCTATAACCCAAGGTTTCCGGTCTCGTCGAACTTCTCCACCTCAAACCTGGTACGTGATGACACCATGGTTCTTTGAACGGCTGACCCTGTGAAAATTTATCTGAGATTTCCACGCGATGCCCCAAGTACACGAACGAAACCTTCACGTGCTACTAGCAATTCCAACCAAAAATTTTTGGTGTTCACATGATGGCTCCCTTGGCTAAAAAATTCAATGTTGGCTAATTGCCTTGCCAAAGCCTTCCGCCGGATGTGCACAAACGAGGGATGTTTTATCCTTCAGATGATCTGCCTTTTGTGTCAACACGAGAACTTGGTCCTTCATTATCGTGTTGTGATTGCTTGTTCTTCGGTGGATTGAACACGTACCTCGGATTAACTCTAGCAAATACTATTAATGAAATCAGCATGGAAATTCACAGGGGCACTCACTTGCCAAGGCCTGCCGCCCGCTCGATTTGCCTCACGATTCGCAAAATAGTTGAATCCCGCACGGCGGCAAAGTAAAAAAGAAAAGCCGTCAAAAAGCTTTTTAGGTTTTAAAAGTGAAACTTACAATTTTTGCATCTAAAAATGCCAAGTTTCAACAAGTTTCGGAGATATAATCTTAAGCAATTTTTTTCTGTCGGTCGTACACACAAAATAATTAAGTTTTATCGGTCGCTCGTACTAAGTTTCAACATCGAAACTTAACATGTTTTTAAGTCATCAAAATATATTCAAAATTGATCTTATTTTAAAGCGTTGTTCACGAGAAACATGAATATGAAAACAGAACTTAATTTGAAATTTTTGTTTAAAAGATATAGGACGTTGAAAATCGGAAGGCAAAATAAAAGGACCGCACTATGGATCTAAGTGCCCCCGCACTTTTGTACCACAAATCCATGCACCTCAAGAGTAACGTAGTAAAACAGAAACATCATATCTCAACCTATGGATGTCATTTCCTCGAAACATCAGGAGTAATTAAGTCAACGCTACAAATGCCAATCATTCTGTTGGGTCCTTCTACACCAGAATGTGCTATTATAAGACATACAGTGCATAAAATAACTCTTTGGCTCAAGTTGATGGAACCATCCATAATTTTCTAGCATACCCTCACATGGCAAGATAAGCCACCAATGTGGCATAGAATTAAATAAAGAAAGATATGATTTAGTATCATATCATGATACCGTATCATAATAAATGTTATGCTACTATATGTCATGTATGATAATAAAAGGTCACCTATGATACTAGTATATGATACACTATGCATTACGGAGACAACATCATATGCATGAATCATAGGTCTGGTTCATTGATACTTGATGAGATAATATGCTCCAATTTACCTGGCGGTGTCTCGTTCCAGGGAGAAAATGAAGTGGAATAGGATATGGTTGCGTGTTGGTATATCTGGTGGGAACGACGTCAAGTGTCCCATGATAAAGAGATTGGTACGCCAGCACGATCGTCTCTACAGATTAGGGGTATCGTTGCTAACTGGATAGCAGAAAAGAAGCTAGTTCCTCCACGACAGACTAGATGGTCTAGACCAGCATCAGGCTGTATAAAGCTTAACGTTGATGCTTCATATCATGTTGACTCAGGTGCAGAGGCAAGTGGTGCTATTTTACGAGATTCGAAGGGAGGTTTTGTTGCAGCGGCCATGGAATATAAACCGAATGCAATGGACGCTCCAACGATGGAGGCGTTTGCGCTATTATTGGGACTACGACTTGCTGAGGAGATGGGCATTTTTTCTTTGTCCATTGAGAGCGATTCTATGGAGATTGTTCAATCTATCCAGAATCCGGATGACTACCGGGCGTCAGGTGCGGTAATTACTGATGATTGTCGAAGGTTGATGAGTTCTTTTGGCAAGGCGACAATAAATCATTGTGTGCGTGATGTAAACGAGTGCGCTCATACTATTGCTCGTTTTAGTTTCTTGGGTCAGGAGTCAAGGGTGTGGCTTGATAAACCTCTGGATTTCCTGATTCCGCTTATTGTAAAGGATATGATTATGAATGAAATATAGTCGCCGAAGTTCAAAAAAAGTTATGATACTACTCACTACGGGCAGCCTAAGAGTATCATCCACTGTCACCTAAATCAAATAGAAATATAATTTGGCACTGTATTTAATGATGTGTGTGTGAGAGAGAGAGAGCCCTAGTATCATATCATCATATACAATTCATAGCACGTCAAACAAGGAAAAATAATTAAAAATAAATCATAGCCACAACTTTGTATGGAGATTCTATAAATGAATAAATGAAGTGTCAATATGATATTAGTCTATGATACTATGCATTGAGGAGTTAGTGGCATACTAGTATTATATGTATGGTACTAATTTATGATACTCCCCACTACGAGGGGTCTTACAAGAGTATCATGCACTACCATTTATAAACTGGTATCAAACTATAATTAAAGATATGAGCAAAGATTCTAGTGTCATACCATGATATAGTAAAATATAGTGCACACAAAAATTAATAGTTAATAAATAAGGTGGCATGAGCATCTACAACCGTATTGGGTTATTTTGCCTCCCTTATATCCACAAACACGTCTGAACATGTCAGGTTGCGCAACCTCCCCCCTCCCGCGCTCAACACACACACATTTGACAACCCCCAAGTACATACAAATACATGCAACGCCAATCAACACATACATTGATCATCACATCGCACATACGATATATGGCAGGTCATACATAACCAGAGGACAACCTGACATAGCAGTTCCTAGAACTACGATCATACTAATATTGGATAGTACTAAGCATTTTACTAGAAAAATGGGGAAAGATCTTCACCTCTTTGCCTTGCCCTTACCCTTTCCCTTGTCATTTTTTCATTTCCTAAGCGACGGTAGTACATTGCAAAGACAACATAGGAGTCATCGTCTAGGGGGCATTGAAGTCGGTGGCAGAGATGGAGGAGTCGGAAGAGGAGGGGGGCCCAATGAGACATCGGGCGGCATGGCCTGCTCCAAGGTAAGGAAGCGAGCTTTGGCGACGATGGCTGATTGCTCAACTTTGAGCAGTTCTAATGCTCTGATGCCTCCTACAATGCATGGAATTATTGGAGCGATGGGCGGTCGTCGTGCATCGCACCGGTCAATGAACGACCCAAGACGCCACGGACCAGTCACTCCTCGTCGGACTTGAAGGGCACGGTGGCCCACTTGGAGCGGCTGGATGATATGTCTCCAACGTATCTATAATTTTTGATTGTTCCATGCTATTATATTATCTGTTTTGGATGTTTTATATGCATTGGGACTAACCTATTAACCTAGAGCCCAGTGCCAGTTTATGTTTTTTCCTTGTTTTTGAGATTCGCAGAAAAGGAATACCAAACGGAGTCCAAACGGAATGAAACCTTCGCGATGATTTTTCTTGGACTAGAAGACACACTAGAGACTTGGAGATCAAATCAGACGCCCCCACCCTTGTGGGCCCCTCGTGACCCTCCTGGCCTAATTCTTTCACCCAAATATTCACATATATTCTCAAACCACCAGAAGCATCCACGAAAACACTTTTCCACCGCCGCAACCTTGTGTACCCATGAGATCCCATCTAGGGGCCTTTTTCGGCATCCTTCCGGAGGGGTATTCGATCACAGAGGGCTTCTACATCAACTCTAATTCCCTTCCGATGAAGCGTGAGTTGTTTACCTCAGACCTACGGGTCCATAGCTAGTAGCTAGATGGCTTCTTCTCTCTCTTTAATTCTCAATACCATGTTCTCCTCGATGTTCTTGAAGATCTATCCGATGTAATCTTCTTTTGCGGTGTGTTTGTCGAGATCCAATGAATTGTGGATTTATGATCAGCTTATCTATGAATATTATTTGAATCTTCTATGAATTCTTTTATGCATGATTTGATATCTTTGTAATTCTCTTCGAACTATCGGTTTAGTTTGGCCAACTAGATTGGTTTTTTCTTGCAATGGGAGAAGTGCTTAGCTTTGGGTTCAATCTTATGGTGTCCTTTCCCAGTGACAGTAGGGGCAGCAAGGCACGTATTGTATTGTTGCCATCGAGGATAAAAAGATGGGGTTTTCATCATATTGCTTGAGTTAATTCCTCTACATCATGTCATCTTACTTAATGCGTTACTCTGTTCTTCATGAACTTAATACTCTAGATGCAGGCAGGAGTCGGTCGATATGTGGAGTAATAGTAGTAGATGTAGAATTGTTTCGGTCTACTTGACATAGACGTGATGCCTATATTCATGATCATTGCCTTAGATATCGTCATAACTTTGCGCTTGTCTATCAATTGCCCGGCAGTAATTTGTTCACCCACTGTATTATTTGCTATCATGAGAGAAGCCTCTAGTGAAACCTATGGCCCCCGGGTCTATTTTCCATCATATAAGTTTCTATTTTCCATCATATAAGTTTCCGATCTACTATTTTTCAATCGTTTACTTTCAGATCTATAAACCAAAAATATTTACTTTACCGTTTATCTATCTCTATCAGATCTCACTTTTGCAAGTAACCGTGAAGGGATTGAAAACCCCTTTATCGTGTTGGGGGCACGTTGTTTGATTGTTTGTGCAAGTATTAGGTGATTTGTGCGTTGTCTCCTACTGGATTGATACCTTGGTTCTCAAACTGAGGAAAATACTTATCTCTACTTTGCTGCATCACCCTTTCCTCTTCAAGGGAAAAACCAACACAAGCTTAAGAAGTAGCACTGGACACGTCCCGAGCCACTTGCCTGGCGCGGCGAGCTACCCATGCCTCGAACTCGAGGAGCCGTCGTGGGATTGGTGGACATGGCCCTATCAAGTAGCGTCGTTTGCGAGTTTGCCCGTTGTGATGATCAGGAGTTGCAAGAGCCCAGTAGGGCCACTTGTGACAACACGAACCTCGACGAGTGAGGTTGCACTCACCCCGTCGAGCCACCTAGGCGGTCGTGGAGTTTGAGGAGCCCCGTCGGGCCATCGGGAAGGGCGTGGAGCTCGAATCCACCTCTAGATTATCCCTGTCAACGGGGTCTACCTCAGACCTAGATTCGCTTCTAGTGCCAGACATGTTGGCACGGGACAGTGGAGATGAACCTCGGTCCAAAGCAGAGAGGATAGCTCGAGAAGTTGAGTAGAAGGAGCTAGAGTTTGGTCTAGGGTGCGATTTTGTAGGGCCGGGGTGGGCCAGGCTGGGTGATAATCCGCAAGTATAGGGGATCAATCATAGTCCTTTCGATAAGTAAGAGTGTTGAGCCCAATGAGGAGCAGAAGGAAATGACAAGCAGTTTTCATCAAGGTATTGAATAGCATCAAGGATCTGGACATTTAATATTTCACAAAATAAATCAACTAGCATCAACTACAAGATGTAATCAACACTACTAGCAACCCACCGGTACCAATCTAAGATTTTGAGACGAAGATTGAATACAAGAGATGAACTAGGGTTTGAGATGAGATGATGATGTTAAAGATGTTGATGAAGATTGATCCTCCCACGATGATAGGGTTATTGGTGATGTCGATGGCTCTGATCTCCCCCTCTCGTAGCGAAGTTTCCCTCGCGGAATCGCTCCACCGGAGAGCAAAAGTGCTCCTGCCCAGGTTCTGTCTCGAGACCGTGGCGCTTCATCCCGAAAGTCCTCCTCTTATGTTTTCTAGGGCAAATGGGATTATATACCAGAAGATGGGCCATGGAGGATGGCCAGGAGCCCCAAAAGCCACCAGGGTGCACCCTGGTGCCTTGTGGGCACCTGGTGGGCCCCCGTGTGGTATTTCTTTCTTCCAGTATTTTTATATATTTTAGAATAATTCTCCATAAAATTTCAGCTCATTTGGAGTTGTGCAGAATAGGTATCTCTGACATAGATTTTTCAGATCTAGAATTCCAGCTATCGGCAGTCTCCCTCTTCATATAGATCTTGCAAATTAAGAGAGAGAAAAAGCATTAGAATTGCACCACAAAGTATTGTATTGATTAAAAACATCATAAATAACAGTAGGAAAATGTAACACCCCGGTGTAATGATGCTACAGTAATTCCTAAGATCAAGCAAATCATTCTGCTAAAGCAGTGCTTAGTCACTTTGATCAATATCTCATTTCAAATTCCAGTCAAATTCAAACTCAAATGTTAAGTGAAATTCAAAGTTTCTCAAACATGAAAACTAAAATGTTCATCATGTGGCAAATATTCTTTTGATAGTATTGGCGGTGAACCAACATTTTTGCAAAATGTCTAAGTGCCCTAAACTAATTTAAATAGTGGCTAAAGCAATTAAATTAAATGCTTTTGAGTTAAAAAATGCTAAACTATTTTATTTTGGTTCCAAACTTGTTGTTCAATGTCCTAAATTGTTATACTATTTAGGTGTAAGTTTTATAAATTATAAAACTGTTTTGCTTTTTGGAAATAAATGAAAGCACAGAAGTTTAAAAAAATAGTAAAGGAAAAGGAAAGCAGAGAGAGAGAGAAAGCCCCCTACCCCCTGGGCCTCGGCCCAGCCGAGTCAGCTGGCCCAGCTAGAGCGGCCCAGTACCCCCTCCTCGGTCGCTCCCCTTCCTGTTCCTCCGACCATGGGGAAGGGGTGCGTCCAGGCGCCACCGCACCTCCTCGCCGGCGACGCCCATACAGGATAAGGGCGAGGCCGACGCCTCAGGCCTCCTCTCCCCACCTACCTGCACCCACTCCTCCGCTCTCCTCTGTCTTCCCACTCCTTAGATCCCCTTTCACCCGAGCGTCGTCGCCGCCGTGTTGCTGCTCCACTGCGGCCACCAGCCGCCCCGTGCCCTATCGTCGTGCCCGGGAGCACGACCGTCGTCTGCCTCGTCATCCCCGACCACCCAAACGGGCCGGGCATCACCGGAGAGCCCGCAACAACGTCTTCTTCCTTCTCTGCACCACCGCACACCGTCACCGTCTCCGGCCACCACGAGCCCTCCCCGAGCCGCGACCGCACAACTACAGGGCTGGTGAGCCCCGCGCTCCTTCCCCCTCTATTCTCAGCCTCTGCCATGGCCGTAGCTGCTCCCCTCCCATCGTGCCCGAGCTCGTCGCCGTGGTGGTCCTCGCTGCCGTGGCCACGACTCACGGAGCTGGCAGCCAACCGCCCCGTCGTGCTCAGCACCTCCGCCCGCACCCACTCCACGCGCCCGCTACTTCTCCCGCTCCCCCTAGCGCCATCGTCGACAGGCCAGTGCTCCGACCGCCGCCGCGAGCTCGTCTCCGGTGAGCTTGTCGCCTCCCGTCTACTACCGACTGCGGCAATGGATGCGTGATAACCCACAAGTATAGGGGATCACAACAGTTTTCGATAAGTAAGAGTGTCGAACCCAACAAGGAGCTAAAGGTAGAACAAATATTCCCTCAAGTTCTATCGACCACCGATACAACTCTACGCACGCTTGACGTTCGCTTTACCTAGAACAAGTATGAAACTAGAAGTACTTTGTAGGTGTTGTTGGATAGGTTTGCAAGATAATAAAGAGTACGTAAATAAAAAGTAGGGGCTGTTTAGATAAAGAAACAATAAAGTAAATATAGCGAGTGTGGAAAAGTGGTGGTAGGAGTTGCGAAATTGCCCCTAAGCAATTGACTACTTTACTAGACCGATAGCAAGTATTATGTGGGAGAGGCCACTGCTAGCATGGCATCCCTTACTTGGAATTCTATGCACTTATGATTGTAACTATTACCAAACATCCTCAACTACTAATGTTCATTAAGGTAAAACCCAACCATAGCATTAAGATATATTGGTCCCCCTTCAATCCCGTATGCATCAATTTCTATGCTAGGTTGAAGCTTCTGTCACTCTTGCCCTCCAATACATAGTCCTATCAACATACAACTAACCCTATGGTGTGATCCACGCGCGCGCTCATATCATGGGCACCAAAGGACAACAACATAACCACAAGCAAATTAAATCAATCATAGCAATTCATCAACCACCGATAGGACAACGAAAATCTACTCAGACATCATAGGATGGCAACACATCATTGGATAATATTATAAAGCATAAAGCACCATGTTCAAGTAGAGGGTACAACGGGTTGCGGGAGAGTGGACCGCTGTAGATAGAGGGGGGAAGGTGATGGAGATGTTGGTGAAGATCGCGGTGATGATGATGATGGCCACAGCGGCGTTCCGGCGCCACCGGAGGAGAGGGGGAGAGGGGCCCCCTTCTTCCTCTTCTTCCTTGACCTCCTCCCTAGATGGGAGAAGGGTTTCCCCTCTGGTCCTTGGCCTCCATGGCATGGGAGGGGCGAGAGCCCCTCCGAGATTGGATCTATCTCTCTGTTTCTCTCTGGTTCTGCCTTCTATTTTGACTCTGTTTCACCGTTTCATATATATATGGAGATCCATCACTCCGATTGGCCTGAAACCTCCGCCGTGATTTTTTTCCGAATATTAGCTTTCTTGCGGCAAAAGAAGAGCGTCAACCGCCTTACGGTGGGTTCACGAGGGTAGAGGGCGCGCCCTAAGGGGGGCACGCCCCCTGCCTCGTGACCACCTCGGGCACTGGTTCGCGTTGATTTTCCTTCCAAATTTTCCATATTTTCCAAAAATAAGCTCCGTCCGTTTTTATCCCGTTTGGACTCCGTTTGATATGGATATTCTGCGAAACCAAAAACATGCAACAGACAGGAACTGGCACTGGGCACTGGATCAATATGTTAGTCCCAAAAATAATATAAAAAGTTGCCAAAAAGTATATGAAAGTTGAATAATATTAGCATGGAACAATAAAAAATTATAGATACGACGGATACGTATCAGCATCCCCAAGCTTAATTCCTGCTCGTCCTCGAGGAGGTAAATGATAAAAAAGATAATTTTTGATGTGGAATGCTACCTAGCATAATCTTGATCATATGTCTAATCATGGCATGAATATTAAGACACGAGTGATTCAAAGCAATAATCTATCCTTTGACATAAAGACAATAATATTTCAAGCATACCAACCAAGCAATTATGTCTTATTGAAATAACATAGCCAAAGAAAGTTCATCCCTACAAAATCATATAGTCTGGCTATGCTCCATCTTCACCACACAAAGCATTCACATCATGCACAACCCCGATGACAAGCCAAGCAATTGTTTCATACTTTGACGTTTCTCAAACCTTTTCAACTTTCATGCAATACATGAGCGTGAGCCATGGACATAGCACTATAGGTGGAATAGAATATGATGGTGGGGGTTATGTGGAGAAGACAAAAAAAGGAGAAAGTCTCACATCAACTAAGCGTATCAACGGGCTATGGAGATGCCCATTAATAGATATCAATGTGAGGAGTAGGGATTGCCATGCAATGGATGCACTAGAGCTGTAAGTATATGAAAGCTCAAACTGAAACTAAGTGGGTGTGCATCCAACTTGCTTGCTCATGAAGACCTAGGGCATTTGAGGAAGCCCATCGTTAGAACATACAAGCCAAGTTCTATAATGAAAATTCCCACTAGTATATGAAAGTGATAACTAAAGAGACTCTCTATATGAAGAACATGGTGCTACTTTGAAGCACAAGTGTGGTAAAAGGATAGTAACATTGCCCCTTCTCTCTTTTTCTCTCATTTTTTGTTTTTTTGTTTTTTTATTTTTTTTTATTTTTTGGTGGGCTTCTTTGGCCTCTTTTTTTATTTGGACTTCTTTGGCCTCTTTTATTTTTTTTGTAAAGTCCGGAGTCTCATCCCGACTTATGGGGGAATCATAGTCTCCATCATCCTTTCCTCACTGGGGCAATGCTCTAATAATGATCATCATCACACTTTTATTTACTTACAACTCGATATCTAGAACAAAGATATGACTCTATATGAATGCCTCCGGCGGTGTACCGGGATGTGCAATGATCTAGCATAGCAATGACATAAAAAAACGGACAAGCCATGAAAACATCATGCTAGCTATCTTACGATCATGCAAAGCAATATGACAATAAATGCTCAAGTCATGTATATGATGATGATGGAAGTTGCATGGCAATATATCTCGGAATGACTATGGAAATGCCATAATAGGTAGGTATGGTGGCTGTTTTGAGGAAGATATAATGAGGCTTATGTGTGACAGAGCGTATCGTATCACGGGGTTTGGATGCACCGGCGAAGTTTGCACCAACTCTCGAGGTGAGAAAGGGAAATGCGCGGTACCGAAGAGGCTAGCAATGATGGAAGGGTGAGAGTGCGTATAATCCATGGACTCAACATTAGTCATAAAGAACTCACATACTTATTGCAAACATATATTAGTCACCGAAACAAAGTACTACGCACATGCTTCTAGGGGAATAGATTGGTAGGAAAAGACCATCGCTCATCCCCGACCGCCACTCATAAGGAAGACAATCAATAAACACCTCATGCTCCGACTTCGTTACATAAAAGTTCAGCATACGTGCATGCTACGGGACTTGCAAACGTCAACACAAGTATTTATCAATTTCACAATTACTCAACTAGCAGGACTCTAATATCACCACCTTTATATTGCAAAACTATTGCAAGGAATCAAACATATCATATTCAGCGATCTACAAGTTTATGTAGGATTTTATGACTAACCATGTGAATGACCAGTTCCTGTCATCTCTCTAAATAGATATAAGTGAAGAAAGAGAGTTTAATTCTTTATACAAAAGATATGCCCACGCTCTAACAAATATAAGTGAAGCAAAAGGGCATTCTACAAATGGCGGTTGTCTAAGTGAAGAGAAACAGGCAATCCAAACTTCAAATGATATAAGTGAAGCACATGAAGCATTCTATAAAGCCATACTCAAAGAATATAAGTGAAGTGCAAAGAGCATTCTATAAATCAACCAAGGAGTATCTCATACCAGCATGGTGCAAAAAAGAAACATGAAAACTAAAGTAAAGATGCTCCAAGGTTGCACATATCGCATGAACGAAACGAATCCGAAAACATACCGATACTTGTTGAAGAAAGAGGGGATGCCTCCCCAGCATCCCCAAGCTTAGACGCTTGAGTCTCCTTGAATATTTACTTGGGGTGCCTCGGGCATCCCCAAGATTGAGCTCTTGCCTCTCTTCCTTCTTCTCACATCGAAACCTTCTCAATCATCGAACACTTCATCCACACAAAACTTCAACAGAAAACTCGGTAAGATCCGTTAGTATAATAAAGAAAATCACTACTCTAAGTACTGTTGAAAACCAATTCATATTTTGTTTTTGCATTGTGTCTACTGTAATATAACTTTTTCATGGCTTAATCCACTGATATAAATTGATAGTTTCATCAAAACAAGCAAACTATGCATCAAAAACAGAATCTGTCTAAAACAGAATAGTCTGTAGCAATCTGAATATTCACCATACTTCTGATACTTGAAAAATTCTGAAAAAATTAGAAAAAATAAAAAATTTGTACAGAAAGACAGTGCAAAAAGAATCAGATTCATGCACTACAGCCAAAGTTTCTGTCCTGCACCGCACAAACCAACAAGCATCGTAAACATCCTAAAGGCAAACCTTGGCACATTATTTTTATAATACAATGAAATTGTACAAGGGGATAATTATTTTTGTTGAAAAGTTTCTGTAGTCAAGATTCACAAAGTTGTCGTGAGCATGAACAAAGTCCAAGGAGCTCTCCCACTTCAACAGTGCTTGTCTTTCTCACTTTCACTTTCCTTTTTGAAAAAGTTTTGGGTTCCCCTCTTTATTTTTGTTGTTTTTAAACTATGTAAAAGTACTCAACAGAAATAAATGACTCTCTAAAACTTCTGGGTTGTCTCCCTAGCAGCGCTTTGTTTAAAGCCATTAAGCTAGGCATATAGTGCTCAAGTAGTGAGTCCACCCGGATCCCATGGTATATCAAAGCCAATTTTAATTAGCAATGATTTGTAATTTAGTAGTGAGCACAAGGTAACATATATCATGTAATGACGAAGTCGAACTCTCTTCCTATGCATCGGCATGTCCTAAAAGAACAATTCATGCACACATAGTAAAGGTCGATGCATAGTATAAACAGTTTCTTGCAATTTTATCATGTGGGAAACATAGAGAGGTGGAGATATAGTTCCTCTCTCATAATAGTCGCAAGTAGGAGCAGCAAGCACATGCATATTATATTTATCGAAATCATCATGTGCAACGATAAAAGGCAACCCATCAATATAATCCTTAATAAGTGCAAACTTCTCCGATATAGTATAATCAGGAGAATTCAAAAAGATAATAGGATTATCATGCGTGGGTGCAATAGCAACAATTTCATGTTTAACATAAGGAACTATAGCAAGTTCATCTCCATAAGCATAATTTATGTTGGCATCTTGGCCACAAGCATAGCAAGCATCATCAAAAAGGGATATTTCAAGAGAATCAATGGGATCATAACAGTCATCATAGCAATCATCCTTCGGTAAGCACGAAGGGGAATTAAACAATGTATGAGTTGAAGAGTTACTCTCATTAGGAGGTGGGAACGGGTGATCAATCCGCTCTTCCTCCTTTTGTTCTTCGCTCTCCTCCTCATCTTTTTCATCCAATGAGCTCATAGTTTCATCGATTTCTTCTTCCATAGACTCCTGCAAAATATTAGTCTCTTCTTGGACAGCGGAGTAGTCCTCAATATATAGTTTAACATAAGCATTAGAAGCATAATTCTCATAACAATATTCAAGTATGGAAAAAATTTTAGATTTGTGAAGAGTAGCATCATACTTTTCAATCAAAGAAGCAATATCAGAAGCATCCTTAAAAGCAACAAATTCTTCAATTTGTTGAACATCATAGTAATTATAAACACCCTTAGCATACAAAGATACAATTCCATTATTACTAAACTCACATTGATAGGGAAGGTGTTTCTTAGGGTTTTCAGAACAACAAGTAAAATCATATATTTCACATAAATTCCAAGCATAGCATTGCAAACGTTGAATTTGACCCCATAATAGTTTCCCTTTTTCAGATATACGGTGTCGCACATAACAAGCATGCTCATCTAAAGATTTGCCCTCAACTAAGCTAGTTGGGGTTTCGGCACGAGCACAAAGGGATCGAAGATGATCCAAGTAAAAAACTTCAGCGGTGTGATAGATTTTGAGTGGTTCTTCAACCATTGGTTCAGTAGGTACAACTAATATTTTTGGTATTTTGCATTTCCTACCCATAACTAAAGGTAGAAAACAACTAAGAACAGCAAATAAAAATTACTTAGTGATAAAGCAAACAAGCACACACGAGAATATTCACCCCACGCTATTGCTCCCCGGCAACGGCGCCAGAAAAAGGTCTTGATAACCCACAAGTATAGGGGATCGCAATAGTTTTCGATAAGTAAGAGTGTCGAACCCAACGAGGAGCTAAAGGTAGAACAAATATTCCCTCAAGTTCTATTGACCACCGATACAACTCTACGCACGCTTGACGTTCGCTTTACCTAGAACAAGTATGAAACTAGAAGTACTTTTTAGGTGTTGTTGGATAGGTTTGCAAGATAATAAAGAGTACGTAAATAAAAAGTAGGGGCTGTTTAGATAAAGAAACAATAAAGTAAATATAGCGAGTGTGGAAAAGTGGTGGTAGGAGTTGCGAAATTGCCCCTAAGCAATTGACTACTTTACTAGACCGATAGCAAGTATTATGTGGGAGAGGCCACTGCTAGCATGTCATCCCTTACTTGGAATTCTATGCACTTATGATTGGAACTATTAGCAAGCATCCACAACTACTAATGTTCATTAAGGTAAAACCCAACCATAGCATTAAGATATATTGGTCCCCCTTCAATCCCGTATGCATCAATTTCTATGCTAGGTTGAAGCTTCTGTCACTCTTGCCCTCCAATACATAGTCATATCAACATACAACTAACCCTATGGTGTGATCCACGCGCGCGCTCATATGATGGGCACCAAAGGACAACAACATAACCACAAGCAAATTAAATCAATCATAGCAATTCATCAACCACCGATAGGACAACGAAAATCTACTCAGACATCATAGGATGGCAACGCATCATTGGATAATAATATGAAGCATAAAGCACCATGTTCAAGTAGAGGGTACAACGGGTTGTGGGAGAGTGGACCGCTGTAGATAGAGGGGGGAAGGTGATGGAGATGTTGGTGAAGATCGCGGTGATGATGATGATGGCCACGACGGCGTTTCGGCGCCACCGGAGGAGAGGGGGAGAGGGGCCCCCTTCTTCCTCTTCTTCCTTGACCTCCTCCCTAGATGGGAGAAGGGTTTCCCCTCTGGTCCTTGGCCTCCATGGCATGGGAGGGGCGAGAGCCCCTCCGAGATTGGATCTATCTCTCTGTTTCTCTCTGGTTCTGCCTTCTATTTTGACTCTGTTTCACCGTTTCATATATATATGGAGATCCATCACTCCGATTGGCCTGAAACCTCCGCCGTGATTTTTTTCCAAATATTAGCTTTCTTGCGGCAAAAGAAGAGCGTCAACCGCCTTACGGTGGGTTCACGAGGGTAGAGGGCGCGCCCTAAGGGGGGCACGCCCCCTGCCTCGTGACCACCTCGGGCACTGGTTCGCGTTGATTTTCCTTCCGAATTTTCCCTATTTTCCAAAAATAAGTTATGTTCGTTTTTATCCCGTTTGGACTCTGTTTGATATGGATATTCTGCGAAACCAAAAACAGGCAACAGACAGGAACTGGCACTGGGCACTGGATCAATATGTTAGTAACAAAAACAATATAAAAAGTTGCCAACAAGTATATGAAAGTTGAATAATATTGGCATGGAACAATCAAAAATTGTAGATACGACAGAGACGTATCAATACGCGCGAAGCCGCCCGTAGAGCCATTCTGCATGACGAGCCGTGTCCCGAAGCACCATCACCATCGAGCGCCCGAAGGCCACCGCCGCCCGTGCTCCATGCCGGCGTCGTCTCCGGCCGTCCCCGCGCGAGCCACCACCACCACCCGACTCGGCATCATGCACGTGTTCGAACGGTGCGAACCGCTCGTGAAAAGTCCGCCCTAGATGGATTTCGGTGCGCGCCCGGCCCTCCGCCGTGGCTATGGCCACCGACGGTTAAACGCCGTCGCCCGCGCTGACGTGGTCGGCCCGGGGCCACCACCTGGGTCACTGACCCGTGGGCCCCTGGGGCCCGGCCGGCCTGTTGACCGGTCAGCTCTGCTGATTGGACCAGCCCATGCAACTGACAAATGGGGCCCACACCCCTGATTAACGAAGTTAATTAAGCTAATTTAATTAACCTAATTAGACACTGATAGGTGGGCCCCTTCTAATTAATTAACTTAGTTAGTTTAGGTTAACCTCTGTTAGCCCTACTGTCTATGACAGGTGGAACCCACTGGTCAGTTTGACTTGGTCAGTGCGGCTGTTGACTGCTGGCGTCATCCCCACGCAATGCTGATGTCATAATCAATTTCTGTTATTTTAAATAATTCCAGAATATCAACTTTGAAAAATCATAGAAATTAATCCGTAACTCGGATGGAAATTTTTTCTACATGAAAGTTGCTCAGAAAAACGAGACAGACCCGAATACGCTACCCACATACCTGTCAGATGCCTCTAACTATTTGAACACTGAACATTCCCCCTCCGGTCATGTGTCTGACACAGGTCCAGAACCGCGAAAACATTCCCGGTTGAATTCCCCCTTTAACAATATCGAGTAGCCATACGTTAGGTCACACCCGGCACAACATATTTCCATGTTATGCTTTGTGATGCTTTGTTTGCTTTATATTTATTGTTTCTTCCCCCTCTTCTCTCTGGTAGACCCCGAGACCGATGCTGATGCCCTTGTGATCGACTACGTCGACGACGACACTTCTTCCTTTTCAACAGAGCTTCCAGGCAAGCAAACCCACCTTGAGCATTCCGATATCGCCCATTTCTTTCCCTCTCATGCTTGCATTAGAACTGCTACTACTTTCTGTATGATCCTACTCTGATGCATAGCCTGTTTTTGTTACCTGCTTTCATACCTTACCTGCCTATTCTAAATTGCTTAGTATAGGTTAGTTAGAGAACCATCAGTGACCCCCACCTTGTCCCAGTTGCCCCTCTTTATGTTCGATGACTCGATCAACGTGATCGACGTCCATGCCCTGACACCACACATCACCCCCTTAGTTGTATGACTCTCCAGAGTTACTGTCGAGTGCCGAGGGTGACACCTCATCAGCACTTCTGATGTTAATACTGTAGGGTAGCTATTTGGTCGTGGTCATCGAGGGTGGTTCCTCGTTAACCACTTTCGATATGGCTCTGTTGTGCAACCCCTCAAGTGTGAACCTTGAGGGTGGTTCCTCCTATGTTCACCTTGATGATTACATCGAGTGGAATCCACCGAGGGTGGTTCCTCGGAGTTTCCCCTTGATGTTTGGACACACGGATACATTGGCTTTACAACTGTTACTCGGAAAGGCGGGTCGACCCTGAGGGGTACCCGCGAGTGATGTGGAGACAGGTTGACCTGGAGGGTACCCGAGAGTTGAATACGAGGCATGGCCGGGCATTCTTAGCCCTTGCCGCAAGTCCTCGAGACGGGGCGACGAGGTCACCTCTTTCGTGAGTCTCTGCTTGTGACCGCACTACCAACACACTAATGGTTTGGATATTTGGTCCGAGTAGGCCTATGGACTTTTCGCACTGACCACCACGCAGGAATAAGTATGGGCACTCTGCATCGTATGTATCAGCCGAAAGCTCGCTGACGTAAGCAATGGAGCGGCGCGTGCCTGATACGTCTCCAACGTATCTATAATTTTTGATTGTTCCATGCTATTCTATTATCAACCTTGGATGTTTTATATGCATTTATATGCTATTTTATATGATTTTTGGGACTGACCTATTAACCTAGAGCCCAGTGCCAGTTTCTGTTTTTTCGTTGTTTTTGAGTATCGCAGAAAAGGAAAACCAAATGGAGTCCAATTGACCTGAAACTTCACGGAGATCATTTTTGGACCAGAAGAAGCCCACGGAGTACCAGAGCTAGGCCAGAAGAGTCCCGAGGCCACCACGAGGGTGGGGGCGCACCCTACCCCCTGGGCGCGCCCCCTACCTCTTGGGCCCCTCGTGGCTCCCCTGACCGACTTATTTCTCCTATATATATCCATATACCCTAGAAACATCGAGGAATAGAATAGATCGGGAGTTCCACCGCCAGAAGCTTCCATAGCCACCGAAAACCAATCTAGACCCGTTCCGGCACCCTGCCGGAGGGGGAATCCCTCTCCGGTGGCCATCTTCATCATCCCGGTGCTCTCCATGACGAGGAGGGAGTAATCCACCCTCAGGGCTGAGGGTATGTACCAGTAGCTATGTGTTTGATCTCTCTCTCTCTCTCGTGTTCTTGAGGTGATACGATCTTGATGTATCGCGAGCTTTGCTATTATCGTTGGATCTTGTGATGTTTCTCCCCCTCTACTCTCTTGTGATGAATTGGGTTTTCCCTTTTTAGTTATCTTATCGGATTGAGTCTTTAAGGATTTGAGAACACTTGATGTATGTCTTGCATGTGCTTATCTATGGTGACAATGGGATATCACGTGATCCACTTGATGTATGTTTTGGTGATCAACTTGCGAGTTCCGTGACCTCGTGAACTTATGCATAGGGGTTGGCACATGTTTTCGTCTTGACTCTCCGGTAGAAACTTTAGAGCACTCTTTGAATTTCTTTGTGTTGGTTGAATAGATGAATCTGAGATTGTGTGATGCATATCGTATAATCATACCCATGATACTTGAGGTGACATTAGGGTTTTGGTTGATTTGTGTCTTAAGGTGTTTCTAGTACGAACTCTATGATAGATTGAATGGAAATAATAACTTCATGTTATTTTACTAGGGATTCTAGAATAGATCGATCAGAAAGGATAACTTTGAGGTGGTTTCGTACCCTACCGTAATCTCTTCGTTTGTTCTCCGCTATTAGTGACTTTGGAGTGACTCTTTGTTGCAGCAATTATGTTATTATTGTTGAGAGAACTTGCACTAGTGAAAGTATGAACCCTAGGCCTTGTTTTAACTCATTCCAATACTGTTTACGCTCACTTTTATCATTAGTTACCTTGCTGTTTTTATATTTTCAGATTACAAAAACCATTATCTACTATCCATATTGCACTTGTATCACCATCTCTTTGCCGAACTAGTGCACCTATACAATTTACCATTGTATTGGGTGTGTTGGGGACACAAGAGACTCTTTGTTATTTGGTTGCATGGTTGATTGAGAGAGACCATCTTCATCCTACGCCTCCCACGGATTGATAAACCTTAGTTCATCCACTTGAGGGAAATTTGCTACTGTCCTACAAACCTCTGCACTTGGAGGCCCAACAACGTCTACAAGAAGGAGGTTGTGTAGTAGATATCAAGCTCTTTTCTGGCGCCGTTGCCGGGGAGGTTAGCACTTAAAGGTATATCATTAGATCTTGCAATCTAATCTTTTAGTTTCTTGTTTTATCACTAGTTTAGTTTATAAAAGAAAATTACAAAAAAATGGAATTGAGTTTGTCTCATACGCTTCACCTTTTTAATATTTTTCATGAGAATGACAGAAAGGAAAATTGTGCTCAAGTGCTAGAAGAAGAAGTCTATAAAATGCTTGGCATTAAATCTTTGGATGATGAGCATGATTGCAATGTTGTTATTATGAACTCTTTGAATATCCATAGTACTAATGATGATTGCACTAGTCATGATGAAAATGTCTCTTATAAGCATGTCAACTTTTGTGGAATACATAGGGCTTGCAAGTACACAACAATTAGGTAAAATAGATTTTGCAAGATGCATAAGTATTTGGAAACTAAATGGTTGCAAGAGAGGCTAGATGTTTGTGCTGAAAATTTAAAATTTCTTCACCATACTTGTGAACTTTGCAATGAACATGGTCATTTAAATCTCAAATGCAAATTGTTTCATGATCGTATCTTGTCCAAAAATTGTGATGATTTGATTTCTCTTGCACATCATAATGAACTTAGTTTGCTTTTGGGTTATGAATAAGTGAAACATATAACTAAGCATATTCCAGAATATAACCTTGAGAAATTCCTCGATATTGATCTAGAAGAAATTCTTATGTATTGTGCGGTGAATTTCATTGAAAACCCTTATATTGCCAGTTACATAAAGAAAAGAAAACAAATAGAGGATGAAGAGAATACTAATGAAAGGGAAGAGGCTTCCCAATATCCTCCTATTATTTCTTATGATGAGTCAGGTAACGAGGAGGAGCTTTCTATTCAACCAATCTCATCAATAAGGAGCTCCGAAAAGAGGATTAAACCCACACATGATGTGAAGAAGAAAAAGAAAATACGGAGAAATAAAGGTGAAAAGGTATCCCTCCCAAATGATGTTGCCACTCTTAATCATTGTGATGATGATAATTGTTATACTATTGGTGCTATCCATACTATCAATGATGAGAGTGATTATGATTATGACATGAAAAGGGCCAAGCTTGGGGATGCTATGTTTGATGAGAATGACATGTTTGAGAATGTATTTGCTGCAATTAATGTTAGTCCCAAGCTTGGGGATGCTATGTTTAATGAAGATGATATTTGTATTCTCCCAAGTTTTGATATGCAAATTTATTATGATGATAGCATGCCTCCTACTTATGATGATTATATTGATGAAAGTGGGTTTGGAAGAGTGTCAACTTTAGGAAGTAACGATCCCACTATTTTGGAGAATGTTGAATCTTCTTGTGATAATTATGAAAGTGGATTTGGAGAGGCCATGACTTTATTTAGTAATGATTCCACTATCTTGGAAGAGGTTTCAATTGATTATGATGAGAACAAAGTTGATACCTATGATGATTATTGTGATGACACTTACGCTATAAAAAGTAGAGATGATTATATTTATAAAACTTTTCATGATTATGATTACCCTTTTTCTGAACATTACTCCTTTAATGTGGAAACAATTTATAGTATTCGAGTTTCTTATGATACTCCCACTATTTTGATTGAGAAGAATCTTGCTTATGTGGAGAGTAGTAAATTTTCTATGCTAGATCATGAAAACAATGCTTTATGTGATGGTTATATTGTTGAATTCATTCATGATGCTACTGAAAATTATTATGAGGGAGGAACATATGCTTGTAGGAATCGCAATAATATCATGTTTCCTCTCTATGTGCTTAAAGTTTTGAAGTTATGCTTGTTTTGCCCTCCTATGCTAGTTGATTATTGTTCCCATAAGTTGTTTGCTCACAAAATCCCTATGCATAGGAAGTGGGTTAGACTTAAATGTGCTAGTCATATTATTCATGATGCTCTCTTTATGTTTCAATTCTTATCTTTTATGTGAGCATCATTGAAATCATCATGCCTAGCTAGGGGCTTTAAACGTTAGCGCTTGTTGGGAGGCAACCCAATTTTATATCTGTTTCTTGCCTTTTGATACTGTTTAGAAATAAATAATTCATCTAGCCTCTATTTAGATGTGGTTTTATGCTTTTAATTATTGTTTGCGCCAAGTAGAACCTTTGGAAAGACTTGGGGGGAGTCTTTGCGATCCTGCTGTAAAAAACAGAAACTTTAGCGCCCACGAGATTTGATGCCATTTTTAATGGAGAGTGCTATTTAGTTAATTATTTTTGAAGATGATTAATAGGTAAATTACTCACGTCCAGGAATTTATTTTGGAATTTTTGGGTTTCCAGAAGTGTTCGAAACCTATAGATTACTACAGACTGTTCTGTTTTTGACAGATTCTGTTTTTTATGTGTTGTTTGCTTATTTTGATGAATCTATGAGTAGTATCGGAGGGTATGAACCATAGAGAAGTTGGAATACAGTAGATATTACACCAATATGAATTTATAATGAGTTCACAACAGTACCTAAGTGGTGATTTATTTTCTTATACTAACGGAGCTTACGAGTTTTCTGTTAAGTTTTGTGTTGTGAAGTTTTCAAGTTTTGGGTAAATATTCAATAGACTATGGAATAAGGAGTGGCAAGAGCCTAATTTTGGGGATGCCGAAGGCTCCCCAAGGTAATATTCAAGGACAACCAAGAGCCTAAGCTTGGGGATGCCCCGGAAGGCTTCCCCTCTTTCGTCTTTGTTCATCGGTAACTTTACTTGGAGCTATATTTTTATTCGCCACATGATACGTGTTTTTCTTGGAGCGTCATTTTATTTTATTTTGTTTTGCTTGCTGTTTGAATAAAATACCAAGATCTGAAATTCTTAAATGTTAGAGATTCTTCACATAGTTGCATAATTATTCGACTACTCATTGATCTTCACTTATATCTTTTGGAGTAGTTTGTCATTTGCTCTAGTGCTTCACTTATATCTTTTTAGAGCACGGCGGTGGTTTTATTTTGAAGAAATTGTTGAACTCTCATGCTTCACTTATATTATTTTGAGAGTCTTTATAACAGCATGGTAATTTGCTTTGGTTATGAATCTAGTCCTAATATGATAGGCATCCAAGAGGGATATAATAAAAACTTCCATATAGAGTGCATTGAATACTAAGAGAAGTTTGATACTTGATGATTGTTTTGAGATATGGAGATAGTGATATTAAAGTTATGATAGTTGAGTAGTTGTGAAATTGAGAAATACTTGTGTTGAAGTTTGCAAGTCCCGTAGCATGCACGTATGGTAAACGTTGTGTAACAAATTTGAAATATGAGGTGTTATTTGATTGTCTTCCTTATGAGTGGCGGTCGGGGACGAGCGGTGGTCTTTTCCTACCAATCTATCCCCCTAGGAGAATGCGCGTAATACTTGGTTTTTGTACTTGTAGATTTTTGATATAAGTATGTGATTTCTTTATGACTAATGTTGAGTCCATGGATTATACGCACTCTCACCCTTCCATCATTGCTAGCCTCTTCGGTACCGTGCATTGCCCTTTCTCACCTTGAGAGTTGGTGCAAACTTCGCCGGTGCATCGAAACCCCGTGATATGATACGCTCTATCACACATAAACCTCCTTATATCTTCCTCAAAACAGCCACCATACCTACCTATTATGGCATTTCCATAGCCACTCCGAGATATATTGCCATGCAACTTTCCACCGTTCCGTTTATTATGACACGCATCATCATTGTCATATTGCCTTGCATGATCATGTAGTTGACATCGTATTTGTGGCAAAGCCACCGTTCATAATTCTTTCATACATGTCACTCATGAGTCATTACACATCCCGGTACACCGCCGGAGGCATTCATATAGAGTCATATCTTGTTCTAGTATCGAGTTGTAATCATTGAGTTGTAAATAAATAGAAGTGTGATGATAATCATTAATAGAGCATTGTCCCAAAAGAAAAAAAGAAAAAAAAGAAAAAAAAAGAGAAAGGCCAAATAAAAAAATAAAAAAGGAAGGCCCAAAAAAATAAAAAATAAAAAAATAAAAAGGGGCAATGCTACTATCCTTTTTTCCACACTTGTGCTTCAAAGTAGCACCATGATCTTTACGATAGAGAGTCTCTTGTTTTGTCATTTTTATATACTAGTGGGAATTTTTCATTATAGAACCTGGCTTGTATATTCCAACAATGGGCCTCCTCAAGTGCCCTAGGTCTTCGTGAGCAAGCAAGTTGGATGCACACCCACTTAGTTTCTTTTGTTGAGCTTTCATACATTTATAGCTCTAGTGCATCCGTTGCATGGCAATCCCTACTCCTTGCATTGACATCAATTGATGGGCATCTCCCTAGCCCATTGATTAGCCGCGTCGATGTGAGACTTTCTCCTTTTTTGTCTTCTCCACATGACCCCCTCCATTATATTCTATTCCACCTTCAGTGCTATATCCATGGCTCACGCTCATGTATTGCATGAAAGTTGAAAAAAGTTTGAGATTACTAAAGTATGAAAAAATTGCTTGGCTTGTCATCGGGGTTGTGCATGATGAGAGCATTCTTGTGTGACGAAAATGGAGCATGACCAAACTATATGATTTTGTAGGGATGAACTTTCTTTGGCCATGTTATTTTGAGAAGACATGATTGCTTAGTAGTATGCTTGAAGTATTATTATTTTTATGTCCATATTAAACTTTTGTCTTGAATCTTATGGATCTGAATATTCTTGCCACAATAAAGAAGATTACATTGATATATATGTTAGGTAGCATTCCACATCAAAAATTCTGTTTTTATCATTTACCTACTCGAGGACGAGCAGGAATTAAGTTCGGTGATGCTTGATACGTCTCCAATGTATCTATAATTTTTGATTGTTCCATGATATTATATTATAAACCTTGGATGTTTTATATACATTTATATGATATTTTGTATGATTTTTAGGACTAACCTATTAACCTAGAGCCCAGTGCCGGTTTCTGTTTTTTCGTTGTTTTTGAGTATTGCAGAAAAGGAAAACCAAATGGAGTCCAATTGACCTGAAACTTTACGGAGATCATTTTTGGACCAGAAGAAGCCCACGGAATACCGGAGCTGGGCCAGAAGAGTCCCGAGGCCACCACGAGGGTGGGGGCGCGCCCTACCCCCATGGGCACGCCCCCTACCTCGTGGGCCCCTCGTGGCTCCCCTGACCGACTTCTTTCGCCTATATATATATATCCATATACCCTAGAAACATCGAGGAACATAATAGATCGGGAGTTCCGCTACCAAAATCCTCCGCCGCCACCGAAAACCAATCTAGACCCGTTCCGGCACCCTGCCGGAGGGGGGGAATCCCTCTCCGGTGGCCATCTTCATCATCCCGACGCTCTCTATGACGAGGAGGGAGTAGTCCACCCTCGGGGATGAGGGTATGTACCAGTAGCTATGTGTTTGATCTCTCTCTCTCTCTCTCTCTCGTGTTCTTGAGGTGATACGATCTTGATGTATCGCGAGCTTTGCTATTATGATTGGATCTTATGATGTTTCTCCCCCTCTATTCTCTTGTGATGAATTGAGTTTTCCCTTTGAAGTTATCTTATCGGATTGAGTCTTTAAGGATTTGAGAACACTTGATGTATGTCTTGCATGTGCTTATCTGTGGTGACAATGGGATATCACGTGATCCACTTGATGTATGTTTTGGTGATCAACTTGCGAGTTCCGTGACCTCGTGAACTTATGCATAGGGGTTGGCACACATTTTCGCCTTGACTCTCCGGTAGAAACTTTGGGGCACTCTTTGAAGTTCTTTATGTTGGTTGAATAGATGAATCTGAGATTATGTGATGCATATTGTATAATCATACCCACGGATACTTGATGTGACATTGGAGTATCTAGGTGACATTAGGGTTTTGGTTGAGTTGTGTCTTAAGGTGTTATTCTAGTACGAACTCTATGATAGATTGAACGGAAAGAATACATGTTATTTTACTACGGACTCTTGAATAGATCGATCAGAAAGGATAACTTTGAGGTGGTTTCATACCCTACCATAATCTCTTCATTTGCTCTCCGCTATTAGTGACTTTGGAGTGACTCTTTGTTGTATGTTGAGGGATAGTTATATGATCCAATTATGTTATTATTGTTGAGAGAACTTGCACTAGTGAAAGTATGAACCCTAGGCCTTGTTTCCTAGCATTGCAATACCATTTGTGAACACTTTTATCATTAGTTACCTTGCTGTTTTTATATTTTCAGATTACAAAAACCTTTGTATACTATCCATATTGCACTTGTATCACCATCTCTTTGCCGAACTAGCGCACCTATACAATTTACCATTGTATTGGGTGTGTTGGGGACACAAGAGACTCTTTGTTATTTGGTTGTAGGGTTGTTTGAGAGAGACCATCTTCATCCTACGCCTCCCACGGATTGATAAACCTTAGGTCATCCACTTGAGGGAAATTTGCTACTGTCCTACAAACCTCTGCACTTGGAGGCCCAACAACGTCTACAAGAAGAAGGTTGTGTAGTAGACATCAGTGCCGGGTTGGACTGCGTAAGCACCTGCCTTTTTAAGGAGGTTGCCAGGTCTGCTCACCGGGCGCCCTCGCAACGTGCAGGATTGCAAAGGGCGATTGGCCCATGACCCCTTCGCATTTAGGATGTAGACCGGCGTGCTGGCCTCTCTGTTGAGCCTAGGTAGGACTACAGTGTGTTGATTGGCCGAGGCCGATCATGACCTGATGGTGTGTCCGGCCGGAGTTAATCGAGCTTGGTGGGTAAGTTGGTGCACCCCTGCAGGGAAGAAAACATCTATCAATAGCCTGTCCTACGGTAACGGACACTTGGAGTTGTATCCCGATCGATACAACTAGAACTGGATACTTGAGGTGATAACTGGATAGTATGGCTCTGGGATTGCATTCTCGCAGGGAGTCGAGAAAAGATCTCTGTCCGAGGTTGATAACACCACTACTACTTTACATTATGTTGATCTGTACTCTTCTAAATGCTGCAAGATGCTTGAAGATGCTAGTCTTCGATAGGCTAGGATTTCCCCTTCTCTTCTGGCATTCTGCAGTCTAGTCCATAGATACAGCCCATTTCAGTGACACCGGTGCATATGTAGTGTAGATCCTTGCTTGCGAGTACTTTGGATGAGTACTCACGGTTGCTTTGCTCCCTCCTTTTCCCCTTTTCCATTATTTACGGATGTCGCAACCAGATGGTGGAGCTCAGGAGCTAGACGACACCACCGATGATTACTACTACACCGAGGGTGACTACTACTACGTGGAGGCTGCCGACGACCAGGAGTAGTTAGGAGGCTCCTAGGCAGGAGGCCTTGCCTTTTCGATCGTTGTTGCTTTTGTGCTAGCCTTCTTAAGGAAAACTTGTTTAACTTATGTCTGTACTCAGATATTGTTGCTTCCGCTGACTCTTGTGTATTTGAGATGATGTATTTGAGCCCTCGAGGCCCCTGGCTTGTAATATAAAGCTTGAGTATTTTAATTTGTGTCTAGAGTTGTGTTGTGATATCCTCCCCTGAGTCCTTGATCTTGATAGTACACATTTGTGTGTATGATTAGTGTATGATTGAATCATGGGAGTCACAAGTTGGTACCAGAGCCGACTGCATGTAGGATCCCCCTTTCCAACTCCTTGGCGGAAGTTGAGTCTAGTCGTCCAAAACTGTTTTACTAACATGGTTGTGTGTCTTACGGGTCCACGTCGCTATTGGGTGGTATTAGGATATTTTATTCCTCGTCGTTACTCTGGGATTCTGATATCTCTTCTATTCGGGTTAAAGGATTTTACTGACTCTAACTCTAGGTTCTCGCAACTACTTCCCCGGAGAGCCCTTCATTCCAGATGATCGTCTGCTTCACCCGAAGACTTTGAAGATACTCTTTGTTGTTTTCCCGAGACCCTTGTGTCCTTTGCTGTTGCAATTCCCTACCACCGATAAATCCCTATGGATATCTACATACACTTGCCATCCATAGCTTCATTTCCAATTGCTCTTGTTACTACAAGATACCCTGAAATACTTCGGATATTCCGAGAATCCTTTGTGCTTGCTGCCTTGCAGCTCCTTTTTCGCATGAATACATGTATGAATAATTCCTCACACTTACCGGGATCCGTTCATCCCCAGTTGTTCATGTGTTTCACAAATTCTTTGGAATACTATTTGATCTTCCGATAATCCTCAATAACCTATTGCTCTTGTTCTTCCTTATCGTCTTGCATTATGGTTAATTCCATATGTCTAACAATATTCATTAAACTCCTTTGAGATTGTCATTCTTATCCTATTGATTCGACATGTGCGTGAATGCACACATTCATTAGTTATTTCCCTGCTAATTATTTTCCTTCTGGCTCAGACTCCACTCCGGACATGAGCTGGGTCTCGGTAGATCAAACCTCGATTGATTGTCTGTCTATGTCTATCCAACTTGTCTTTTGATCAGAGCCTCTACTTCTGATCTCCCAATCTGGAAATCGTAATTCCTTTTTATTTAAGCTTTGAAATTGTCCAGATAGTACTATAGTCTGATGCATTTGCATTATTTCTTCTTCTGGTTGAACATCGATACTCATATCAGATTCTTTGTGGTCCGCGAGACCCTTGATTGGATTATTATCTGACAGAGTCCTTCATATTCAATCACCTTGTGAGTCTTTCCTCGGATACATAATGCCTTTGGTAAATTGTATCCTCTGCCTCATCAACCATGCTCTGCTTTCAAGCTCGAGTTAATTACTCTTGAAGTTTATGGTATATGTTCCTAAGATGCCCCGATGTGTTGAACCTATGCCTTCCATAATCGGTGTGAACCCGGAAGTTATGCGGGTGATACACTACTGGCCTTCGTCAGATAAATTTTCAACACAACAACTTCTTTGAAAAATAGAAGTGAATGAAAGGTTATGCATTGAAGAAGTGAGAGTCGACCTTGAACTTTGTGTTCATGCCCATGGACACGATGTAGATCTTATCATGGAAGCTTCTCTTCCAATCAAATGTTCCCTTGGTACAAGCTCATCTTGCATGTGTAAATTGGTTCTTTGCAACCGTGGTTCCGACCATATTTTCTCCTTGATTCCATTTCCCGAACAAGTTAAAATACGTGTCTTCTGCAGATCATTTCATTTGTCCAACCTCTATTTTGATCTACCTCGAGTATTGCCCCCTGTTATCTTGAGGATATTGTGTCATTGCACTACCTCTTGTGAATTCTCATTGGAATGATACTCCATCACATCATTCCCAGCCTGATCGGCTATATCATTATCATGCTAAATTTTAACTGTGCTACCTAGTCCTTCTTCCCGGAACACAATTTTCGACGATGAGCTAAGCTTACATCGCTCTTCCTCGCCATATCATTTCACCTTGAATATCAAGCTTGATTTTGATTTTGTGTTGTACCCGTGGTTCCAATAAGTTTCGCTTCATCATTCCTTTGACTTGATGTCATCGTCGATCGAGTACATCTTCATGAAATCTCTCGACAAATGAGTTGTGATCATCATCAACATTCTGAGCTCTTCCAAGATATTAATTGGATTCATGATGAGAAATACCATCCTTGCCCCTCGATGATTTGTGTTATTGTCGACAACATTTTTTACTTTCCCCCAACACAAACTTATTCATATAATTTTGGAAATACATACTTTTTGACATGTGGATGGATTGGAGCTGAACCCATCGGACACATCATCATACTTTCCCTAATAAAATTGCATGACATGTTCTAGAAATTCCCGATGGATCCATTGTGTTCCCAAGTTCCGATCTTTACCCGATGACCATGTCAATGCTATCCGAAGCATGGTTGTGGTACTCCGAACATCATTAAGAACATTGGAGGCGCGGGGCTAAATGTTTCTTGATGACTTATCCAAACACCGTTGTATGGGTAACGTCATAAATTTCCTCGCCCCTTTACCGAAGTAGATATCTACTTGATGTCCTTTCATGTATATCCTGCCCTGCTTGTTCTTGTGAAGGATGTACTCCTAATACTTGTGTTTAAACACATTTTCCTTTCCATTGTTTTGTTTAACCTTTCTTGTGATCTATATAATATGAGCAGTAATAATTCCCTGCTTATGTAAACCCCTTGATGTACAACTTGGGCAGAATAACGCTGTTACTATTGTTGATGACATTCCGGTAGCCACCGATGGATGGGAACCTTGCCTATTGGTCCGCCTCATTCCAACGAGCAAGAAAATGGTTCTCTTCATCCCTCGCCCTTGGTACCAATGTTGTTGCCAACATAACTGGCAGGCTATTCTCTGACATGCCTTGCTACCATGACCGTGCAATATGTCAGCATCCTTCCTACTTTTGAACCACATGGCGGGCCCATAACCCATAGTTCCACATGATCGAAACCTGATTCTCTTGTACATCCTTGATTCTAAAGTATCCTTTCCACTTGCCTTTGTATGTAATTCATGAGCCAGCATCCTAGAGATGATCTATTCTGGTATCAGACACAATACTTTTTCCGCTGCTCTGAAACCCCTTCACACTCTACTTCAGGTATCGAACGAGTGCTTACCCGTTTGAAACTTCGTACCCCCCTATAATGCTCTCGAGGTGTTTCATGCAAACAACTCGAGATACACTTTATGCTTCTTCCCCTGAGTTAATCGTCTGATGCTCAATCTTGTTAAAACCCGTCCTGACTGACTTTTCCCCTCTTATCCTTTCGTAAGTACGGTGAAGATCCTAAAGGAAGGATGACGGATTCATCGTGATGCCATGATGCAGCAAAATGAAGACATCAACGAGAGGGATCAACTTCTTCATGAAGAGAAACCAAGGACGAGAAGATCCGTTAGAATTTCATCACCAAAAGTTTCCTCTTTACTCCACCTCTTAAATCTCGGGACGAGATTTCTTGTAGTGGAGGAGATTTGTAACACCCCAGTGTAATGATGCTACAGTAATCCCTGAGATCAAGCAAATCATTTTGCTAAAGAAGTGCTTAGTCACTTTGATCAATATCTCATTTCAAATTCCAGTCGAATTCAAACTCAAATGTTAAGTGAAATTCAAAGTTTCTCAAACATGAAAACTAAAATGTTCATCATGTGGCAAATATTCTTTTGGTAGTATTGGTGGTGAACCAACATTTTTGCAAAATGCCTAAGTGCCCTAAACTAATTTAAACAATGGCTAAAGCAATTAAATTAAATGCTTTTGAGTTAAAAAATGCTAAACTAATTTATTTTGGTTCCAAACTTTTTGTTCAATGTCCTAAATTGTTATACAATTTAGGTGTAAGTTTTATAAATTATAAACTATTTTGCTTTTTGGGAATAAAAGAAAGCAGAGAAGTTTAAAAAATAGTAAAAGAAAAGGAAAAACAGAGAGAGAGAGAGAGAGAGAGAGAGAAAGCCCCCTACCCCCTGGGCATCGGCCAAGCCGAGCGAGTTGGCCGAGCTAGAGCGGCCCAGTCCTCCCTCCTCGGTCGCTCCCCTTCCTGTTCCTCCGACCACGGGGAAGGGGCGCGTCTAGGCGCACACCGCACCTCCTCGCCGGCGACGCCCAGACAGGATAAGGGCGAGGCCGACGCCTCGGGCCTCCTCTCCCCACCTACCTGCACCCACTCCCCGGCTCTCCTCTGTCTCCCCACTCCTTAGATCCACTTTCACATGAGCGCCGTCGCCGCCGTGTTGCTAATCCACCACGGCCACCGGCCGCCCCGTGCCCCACCGTCGTGCCCGGGAGCATGGCCGTCGTCTGCCTCATCGTCCCCGACCACCCAAGCGGGTCGGGCGTCACCGGAGGGCCCACTGCGATGTCTTCTTCCTCCTCTGCACCACCGCACGCCATCGCCATCTCCGCCCACCATGAGCCCTCCCCGAGCCGCGACCGCACAACTACACGGCTGGTGAGCCCCGCGCTCCTTCCCCCTCTATTCTCAGCCTCTGCCACGGTCGTAGCTACTCCCCCCGTCGTGCCCGAGCTCGTCGCCACGGTGGTCCTCGCTGCCGTGGCCACGACTCACGGAGCTCACAGCCAACCACCCCGTCGTGCTCAGCACTTCCTCCCGCACCCACTCCATGTGCCCGCTACTTCTCCTGCTCCCCTGAGCGCCGTCCTCGATAGGCTAGTGCTCCGGGTTGTCGCCGCGAGCTCGTCTCCTCCCGCCTACTACCGACTGCGGCAATGGATGCACGCAAGCACCAGCCGTCCATAGAGCCGCTCCGCACGACGAGCCGTGTCCCGAAGCACCATCGTCGTCGAGCGCCCGAAAGCCACCGCCGCCCGTGCTCCATGCCGGCGCCGTCTCCGGCCGTCCCCGGGCGAGCCACCACCACCACCCGACTCGGCATCGTTCACACGTTCGAACGGTGCGAACCGCTCGCGAAAAGGCCGCGCTAGATGGATTCCGGTGCACGCTCGGCCCTCCGCCATGGCTATGGCCACCGGCGGTTAAACGTCGTCGCCCGCGCTGATGTGGTCGGCCCGGGGCGACCACCTGGGTCACTGACTTGTGGGCCCCTGGGGTCCGGTCGGCCTGTTGACCGGTCAGCTCTGCTGACTGGACCAGCCCATGCAACTGACAGATGGGGCCCACACCCCTAATTAACGAAGTTAATTAAGCTAATTTAATTAACCTAATTAGACACTGATAGGTGGGCCCCTTCTAATTAATTAACTTAGTTATTTTAGGTTAACCTCTGTTAGCCCTACTGTCCATGACAGGTGGGACCCACTGGTCAGTTTGACCTGGTCAGTGCGACTGTTGACTGCTGGCGTCATCCCCACACAATGCTGATGTCATAATGAATTTCTGTTATTTTAAATAATTCCAGAATATGTTTAAAACTTTGAAAAATCGTAGAAATTAATCCATAACTCGGATGGAAATGTTTTCTACATGGAAGTTGCTCAGAAAAATGAGACGAACCCGAATACGCTACCCACATACCTGTCAGATGCCTCTAACTATATGAACATGGACCATTCCCCCTCTGGTCATTTGTCTAACACAGGTCCGGAACCGGGAAAACATTCCCGGTTGAATTCCCCCTTTAACTATATTGTGTAGCCATACGTTAGGTCACACCCGACAAAACATATTGCCATGTTATGCTTTGTGATGCTTTGTTTTC